>NC_068969.1:114202169-114919669 GCF_026419915.1 Harpia harpyja | reverse complement strand
CCTCCCAATTTCTTAAACACGAGCTCAGCTTTTTCTCTGCCCAGGTCCATGGCCATTTTGCACTGGAGAAAGGAGATTCTCATCTCCCTGTTCCCAAAAACCTGATCAAACCCACTTTGGCGGGAGGTCTGTGCCTGCCCAAACTCACTGCAGGGCTCTCATTTCAGCAGGACCCTGACTATCATGAGATCATTTAGCACCATTTATAACAACAACGTTATCATCATTGTGACTGAAACCGGTACCCGAAATAGCTGAGTAGGAGCAAAGGTGGCACTAGTGCCCTCTGAACTACTCAGCACCCGACAGCGGCAGGGTCCAGCCCCGCTTGGGGACCCTCGCCAGCCCGGAGAGGTGACGATCTGGCACCATCTCTGCATTGGTGTCTAAAATGGATGGGTCCGATACAAGTCTTCAGAAAATTCAATTACTCCAGCACATGCTTATTCTGCAAACTTAATTTGCCCAGATCAACATATATGGAATTGATTATTGCTTGATAAAATTGTCATCTTTGTGGGCTTTAAAGACATCCCTGCCCTCCCTTGCTTTTCCATGTGAAATTTCATTGCATTAATTTTAATGGCCTTTTAATTTTCTATGTGGTTTTGACATTTGCAGAAGAAATGTATGTTAAAAGAGATTGCAGTTGCAACTTTGTCTATGTCTTTTTAACATTTCCTGTGCAACAACTTCAAAGAATATTGTCTCCACTGAAAAACTTGTAGCCAAAAAAAGCCGTCACTGAACCCCAAAACTTTAACAGCTTCTGGTGCAATTGCTTTAATGCAGTATTGATGGCAGTTTTTGCTGCTAGTTGTCTTAGCAAGAAAATTCAGGTGCAGCCAGTCATTGATTTTAAAAAAAAAAAAAAAAAAAAAAAAAAAAGACAAAGGGACTGATTTCTGAGGTTACATGCACCAGCCTCTAAGGGGAATTGAAAGTAATTACAAAAGCATGGATCCTGGTGACCAAAGTCACCCAAGTCTCCTATGCAGGTAAGATCACCCTCTAGCTGCTGCAAAATGTCCCACTTTCTCCATAAATCCACCCCAAATCCCTGTATTTGTTTCAGAATTTCCATTTTCAGGACACTGGGGTGAGGAGCACAGCTTCTCCTGGTGGCTCCCCACCTCAGGGACAACCACGGGGGGTCACAGATTTGCTCCTCGCAGCATAGCATGGGAGGGGAGAGACATATGGGCACACAGCTGGGCTTCTCTTAAGTAGGTATAATAATACTTCCCTACCTCAGAAGGATACAGTAATTAATTATTCCTTATAAAGCTCTTAAAGATGCTTGGGTAGAAGTTGAGATGTCAGTGCACACTAAATTGATTTCACTGAAAGGGAGATGATAAGACGCGATTTTATGAGGCTGGAGTGATGCCGTCAAGTTTCTTTGGGGCACACCAACATGCCTTCCTATTCATCTCCTCTTCCACCAACTAATACACACATCAGGGAGACACAGATTTATTAGGAAACTGGTTTTAATTCATAAGGGCTGTGAAAAGAAGTGAGCTGGTCCCACAGCAGGGAACAGCTTTTAAAGCTCGGATGGACAATTTCAATCCTCCTTGCGAGAATAGATGTGTTCCTTTATTCTCTACTACCAAGCTGCTTTAACAGCATCTTGAGGAGCCAAAATAATAACTCACAAAGTCTCCACATGTGGCATGAAAAGATTAGACATGGCTTAAGCAAGCAGGGATTTAAATCTGGACTGATAATACTGTAGTGAAATTATATACCATAAAGGCAGAGAAAAAGGGGTTGTAGTTTACCAAAAAAAAGAAGAGAGGAGTGTTAATCTGGGGACAAAAACCTTCATATAAATCCAGCCCATATATTCTGGATGATTATTTCAAAAAGCTGGAACTTGTTCTGTTGATCTTTTAAACTGATTACTGAGCAAATGTATGCACTTTTAGAAACAGGCACTGACAGACATGAATTTCAGATGTCCTTTTTCATCAGCTTTTTCTTCTTTAACAATGCCAGATTGCATAATACTTCTGCTATTTTCAAATAACGTGGAAATTCAATCTATGTGCAGCCACGTAATTTATTGTACAATACTTACAGCATGTTCTAAAAGACAGCCACATAGAGGCTGACTGCCTCCCAGGACCAGAGAGACTTGTTTCAAAATGATAAGATAATTTGGTCAACAGTAAAAAGTGAAAAGAAAAAATGGAAAGCAATATTTTCTCCATGCTCAAATTTGACACTTCAGAGAAATCTTCGAGTTATTAAATAGGAAAGATATTCCAAATGTCTACGCTGCACATTAAACAGAGCTGGTAACTCTGTGCCGTGGCAGCTTCAGGCGGTAACAGCAGGGGGTAGCGGTGCCTGCTTTTCACTGGGGCTTTGCTGGGGAAAGGCGTTTTCCTGATTGGAATGCTATTTTACTTCTGTAAATATATATATATATATAAAAAAAATACAAACATATACAGAAATGTGTATACGCACATTTGCGCCTGCGCGTCTAAGCAGAGATAAATTACTAATAGATAAACGCTGCTGATGGCGAGTTAATACCTTACTTTCAAACGGTTCAGATCCATAAACTGACTTTCAAGAATTTTTTCCCCAAAAAGGGCTGGGATAGAACCTTGCTTATTTTTGCACATGGCAGTTGCGTAACTGCAAATAAGCGCAGTAAGTGGCAGAGCAACCTCAGAGCAGGAATTGAAGATGTATCTAAAATGCAAGGCCATCCAGAAAAACAGAAAGCGACGTATCTCAGGTGATATTTCACTAACATCACTACTTTTGGGAGTTTGGGAATTGATGACAGGGAGTAAAATTCACATTTCGTGATAAACAAAGCTATAGCCACAAAACCTCAGAATAACATCAGTTGAAAGGTCCCTTTTCCCCTTGTTCACACCATCCCTTGCCTGGCCAGGGGACATAGCACATGTTCTCACTGGCCGTAACAGACACCTTTCCTGGGGCTCAGCTTAGCCGTAAAAGGAACCAAATGGTTCAAAAGCCACCTAAAGCCACCTCCGGAGGCTCGCCTTATCATAGGATTTGCTTCCAAGCTCCTCTTCTCCTCCACCCCCCATGGAGAGCCATTCCCACCTCCTCTACCTGCTCCCAGCAAAAAGTCACCTGCGGCAATGAATCACAAAAACACATTTCAGGGCTTTCCAGCACAGCTGTTATCTTCACATAACAAGGGGTTTTCAGACAAATACTGCCTTTCAGTTAAATTTCTGTACATGGCAACGCGTGACGATGTAGAACAGTTTCTGTTAAGCGTTAGATTTCCCACCTTATTACAGAGGGAGAGTGTATTCTGGCAGGGACTTACTGACAGAGCGTTAAAACAGCTGAGCATCCCACCATCACCCCTACGGTTCACCAAAGCAGTCCAGCACACATCAATATGAGACACAGCACCCATCCCTGTGCTCAGAACTAGATACCAATCCCATTTTTACGGCCAATTCCTCTCAATAATTAATTTTGCCATGGAAGACCTCAAATGGTGTTTCAATCCTCTCTCTGCAAAAGCCCCTCTTGGACCTTCCAAGTGAGAAAAACTGCAATAGCACAAACTCAACCAGAAGAAATTTCTCTTCTTTCTGGAGACCAGATGCGTGCCAATACTTATAATAAAATGAGACATACAGAAAGAGAAAAGTGTTTACTGAAAGGTTCCACCTGCTCCAAAGATTTATAAAACACAGTTACGGCTAAATGTAAACAAATAGAAAATATTTCCTTTTCAACAAAAATAAGCCAAAACGTTTACTCTAGTGGAAAGTTTTTGTATCTTTCAGTAAGTTTATCATGTTTCCTTGTAAAAACCCAACTCCTTAGGAACTGCTGCTCCCACCCACGCCAAGACCCCGTTCCTGCGCACACTCACGCTCCGGCTGCGTGGCGACCTTGACGGGCTGCGAGCTCTCTCCTGGTCCCCACTCGTTGTATGCCACCACTCGGAAGGTGTAGGTCTCCTCCGGTTTCAGGTTGCCCACAGTAAGTTGAAGTGTTCCAGACTGAGATGTGTTGACTGCCCGTTCCCTAAAAAAAAAAAAAACAAACCACCAAAAAAACCCATTTTAAAATGCATTTGGATCTTAAAGCATTACTTATTTATGCAGTTGGTAGCCTGCAAGGTATGATTACTTATCAAACTTCAGTTTGAGGCTTGTTCGTCTATAGGGGGTTTTTTTGATTTTTACTTTAAAAAGCCTAATTCAAGTAATGGGGCCCACTGGGAATGCTGCAAGTGCTACAAAAAAAGACTTGTATTTTAACGCTTCATAAGGTACATAGTATATTGGTTCTTTGCCTTTCTTAATATAACAAAAAAGGAAAATTGATGGAAAGAAATCACTATTCAATACAGGAACACATCTCTGATATAGGAAGCGAGATGCATATTGGTCTGTAAACATCCAGCTAACAAAAACTGGGTTTAGATTGCCCTGCAAATCGAGCCCTCGTCAGTGCTCCTTTTTGCAGCTGTACCTGCAAAACCACCACCACCACCCATTCTTTCACAGGCAAAGGGACCAGGCAGAACTTTTTCTACAATGGGGCTACCATCCACCATTTCGGAGGTCTCAAATGAAACCCCATTTGTGGAGTTTGCACTACGCTCCCCCTTGGCAAGGCGAGCTGTCCAGGGACAGCCTTCTCCTAACGCAGAAGGATGGTCAGACACCAGCCCACGTTGGCAAACTTGGCTGGCAGCTCCTGGGAAGCTGGTGCATGGGTTCAAGCAGGTATTTCTCCTCCTGGGCTGTGACACCGAGCCCACCTCTTGTCCAGCACTAAATTAGTTTCAAGAAACACTGCAGCTCACTATTGCCTGCATCAGCCAGCTTTCTATTTCTGCCCAACCTGGCCAGGAGTTTGTCATCATGAGCCATGGCAAAAAACGCGATTGATACTCCTCCACCAGCTGCTCCCAGTGGCGAGTCCCACGGTAACTGGCCGGTGGTGGTCTCCAGAGTAAAGGTACAGCCCAGACATTGGGAGGTGGCAGTCCCTGGCCAGGGAGAGGTGCAGGACATCGTCCTCCCACCGGGGCAAGAGCCGTGTAATCTTTCCTGGCACCAGGAGCACCCAGAGCTGAAGGGGTATCTGCGTCCTAGCACGGGTCAAGCAAAGCTCTGCCCAGCTGGGGCTTTGTGCTGCCCGGGGAGAGAAATGATTGGTGAGAAAGAGACAGACCTAGAGTCATTAACGTGGGATTATCTGGGAAAAACACAATCCCTAAACAGTAAAGCAGGGTTTAAATTGGATGAAATCACAGTCATTTCATGGACAATCTGCAAACAGAAGTAGGTAAAATTGCTTTTGTAACTGATTTATTATGGGTGGTGTGCCTCGCTCCTCTCCTTTACTAGAAGCCCTCTGAAAAGCTAACAACAACAAAAACGTAGATTTCATGCTGCAGAAAAAAAATCATTTAAGACCGAATCAACTAATTGTCAAACTTCATGTAGGCTGCTGTGGTTCTCTGGGCTGCAATAGGCATAGCAGCAATTCAGAGAACAGAGATTATTGTTCCTTTGGGGAATGTTCCCTCAAAATGAAATTTCTCATACCAGAGAACAGCCCTGTCCTCTGAGCGCCAGGCTCCACCATCGCTCCGGCCCTCCGAAGACTGACTAAACAAAGCTTGGGTGAACATTCCTTGGGGATAAACAGTCGGATCGTCCCTTAGCAGAGACGATGGGAGTTTAGACGGGAGTTTAACGCTTCTATTCCAGCAGAAAGGCTTTCTGTTGCACTTGATAATGTGAAAGGAGAGCTGCGGACGGCTGCTGCTCCCCGACGAGGACGCTGGCAGGCAGAGCCTTTGCTCTTTCTAACCGGGCAAGCTGAGCTGTGCTTGACCAACTCACCTAATTTTATTCTCTTGCCTCTTATCTCTGGTTTCTGTCTGCATTAAAAATGGCTCCAATGGATTTGTAACCAACTGTCGGACTCTGAAAGCAGCGGTACAACTGGGGGGCCAGATGGCCAGTAACGTCTGAACTGAACAGCTACGATATTTCCATAAACCCCTTAAGATGCAGGAACCCACAAAAGTAAGAGAGGAAAAAAAAATATAACCAGTGACTTCCTACCTGCAGGATGACAGCACTGTCAGCAACTGTCTCTCATTGTATACGTCTTTTTTGTTAACAGCAAAGATGCAATAAGACCACCTTTCAATACCAAAATAGCAATAAAGAAGCAAGAGAAGAAAAAGGAGATGAAGCGATAGAAGAAAACTCCAGTCAGATATCTGTTTTAATAGTTCTCTGCCACAGTGGTACCAGTGGTGATGCAAGTCTGGAAAGGTGGAATGGTTTGTGGCATTCTTTCAGTAAGTCTTTCCCCATTATTTAGTAAGAAAGAAGAAAAAAAAACCCATACACATATCTGGTGCCCCCAGCACTCACGTTGCCATTGAGTGACTTCCTGAGCCGAACCAAATCTGCATTTTAGACTACGGGGGCTGAACCAGCACAACTCTCTCATCTTGTGTAGTTTGGGACGTCGGTGTGAAGTGCTATGATGAGGAGTGCAATCCTGACACAGCCCATTCTGTACCTGATGCTGAGGTTGCAGAACAACAGAAAAAATCCAGCCCTGCCACAGAGGCACGAGGAGACCCAGGACTGTTGTTCCTCTTCTCAGATCTGCATTTGCTGCATCACATCCCAGCCTCGGCCATTTGGAAACATCCAAGCAAGTGCTTCGATTAGACTAACGCACTCATCTTCAAATGCAATCTCAGCAGCTTCAGTGTTCACCTTCCGTTGGATTTCAGTGGTGATACGTACAAAAGTCCATCGTGTGCTCCTGCTTACCAGCGAGGGGTTAACGCGTTACAGATGCTACAGCAACGCAGGAATCATCTCAAAAGCACCAAACATCCTTGAATCAGGCACCTTTACATTTGGGGTTTTCTTTTTCAGACCCATCTTGGACATAAATTAGTCTAAAAATAAAAGACCTTGACTAAAGTCATCCACCTTCTTGTAAAATGGAGGCTTCGACATGTAATTTCCAGTGACTGAAGATCATGTTACATTACGGTATCAGCATGTAAAAAAAGATAATTACAGTTCCCATATATCTCTTAGGTGTGTAACAAATGCTTTTATAATGTTTCAAACACCTAATTAGTTACTTCAAGTAAGACAAGTCATGTTAATGCTCCTTGCTGTGAAATGAATACTATTAATTTTAAAATGGACGGACTTTTATTACCTTGAGTTCTTTTTTTATCTCCCATTATCATTCTCCCAGAAAATAACATAAAGTCCTTGATTATAATAAGCAAACCTCAAAACTAATGTAAATAGATCATCTGGGAATGATATTTTAGAACTTCAGCTGAATTCTGAAGATAGACTTTAATCAAATATAAGTTTTTGTATTCAATTAAGTGGTCCCTTGATTCATTTCTTCAGTCGGCAACATGCAGGAAGCTAAACTGGGAGATCTATTAGCTTGTTGTGACTATCTATGCATTTATTAATTTGTTACTGAAAACAAGTTCTAGCGCATGTTCAACTAAAAATAAAACTGGTTCCAATCTTGCAAAAGAGTCCTTCGTCAAAGGGTTTTACGTTCAGCTGTAATACTGCTGATTTCCAGGGTCATTTTCTTCTTTTTTTTTTTTCTTTAAAGATCAGAGCATTTAATTTCATTTATTGGGAAAAATGGTTGCTAACAGTCAGTTAAAAAAGAAGGATAACTAAAAATCAGGACCCACTATTTAAGCCAACTTGACATTTCAAAGGTTGCAATCAAAAACTGAACAGTATTTTTGGGCTTTGCGTCTCATCTAAAATGCTAAACAGAAATATATTACCATACAAATATTTCTCATTATTTATAAATAAATATAGTGATTTTTTTTATTGTAAATTAAATTTTAAATATAGTGACGCAAATTCTCACCAGGAAGGCAGAATTCATTTAAAACTATGCACAGGTAATTAAATATGTCTTGAGATTACATCTGAGGAGTTATTTTTTGGTTTAGAGGTAGATGAGAAGCAAATCAGCGAAAATAAACAATGTCTCTTTCTTTGTGGTGACTAATATGCTACCGCATAAATATCAAATGCCTGCGTGAATCAATGCTTGCTCATTGAGAAGCAAACCAGCAGAGACAGAGGAAAAGAGGGAAGAAACAGTGAGGCTGAGAGCAAACCTGAATATCAAAATCAGATCAAAATTTGAACCTGCCTGTGGATTGAAATATCGAATCCAGCCCATTCTGCAAACGCTCAGAACAAAAAATTGCTACTTTGAATCAGTGTGCAATTAAACGTGAACAACATCCAGATACAAATGCTGTTGGTTCGGAAGGGGTTTAAAGATGGAAATGGATCCAGTGCTTCCCACCTGAAGACCACCTCTAGCTAAAAAAAAATAACAATTAATTAAAATTAAAGTTTCAACAGCACATGGATGTGAGAGATGCCAGAGCATCAGCAGCAGATCTTGCAGCACCCAAGGACAGCCCCATTCCCAAGAGCTCACCATCTGGGCAGCATCCCGGCAGTAAAATGGGAAAGAAATCAAAAAGGCAGAGATTTACCCGCTACATTGGTAAACTCTGCATTTTTAATCTTTCGGATGACCTTTTACTTGCATATAAAATAGGGGTTTTTTTTCAGTGAGCTTATAACATCAAATGAAACCTAAATGAGCTCCTTTCTCTTCTGGGACATTTCTCCTGCGAGGCAGGATGGATTTTTATGGTCTTTGTGCGTGTGTACGTCTATACCTTGAAGAGTGATATCCACTGAAATGCATGCATTATGTTCTACTGTTATATTCCACTATATTTTAACAGAAAATAAGCACAATCAAATGTATGCTACAAGTTACGTATCTACTAACAGATCCTATACACAAAATCCTCTATTTCTGCTTGGGTTTTTCATCAACAGTCTGCTCTTATCAGCAAATGTTATAGAATATCTCACTTTTAAACCTGAACTTCTACCTCAACCAGAAACTTCCCTAGCTGCAGGTGTATTGGTTGGCTGTTTATTTATTTCCTAATAGATTTAAGGTTTGTTTTATCCTTTTCTGAGAAACATGCCTTTTAACTTTAAGTGCTCTTTCCAATCATCCTTATCAGCAAGCAAACCCATTTGATCCCAAGCAGGATGCCCAGCTGAGCATGAAGATTAAAGAGCATCCCATCAGAAGGGCTCTGGTGATTACGCTACGGCAATAAGTGCAATCACTTCCAAAAGGGGTTCTTTGAAAGGGCTGAGCTGAAAAACCCTTATGAGAGAGTTCAAAACACGGGAGGCTGTTTTTCCGGACGGTCTCTGAAATGGCCGTGCGCCCTGTGTGTCGCGTTGGCCGCGGTGATGCTGCCAGATGTCATGCAAATCCTCCCTGCTCTCGAACCCGGGAAGATCGCCTTACTCCAGACTTACAGTAATTTCTCTGACAATTCCTTTGCATCCCTGAGGTTAATGTCAAATCCAATACTTATTTTCATAAACAGAAAAATAGCTCTTTTGTAAAAATAATGTGTAAACAATAAACAACTCAAAAATTCCATGGAAGCTTTTTCCTTTAAGGAAAACTACATCAATTTTATCTCACAGTTTGTCTGAAAGTTTGCAAAGCTACAGGTGCATATTCAAAAGTTGTAAACTGGAGGTGGTATTTTGAGTCTCTTGCTGGCAGGAACATAATAGAATATTTATTTTGTCTATTTATTTGTTTAGTTATTTTAACACAGAGCCCACAGTCTTCTGCAGAAGACTCTTTAACAAGGCGTGCATCTAGTTGGGAATGGGACTAAGGCACCCTTCTGGGACTCAGGACTTTGAGCAGCAACATGGAAATTCTGGAAGAAAAATTATTTTGAAGTATAAGGGAATCTGGGGTGAGCTCTCTTTACATCTTTTTTAATCTCAGAAACACCATTGTTTAAAGGCCTTATATAAGAATATTAGTATTTTCACTTCACTGCTGAACTAAAAGGCTGAGTTAGAATACGACTCAGTCCAGTTGTGTGTGGCAGCTCTGACGTTTTAAGACAGTTAAAATAAATGAGATGCGATTACAACAGTGCCCTCCGGCATTGCCCCGACATGGGCACTTCATGCCCATCAACAAATCTCAGTGCACTTTATGAACAAAAGGAGATGAGAATCCCCACGCACAGATGCACAGCACAGGACCCTGTTCCGTTATTACTGGTGGCGATCCTGCAGACAAATGTTAGGACCCAGATGTGCAAAAATATTTGATTCAGTCGTGTGAACCCCGATTTGGTACCCAAACAGGGAGCAACAAGGGAGCCGCTGAGCATCCTCACTTCCCACTGAACTCCTTCATCGCTCTTTTTGCATCAGTTACTTTTCTAAGGCCAATTAATACCCTCCCCAAGTGCCTTACAACCTTCAGTATAACCCTTCCTGACACTCCAGTGAGACGTCGTTCTCATTTCATACACGCTAGTCACAACTGGAGACTCGATCTGATGCAGGATGGAGATCGGAGCCCTGACCCTCTGTCTCACCCTGCTCCTGTCTCTTGCTCTCTGCTCACAGTCAGGCTCAGAGGGATTTGTGGAAGGTGAGATGCCCATGTCCGACCTGTGACCCAAACCCAACAAGCCTGGCTCCTACCCTGTGTTTTTGCCACAAACTCACCCCCCTGCCTACGTGCCGTTTATCCCACAAGTGACACCCTGCTGCAGAAGACGCTTGCCTGCAGCACTGGCCTCAGAAATGCCAACTTGAATTTAAGAGCTTTCTTTCACAGAGAGAGAGAGTGCGTTTCACACTCTCATCTCAAGTGCTTTGGGTGTTGTGTCCTTTCAGGCTGCTCAGCCGGACCAGATGGATACACGTCTCTATTTAGGAGCGTCTGCCTCTTGCAGCAGGTACTGCTGCTATAGCTATCAATGTCTACAAGCATTGAAACAAATTAAAAAACAAACCCTTATATATAGAATCATAGAGTCATTTAGGTTGGAAAGGACCTTTAAGATCATCAAGTCCAACCATTAACCTAACACTGCCAAGTCCACCACTAAACCATGTCCCTAAGCGCCACGTCTATACGTCTTTTAAATACCTCCAGGGATGGTGACTCCACCACTTCCCTGGGCAGCCTGTTCCAATGCTTTGACAACCTTTTCAGTGAAGAAATGGCTATATAGCTATAAAAGAAAGCTGGACCTTGTTGGAGATTAAGATGAGAAGCTTGCGAATGTCCAGCTGGGGCAGGAAATTTTGCCTGCAAGACTGAGTCCCTTCGGATGAAGGATAAGCCCACACTGCGGCAGAGGGGAGCTCACTTTGGTAACTGTGGGGTCCCACTTCTTTAGCTCTCATGAATCCAATACAGGTCTGCTCATTTTTCAATTAAATATAGGTTCTTATTCAAGTCCCCTCAGAAGCTGAGCTGCCATCAGCGCCCACACAAGTACTAGTCACCAGCCAGCAGCTGAAGTGTATCGTAAGTGCAGCGAAATACAGGACGGGATACTTCAAGTGAGTTCTTCATAACGATGTACAGGAAGAGAAAAACACAAGATTTTTCTCAGGCAGAAAATCATTTATGAAGTTAGGAAAATAAAACAAACCCCAAGTAAATACGCAGTACCTTTTCGAGTGTGAAATGAACATACACAATGAGGAATCATGCGAATGCCAAACAATCTATAGTGCCATTATCACAGAAGAGCTCTCTGCTCTGCAGCTCTAACCCATGAGGCTAGAATGGCCCAGGCTGGTCCATCATATTTGCAATCACGTAAAATCTTCGCAACCCACTCCCTGGCTGTTTTCAAGGTCTTAAAGCATTTGCACTGCTCTAAAAGCAGTCCTTCTCCCTGGCTGATTAGGGCTCAACAAATTCACCTCTCCCAGCGATGCAAAGAACACTTGAGCCTGTGTCTTCAGAGGAAGATGAAAGGTAAAATATGGAGCTAACAATACTTTATGTTAGACGGTCAAGTAATAGCTGGAGGACGTAAGATCCACAGACATCACTGTCAACGCAAATGGCCCTTCGTGCCAAGACAATGAGCGCTATTATATAAATGTTGATATGTCGTCTATAAAACTATATGGCAACAAAAGGCATTTCTAGCTTCACACTTCTTTTACCACGGGGAGAAGAACACAAGGTCGAGAACCATTTGCAAGATACTTGTAAAGACCTCAGGCCCTCGTAGGGCTATCCCCCCACCCAGAGGAGACCCACGGTCCGTTGACACCTACCTGTTGACGCCATCCCTGGAGAAGAAGACCGTGTACGTCTGGACGCTGCCTCTGGCTTCTGCGGGTGGGCGCCAGCTGAGACGGACAAACCGGCTGGAGACCAAAACAGGGACCACATCTCGGGGGGCAGAGGGGAGGACACTGGAACTTGGGACAGCTGGAGGGGAAGGAGAGGAGTCAGTCAGAGAGGCCGCTGGCACGGGGGTATCGGGGCGGGCGGGAGGTGCCGTGGTGGTCACAGCTGAGGTGTTAGGGAACAAAGGGCCAAGGTGGCATGGAATAAGCGTGAATAAAGTGACAGGGGATGAGAGAGAGAGAAAAAAAAAAACTAACGGTAAAATCGCACCTTAAAATACACCGTCCTGAACCATCGTCTAAAGCGAACAGCAACACGCAAAACTCGAGTAGGCTACTTCCATGGGATAACTGGAAATTATTTCTTGCACGAGCGATCAGTACGACACTTTCCTTTGTTCACTCCTATTTCACTGGTTTTGTCTCTTGTGCCCCAAGCAGCAGAAGTATTTCACCTCATAAGCAAGCAGTAACTGACCACTCAAAGCCTGAAGCCTACGAACCGACGGGTTTGGGAAGAGCAGAAACTAAGTAGGGTGCTTCAGCACACGACTTATTAGATAATTGCATCGAAGTCGGATAAAACGAAAAGAGAAAAGACAGTGAAACTTGATATTAACACCGTTCCCCATGGAAAAGCGTGCAGAACCAAGAAATGCCTAAACTGCAGATTCAAGCAGTAAAATTCATTTTAGAACAGTACTTATTTATAGAGTTTAAGGGTTTGGCTATTGCCCACCAAATCTATGTGAAAGCTGGCCTGCCAACATAAATAAATAATTTTTTTTTTTTTTTTTAACAGTACTTTAAATGATAAGCTGCCTCCTGATTTAGCACATGCACCTTATGGAGCACCCACGGTCATCTAACCTTCTCCGAGAGCAAACACGATTTGGTCCAATTTCATGGGCCATACCGGCCCTGAGAAGCAGGTTTTCACCATTGGTATCGAACCAAAAAGCAATTTATTTTTCTTCGTTCTTGCCAATCTTTTTTGGTCAGTCCCCATGCATATATTGTGAACTATATTAGTAGCATTAATTTACTGTGAGAGCATTAACAGTGTTGTATTATCTAAACAGCATAGGAAGAACAGCTTCATGTAAAAAGCATGATGCTCACTGAATACTAGCTTAGCATTTTCTGATATTATCCCTAAGTTATTATTAAAAGCCATTAATATTGCTATTATTAATAACAAACATTATTACCTCTTACTTGTTGTGATCAATCCAAAACCAGAGGGAATTAGGGAATTTCCCAGTGGCATTTCCAGGGTAATGATGTGTTGAAAGAAAATAATAAGCCATAGTCTCAGCTCTTTTGGCTGCAAAGTTGTGATCCATTATTTGCACTGAGATTGTGTTTAGCGTCCTTAGTCATGGGCCACTGATCTAAATAATGTGCAAACACAAGGCTAAAGTATAATTCTGTGTACATTTATATTACGACGATGCGACTATTTTGCTTCGTGGTCAGAGCAAGCAGATTTGGGTTTCTGGTCTATCCTATATGTTGACTCATGTATTATAAGTGTAAGTGCATTGTCGTCTTCTAAAGAGGCCTGTGGTAGGTAAACACCTCTAGAGAAGTACCAAGGGCAAGATTGGGGAAAAAAAAAAACAAAAACCCCACACAGACAAACCTGCAAGGCTTTTCCAGTTAAGTTCTGGTACTTAAAACACAGCAATTCAGAAATATCCCCATTATTAAGTACTTTGGCACCTGAGGGGCTGTAGAAACTCTGAGTTTTCCCCCGAAACACCCCGGTCCATGGTTCCTCCACCAAATATCCATCCTCCTGGTAGAGCACGGCAGTCTGGCACCTCTCTTCCATCAAAACCCATTTAGTATTCAGAAACTTGTGCTATGATCAGTCCCGAGTCCAGACACGTACATTTCGGTGACTATGCGTACGTGACTACATATATACGGGTGTCTAGTCTCCCCCCATAGAAAATGAGGACATCTACCCAACACAGGTAATGGAGCCCATAGAGCTACTCAAACTACCAAACAGCGTCTACCTTTAAACATGCTGAATAAGTATCTAAAATCTGGAGGCGAATCCATACCCTTCGTGACCTCATGCCTGCGGTTGCGGCGGCTGACCTGTTAGGTGTCAACTTATTGAAATAACAGTGAAAAAAATGAGGCGAAAAGCAGCAAGATTGGGACTGAAGCTCCAGTCCACTAAGCATGTATTTTACTCTGGCTTTCAGTAAACTGTGTAGAGCTATCACTGACAAAAGCAATTTCACTTTTATTGTTGTTAGCAGTGAATAGCAAACATATACAGTAGAATAGCACAATCCAGCGAGACATATAACCCGAAATTATCTCAGCAAGTAATGCCTGAAATCCTTCAATCTTTCATATGACTACACAAGATCAATCCACCATTGGTTAAACCATCTTCATCAGAGTCTGACAGGCTCCGATTTTAGCCTGATGCGGTTTATATTAACTCCTCATGAAGTGCATCTTTCTCTGCTCTTGTGGCAGCGTGAATAATCATCTAGCTCTGTACAAAGCGAGCATAAAACTGGATTGATTCATTTTCCATAAGTGTAAATGACTATACAATCAACAGAGAAGGTCTGAATACAGGCCTGATAGGAACTCATCTTTGTGTTTCCATTTCGGAAGCCAAATGGAGCACCTCAAATTCAGAACCAACCCCCCTGTTATTTTTAATCCAGAATCAGCTGTGATTTTGGGGACCTTATTATTATTTTGCCAGTAGGACCTGTCTTTGCACTCCTAAAGCAAATGTTCTTCAAACATGCAGACATATGTTTGGTGTAGATGTCCGGGACCGGGTTGTTTACAGCCTTTACTGGTAAAATACAGACCAGTTACAAAACATGCACAATTTAGGGGTTTTAAAACAACTAAAAGCATAACATCGTGCGTGACATCCCCTTTCACCAGTGCTTCCCACACACAGCAGTCATGGGCTGTTTCTAATTAAAAATAATAGGAATACAAGCCCTAGTTCACAGAGACAGGGGTTTTTTTTAATACATTTCATAGGTTGGTTTGGGTTTTGGTTTTGGGGTTTTTTTAACATATATGTGCATGTCTACAGGCAGGTGGGGAGAGGAGAACCTGTCAGCAGCAGCTGTCTACCCTTTCAACGGTGTTTGTAGAGACCAGCAAAAGCTTATGTGGGATATACAAGAAGAGATGACGAACGAATGAAAAAAAAACCCAACAACCTTGTAATTATATCCCACAAGGGATTGGTATCAAGAAGATATAACATTATTATTGCTAAGGAGAGGTGGCAATAGATGGCATGGGTTTATTCATGAGCCTCTCCTGGTAAAAGACATGGGTACAAATGCTCTAAATCTGAGTTATAAAACATCTCATGTTCTCACTTGAGTGCTCACAGGGACTATATATATATATATATATACATACACACACACCCCGCTCCAGACCTCAGCACAGTTTTTGTACCTCTGTACAAAAAAAAAATATTCATTTGCTTTTTTTAAAAAAAAAAAAAGAAAAAAACCAAAACATACTTACCAAGTTGACAGAAAAGGGAAAGAAGTTTAAGGAAAAAAGTTGTAAGTTTAAGGTGAAAAATAAGTTGAGAAGTTACTGTGCATACAGAAAATGTTGCTCTTGGATGTCAGTAATATTGATATAAACGCTATCCTGGTAATCTGCATTGAGGCACAAGTTCTGAACTCCGAAAGATGAGTGTGACTTTTCTGCTACTGAGAAAGATGAGTTTGACTTTTCTGCTACAAGAAAGATGAGTTTGACTTTTCTGCTTTTAAAGCAATTAATATTTGCACGTTTTTAGTCATCGTGTTTAATTCATATAGAAAATTTAAGCCTGTTATACACGTAACATGTTGCCACACGCCTAAATTAAAAATTATACTAATTTTTCAGGGGGATAAATTAATAGAGAAAGAGATTGGGCTATATATAGGATCTATCTATATATCAAAGAAAGTGTTGATTTTCATGACGCTATCCATTTAGCGTTGTTTTTTTTAAAATTATAACCTTACCTAAGCGAAGACTATTCAAGCAATTGCCACTGTTTTACACTTAGAGTCTGTTAAAATAAGAACATCTACTATAGGCTATCTATACTTTTAAAATACTGTAAATTAGAGCTTGCTGATAAGATTTGAAACTCGATACTTTTTCAGCAAAAATGAGAAAACTATCACACTTGCAATCTTCAACCTCCTGCTGCAAATCACACTTTCCCTACATATCCCACATACCCTGATGCCAAAATGACATTTCAAGACATCAAATGAAAATTTTCAGCCAAGACGCTACCTTAAAATATTTTTTATGCCTTCTAACAACTATTTCAATTTCTTAATTTGAATTTTTTTGAATATAGAGATGAATTTTTTATCTGTTTTCATTTTAAAAGACATTTGAAAATTTCACTGCATGTATTTAAACATAAAAGGAACATTCAGGCTTTAAGTTAAACATTTCATTTCAGAAAAAAAAAAAAGATGTTCTATTCAACTTAAAATATAAACCTTTTGGATTAATTCAAGTCTCTTCCCCACTCTCCCCCGTCATATTTTCCTTGGCTTTAGCACTTTAAATCAGTTATTCGTACAGCATGAATTTCAAGTATGACATAAGAACATGAATCTGTTCTCATCTCCAAATCCTCAGTGTTAAAAGGAAAAGCAATTTACATGGAATTTTAATTCCAGAAATAACATCAAATACGTGCTTATTGTCCGGTGTTGCTCAGTACGGCCATAGCCTGGTCAATCCAGTCTTTTGTTACACTTCTGCATTCAGAGAATTTCGTCTTTTTTTAATTTTTTTTTTTTATTCAGAACCTTTTTGACCCATCTTACACCTTCCATAGAGCAAACTGCGAAAGTTATAAGTGAGAAAAAAAGCTCGCCGCAGGAATATCTGTAAACTCAAGAGATGCTGCACATGTAACAGCACCTGAAAAAGCGAGGCACTCTTCCAGTAAAATCCCCTTAAATAGGAAGATCTATAATAGATATCAATTTTGGTGGATTCGTCATTTTTTAGAACATAGACCCTTTTGAAAGAATCGTTCCCATTTCATTTTACAGAACACCCTTTTATTTTAACAGGGCTATGCCATTAACTGGCAGAACTGCAGGCAGCTCAAGAACCTCAGGGGTCGACAATCATTCCTGGGGGAAAACCTCAGAGATGGTTTACAGATCCACGGCTGGCACCCCCATGGCAACGATGGACTAAAAAAATTAATTAAAATTTTTATTAAATTTTAAAAAGGGGATTCAAAAAACCTCCTAATTTGTGTTCTTGAAAAAAATAAAAATCAATCTTCATGTACATTAGAGAAAGAAATAGAACAACTCTAAACAAAACAAAGTTGGGGTGTAGAGCATGCGTTGCCTAATTTTACCTTGCACTGGCTATCACACAACTACGAATTTGCAATTATATTAAACTTGTAACAGATCACTAATTGTTTCCAATTTAATAGACCACACTGAGGATCTGCAGTTGAGAGGAGCTGTATTTTTACATGGTGTTACTTTAACATTGGAAGATTCATTTTTTATGCACTCGGAATATAAAAGCAATCCATGACTTGCACATTCCAGATACCCTCAAGAGCAGGCTGGGAAAGTAACCAGGAGCTGTTTTGCTCCAGATCGAGGAAAACAACCAAGGACGGAGGGTTTGTGCCACTAAAGAGCGTGGTTTCGGTATGAGGACGTACCCTTTGATGTAGGGATCCTGGGGCCTGAAGCCCCCCTGTCTGGAGGCATCACCCGTGCTAAGCCATCAAGCACGTGCCTTGAGAGGGGAATGCAAGGAAAAATTCTGCATTTCACATGGGTAGTTAAAAATTCCATCTGAAATTTCATGATGAAATGATGGATTTCACCACCCATCCTCCAGGCCGCTTCTAAAACCCAATGCTAACCTGCAGTGGGAAGATGTTCCCCAGGAAAGCCCTGGGACATGGATCCAGGAGCTCTCATCGTCCCACATTAAGTGATTAAATGGGTGAGAACTGGTGAAACAGAGAAACAAGAACCAAATTAATCACAGTGTTTTGGTCTGATCACGAAATAATTAAATTTTGGTCTTGTTTCCAAGAGCTACGAAAAAAGCAGATGTTCTATCAGATAACCTTTACAGAGATATGAAATAGGTGTAATTTACTGTCCCAAATAAGTATCAGATTGGACAAGTTACTGGTAGCTCATTACTTAAGGTCAAACAAAATGCTCCTTTCTGCACAAGCAACTCCTATTACCTTTCCTGGGGACCACTTACACAATTCGGCCTTTCCAGTTTCCATCCAGCCAATTAATCATACAACACGGTTTCAAAGCATCACATTCAAAAAGCATTTCTTCAGGCGTTGTGTGCTCAAATCCATCCTCCAAACGCCAGCAGAGATCACGTTGGCACAGCTCATATGCGAGCGCGCCCGTCTACATTTGATGTGTTCACACACATCAGGTTTTACCAACGACACGGAGCACATGCCAGGATGTCAGGGTACATCAGCATATGTTTAGAGATTTTCAGCCCATATGCAGTGATACTAATTTACCAAATAAAAGATCTGTCCTCGTTGCCATACATACTTCCTCCCTTCTGGCTTCTTGCACAGTAATTCATTATTACTTGGTGCCATAATGATGTTCTTAGAAACAAGTCATGCAGTACTAATTTTTATTATGCCTCTTTTATGACATTACGAACCTTGCTATAAATCACTGAAGTTCACGTGTGTCAACAACGCCTGATGTTCCTGTACGAGGAATTCACTCCTGACTCAGCACCTCGCAGGATTAGGCCAATAGCGCTTTGGAAATGGCACGTACATATCTGAAATACAAAATCTCACAGAGATGGGGGAGATTTTGATAGTTTCACCCTATGCAATAACAACCACATCAGAAGCTAAATACACACTAGCGCTTCTCTTTTCTCTCCAGCCTCATTTTCTCAAATACAGGCAAGAGAGGTATATGGAAGGATAACAGCTTTAATTGCCGAGCTGCGATAGCGGGAGGAAGGAGGCTAGTTATCTGCTAAACGGCGTGACCCGAAACCAGTAAACGGGGACACCTCCACGAAAAGCAAGCCAGTGCATCTCCTCCCACACGCTCCTCTTGACAGGGAGGTGCTGCTCACGCTCACAGAGGAGCACACAGGATCTGCCCCCAGGATGGAGCATGAGATTCCGCAGCTGCAACCACAGTTAGTGAAGGAAAAAAATGCCCAGAGGGCCCCACCACAAAACCCAGCACCAACAGACCCTTCCCCATCCCCGTGGAACTCAGGATATCTGACCTGCCCTCTAGGCTACCCCTGCAAACCAGCCGTGCTATTGTATTTTATTTTCGGCTCACCGCTGCAACACCGGACCGCCTTTCAGTAGCAGGTGGAAAACCAAGATGAACGCGCATCACGCGTTTTACTCTTTCAACCTCCAGCCCTGTTTTGTGCGTAGACAGGCACTGGAAGGAAGACAGAGGAAGACGACGACTACATTGCACCTTCACTTCTCCCGGAGAAGAGTCAGCGGCTTTCATTTCTTCCTCCTTTTCCATGGGGGAGAGCCCCTGAAGGGGTGACAAAGGCATATGGAAGAGAAGGATAAACGGCTGGGAAACGGGATGCCCGCTGCAAGATCTGAAAGCTGAGGTGTGCTGGGGTGGGGAGCAAGAAGAGAGGCCAGGAGGAAAGTCCAGGGAAGAGCACGTGTTGGGTGGTCAGAGAGGCAAAAGGGTAAGGTCAGGCCAAAGAAGGCTACAATAACTAGCAAAGGAATAGCTCAGGTTAAAATAGAATTTGTCTGGATCCCCTGTAAGAGTCAAAAGATGTGCCGTCTGTGTTTACTTTGAAATTCAGCAGCACAACACAGAACTACAAGATCCCATAATTCCAATTAATCCGGGGCAGTTTTGCCCAACGGTTATACTGAAAGTTATTTTAAGGAAGATGTCGCCCAGACCCTTATCTGCTGTTAAATGTGCAAAACAGTACCTTGTAGAACTCTGGGCCCTTTGGGGAGTTAAGAATTATTTGAACCTGTAGCAGGACATAGGCAAGAAAGGCAAGGCAAAGAGCTTTGTGCAGGGGCCAAAAGGAGGAGAGCATCTACGGGGATGATGGTGTTTGCATTGTCACAGTAAAGCTGCTTGATCAGAGTTAGAAGAAAGTGATTTTATTTTTCTCAGATCATTAGCTGTTGTCACCTAAGAGCTACTCTACGCAAAAAAACGGGCTGGGTCAAGGCAACAAAGATGAAGTCCTGCTGACCGAGATCTAAGGATGCTGGGTGTGAATTGCTGTCTGGCACCGCTATTCCAGCAAAGTTCCAGGTGTGACTGCAGCTCCGCCAGAAAAGGAGACACTGTAGTGGTTTCACTTATTTTTGGAGAGCTGGTGTTCCCCAGGCTGGCAGCTGTAGCCCTCCATGGACACACACTACATCCACGCACGATCACTGCTGCGTCAGCAAAGCAACAGCACTCTTAGCACAGGCACGGCCACTACCCGCTGTTTTATTGTAAAAGTACACCTACAAATGATACAAACTACTTTCATATCATTTCTTTAACTGCAGGAAATCTGAGATGTTTCCATTTTCATACCTGAGCTTGTTTTGGACACAGCTTGGCCAACAGTTGTCCAAGGGGACACTCAGACAGGCTGGTACGTGCACACACTTCTCTCTTCCCGTGCATGTGAAAGGCACGCCTGTATGCAAATCTGTCTGCATATTATATTCCATTTCTTTCCTTTTACAGCTCTGAAAATTGCTATTCACATTTAAAAAAAAAAAAAAAATCAACGGCAAATATGGCCTTAATGGCTGCTTATGTTCATGCAGGAAGAGATCTTACTAATTAACTGACACTACAGTGTAAAAAAAAAAAAAAATTAAAAAAAAAAAACAATCAGCAAACCCACCACTGATCAGCTCTCATGTTCAGAGAAAGCACTACTGCTCTCCCCCTTGGAGCTGTGAAGGCAGGGCTGGCGTCACCGCGCAGGTGACATCTGTCATCATCAATTAGTCACCAAGAAAAATGGGGGGGCGAGGGGCAATGGGCTGTTGATTGCAAGAAATTCAATCACCCGCAAATGCTCCCGGAGGAAATGCTGGTCAGTTAATCTAGTCAGCCATCCCCGACCCACCGAACAATAGCTGCCGCCCACGGAAAAAGCCGAAATAAACTGAAGATTTTTAAAGCAGCCAAGGGACTTGGAAGGCATTTCATGATCAAATACCAACGGTGTTAAACAGCAACCATAAATGTTGTCATCTGTGGTGTTCCAAATGCAGCAGGAGAGCGCGCGCAAGTTCATTATTTTTGCAAGCGAAACTCAGCGGTGCAGCAGCTGTTTCTAGTAACGATAGGGAGAGTGGCTGGAAGGTCAACTACTTCCCACTGTTCGTGATCAGCTGCTTCTCCTCTTCTTCCTCCCTGAGACCATCAACAGCATGCTGTGCACGTGGCTTATTGCTTTTTAGCAAAAGTTTAACCTGCATTAAAACTGAGCCCTGAAGGGTTTCAAACTATTCAGGAATGTAACAAAGTTGAATAACAGTTTTTGTTGAGGGAAAAAAAAAAAAACCAAACCAAAAACATAATAGAGGGAAAATTCTGAAAGCCTCACAAACTGAGATGTTCTCATTCTGAGAAGTAACCACTTCTTTAAAGAAACATTATGGTGTGTCTTAGCTTGTTCTCCCTGAAACTTTCTGACTTTTGATTTTGAAGTATCTTCTCATTTTTAATATTGGGATTATATTTGAATCAAAACTGCACCCCCTTGTCTTTGTTCCTTAAAGCACCCTGAAAGAGCGTAAACTTGGAACACCTACCCGGGGGACCACAACTTGCTGCCACACTGGAGATTTAGGCACTCTGATGTCGGGCAGACTTTTCAGGGAGGCATACTATGTACTTTAAAA
This sequence comes from Harpia harpyja, assembly GCF_026419915.1. Taxonomy (NCBI): domain Eukaryota; kingdom Metazoa; phylum Chordata; class Aves; order Accipitriformes; family Accipitridae; genus Harpia; species Harpia harpyja. The sequence goes on along the minus strand of NC_068969.1, from coordinate 114,897,385 downwards.
TGTTTGCTCACACTTAGAGATGTCAGTCAAGACCCATCTCCCAATCTCTCTTTACCTCAAGTTATATTCACAGTAGCATGTGGCCATACAAGTCCAACACTGAGCACCAACGAGACCTTCAAAGGTCTTCAGTGAACCGCCATTTAAACATCTAAGAAAGTAAAATCTCTGAATTATACTGAACACATACTCATTGCTGCTACTCAGCTCCCGTAAGGAGAGCTGACAGACACACACAAGTCTCCAAGTCTTGACACGGTCAAGACACGTGAAGCTTCAACTCCCACACACTTTGGCAGCTCTCCCAGGGATGGAGCCTCCTCACCAAACCCGGCCAAGGCTGACAGCAGGATTTAGAGATTTGCTGCTGCCTTTAATATTTGGGCCAAACTCTTTGCTTTCAGAGAGAGTGGGACAAAACAGGTACCTCTGTATCAATAAGGTATTTTACAGCCAATTCAAAAATAATAATTCCAAGCTAAGAATACCAAGTAAAGCAAAGCAACAAAATGCTTCAGCATCACTCTTTTCTCAACAGCACTTCCCCTAATGTGGGTATCTGCTCAGTATTTAGCTCTTGTGCTTTCTATTCCTTAAACACCTAATTCTTCTCAAATACTATGGAAAAAATTAGTCCTTTTCTGTAGCTCAGGCTTCCACCAAGCACATTAGTCCTTTTTTTTTTTTTTTTTTAATTTTATTGTAGTTCTCAGTGTTACTCAAAGTTTTGGCAGAAGGTGGCATATGTTACCTGATCTGTTCAGCAGATTATTTATCAAAATCACTGACAGGAGTGTGAATTTGTAGGGCCGCCATGCATGGCTAATGGGGATGCTTTTGAGGTGAACCTTTCTGCACCTTTCCTCCTCATCTGAAGAACAGAGAATTGTGAATCCAAGCGTGTTCATGGTAGTGCAGAGGGGTTCACACATTCTGGTAACAAGCACCAGAGAAAAGACCAGGGAGAAAATTAATAACACCACCTTCAAAGCAGTGTTTAGCCAGCACAAAGGAAATAAGGAACAAGGAGACAAAGCTAAACCTGGTGAACAATACAAAATGTGGAATGTTTCCACTACTGAAGCATCACCTTGTACTCGGTGAGAAGCTTTAGGACCTTACAATTGCAAGGGCAGCCATCAAGTGTTGGGGGGCCAACTCCAAGGTGTGCTTTGCAACAGCAGGAATTTGTCATACTTCACTAAAATACCTGGGGATAGCCTGGCAAACTGACCTCTCTCCACCAGAAGCAAAAACCACGCCATCACGAGGTAGCAGCCTGCAAGCTTGGTTTTTTACTCCTAAAAATCAAATCAAATTTTCTTGCAACAACTCTTCCTAAATACGCAAGGGTTTGAAAGCTGGTACGTGACAGAAATGGCTTCAAAGGAAAAAATGGAAAGACACTGGATTTCCCAGTCTTTTAAGTCACCTGCTTTTGGTAGGAAATCCCCGAATCAGCCACGTGCTGCCTCCGCACAGGTGACCACACCAAGGTTCCAACGCCACGTGGGAACATCTCAGAGCATCTCCTTCAGCCGTCCCTCTCCTCCAGTGTGTATCTGCTAAGGCTTAGCGCCTCAATTCCCTGGCTGTTTATTACTATTCTTTCCCTAACAAACTTTGCTCAGCCCCCTACTCACCTCTGTCTTGCAGAGAGGAGACGTATCACCACAACTCACTTTGGCAGCAACAAACCTGCTCCCAGACCCGGTTAACTAACACTGCTCAAGGAGCTGCTCCCCGTGATGAATCGGATCTTAACCAACCTCTACAGCACTCACTTCTACGGCTACACACCAGAATGAAGCGAGAAATAAATTAATCAAGCCTTTTACAGCAATTTTCCCAAGAAGGTGTCTTGAGCTCCTCAACGGAACCATGGTCCACAACACTTCTTAGGTGCCTTGATAACCTGCAAAAGCCTGCCAACTGGTTTACTGAGCATCTGCCATGTCTTGGCCACACAAAAACTAAGGGAAGAGCAAAGATGAACTCATGAACTGCTTTATTGCAAACGGTATTTATCTGTAAAGGACTGGTTTTGACCTGCACCGAAACCATCTGCATATCGACCACAGAGCCCAAACCAGAGACAGGAAAGAAGAATGACGGCTGTGTAGTAAAGGTATTTTGCCTGGATTATAGGTGTCCTGGGCTCAACTGCTAGCTCAGCAAGATCTTCAGCATAACATATAACATCTCTCTTGCACTGCTATTATCTTTTCACATTTGCACAATGAAATAATCATGCTTATTTTTCATTGCTTTTTTATGACGTGAATTACAACATACAGCTTTTCGCAGGCAGGCAATAAAAAAAGCTCCCAAATCACTTAGCTTGAGACAGGAGTCAAGGTTTAAGTAAATTCAGTAATGTGAAATGCTCAGATCTTGCAGAAATGAAAGTATCAGAAGAGACTGATGAGGCTCTAAGAGGTCTTTTTCCATCTGCAATTGCCCAGGTGCCACAACTACTTTGCTCTTACCACTACCTTTTTCCTGACATCAGAATTACATCAATTCAGTCACTTTGAATTTCCTATTCGGCCCATCATTTTATTGTATGCTCTGTGTAAAATTGCATGAAATAAATGCTACCATCCGGCTTGAAAATAAACAAAGAGAAGAGAAACATCTGAGTCCAAATTTCCTGGAAAGTGCAAAGTGAGATTTTAAATAATCCGGACAGCTCTTGAACGCTTTCATTTTTTGTGAGGCATGTGCCACCACCTTCAGCGAGACACTGGGAGAGAACAGCAGAGGAACGGGGTCAGCTGGGACATCAGCCAACTCGCAGATGCACGGCCCACGGTGCAGCTCCAAAAGCTCCGCGTCCCCCAGATGCTTCCAGTGCTCGATAGCAAAGCTAAATGGAGGGGTCCTGGAGGGATCCCTGCTCCCTTTCCCACAGCTGCCCACTACCCCGGGATGTGGGGACAGCTCAGCTCTCCCTCCTGCACCTCCAGGACTGACTCGGATGGTCCTTCCCTGCCCACCTGGCAGTTTCAAAGGGATTCAAAATCTTTGATCTTCGCCCTTTCTCTAAGCATTTTAAACTGCCCAACCGATAATAAATAACTAAAAAGGAGAGGAAGGACGGTGAGAGGCAGACAGATGGCCACCCAGATCAACAGACAGATGGTACACTCACATAACCCTTATTTCTTCAGCAGCCTAAACCAGCCTACAAGCCAGCAGCGAAAACCAGTTTTGAGGGCCAGCGCAGCCGTGACGGCGCAGAGGGCCGGGTGGCAATCGCGGCACAACGGTACATCAGCACGCCCGGTGCCATCCCACAGCTCAACTGGGATCTACGTTGCTGCTCATCAAAGCACCAAGAGCTCAAACGGCATCTTCTAGGAGTGAGACAAGAAGTCTGCCACCAAAGAGCAGCAGCCTTAACAGGCGAGGATGCGTTTAACGTGAAGGAAAGGCAATGCCTATCCAGGATAAGAGACCTGTGTGTGGGTTTTTTCCTCTCCCTGTATCGTAGAAACGACTGGTTTAAGAAAGCCTATGAATCTTCAGCAGAGTAAGCAAAATCATCCAGGAGCTGGAAAACTTCCAGGTGCCCTGTGTGTGATGCGTGCTGCACACCAAGGTATCTCAAGGATAGCACTTTTAAGAGAGAAAGATCTGCAGTTACTTTGACCTTCCACACTCTTAAAAATAAACCGTATGACTGCGCCCGGCATATGAATAATTTGTGGAGATGTAATTTTTTAACAGTGAAAGGTTCTCACAATCAGCAGATGACCCGGCCGTTACCTCCGAGGTAAGCGGGCAGGCTCAGCATCCCACCATGCAGATACCTTCAGGAGCTCACGAAAGGCATAGCTATTACTGCTGAGACAGACCTGGCGCTCTGTTCATATCTAACTCGGCGAGAGTCCATATAAACTCCCTAAACTTGTCCTGGTGCATGTGCTAGTTTTGGGCAGACAGGTATGCGGGACCTCCCCTCCCAGCCTGCCACCCCTCTTCCATGTCGGGTTGAATGAGCTAAACGTGTACTTCACAACCCCAAAGGCTTGGGGCTACAAGGCACTAATTGCTATTTCGTCTTCCATAAAAATTTCCTGCAATTTCCTAAGCTAAGAGCAGGGCAGAGGAGAGACGGGAAGGCTGTTTTCTGCTGTGCTGGGGGGAAGAAAGTGTCATAGAAAATAGAAAATAATTCAATTTTCATAAAATATAGTAAGTAGCAAAACAATGGACTCACTAAAACAGGGGGAAAAAACGGCATCGCTTCCCAGTCCTGGCTAACGCTGGAGAGAGTCTGCTCCCAGAGCATCCTGCTCATTATGCCTACAGCACCCGATCCGCAACATCCAGCATTTCTCTCCCCAAAATACACAACGACACTAAGTCAACACCAAGCCTGGGGCAGGCAGAGGGAGGGGATAGATGGACAGTGCCGTAGGAGTCTCAGCTCTCTTGTTATACAATATATAATACAAGCACTGAAGCAGTCGCTGTCCCAACAAGGCGAGGGGCTGCCCAGCCAAGACTCAAAAGACTGATGGACACCAGAGAGGCAAAACACCGAAGGGCGTCTTGTAATCTGCCCTCCGGAGACCATCGGCTTTGAGAAGTGAAATTACAGCTGCTGCTAAACTGCAGGAGACTGAAGCACTGACCCTACCTGGTCCTAAAGAGAGACTGAACGCAAAATTAAATATTTCATTGGCTATCAGAATGGCCAGACACAAAAATAGTAAAAGTCCTTATCCCTAAAACCAAAAATTTAAGCCCTAGATTGAAACCCCTGTATGAAATCATCTTTCATAGCAGTTTTTGCCATTTTATATTTTTAACTTTCCTTTTTAAGGAAAGAAAGCTTAATGATCATCCCATCTACCTGTCTTTTAAACCCTCTACGGCAGCTGTTGCATTTTGGCCAATTCTAACCAAATTTCTCAAGCGATTAGGGATCTCAAATAAAGGAAATCATCGTGAGTTTAATGAAAATCAGTTCTTGGGTGCGGTGTCCCCACTGATCAAAAGCCTTCAACAGGAATTCAGTGACTCTACAGCCTGATATATGGGCTTGGAACCAAAACTTGCTCCCCTATCAGCTGCTTTCTTGGTAGGTGGTATTCAGGGGCATCAAAAAAAGTGGGGCTAATTGCATTTTTACCTGCTGGGACCCCGAGATGTGGTCCAGAGGTGGAAGAAGGGGTCAGAAAAGGACCCCAGCAAAAACAACTGTCGTTTCAAAGCCCAGGCTCGTAGGATGCAAGTCTATAGGAAAGCAGGCTTCATCGGTTACGCTGCTCCCAGAACAATTGTTCCACCATACGAGTAACAAAATTAGTAATTAAGAGGATTCCCAACCTGAGAGAATTAGTGCCTCCAATCTATAATAAACCTATTAGAAAGCTCAACGGCAGATTGCACTGCCACAAGAAAAAAAAAAAGAGTCGGCAGAGATTTTAGTGCCCTCTCCTTTCTAAAAATTATCTCCCCACCTAAGCCAGTTTAAAAAAATAGCAATCAGATGGATTGAATACTAATTCTGAGACCGTTATCATGGTACAAAGCACTGAAAAAATACAGTAATATGTTACATATTCCTTAAGGTAAGTTTTTTTTCCAGGATATTGAATTTACAGATAAAAGCAAGAAACCAGCAGAACTAATCTATACATTAATGAAACCCACTGTGCCCCATTAGAAAAGCAGTTACTCTGAGACAACAGGAATGATATTTATAGTGGTGTGTACTGATACTAATAGTTTTGTTAACATTATCTACTTTGCCATAGACTTAAAAAGAATTATACATAATAGTGGTAGTTACGGTAGCATCTTAAAAATTACTGGCTTTCTGCCATTCTAATTCTCTCTTCAATCACCTGTAATTTTCAAGCCTTTTCTCATCTATTAGGTTGCAATTTTTCACGAGACCCGCCCACTAGTATTTTGTGAGGAGAAGGATATGGGAGATCTAATGGGAGAAATATTTTACTCAGCGCAGGGGGAAAAAAAAAAAATGTTGAAATTATTTTACTTTACGTAAGAGCTACTGAGTCAAAATTTGATCTGGAAATAGTTCTACTGAACGATCGCATGGGCGTCTGGAAAGCATTATTTTGGTTAAAGTTACACAATATTGAAGAAAAAATTCCCATTCCCCCTGGACAAACGGGCACAGTAAGCACGTGAGATGTGAGAGTGAGGAAGACCCTGATGTCCCCCAGGTGCACAAGGCTGACCCCGCGCCGAGGAACGCTGGGGGCCACCCAAAACAGTTCACAAAACCCGCAAGTGGCAGAGGCAAGGCGGGCAGGGAGAGGACCCGCCAGCGGAGCTCCCGCGCGGGCCGGCACCGATGGGCACGTCAAGGAGAGAAGCAATGGGTGATGGTCAACCACGACAGCGTCTTCTGGGAAGCCCGTCCTGATTTTGCACTTCTCCCCAGGTATCCTGTGAAGGGCTGTTAGCAGAGGCTTCGGTCTGCCCAAGTACGTCTGTTCTTGCGTACTGCAAGTTGCATAAATAATCTGTGAAAGACCTTAAAAGGCTCAGAGCAAAACAGAGATGAAGTTTGGGAGCGCAGGCTCGGGGGATTTCGGAGGGACTGCAAAGCAAGGCTGAGATAGGATAGGATAGGATAGGATAGGATAGAATAGGATAGGATAGGATAGGATAGAATAGAATAGAATAGAATAGAATAGAATAGAATAGAATAGAATAGAATAGAATAGAATAGAATAGAATAGAATAGAATAGAATAGAATAGAATAGAATAGAATAGAATAGAATAGAATAGAATAGGTGGCAGAGAGACCCAAATAAAATCACTCTTTACACACAACTCTATACAACCTGTACATAAAATTTCCCTTTCCTTTTTTTGTTTTTTTTTTTAAACCTCTAAGACAGACACTTCACCGCTATAGTAAACATTTCCTGAATAATGAAAGCTATTACATCCCTGGTTCTCTCGAAAAATTGGAGAGAGTTGCTGCCTGTGGGGCTGCTGAGATACCTGCAGCACCTGGCCAGGGCTGACTAGCATTGGAAAGCTGAGCAGCTCTGACATGTTGTAGTTTGAGTTTGCTACAGAGGGCTTGCTACTATAAGCTGTATCAACAGAATTCTTATCAACTTTGGCAAATATTAATATATAATTCAGATTTTTAGTACAGTTACTTTTTTTTTTTTTTTAAGAAGTTGAGAACACAATGCTCTTCCCTCAGCTCTGTTCCTTGCAGAACATAATCAAAGCGCTTTGGTTTGAAATGCTGCTTGCTTTCTTTTTCTCCTGGATAATGCTTTGAAATAAAATAGCATTTCTTAGCAAAAAAATTGAAGGACTAAAGAAAGAAACCTTCCTTTTGAAATATTAAATGCAATTTTATTTTGAACTGCAATGATAAAAAAAAAAAAGAAAGCTTCTGTGGCTGGGGTTACAGTTCCTCATCACATAAGACAACAGACTTAAAGCGAGCTTATAATTGTCAGGGAGCTTTAAATAATTGAACAGTAAGACACAGCATGGGAGGGTGTGTTTTTATTGTGTAATAACATCTCAGGATTCATTATTCATAATAATTATGATTATTAGTCTTGCAAGTTTTATACCGTTTCCTTTGAAAATCACAAGACTGATTGTATGAGGAAAGAGAATTTAGAATAACACACTTAATTTGCTTTTAGTTTATTACATTCTCCTTATTAAGTCTGTTACCAGAGGGAATAGTCCTCTAACATGCAGAGAAAACTAACTTCTTAATAAAAAAAATAAAAAAAAAAAATTAAGTCCTCTACAGCTCAGTTTAAAATAGTCTGTTTAGGTATGATTGGGCACCTCTTTGGCCTGAAGTCAAGGGCAAACTCCTTGTTGTTTTCAAAGGTACAAAGTAGGCCCATGTAAATCTATAAAGAATTAAAAATTACAGTAAAACATTTGATGTTGGAGTCATGAATTATGATAGCCTTATTCATACTGAACTGTGCTTACACTGCGAACACTTTGATATCAACGGGGTTCTCCATGCTCTACGTTATTATTCAGAGCCAGACAGAAGTGGTTTTCCTGTCTTGTGAAGAAATTTGAGATAAAAGAGAGAGAGACACGTTTCTGCATTCGGATGAGCCCAAGACCTTTAGAAGTATTTTCAAGGAGAAAGGGAGCCGGAGCGGCTACCCAGAGCTGCGGGAGAATCCCGCATCAGAACAAGGCTCCGGCTCCATCAGCCCCATCAACACGAGCATCCTACCTTCGCATCCCCTCTCACGCTCGCAGAAAAGGGGACAACTCTCATCAGCTCTGCCATCGTTAACGACGAGCGGCCCCAGACAGAGCGTTAATGGCGAGGCTGCAACCGGAGAGACCTCCGTGGAGAAAGGAAATAGCTCAATACGTCCCCCTTATTAATAGCATGCATTATAATGGGAAAAGGTGAAACAAAGCAACGGAACAAAACTTGATTAAGTTGCTTCAAGAACAAGAAAGTTTTTCAGCTGAGGTATTTCAAGCTGCAGTTAAGATGACAGAAAAATAAATAATTTTTTCCCCACAGTACTTATGAAAGATGATTCACCAAAGATTGCAGTCAGATGTAAACAATCACCAACCCTGTCAGCGGAGTTATTTTCCAGCGATTCGCTGATGGGAAAATGGAACTAAATATTTCACCGCCAGCACTCTTCAGCAGAGGCTACAACAGCTCAAACCCAGAGCAGCACCGTTTGTGCCACTGAAATCTTTAACCTCTCAGAAAGTAACTCGCTTCCACGGTGCAAGATGGTGCGTAAAACAAGTTGTCTAAGATGTCCAGACATTTATGGAGGTGTAATCTTGGCTTGAAACTTTGCTCTGCAACGTGGGAAAGGATGACCAGTGAAATAGGGGTGAAACCTGCAGTTTTCTTCCTTCCCGTGTCTTTCTGCAAGCTTCATAATTTAAAATGGAAATTCTCTGGCTGAATGACTATGGGAATAATGGAATTTTCTTCACCTAAAGATTTCATAGTCCTGGGAACATATTTTTTGCTTCTAAAATGATAATAAACTTTTCATGGTTTATTTACCAAGAGAGACAAATTACTCAGACTTTAAAGTGGGATGAGTATTTTTTGGAAGGAGAAAGCAATAAACACATTTCTGAAAGGATTCAAGAACTCTGAGAACTTAAGAAAATCTTTTTATGGATCTGGCTGAGAAAACTGAATTCCATGAGTCCATACAATAAGGGGGATAGAATATAAATCAGGAATTTATATTTTTTAAAATTACAATTGATATTGAATTCTGGGAACTCGAGTGCCACTAGCATAGCAAGCTATGCTAATGAAAATGCAAGGAAGCCAGAAAAGAAATGGAAACACAATGGATATTTTTATGTAAAAGAAAAAAGGAACATGTTTTATGCAGAAAAAAGGAATCATCATTTAAAAGGAAAAAAACCCCCACCCCTTCTTAAAAACTCATTGACTCTTGCAGATTGTGGTAACAAGGATCATTACAGTACGGGTGATATGGGTGATATATTCTCCACAAAAACTATGGACATGTAAGCGTGAAAGAAAAGAAAGACTTGGAGAACTGTCTGTGCAAACCCTGGAGTTGAAGAAATAGATGAGGAAAAATAAAAGAAGATTCTTCTTCTTGGGTCTTTGTACAAAGACCCAATAATTGATTGCTGTGCCAAGTCCTGAGGAGCTGAAAAAGTGCAAGATGTATCTTACAGGTATTCAAGACCCATAAATAAGCTTTTATCATATGTTATAATGTAAAAAGGTCACACCATGTCATGTGCTCAGAAATGTCAGGCTAGCAACTAGTAACCATAAGGAGTAGCTAATTTGTCTCATTGAGCTGGAAGCCCACGAGAACAAAGGCAAGGAGCACGCACTGGTGGTTACCTGCGCCGTCAGAAGTCACTCCCGAGAAGGAGCCACATCCATCATCTTCAGACAGTAGCCTTAGAAAACTGGAGGTGTATTCTCTGAAAATAAGACAGCTTGATAGAGAGGAATATATCTTAGCACAGCGAGAAAGACACTAGCCCTCAAGCTTCCTTGAGACAGGGAAGGATGAGAGAAAAAATATCTAATAAGGAGAGTAAATACCATCCTGGTGGCTATTACAAGCATGGAAGAACATCCTGCTGGAGCCTGAGGAGGTTCCTACTGCTTGAGAAGTTTTTCCCTGCTACCGCGGATGGGAACCGTGAAGTGGGGTCATGAGTGGGAGATCGGTCTCTCCCTGGGGGCTGCTGCCAGGCAGAGCCTTCCTAAGCAGTTCCAGCCTGGGGCTCTCCTTGTAGGAAGGAATAAGGATGACAACAGACAGCCAGAAAAAGTCTCGGAGATGCTTACGAAAACCACCTACGTGTTGGAATAATGACTGCTGAGAAAAGTTAGTACAGTGCAGGAGTTGCATTTTAGGAGATGTTCACGTGGCATCAAGGGAGGTGGCTTGGTCAGGACTTGATCCAGCACTTGGCAAGCAGACGTGAGACAGTACTGATGGAGATGGCTTAGCAATAACAGGGAGTCTACATGTGTCCCGCAGCTCGTGCTATTGCTCATCTTTCGATAACAGCTCACGTTGGTCTCGCCGACTAAATAAAACTACTTTGATAAAGAAGAAACAAGCAAAAATGCAGAAACGATATTTAGGAATGGTTCTGCAGGATAATAGAGAAAAATGAGCCCAAAATCAACATTTCCTGTAAACAGAAACAAAACAAAAAACAAGAAGAAAAAGAACAGATTCCCATCGATATGATTGGAAACGGCGAGGCCGCACGTTTGTGTCGCTCTGCTGTGCTGCTTTCTAAGCAGGAAATTACCTGGGGCTGATCACGAGAATACTAAATCAAAATCTAAGTACAGAAACCATTTCACGTGCTTCTCCTTAAGAAAGCCTACAAAAATACGCGCCAAGCACAAGGTAAACGAGAGCTATGGGGTTAACGAGCAGCACAGCTTCACGTGGTGGCCAGAGCCCATGTGGGGTCATGCGCTCGTCCCGACTGCAGCGGGTCTGAGCTCTCAAAATTCAAGGTAATCATTGCATTTGAACACTTTTTTTTTTTTTTTTTAATCAGACACATAAAATTCCTTCACGTCTATTCCATTTGGCCCAAAATAAATGAACTGACTTATTTTTATAAATTTGTGAATCCAACCAGAAATGTAATCAAGCAGAGAGGCCTGCAGAAATCTATAGCTCCAGCCCAAGCTGTTCAAAGTGATTTGAAGGCCTGAGTTATTCTATACAGGAGCAATTCAGCACAGCATGCCGGGGCTGATCTGCATGTAAATAATCCACCACAAGGGCCTGAAACAATGACAGGCTGCTGCTCTTTTTGCAGCCCCGAAGAGCCATTAGCTTCATTTCTATCACGGTGCTGCCACACAATTCTCCCCTTTTTACCTCCTTTCCAAAGGAGCTTTGGGTTTTTGCACCTCCTCAGCTGATGAGGTACAAACCTGCCCTCTACCCGCTCCAGGCTGTCCTACGTAAGAGCCAGAGCAAGACAGCAAAATCATTTTGGTTTGCTTACTATATAGCATTACCTTTCCATGTGAAGACTGCTAACTTATGCAGGAGCTGGTTCTCTGGGGAACACATTATGTTGCTGGCAAACATTTGCTATTCTCTTGCATGCTAACCATCTTCTACAAAGCAGAAAACAGCCATTTAAATCTCATTCCATTTCTGCTGGCATCGCTCATACGCAGCAATAAGGGAAGGGGGAAGTTTTCATTAAAAGCGGGTATCGTTTTCAAACGGGGCATTGCCAAGGTTTGAAACAAATCCTACCAACTGGTGCTGTTAATGCGTATTTGGCTGAAAGTCATCAAGTCCACATGAAAATGAATATATTATGTTTGTTACTATCACAAAGGGACAGAGGACAACACTAACTATATACTCACATTGTGTTTTCTTATTGCAGTGCTGAAACATAGCCCGGTTCACAGAAAGCGTAACACCACATCGCAAAGGGCCTAATCCCATAACCGCTTAAGGACGTCTACCCTTCGCAGTGTTGTGTAGAAACCCTCAACGTACTCAAAGCAATATAACCACGTTACTATGGTATCCACATCTACTTATTCAACTAGTGAGAAGGTTGCATTAGCCCAGGCAAAGACCTGCGTCCGTGCAGCAGTGCTGCTATCTGTGCTGGTTCTCCCAGCTGGTATCTCGGGCAGATACCATAACACAGCTACATCTTGCAGCCAGAGACGTCTATAAGTGAGATCAGAAGAGCATTTAAAATTGTAGTTAGAGCCTATTGTACGCGCCTACTGCTTGTGAGTCTTCTGGCATGGTGCACCTTTTGCGACGGTGAGAGGCAAGCTGGAAAAGCAGTGAAACGAAGCCCCGCTCCGACGGCAAAGAAGGATTGCATCCCACCCCAGCTTAAGACAGTGGCCATCAGCAGAGACCTTCACAACACAGTATTAAGCCATGTGCCTTTAACAATTTATTAGAAAGAAGCTAAAGAGATAAAGCTTCTCATAATTGCATTATGTTGGATTAATATGCCTTCATTTAATTGCCTACTGTCAATTAATTCTCAGTAGGGAATGCAGAAACCAGTACAGGTAAAGGGAGTTCCAGCTTTTGTTGTCACTTCTGGCAAATTAACAGACAGAAACTGGAAAAGCGAAGCATCGCTGAGCTGAACAACTGACTGGACACACGGCCATACTTAACATACCCCTCCCACGCCTACATAAAGCTTGGACAGAAATCTTCTACAATATACAGATGCGGCAAGAACGATGCAGCGACAAAAATAAACCTGTGCAGGCAGTAGAAAACATGAGCAAAAAGACACACTTGAGCGATGTTTGGTAAGTGGCAAGACAGATCCTCAGCTGCAACCACTCTGGGTTATTTAGATGGGCACAAGGAAAAGCAAGAATCACTGAGGCTCGCTCGCCCCGAGACCAGCTCCATGTGAGCTCCAGCACAGGAGAGAGAAAACCGGGGCTTTGTTCCTGTATTCCCTTCCTGACGGGTGTAAAATGCACCAAATTTATTTTGCATACAATGTCTTACTCCAGGTAAGTCATAGTGAACTTCACCCAGTTCTCTTGAGGAAAAGACATCATGTAGAATGTTTGCTCCTCTCTCCTTATGAATGGAGATACCATAGCAGGAGAAAATAACAAACTCTTCAGCATAACTACAACTGCCTGGATTTATGTGATGTCCCCGAAATGAAAAGTGAGTGGTTTGATATAGTTTCAAATTCATTTTTTCAAAGAAAGTTAAAAAAAAAAAAAAAAAAAAAAAGGTAAGACTTGCTTAATGCAAAACATTCCTTTAAACAGTACACCATTTTCTGCTTTACAGATTGTGCTTTCTTTCTGAGGTCATCGGGGTAATGTAAGAAATGGCAGGCAGACAAACTGCCTCCGGCAAAACTCGGGAGTAGACCAAAGAGTACATTCAAACAGTGGTCACACTAGAATAATTCTCCCAAGTCTGGTACGATAGCAAAAACCAAAGTGTTAGAACAGAAATCGGCAGAGGCTGATAAGAAAATAATCTATCTACAGCAAAGAGCATTATGTTTTCCAACCTCAGGAAATTCACACTAAACTGAAAAGACAAAACAAAAAAACCCCACCACTCCAGGGCTGGCAATGGAAATGGATAACTTACTGAAGGTGCAAGGCAATAGTTCTGATAATCAAGATTTAGATCAGATTAAGAGGAGCTGGGAAGGGGGGTGAATTACAAACAGCTTTTTAAGGGTCAGCTTGCAATCCATTTGCTTCACATTGCATGTTAAAAATTCCACCTCATCAAGTACTGGTAATTTGTAAGATTACAAGAAAATAAATTCCTAAACGCTACTTTTCTAGACTTTGCAAACTCCACGCTCTGTGTGATGAAGCCAACAAACACAGATAAAACCCATGCGTTTCGGGTATGCCCTGTGTGGTATGACCAAGGAGTCTTGACATGGAAGGGGATGTTTGTCAGTTATTTAGGACCAGCTGAGTGCAGGCTTTATGCCAACAAAGTCTTCAGGGAAAGGAAAATACCTACCTTTGGTCTACCCAACAGAGGTTAGAAACCGGGTAGCGTCATGGGAGAACTGCCTCAGTCTAGCGCTTGCTAATGTCCTAAAGCTGCTATGTCTAATGCTTTAAAGGCTGTTTCCTTCACAACCTCCACTCTTAGGATAATTGCATACGCTCAAGCGGTAGGTCAGGGAGGACACTGTTGTCCTATACATGCCAAGGTGAAGAAAATTAATTTCATTCCCAAAAGAAAAGAAGAGCTGGCAAGACTGACATTAAACAATATTGATTCTGTGGCACACGGGTCTTGAAAGCAGAGCCAAAACAAACAAGCGTGCTTTTGGATCCAGCATCCATAATATATCACCAACCCAGGCGGATCTGAAACGGCTCAGCAGAGGACACTGCTCTTTTCCCTTTCCCTGCTACAGCAAAAAGATGCACAAAGCTCCTGGTAAAAAATCAAAACAAGTCATGTGTAGAGCAGAATACAGCCCAATAGTTTTAACAAAAGAGAAAATGCTGGGAAAATACTCATGCATATCTGATGTTGAAGGAAAGCCAGGGTGCGACTAACATACTGGAAAAGTGTTTTCCTCTTCATACAGAGATTGCCCCAGCAAATTCTGTCAAGGTTACAAAGACCTTGCATTACAGCTTCTGTAAGGGAGCAGCTGTCTACAAACAGACTTGCAAATGTACTTGTGCATCTCGATTTTTTTCTTCCTTTAATTTAAACCTTTAGTAGGACTTATTTATTTCAACAGTTCCCTTCTGTTAGCATCAACTACAGCTCCTTCCCCTCTTTCTCTTCAGAGATTTCCATAATAGAAGAGTTTTCTATAATGGCATCTTCAGTACCCTGTTTAAAAAAATAATAATCATATAGATGAGAGTACACTACACTTCATTAAACGTGACAATCACATTCCTCCACACAGTTGGTCTCACAGAATGCATTCTGTCTAATCCAGCTACCTACACTCCGGTTAATCTATCAACACAAACAGTGAATTTTGTTGCAACACAGGAAGAGCAAAATATACCTTTTAGCCATCCCACTGAGCCTCCTGGAAAAAGAAAACACCTTTCCATCCACCAGTAACACCCCTCCTCTCCAAAAGCCCAGCTGAATGAGTTTTAATGTCTGAAAGCGGTTCCAACAAAAATAGGAATTTCTACAAACCTGAATTTTTTTCTTTTTTTAGAAATTTTTCATTTTTCTTCAGAAAAAAAAACAATTTTTATTCATTTCATTTAAACTTAATTTCATGTTTGCCAATTAAATGAAAGCATTTTAGCTTAAATCAATTCAGTAAGACATTTTTTGGTACTTTCTCTCACCATACAGACATCTATTCTCTCTGCTGGGCCAAACTCACTTTCCAAACACAGTTTAGATATTCCCAACAGGCAGCCCTCAGGGTTGCATCTCTGCAACTCACCACGGATTCTGCGCCCAGTATTGTGTTTAAAGGACTTGCGTGTAGCCGAAAGGCATCTTGGAGAAAGCCAGCTGAACCCCCCCTCGGAGAAAGACACCCAGCCCTGACTGCAGAGGTGTCTCGAGAGTGCTGTGGGGAGGCATCACAGCAGCTCCCTCCTCCTCGCTAATCCTCCGCTTAGATACCCAAATTAATGCATTATCCCTCTCCTTCACAGCACTCATGGGGATTCCTGTTTGAGTGCATTGTTCCTCCTCCATCCTTTCCAGGGCGATTGCTTTCTGCAGCATTTCTCCAGGCATTGCCCACTTGCTTATTCCTATATCTATTATTTTGCAATTGGCTGTAGTTAAAACACGTCATCTGAATAGGCTTAGTTTGCTCAACCGTCCAAGTCATTCTTTGTGTCCGTCTCTAACCCTTTTAACTCCAGTAATAAGTAGTTCATATTTATTTTCAGGTAATTGCTCTTAAGCACTGAACAGCATCAGGCCCAATGACAATCTCTGCTCAATGCCACCACCAACATACCCACCCAGTGATGACTCCCAAGTCAAGAGCCAATTTTTAATCCATTAACCATACGCTATATTGAGAGTGAACAGTGTTTGTTTTGAATGAGAACGTCAGGCAGCTCCAGCCGAGCAACTTCCACGCACCAGAGCCTACGTGGTGCTCTCCATCAAACACGCAACCACATCGAGGAGGGGGATCAGGCTGGTTTCTCATGACACCGTTTTCCACAGAGCCCCCTCTGCAGCTATCGTATCTCCCTTCTTGTAATTCATGATGAACCGATACCTGTGTCAGATTGCCTGTCCTTGTCCCTCTTGCTAGTATAAGCCAAGTTGGTTAATACTTTCAGAAGTTGCTCACTTGCCGTTTTTTAACATCAGCAGAGCAATATATTATGTTCACAGTTTTCATTTCTAGACAGCTTCCGTTTTCTCAGTCAAGATTTAGGCTGAAAATAAGCGTTGAAATATCTGAATTCCCCACTACCTGAATTCCGCAGTTTGCTCAGTCCACCTGTAGCTTCCCTCCAGAAATCCTACGTGGAAGACCAGAGGAGCTTAAAGCCTTACACAATATTATGGTGGTTTACTTCTATCCAGTCAAATGCAGATATTTTAATTTCTTCTCTCCTTTTAGTATTTCCATGCTAGTGATACTTAAGATCACCTGGTGGGGGTTTTTTTTAATAAAAACTCCTTTCTATTTTCTTTTCCTTCCCAGCACATTCTCCTTCCCTTCTGGAGAACAGTCACGTCCATGGTAGCAGAACTACCTGCTGCTTTGCAAACCTACACGTACGTTTTCTCTTACCCTGCTTTAAATGATCCATCTTCACCTTTCTAAACTCTGTCAACCCAGCTACTCATCTTAAGTGTTTCCTACCTGATTTTATAGGTAGAATCTATTTAATCAGGAACATCACCTTGCAATAAGTCTACAATCATATTTTCCTTCTTTTCCCAAGCATTTTAACTCTTTCTTTCCTTTACTCCTTTGCAATTTTTCCCAGCCACATTTTAATTACTTTTACCACTTTATAATATTTCATTGTGAATAAAACCATCAGAAATAATACACTGTGATAAAGCAACTATGATAGTTTTTGCTTCCTTATTTCAATATCAGAAACTTGAGCAAACACTGCAACACAGTTTAAGCACGGCACTTTTTTTTTTTTTTTTTTAACTTTACAAAAACCAGTTCAACAATTTTCCCCAGGATCAAATCTTTTGCTAGGGGACTTTAACATCCTTCACGATTTACCACTCTGTCATTCCGCCCTCTTAGCACATGCTACACATGAAATTTCCACATCTCCTCCTTTCGCATACATGACCATAACAGGGTGACACAGACCCCAGAAAAATAAAATACCCATGGTATTTCGTACCACTGCGCTGCGTTGCTTCAGAA
This sequence comes from Harpia harpyja, assembly GCF_026419915.1. NCBI lineage: Eukaryota > Metazoa > Chordata > Aves > Accipitriformes > Accipitridae > Harpia > Harpia harpyja. The sequence goes on along the minus strand of NC_068969.1, from coordinate 114,879,999 downwards.
ACCCATTTCAAAGCGCTTGTGAAGAGCTTCTGCCGTCGGCTCTATCAGCCGGGACAGATGTTTGTCCTGCCAGCGACTGCGGCAGGCTGCCCAGAGGGAGATAACCAGGGTCCCGCACTCCCTCGACGTCCCCAAAAAACCCCTAATGACCCAAATAAGCCACGGGTACTCAGTTACGGCGTGTGCGCTGTCTGTCCTTGTACAACAGGAATCGCTTCCGAGAACTGCAGAATTCATGTGACCTTACTGAAGATTAATACAATGGACTGAACTATTCAATTTGTGATTAAATTGTGTGTGTTTGTGTTTATGTATACATTTGTATATTACATACATTTTCCAGATTGACACAGAAGTAACTGGTGGAGATTCCTGACCTCAGTCCAGTGCGTAATCACGTTCAGCAAATACAGAACGTGCAGTAAAGCAGATCTGGTGGGGAAAAAACCCAGATCTAGCCAAACCTAGCACCTATTACCCGGGATTCTTCAGGACAGGAAATTCAGTGCAACAGTTGAGCCGAAAATACTGGGCCCAACGCTGGAGACAGCCAGCACAGTAAGTCACTAAGTTCACAGCAGCCTCTGTAAATATCTAACAGAGTATTGTTAATGTATGTAGATATATACTGCACGCACACGTTAATGACTGCGGACACAACTGAGCGTACAGCACAGGAGAAAAATTGTTTGCTGCAATGTTCAACGGGCAACTCTTGTAGCAAATCACCCCAGAGCAGTTTTCCCAGAAACCAGAATCTAAAAGAGTTTCCAGGTTAAATTCAGACTTGGTCTGAAGCCTAAACTTTTTTTCTGACCCGGGAAACCGTAAAACCCCAGAAACGGTGAGAGGTTAGGATGTAAGCTAACCGCAGCGTTACGAGGCGAGAAGGGCAGGGAAGCGATGGCAGGCGATGGGCACGCAGCATTTTCCCCCGCGCCTGCTCACGCCGCACCGAAGCCTGAAACGCAAGTTTTACTGCTGAAGCGCTCTACTCCATTACGTACCCACGTGGAAAGTTAAAACGTATTGTTCCACAGCAGGAGGGCGTTGGCATTTCGGCCCATTTATTAGCCTGTTTCGCTATAGGGTAACGCGACTGCATTCCTCGTGTTTGATCGCCTTTAAAGTCTTCCTCCTGAAAGCTCCTCGCCTGTCGGCTTGCGGCGAGCGCCTTTCTTCACAATGCGTTTTTATTCTTACACCAGAGATATTTTCTTATTAGTTATTCTCTCAGGCTGCATCGCTTCGTCCCCGTTTCCAAGGCGACAGACAGGAAGCAGGAGTTAAGCAGAATCTTTCATCTGGGAGGGGATGATGGGAATGGATGAGGGAGTTTGAGCAAGGTCAGGCATTTACCGCTGAATACAAATCTGTCACGCCTAATAGATGAAGCTCTTTAGTTTCCGAGCTACTCAGGCTGCTCCCAGCATCCAAGGAGAAAATAAAAAGACACTCAAGCATGAATGCCAATCAGCCTGTGCTGGCAACAATGATGTATATACATGTGCCATAGCAGCTGTACCAGGCTTGGCCATGGATGAAAGGAGAAATTAAATAGGTGTCAATAATTATAGAAGGTCAGGATCTAAATCCCTGAATACTAAATATATTTTAATAATACTGGATGGTGAAGCAGAGAAGTTATTAAGCCAGGAGGCTCAAGAGGCCTCGACCCAGAGTACAATGAGATGCCGGGGACGCGGCGGTGGAAAAGCGGTGGCACACAGAGGGATCCTGAAAGGCGATGGGGACACTAAGCGCATATTTAGCAAATACAGCTCTTTTAGCTGGCCTGGCTATGCTGGCTGTGCAAACAAGGGGAACAAAGTGATGGCTGGAGCTGGAAGATTTGCCGAGGCCAGGAGGGCTTTGCTGAGGGAAAGACAGGAGGGTGAGAAAACCCATCCCAGGGTGTTCACAGCTGGTCTGCTGTCCGACACAGCCACCGCGGGGTTGCAGGTATTGGAGCACAGAGGGGACAGGTATGCCAGGCAATACCTTCCTCCTCTGCCCAGAACTGGGAATCCACGTTCGAGATTTATCGCTGTGCATAGATCTGAAAATCGCAGTAGTCCATCGCCCCGTGAACGCGGTCGTAACTGCGGCTGCGGGGTGTCTGTGGTCCCAGGACGATGGCACGGCCACCTCCTCTCTCCGAACCCGACGGGCACTGCCCCGGGGACGTCGTCCCGCAGCTCGTGGCTGCAGACGTCGCTGCCATCGCAGGAGACCCCCTTTGCCTGTAAACGGAGCCAGGAGCGGGGTGCTACGTGCACGATACTCTGCAGCTTGCCATCCCCTCCCCGGGGCCGCAGCCCCAGAGGCAGATATGGACTACGCTTGGCATCATTTACAGGAAAAAAAAAAAGGTTGGTTTCCATGACAAACGCTTTGTGGGGCACAGTATCCCAGCCGGCACCACTCAGCAACTTGCAAACCTTACAGAAGGCAAGAAGATTGGTTTAGAATAAGCCACAAAACAAACCATTAGAAACTCCTCGGTGGAGAAGAGGCAGCAGGCAGGCATCCCCCCGTTCGACATTTCCTACAAGGACTACTTTCAGCCCAAAGCCTCGCGTCCAAGCGAGCGAGGAGATCGCTCCCTGCTCACGCACGAGGGGACGTGTGTTGCTCCAGAGACAGCAGAATAAATCGTGCCTGCTCCACCCCTGTCCGTAGCCACGTGCAAACGTGGACTTTTCCTGCTAAAACCGTCTCCTCTGAAGTGATGGGTTAGAGTCAGGGTTGTGCAGCTCTGCTCCCAAAACCAGCCGGGCTGAGCAGCATCGTTTGCTCCTCTGCTTTGCCGGAGAAGCCAACGGACACAAGAGCAGCTCCTTGCTTTGGGAAAACATCCGTCACAGCACAAACCGATTCGTTTCCCTCTGTCCCGCACTAATTATGAACAAAAAATAGATGAAGTGACTAAACCGCTGGCTAAACTGAACCTTCTTTAGAGGATAACACTTAGACTGTATTTTTCTTGTTTATCTACAGATTTCAACATAAAGCTGTCTCTCGCATGCTGAAGGCAAGGCTTAATGGGATTTCTGTACTGAAAGGCACAGGATAACTACAGTAGTGCAAATACACAATATTACACATGCAACATTAATTTTTATATGGCTTTATATTTCTGTGAAAAAGCTTGGTTTAAAGTTGGCATTATTAAGCATGCCTTCAACATGCTAGAAAGATATCTTAATTTTGGGATATCAGCAGGTTGATTTTGCTTTTTACTAGAGCTAGGCAATTACACATGAAGATAAATGTCATAAAGCTAGCTCAATAACATAGTCTTGCAAAAATACCAACAGCAGTAAAATATAATAAGCTGGATTCTAATATAAGCAACACAGTAGCTGAAATCCAAAGAGTTGTTTTAATTTTGAGCAACTTCACATCAGAATAATTCAAGCCAGAAATGAGAATAATTCTTCCCGGTAGACTGGCTATACGTCATCATTGACTTTTAAGAAAACACATATAGCAAAGGGTCCTGGGACCGCATGAAAGACAGACCTTAAGTCCCTCCATCTGCCCTCAGGCAGACAGTTATACCAACAGACCCCTGGCAGATGTTTGTCAAAAACCTGCTCTTAGTAACATTTAGTGATGGAAATGCTATAACCTCTCAGACACAGTGTCCCGAAGCATCATTTACACATCGATGTTTCACCAGCCTCACGATCAGAAAGGTTGGGGTGTTGTGGTACTCTGTACCCCGAATCCTGCTTTCTGCAGTGCGGTTTGGGGGGCAAATGATGTTCTTGACTTTTCTTTGACTGCTTGTAATTTTGCAAACTGGGATCCTGTCTCTTCTCAGTCATCTGTTTCAGAACCTAAATTAAAGTCTCCCAGTTCTTTCGGTCTTTCTCCTCCTTATGACCCTCTCAGAATTCCCATGGCTTTCCTCTCCGGTGTCTCTCTGGTCCCATTCAGCGAAGGGCTCAAAACTGGAGACCGGACTTCATCCAGAGGCTTGGCCAATGCTGACCAGAGCAAACAGCATTTCATTCATCTTGCCAACCATGCCGTTTCTCACACCGCAATCTGGCTTTTGCAGGCAAAGCTGTTTTAAGGAGGATTCATTTTCATGTATGATCTTAGATACGTACTTTTATCTGGTCACGGATAACAGAAATTAAGTTAGGTTTTATTGTTTCATAATCTGGCTTGAAAAATGATCAGATTTGATAGTCATACTGCAGCAAAGATTTCTTCATGTTACACATCTGGGCTCCCAGTCTGTGGGGAGAAGGGGAGTTCCCACCGCCACTGGTGCGTGGGGAGATCTCCAGAACACAGCGCTGCTGAGGGCACACCGTGGCCGCTGAAGGGAATCTATAGAATTAAACATCATCCTAATTAAGCCATGAAATTCAGCAGGTTCCATCTGCCTTTACCTTGGTGTGACAGATAATGTTTTGGTTGACAGCGATTATTTCCCATAAAAGAGAAAATGGAGTCTCACATCACCAGCACAGGGGGTGCAGGGTCAGGCTCTCTGCGCCCTACCCATGCAAGCCACGTCGTTAATTGTCCTATTTCTTGTAATAATTACAAAAAGGCACCCACCTTCACCTGATTCTCAGGCTCTTTACCCAATTCCTGTTTCCTTCCCGGGTTAACAGCTGTGACAGATGCTTCAAAATTCTTCTCCGCTCTTCCACACCACTAGATTAGCAAAATTTTGCTTTATTCAACTGAAACCGCTGCTGTAGATGTTTTAACTGACAACAACTGTGAACAGCTGTTGCTACCTGAAGGACAGATACTAACTTTTGGCAGGGAAATTCCTGCCAACTGTTTCTGTAATGAAATTGTCAATGTCTCTGAACAGCTCAGAAATCTGACATACGCTAACTTACAGATAACAGGAGGAAAAACCCACCAAGAACCCCAAAGCAAAAACAAAGAGGTAAACAAAGGATATTTAAGATTCCCTTAATCCTGGTTTAAAAAAAGATAAATGTAAGGGTATTAAAAGTCTGAATTCCTTAGAAGCAGACCAAGGCATTGCCCTTAACCATGGCTCTGGTCCTGCAAGAAGGTGGATTCATTCCGAGGCAGTCGTCGTAAATCAGGAATACAGCCGCCTAAGGTCAACATAGGTAAGCCAAAAATCTATATATGCAGGACATTAATTTAATGCCCAGAACAGCAGACGGTACTACAGTTTATCCAGCATTCTTCGGCCGTGAGATGCTCGGGTCTGGTAGGGAGCAAGGGCTCCCTCTCTGTTCCTGAAGATGGAGGGGACACAACGAGGGGCTCCAGGTTGGCGGAGGAGCCCTCGGGGTGACCCCAGCAGGGGAAATATCGTGGCAGACCACGGAGCTGCTCATGACCCTTCAGTAATGACACCACGTCCCGTGCCCGTTCTGTGAGCTACGTCCCCAAATCTGGCTCTCCCTTTGTTTCCCAGCGTACGTGTAAATAGCTAGCGCACCTCTGAACGATCGCTTGGCTATCAGAGATTCCTTTGTGCTAAAGGTAACTGCAAAGCAGTTGTACTCCGAGTACAGTATTTTGAAGATCTTTAAAAAGATTCTGCCTGCAGAGATGTCACGAGCTCAGGAGAAGGAGAAAGCATAGGGAAAGTATACCAAGAGCCAAGTATACGCCGCCCTCCTCCCTCCCTACTTTCTCAACAGATGATGCTACAGAAGGATGGAGAGGACAGAAATACATATATTTTTAGTTTGGGATCAAAGGAGAGAGAGGGAAAAAATTCTTTTTCATAGCTTCTCTTTACAAAATATTCTTTTCTTTTTCACATCAACAAATTTAATTTTCTTGTACATGCTTTAAAAGCTTTTAGAGCCATCACCCCTCCTCCCCTCTTTTTTTAAAAAGACATTTTTAAAATGGATTAAAGAGCTAGATAGATGAAATCCTGGAACTTCAGCAGTCTCGGTTCAAACCCTTACCATGGGTTAAGCAGATCTGTGCTGTTGGGAGGCAAGGACTCTTTCATCCTCACATTGAAGCTGTCCCATGTGTAAAGTAGTATAAAATAGTTACCTCCTCACCAAACTAGAGAACAGGGGCAAAGGAATAACTCTTTAGCAGGGCTTTAGGAAATTCAGTGGAGAAATGTGTGAATTTCTTGAACCTAGTCTTTGCTCTAACTACCGTTTCTTTCTGCAGAAAAGAGCCCTATGAATATGAAAGAGAATGAACTGGAAACACCTTTCACCCAAAAATCCGCGGCAGGATTAGGACAGCTCTCGTGGGATTACAGGTTCAAATCCCATTAGGTAGAAGACAGCGTTGCCATACACTGCATGCGATGGCTGCAGATGCAATTCTGGGGAAAATAGAATTACCTTAAAAAATTTGCAGAAAGTAGACCCATGAGAAAGAGAAATCCTTCAAAGTGAATAATGTGATGAAATTAAAAGAAGAAAAACATTAAACAGGCTGAAGGGATAACATCCCAAACATGAAAATTAAGCATTTGCTAGCAAAGCAGTCGCCTGAAACGCTGCACAGACCAGCGCTGTCCTGGCCAGAGACACGCCACCAGCTTTGTAGCCGCAGCTTGACGAGGCCAACGTGACTTTTTCTGCCTAATCAAACCCTTGAACCTTTTCAAAATTAACTTCTACCGTTGCAAGGAAAATTACAGTAGATATGGAAATTGATGCTGATCTCCACTCCAGTGGTACCAAGTTGTTGACTTCTGCATATCTCTATTTGCAGTCCTGCAACTACAGTTGAAAGCAGACACGTTTGAGGAAAACAGGACCATTAAATAATCATCTTTATGAGGCCATCATAAGAGAAACCCTCTGCCCAGCAGCCTGAGCAGGGCACAGCGCTGGCTCGCAGCACGGAGAATGCCATTCCAGCTACCCGCGCGAGGAAAATTCTGCTTTTTCCCGCTGGAGGGGCCAGCACATTTAATTTTGACAGGACCAATTTCAGAGTACATGCTCCAGGACAGTAAATGGTAACTTTTGATGGCTGCTCACCTTGGCCCTCTATTCCTCAGAGAATCAGGGCGTTTTCTGAACAAATAATGGCTCTCACTGCTTTCAAGCCATCCCCTCCCCAGCCCAATCTTCTACTCCCAGGGAAAGTAACAGCAAGGCGAGAATGCTGCTGAATATAAATAGGAGTAAAGCACATTATAATTACAAATCTGGCTATCCAATGTACAGCTCTAAACCCTGAAATGATAGGCTGACACTGTCATCCCAACCCAGACACCAATTACAATTACATCTAACCGAGGCCACTGAGCCAGACAGGGGAAGGGGTGGATGAAAGATGCACCATCTCAGGGATTCATCTCCTAAACTTCCAAGAAATATCAGTCTGCAAATTATTAGCAAATCACTTGAGCTAAATAATTAATATTTAAACACGGGCCATGAAGTTATTCCTAAATGTTAATGGTGGGAATGGGAGAGAAGGGAGGGATGAAGGAGAGGAAGGGGGAGAATATGAGAAGCCTGCTTTTTTTTTTTTCCTGTCACTCAGATAAGACATTTGCATTCCTAGAAGAAATGTGCCTGCTTCCTCCCTTAGGAGCTCGCACAAGGCTTTTTTTTTTGTGATTTTTTTTTTTTATTATTATTTTCCCCCTTATTACTCTGTGATCCTGCAGATGGAAATAAACATACAAACAGAGAAAGTCCTAATAGGTCTGAATCAACATCAGAACCAAAAAAAAAAAATCATCATCTTTGTCCCCAAGTCCATGCTTGGCATTGTCAGAAGGCAGGAGCACTGCTTTGATCTTAACAAGAGACTGTCTGCTCCTAAACTCTAAACTGAGCTTGCACTGCAAAATCAATTTGTGAGCTCATTACATAAATCCATATTAAACTATTTAGTCTATATTTAACACTATAACAAGTATAGTCAGGGTGAATTAAATGGATTTTATTCCAGGTGGCGAAGAGCCAAAGTTTGCCCTTCGTCTTTTAATTCTCTTCCCAGACTCATCTTTTGCAACACTGAAAAATTACTTTTTACACATAGGAGAGCACACGCAAACACACGTACACAGGGATGGCAAAGCTCTCAGGCTTTTATTGTTGGAGCTGTAGGTGCTAATGAAATCAATATATTCTAGTCCTCAGAGTGATACTGGCAGCACGTATTTGTTATCTCATGCACATGCTCCATGTGTTGTCCTGTACCATTGGCCCCAAGTATGAACAAAAGCAAAACTAATAGAATATCTAGCGGTTTCCTAAATAGGACCACGTGTAAGTCTCTACGTGTTTGGGGGTTGTTCTCCCTAAATCTTTCCGCCAGGGACCAAGGCTATGAAGTTAGTATCGCTGACAAATATGCCTGAAGATTAATTTGCTGTTTCCCCATAAACCAAACACATTCAGCTATTTCTTACCCTTTCTTATCGTTGATCAAATGGCAGCTCAGCAAATAGGTTTCTGCTGGGAAGGTGACATGGTAGTGCACTACGTATAAAAACCCATCAGCGCTCAGGACCGCAGACAATGCATCTCCTGACCTTATTACTCCTGAGCTCTGCAGTGTAACTTCATCTACGCTTCTAAAGGAAACTGTTATGTTTAGGGAAAAAATGAGCACCTGCAAAAGGGGGAAAACAGATGACAAAGAGAGGAGTTAACTTAAAAATTAAGCGCTCTCTGGCTAGCGAAGTGGCAGGCAAAGTCAGAAGCCAGGGATGAAACACCCAGCTATACACGGCCAAATGAACAAGGCTAGAAGGACACGAGCCATACGGAGGTGAACAACTCTGAAGTAACTTAAATTCCTAGCCAGTGACCCGCTACAGAATATACAAACACCTCATGCTTTCTAACGTAGTTAGTTTTAGGACACCTTTGATAAACAGGCAAATACTATTGAACTCATTTGATCGGTAGGCATCCCAGTGAGTTACTGGGAGGTTTGTGGCAAAACCTTTGTCACACCAGGGTCAGACTAGCAGTTTAGGCACTGGTCTGTCTTTCCTCTCTAAGGCTTTTCTCCATATTTTTCCCCCAATTCCTTCCTTAGAGATGGTTTAAAGGAAGAAAGTCTATGCCCCCCCAAGCTGCAAAATCCAGTAGAGCCCCCTAACAACTCCCTGTTAAATCACTGAAACTCGGACCACGGGTATTTCCCTGGAAATAAGGGCAGAAGGACCTTGGCCTATGGCCAACCCTCAGAGCCTACACATGCACATTCAGGGATGACCAGGGCTTCTCTGAAACTTGCGCCGTCACCTCTGCTGACAGTAAATCCCCTTCCACCAGTGTCGGTGGAGTCACAGCAGACCCCCTGCAGGAGCTGCAGTCTGCAGCATCCTGCAATTTTCATTTGGGTTCTTTCCCCCCCCCCATTTGCAAGATCAGCTTCTGCCAATGCTCTATTACTTAAATTGAGTGCATTAATATATCTAAGGTCTCTTTAAAACTCTTAATTGTCTGTTACCTTTAAAATAAAGAAACGAAAAGGCTATGGCATCTTCACAGTCTACTCAAGTAACCTGTATGTAAAAAAAAACCCAAACCACTTTCACATGTAGACCACACGCACAGCAACTCTTCGCCTTTGTCTATATGAAATTCAATTACATAGATATACGGCTATATATAGACACTCACAGCTTCTTTCAAGCCGCAAGAAGTCTGATGTTCACAAATGAGGGAAGAAAACAAACCCGCCGGCCTTTGGAGAGCAGAAGACACAGAGCTGAGGGGCAGCAGATGCACAACCGCTGGATCCAGGTGGCAACAGTCACCCACAGCCGCAACGCCGAGACTTACCTCACCTCACCTTCGAGCTTCTTCAGAATTTGACTCGGCACCCTCTGTGGGGTTTTCTACAGCTTTACTTCACTGTGTAATAAATACGTTGCATTGCTCTCATGAAAGCGTAAAACACTGAGGTTATGCCAAACCTGAACGAACAACTCTTCAATGAGCTGTTCATGAAAACCTGTTTTCTTTGCACTCGATTCCTACATGAAAAATGAAGCTTTCTGGTATGCAAGCCTAGTCATTCAGACAATACTTGTGAAAACCAAAATCTCCTTTTCAAGGTTTAAAAAAAAACCCCAAACCCCACAAATCCAATAGAATACTTCATAGTAAGAGTTCCTATGTGAAGTCATTAGATTCAGTTATCCGCACCAAACTCACACAGGACTAAAAAGAACATTGCTTTCCATATTTATAACATAGTCATTTCAGTTCTCCTATTCTGACAAATTAAATTCTAAGAGATCTCAAGGTCTTAGAACTAATTGTGCAGTTATTCATTCTATCTTGTGATTATTCTGACATTACCATGTAAAGTCAATATACAGTAAGTGATATTTTAATTAACACCACTTAAACCCTAATTGTATTGCAGTTTCCCATGATTATTATTTCTCAACACATATCCTTTATTAAAGACAAAAAATCATGGTAAGGCTGGATTTTAAATGGTTAATAGCATTATAGGAGATTATTACCCTTCTCTGCCTTTTTTTTCAAATTATCCTAAATCTATTTTAATACATAGTTGTGTTCCTGTTAGAGTACAGACAACAGCTCTTCCTCTCTTACATGCAATAGGTTTCACAGCATTTTCTGTAAAATTCTATCATGTCTTTACAGAACCTCTGTGCTCAGATCACTCTTTCATTGTAAGTTTTGGGTTTTTTAAAGAAAGCACAAACATGTTTGTGAATTGTTTGGGAAGCACAAATGTTCTTAAGGTATCTGACACCTTAGATGACTAAGGTAACTTCAAAAACGACCGCTAAAATCTCAATCTTCCAGTCCCGCACTCATCTGCTGTTGACTGCTAAAGGCATGAGAGCTCCCCAAATACTTCAATTTCTCGCAGGAGCTTCTGGCTCACCTGAACTTCTCTCCCTGGCCGTACAAACCTGCAGCCAAATCCCGAGAGCTCCCTGCCTGCCCCAGGCAGTGACCTTACGCAGGTCTTTCACACACAGCAAGGCAGCTCCAGCACAGCTGAGAACCATCTCACCCCAGAACACCTGACATTTCATAGGAATACATCCATCGGCGAGAGGAGTGACTTTCTACTTCAGACCAGGAGAAACCTGGGCTCACCACGCTCTCATGTGACCCCTCTTCCCCGACCAGGGCCTCTTTCTTGCTGAGTTTCTCCCTGACTGTCCAAACGTTCAAAATTTGGCCTGCACCGAGGTTTAACTCGGTTGGGGGAAAGCAGAGTGACTCCAGCACAGAAGCTCATCCTCCTGAGCTTCATAGGAGACTGTGGTGGTGTAGAAACCCAGCTGCCAGGTTTTTAAACCATTATAGCTCTTACAGAACAAAGCCACCAATCTTTGATATCAGTATTTTAAGACAGGATCACTCATCTCTAAATGCATCTTTCCAGAAACCGTTACAGTCCAAAGTTTCCAGCAATGTTCACTAGATCAATGGAAAACAGAACCAGACATCATCTCATGAAGCCAACTAATCCTTTCCTACATCCCATGGCTGGATTAAAAATATCCCTAGCACATATTTACCTAACTTGTTCTTAAAGACCTGCAAAGATGGAAGCTCAAAAAAATCCTCCAAGATAATCCCCTGCAGTCCATCTACCCAGACATGCCTTCTAAGCACCTCTGCTGTTTTTAGGATGGCCTTTCTACGCCAATTTTTTTTTAAACTAGAAAAATATTCTGCTAATTTTGCATTTTCGCGTACGTCTGTTATAAATCCCCAGTAAGGTGTCATAATATTATGGCAAAGACCACCATAAAACCATATAAACAAAATTTATTCTTACTATTACCATCATTATTACTGCTTATGCGGTGCAATAAATGTGAACAGCTTACCAGTTGTGCATACCAAAATAAGGACATTAAATCTCTTGTTTCAACACAAAAACTCCCGATGCTATGGTTCAGGAGGTTATTCTTCTCCCCATCCCTGGGCATCAGGTGCTTTTTCTGCTTGTTGCTCCCAGCGCTTTCCCCTGAAGCACCTCTTTGGCCACCAGCAGTGGTAGGGCTCCAGACAGGATGACGATACAGCACATTAAATTCCTCCAGGGTCCAGAGCCACCAGGCACAGCCCCCCCACGGGCCCCCGCTGCCTGGGGCTGTCGCCTCACCTTTGGGAATAAATGATCGCGTCTGGGCTACATCGCACTTCATCCTTGGAGCTGCGTCCCACGGAAGGTTACGCCTCATATCCCTAAGGTATATTTACAACTTTGCAGGAGTTCTTTCATTTCAAAGCATCTTAAATACTCAGGGCTGTGTTGCAGCTCAGTAGAGTGCAGCTTTTCTAGCATAAAAACAGAGATGAGTTGCACGCCGTAGGATATGTCAGGGGAAACTCTCCTGCAGCTAGAAACAGACTTTGAGGGTGCTGAGTCTGCTCAAACGGTGCTGGAGAACCGTGGGTGATGGAGAGCGACGCTGCACCCCACCTCCGTGTCCCTCCTTGGGAACAGCACCCCAGAGCCAGCACCACAAGTTTTCTAGCCAAGAGCCACTGGGCAATGGCCAAACCAGAGGCAGCGAGCGAGCCACCAGCTCGGCAGTGCGAAGGGACCCTGGTCCAGTGCAGGAATTTGCCCCCACGCTCTTTTATTTCTAGCCGAAGTCCATACGGGCAGTATAAATCACACCACATGACTAAATAAGCCTTCAGAAAATAAATACATTTCCACATCCCAGTGGAATTACCGCTCCCTGCATTAGAGAAAAAAAAAAAATTCTACTCTGAAATTTGAGTGGGATCTTGAAATAGTCTCTCACTTCTTTCTTCTGCTCTGTCTCTGCCTACACAATGCGAAGTAGCTGTGTGAAATTTGCTATTTCTAACTCAGGGCATAAAGAGCAGACTGAAGAGACAGCACATTCCAGCTTCCTCTGCAAAGGCAGGATCAGGATTATTAGCACAAAATTATATCTGTCCAGCCTCTTTTTAAAATTTCCAGTAAAGAACATTCCTCATCACTACTTTTTCACTGGTTTACCAACTGTTAAAAAAGAAACCCCATTTTTCCTGATATTTGAAATCATAGGTATTATTTCAGACTAATTTTAAGGGTAACCATAAGCAGAATTAACGCATGTGGTTTGGCTTTCCAACAGACTTGCAAGGAATACAAATCTGATGTTTTAATGCCAATATAAGCTCAGTTTCTTAGAATAGAGATGGATTTTATTTTGTGGTTGTTTTTTTAATGGGGAAGTAATTATAAATAATACTAAATTATAACTATAAATAATAAGTAATAGAATAAGTAATACTAAATAATACTTACGATAACAAAGGGAGGGGAAACAGTGCCTCACAATGTTTTTGTAACGGGAATTCAGGGACAAAGGAAGTTTTTTTGAAAATGGAGTCAACCCCTGTTTCTTTTACAAAGAAAAGTAATTCACAGGTTTCCCAAGCTAAGTCTTGTTATACAGAAATGCAAAGTCTTTGCAAAGATCTTGCGCATGCAAAAATGTTAAATCTGCTAGCTGCTAAGCCGCAAATCTGACATGAGAAGGAGCTACGCAACTTGTAAGTAGAGGAATTAAAAATAAAGAAAAAGAACGTGACAAAAATGACAAAGCGAATGGCTCAGAAAGCTGAGCCCGCGCAGCGGGGCTCGGAGTGAAACACCCGCTCGATGGGGACCAGACAGCGAGGACCAGGCCACCCACGAGCTTCAGCTCTCTGCACCCTTCCCTTTCTCCCTGCAGCATCCATCTTTGGACATCCTCAAACATCTGGAGATCATTTGTGGATGGACATGCAATCCCTTCTTGAATGCCAAGAGTGAAGACTCAATTTACAGCACTTTTACCAGTCTCTGGGAGAGGGTGTCTTCCTAAGCTGAAGATTTTTCTAGCAAGGAATTTATTGCAGGAACATAGCTAATAATTATCCTACCGTATACACAAGTTGACTATTTCAGGGCTGTTTTTATCTGAACTTTCACTTGCTAGAATAAAACAATCCCTCCACACATCTCGTGAATATCTGAAAAGGATGGATCCGTGAGAAGCCACCGGCATAAAAGCAAATAACTGTCTGGGAGTTCTTTATAGGAAGATTTTCTTCTGGGATGCTCTCCTCATCTGAAGTTATGCATGTCCATCACTCACCACCACGCTGTTCTCTATTCATTTTCTGGGTGTGCAAATAACAGGTTTTATACAGCTATAAAAATAAGACAGTCAGCTGAGATCTCTTTCATCTGCTTTTTCTTGCTGAGAATTTGTTTTCCTGTACACGCAACCAGAAGTACATATTGTAGGCTTTATTCCTGGTACCTGCTCAATATGATCGCACATTTCCATAGATCGTATAAAGTCCATCGCCCTTTAGCAGAGTTAGGGAGCAGAAACAGAGGAAGCCAGGCACTGGAGCGGCCTGAAAAACCCAGAACGTGTGTGTTGGAGATAAGAGAACTGAAATCCTTAAATCTGCCTCATTTATTGCTTTGGTTTTTTACAGAAATCAGAAGCATTTAAAGTTTCTTTTTTTTTTCTTGTTACAAACTGGTGAGCAATCTCCTCCTAAGAGGGTAACATTAAGGTTGTTAATGGGAAAGAAAGGAAAAAGGAGAAGAAACAATCCCAAGCGCCTTTTCCCCAAGTGTGCTGGAATCCACAAATGTACTTTGATTTATTGACTAATGTGTGTATCACAGACCATCTACCACCACTTATTTTACTCTAGTTCATAATGCCCTGTAAAGTACAATGCCTCTCCAGTCATAATCTCAGTTTAAAAGGACAGAAATTTTATATTTCTCAGGGAGCTCGTTGGCTTTTTACAGTCTAAGCAACACATACCAAAATAGTTTTGAGCATGCTATAGCCACATCTGGAATACTAAAAGAGGAAGCTATTATCTGTGTGAGCTCATAGCCCGTTCAGCTTTCACTTCTCATTTCAGTATTGTCTAATTCCAATTTAGCATCCCAGCATTTACAAGGGGTGTATTTGGTCTCAGTCTGAGCTCATTTATTCTTGCTTTAATGCCAACTTATGTGCTGCTACTTCAGGTTCTACAGTTAGTGATGGTCAGCAATGGATGTGAATCTACATGTCCACGTAACAACAACAGTAGTAGGAGCACTCAGACTGATTATACTTTTCTATCCCAGTAAAACTTTCAAAATCCCCCAACAGAAAATACACAACGTATTTAACCCACTGAATGTCCCAAATTACTTGCAAAACTTAAAGCAAAAACTATCTGCAGTATTACGAACCACACACACACAAAAAAAAGTTTAAAAGTGACTATTTTACCCTGATATAAGTTTGGGGTAGAAATCACTGTTAGGGTAAAATCATTATTAGTTCAATAAAGGGTTTATCTGACCCTGGTTTTCAGGAAAAAGAAGCTCAGATAAGCCTTCAACATGACTCCCTTCCACATTAATGGCTCCGGAAGGGGACGATAGCTATTAAAGAGTATATTGAAATTTCTTTGGGCTCTCATAAAAACCCGCCAACGGCAAGCGTGGGCTCTGCTGGGTCATTGCGGGCCCCAGGAAGGGGGGAGCCCCCGCCCGAGCCCCCCGGCCAGACCCCAGCTACTCGGTGATGCCACGGGGAGCTCGAGCTGAGCCCCAGACGCGTGCTGAGCATGGCCCAACAGAATCAAAGCAGAGGGAGCTACGTTCCTCCCGCCACGGCCAGCCCCACCGCTTCATTTGTATTTATGGCTGGCTACTCCACCATCTGTGCATGCTGGCCCTCCCTTCGTCTCAGAGGAGTTGGAGTGGCATTGTTTGAAGATCTGATTAAATAGCCAGAAAAAAGTAATCCATCACTTAAAAAGGGAAACAGAGACAGTTTACAATGGCGTCCCGTAGCTCTTTAGGATTTTCTTTTCATTTTCTTCTATTTTAATTTTAATCCAATGCCAAACATAATAAACACCAACACGGAGCGTAAAATTTACTGACAGCATTCCACTTGCAATGACTAGCTGGGAGCAGCAATGAGTTATCCAGTTTCCCCTAGGATGATCCTAGCACCGGATTAAACCCCACTACAACAGGAGATGGCCTGTTTCCTTCAGATGTTCATGTGTGTAAATACAATCCAAGCGCACGAACTGAATATGAGATTCATCTTAAAAGAAAGCAGAAAGAAAACAAACAAAAACCAAAGGCAAAACAACTGTGCATCTCCCCAGAGTGAGATCTGAAGTGGAGCAGGTTGTTTCTGAGCAGGATGATGATCCCAGCCAGCCTTCCTCAATATCACATAATAGACGTTTTTTCTGCCAGTGAATCTAGTTCGGAAGTGCCTTCTCATTTTCACATTCGTCCCTAAGGGAACGTAACCTCATTGTCACTTCTGGCGACTGCACAGAGGGAAACGCTCACCCAGCAAGATCCTGCACTACGCTGGGTGTAGGGCACGTACGAAAGTGGGAACCCAAATAAATATCTGCCGCTTGATGCAAATACCCAACCACCAACCTCAGGTAGTCAATTAGCCCTGCAAAGCAGGGTGAGGAGGGAGCCCAGGCTGGAGGGTCACACTAGCAGGAGGAAAATAACAACAATCACATCTCTACGGACATTACAGTTCTTCTCCCTTTACGCCCCTCCCGGATCTCCCACTAAGCTGCATAATTTCATGGCTGCAAAGTGTCTGCGGCATGAGCGTCTAGGGCAGAGGGAGAGAGGGAGGGAGGTCTCTGACAATTCCCCAGTTGCTACTGGAATTGCTTTCAGGCAGTGGAGAGAAAAGAAGGAGAACAGGCTTATAAAGGAGATGCTGAATCACAAGGGAGAAGGAACGAGAGGGAGGTGAGCTTCAAAGATGTGCAAAATCCATGTCCAGCCATTCATTTGGGATCAAGAGAGAAAACAGAGGGAAAAACCTTAGCCCTGTTCCCATTTTCATTTGCCTTAAGTATTTGCATGGAGACAACTTTGCAAACTGGGGATCCGAGGCTTCCAGCGGTGCTTACTCCTCACTTTTGTCTACCAGCTGACCTCAGCTATGGCCACGTGGCAGTGCCACCTCCCTCTGTACTGCCTGGAACCACTCTGGGTAACACTGCCCATAACTCAACAGCTTACAGGACTGAACTTTGATGGATCTCAGCAAACATTCCTGCTCAGTGTTCAGATAGGGGTCCTTAAGAGTCAGACTACTGCAGCTAACAAGAACGTAGACCATGGCTGTACTTATTTCTCTATTTGTAGGTGCCCAGAGTTTTGGCAAAGCTTTAAAACTTCACACTGATGCTGTGTGGAAACGTTTCAAAGGATTTCCCAAAGAAATTCTATGGTACGAGCTATCAGGCTGGTTAACTGATCTCAGTAGGGCTGTCTCGACTGAGTATTTGTGGGCTACCAAGATTCTGCTCTTCCCAGTCCAACTCGGAGCATGAACGACACTTCAGCATGTTCTCTTGTTCTCAGCTTACTGCCATAGCCCATGAGAGGTAGCAAGTGTAACCTGCAGCCCAGTGCAGGTCATTAATCATTTACAACCCAGAAACTTTGAAAGGCTTTTATCCATGTTTTACATATCATCTAGCTTAAGATGAAGACATCTTTCTGTTACTTAAAAACCCATAAAGCAGTAAACACTTAGGCTGCTGCACAGCGCAGTCCATAAAACCAAACACCTATTAATTTCAGAGCAACAAAAAAAAAAAAAAAAAAAAAATCCTTCCAGCATGTAGACACAAACCTTCTGATCTCAACGGTTGGCTGCATTTGATAGCCCACTGACGAACTGATCTTTCTCATACTTTCTTTTTCTTCTCTTTCCCTTTCCCCAAGACAAATGTTCTACAACAGCTTGATGCAGAACTATGTATAATATAATTCTCTACTGCTTATGGACTACTTTAGTCCATCACCTCACCCATTTATGATCACCTTCTCTTATTTCAGCAGGATAAAGCCGACCAATAAAGACCAAGACACTGCTGTTGGCTTTTCATGCAGGTTTAGTTGGCCTCCAGAGTCATCTCTAGGACAAGGCCAGCATTTGTAATTGCCCCAGTGAACAAAATGCCTCAAACTATCTGATAGCCTGGACACGCTTTTAACTACAGCCAGCCAGCTGGATAAGTATGAGGGAGTAAAGAATAGTAGCTGCTCATTTGGGATTTTTATGTTAATAGCATTAATTACATCTACAATTCTGTATGTCCTTTGCATCTTACCAGGCTCTGGGATGATTAGCTGTGCACTGGCCTGTGCATTTCCAGCTTCATTTTCAGCTACACACTGATAAAAACCTTCATCTGACTTTACCAAGCCCAGAATCCGTAAGTTGCTGCCACCCTAGAGAGACAGCAAAAGAGAAAGAAAGGAAGTGGAGAGAATTAATTAGAAAAACACCATCCAAAGTGAATGTGGATTACAAAACCTTTCCAGAACAGCTACACTGTGAAACAAGGTGCTATGTATGTAATCTCAGCTCCAGTGCACGTAGTCCTGGTCCTTAGAGGGCTGTAACCATAAGCCTTTTCATCAGGAATCTCTTGACGCCTTGTGGTCTTTGCGTTTTGTTTGATGGTGCCTATGGCCCAAGGGTAAATTCACTTTCTTGCACTGAGTCCATCCAACACCCTTCTCGAGAATTAAGCTCCAAATTACAGCCATCACTTGAGTAGTGCGCTGAATTTTGTCTTGGCCCTTTGCCGCAGGGAAGATTTAAAAGAACTTTCAACTTCTGCATCTTTGAACAAATACTGCTCTGAAGGTCAAACCCTCCTTATGGCTTGAGGCCTGGAGATCCTCAAGAAAAGGTCACTCTACGCTCACTTCATTTGAAACAGATTTAACTTTTGACTTCTGTTAGCACAAGCAGAAACCAATTATGTTGGGTAAAACAGCTCAAGTGAGGTGTATGCTTTGGCTGAAACGTACCTTCCGTTAACTACTAAGTGAAAGAACTTTCTAACACCTCCACCACACAACCACGGCAGCAATAGAGCCGTCCTTTCCTTGGACAGCTGCTGGCTGCTTTCTAATAAGCAGTGATATATAAAAAAAAAAGATTGAATTTGCTATAATATATGGCAGAATAAGTCTCTCCTGCATGAAAACCACATTAGAAATAAACTCTTTTTTTTGATAGGTAATTGAAAGACATGATGATAATCAATATTATTCGTTACAAGGTGAAAAGTTAGAAAGCACTGAACCAAGCCACGTCTCTGAACAAGCCACACCTCGTGGCCCATGGCCATCTTCACAGCAGCTGAAGTTTTCAGGGGTGTTCTCCAACATCTCAGCTCACTTACAAGTGACACTGCTTGCAGGAGAGGCCAGTTAAATCAACCCTTTTAGAAAACACAGCACAAATTCTTACCCTATAGAATAGTGACACTTAAACTAAAAGAGGTTGGAGTCCTGGATGGGGACGTTACTTTAGGTAGGGTGCACAACAATTCTCCCTGAAAAGTTGTAATTATGTCAAATAAGCCCCTGTGTCTGAGTACTATTTCCTTGGAGAAGAAATCTACTATTTTTCTTCAGAAAGGATAATGGTGAGGAAGGGAAGTCAGTAACACCTGGCAAACAATATTATTAACAGCAACTCAAAGTATGACCTGACACTGTTACTTCTCCGTGAAAAGACCTCGTTCCAATATCACTAAAACTGGGAGACAATGTCAATGTACTGGACCTAACACATCTCAACGCAACGTGCATTATTTGTATTAGAAAACAAAATTTCTTCCACCTCCTTCGATTGGATCAAATACCAGAATACATTTCACAACTTCATTTAAAAAAAAAAAAAAAAAAAAAAAGAGTAATTCTAGTAAGTAAAAGCCAGATAATTACCACTATCTGAAAATAGTCGCTAGGAATGACCACTTCTCCATTCTTGATCCACTCCACCGTAGGAACAGGCTTACCAGACACGGCACATTCAAACTCAATATCCATACTCTCATAGGCATGAAGATTTGAAGGGCGAATTAAAAACCATGGTGGAACTGCAAAAAAGATGGGGAAAAAAATGAAAGTGGCAATAAGTGGATATAAATTAAGGCTTAGCAAGTAAATCATTTCAATAAGCCTGAAAAATATTAGACATAAATAGAAAATAAATCTGTAATTCAAATTATTCTCTTTAACCCTGAGCCTATTAAATACTAGAGAAAGCATTTATTCTAGAAAATATGCTTAAGCAGGTCGATGTTAACTTTTTTTTTTTGCCAAAAGAAAGAACAAAAACCTCAATTTAGAAGACGCGTAAGATTTATGTATAACAAAATATATATGTAATTCTCACTAAGCGAGCAGGGAGGTAATAAAATCTCCCTCATTTCAAAGGGATCAGATGCCAACTGCATACGTAACAAGGTCCTGCAAGTCAACATATGGACAGGCACTTACAGGTACAAGACAAGTCCACTGACAAATACTACAAAATTAGAAATATTTAGAGTAGAGATATTTTCATAAAACCAAGAAGGACTTCTGGCTGGGTTTATAGAAGATAAGGAGATAATCAATAACCAGGAAATCTGTCCCTAGTGATTGGAAGAAGAAAAAGGTTGAAATATCTTTGCTGGAAATGAATTCTTATTAAGCTAGCAATTACCTGTTGCCTTGTATTACTATAATGTATTCACAGTTTTTCAGTATGCTAGATGATATGCTAATTTAATTTCATCATTATTGTAATACTAGGATGATGGAAATTAGCAATTTGAGGCAAACTGTTAATAACATCACATTTCTAATGAGCTCCCCCCGCATTGTACTGAAAAACACACACAAAAACTCAGCAGCCCACGTACATTTTGTCAGTTTTTGTAGGGGAACAACAGTCTCTGTTTTGAATATCCATGGTTGCCAGAAAGCCAGAGTAGATTAATTTCTAAGTACCATCCATGACTTATCATTTCAGACAGAAAATCCAATTGTATTTCTTGAGCCATCACTCCCGATGTCTGATTATAATATTTATAAAGCCATAATATTAAAAAACTCCTCTAAATTAAAAGACAGCGAAGATTATAAAATAAATTGCACAGAAGCTAAGAAATGTTAGAGCCAAGGCTGCCCTTGCATCCCGAGCTCAGTTTGCGAGGCTTACAGCACATTTCTCAATTACACCGTCAAATTCTGTTTCTTCACAGCCTCCCTAGGCGCTGCAGGAGGACCCCGCTCGCCGAAAGAGCAATTCAGGATTTAATTTCAAGCTTCCTTTTTAGTACATGGCTTCATGCTTTCTAGTTTTCAAACTTTTCTCTGCAAACAAAATGATTGATTTCCCAGTGGTTTTTTTTCTCTGGTTCCCATTTCTACAATACCGGTGTGATCCACAAACGTTTTTAAACGCGTAGGAGTCGGACACTAAGAGGTGCTACTAGCCAAGCTACCAGTGAGAGGGCAGAAGTACCCTCCTCCATTTTCTTGTCCAGTTAGGTATGATTTAGAGCAGTCTCTGTTAGAGTACTCCACGGACTACCGTGGGGTTTTTGCACATCAGACCAAAAAGTCTCACTGGGGATGCAGAAAACGAGGAAAACAGTTGCAACATATGAACACGTGGCATAAGCGACGTCTGCTAGGAATACCGTGGCAGATGTACAAATAAAATTGTGTTCTTCAGGGTTTGCATTTCATCACCTTAACTACAAAACTCTTTTTTTTTTTTTTGCCTTTTTGACAATAGTTTCCAGCATCAGTAATAAATGAAGGCAGAGTCCTAGACATCATCACCTCTTCAATCATCTGCTCCCAAGCTAATCCCGAGTGCTCTCCAAACTTGCGTGCACAATGAGGTAGAAATACTTTTGAGAAAATGAGATTATTATATTTAAAAACTGCAAATAATGCATAACACCAAGCAGATCAAAGTAAGACTGCAAAGTTTTTATGTCAGCTTTTTCTTGATTTTAGCAATTGTTTCTGCTTTTGAGCTAAGTTACCTACACTTAAATAAACATCTGTCCTGGGCCCCTCCAGCACCATTCCTGTGTCCCATCTTCTCTATTCCTCCTTCAGATTGGTCTCTTGTTTACCATGTATTTAATAATTTAGGATACCTAGAAGCTCCCAATCCAGTTCAGATCAAACCCAATGCATGCAAATTAAAACCGATGAGGTGTCCTGATTAACTTAGCTGCCTAATTTCCTATCGCAAAGGCTCAGGCGGATGCGCGGGTCAGAAAAGCTCCAGGCTGGGCTCTTCTTGCTCTGTGGCCATACAGACATTAAACCAGGGTCTCCAGACCACAGCACCACACAGTGCAGGAAATTTTGTAGATGATTTTTCAAATAAAATATCACTCTTAAGGGAACACTAGTAACTAGGATGCTGATCAAGAGGTTTGTAAAAAATAGTATCGCTTAGACTAGAGATGCACAAAAAAAGACAATTCAGTGGCTGAGTTACGAAGAACCAGCATTGACAGTACGGCTCAAGGGAAAAGAAACAAGCTCTTTGGGTAAGAAATACCCGAAGGAAAAAAAATTAAGATGGAATCACATTCATACATTAATTTTTAATGCTTTTTTTTTTTTTACACTAGAATCCTACCATAATTTATTCAACAAACTCACATAAAACCACCAGTATCTATGTAGTTTATAAACCATATAATTTTTCAGAGCTGACAAAATCACAAACTACTCAATCTTCATTAATGTGCTTTATTGCGATGTCACCAGAAGCCTGCAATTAATTTATAGACTTGTAATTCACAGATTCCCGCCAGTTATGCTTTACGACGCACACGCTTCTAGACCCTGACCCCGCTTGCCGGCAGCTTTTCATTCCCTCCACCAGCACAGTTGCTCCTCTCTCCTCATTTCTCCCTTTTTTTTTTTAAATTGCTGGCATTTTTCTAGACTGCTAGAAAGCTTGATGCTTTCTTTTTTTATGGTTTATGTTCAGTATATGCATATCAGGGTGTTGAGTTTCATACAGAATAGATGTATTTAACAATTATAACGCACACCCCAACACCCTTGCAATAGTGGGGTAGGTGTGCCCCCTATTTTTTTTAAGGATGCCATTAAAGTGAGTAATTTGCATAATTACTTTGGTGGAAATTATGCCGTATTAAGCGCAGGTAAGACACCACAAATAAGGACAACGTAACACCCTAAAGCAGACAGATATAACACATTTAGACTGGAAATATGTATGCATATATATATAAAATGTCAAGCACTATAAATATACATTCTATAAATATTTTATACATCAATAAATGTCAAGCGCTGCCATATTTGCTCTCTATGTGTTTTTTTCTCAGTACTTAATATTTTAAAGGCATGCATATGTGAACAAGGCTGATGAGGTGGGTTGCAAAGGAAATAAAAATACACGCCATTTTCATGTTCCTTCTAATTATATTGTGGCAATATAAAAAGGCTTGAACAAACCACAGACTTTTTTCCCAAGAAACTTACAATGTTTCAGAGAAATTTTTTTTTTTTTTTCTTTTTTCAGAAAACGTCTGTGAATTGTTGGAAAGTGAGAGTTTAGTGAGATTTTTCCAGAACAGCCTTGCACTATACAATGCTTATATTGTACTCTGCCCTGGCTCTGGCTGAAAGCCTTACAATTCTATCTTCAGACCAAAATAATTTCAAATAACATCTCAGCAGGTTATGCTTATTCAATATCAGGATGACAACACTTTTCTAAAAACTCATTTTCATTATTTCATGTCAACCTAGCCCTATCAAAATGCCCCAGTTGCAGACTGAGAATATTTTATGCTAGATACTGTACCAAAAAAAGGGAGGAAAACACCCTAGAAGGTTAATGGGGATCTCTGAAAGATGTCCATGAGATTTTGAGTTTAACAGAATTTGTATCAGCAAGTAATATCAAAGTCCTCACTAAACGTCTTTGGATAAAGGATTAGGACAGACCCCAGCGCGCAACCCTATTGACTCAGGAAGATTTTTAGTCGTGTGAATGGTGTCACTTAAATGAAATACAAGATAGGAGCCATTTTGCAGCTAAGTAGTTTTGTATGAAAGCGTACACAAAAGTTTAAAGTTCTCTGCGCTCCAATGAACGCACTTGGTGGGTGCTCGGTTACGGAGGTTGTCCCCCAGCAGACAGCACATCGGTATGTGGTATTGCAGGCTCCGAGATTCAAAAGCAATAACTTATCCGTGTGTCAGCAGATCCCCGACAGCTCGGGGAGAGGAAGAGTGTTTCGTTTTCCGCAGTGCAAGAAAAAAGCAAATCTGAAAATCGTATTTAATGTATATACTCCTGTAAAGATGACCCTACAGCCCTGACCTTCACTTGCCCAAAGGTCCCTCAGATGAAGAACGTGCTCTAAAGTCTGTCCTGTTTGCAGGTCAGTACTGAAGCAGGTCGCTGTTCCGCGGGGTCTTCTAAATAACTCCTCGAAAGCCTGCGTGGGAATTCCACGATGCCGCGGAAAGCAGGTGTGGGTCTGGGTTTCGGGTCTCAAACACCGGCTTTGAACAAATGGGCTTTTGCCTTTAAGGACCGCAGCAGGCTGCATTTATTACCAAAAATGTCAAAGATTTGTTGTAATGAGCCTGTAGCAGAGGCTTGGGGACTAATCGAACACTTGCCAGCAGAAACAGCTAGTTTAGAGAGCTGTATGTTGGGATGACCTCCCTATTTCTAGAAATACCTTTTGCGAGATGACAGCTGATCTTGCGACAAGAGGAAGCAGTTTTAACTCAGAAAAATGTCAGCATTTCCTAATGCAAAGTGTCTCCTCTTTGCATGTTTGAATAAGGAATGTGTTTCTACTGACCCAAGAAAGATAACTGCTGTCAGCAAGTGCCCAACCCTGTCAGCCTTCTGAATGGGAAGACTTTGAATTGCATGTACTTAAAGGGTGGCTTTGGCATCTCATAGATTCAAATCCTTTTTTTTTTAAAAAAATCCCTTGTACTTTTCACTGCTAACTTGCACAAACCGTGAATTTAAAATAAAGCTACATCGAGTGAATGTGCCAGGTTGTGCCTGCCTTCAGGGGAGTCAGCACAATCTAACTCAAAGCCAGTGGAGCTCCTCCAGATCTAAAAGTGACAAGAGAATTGGATTTTTATATGAATTTATATTTTTTTTAAATATATATATATGTGTGTGTGTGTATTTACTACTCTTCCCTGTTATATATGGTAATTCAGGAACTGAGTTGTTACTGCAAGAAGTTCAAGAATAAACTATGAATGGTGTTACAACGCATGGCTCTTTGGAAAGAGTATGAGGCATAAAAAACAAAGTCCACTAATGGGTCTTCAAAAAAATAGTAGATTGAAATTACTATCTTTCTATCTCTTACTACAGCTCTGCATCCTTGTCTTACTCTAAACTCTATGCCCGACAGGTAGAAAGACAATATGATCACAATACATGTCCCCTCAGAGCAGCCTTGAAGAAATAAGAGAAAAATGAAGCTGTTATTCTATGTAAAACTTCATTCTTCACCTAAATAAAGGTGTTACTTGTCTTATTTAATGATTTAGATTATTTTCATGCTTCTTTAGTTCTCAACGTGAAGGTCAGCTTATACCATTACTGCAGAACAGCAGAAGTTCATGGTTCCCAAGAGAAAAAGAACTAAGCCACCAAAAATTCAAATGATACATCATCGCAATCCCACGGGCATGAAAGAGGAGAAGATGCGGAGACAACTCCCGCAGCTAGAGCAGGGCTTTTGAAGTCAAAGCCTTCTCACCCGAGACACGCATCTCACTTTGTACCGAATGTATTAGAAATGTATTTTAATCAGTCTGAATTAACCAAAACGTATCCTTGTCCCTCAGCGTAACTTGGAGCAGCCTTTAACCTTCCAAAGTTGCGCATGGTTTCAAACGCATACAGACAGTAAAATACTAGGAGCTGAGCAGAGACTGGGGAGAAAAGGCAAAGAAAGCAGAAAATTCACTGGAGGGGGGAGGACAGAGAACAGCACTTGTTTCCCACTCTGCATTTTCTACGGTGAGCGATAGCCAACTGAAAAGCTGCTAATCCTTCCACTCTAACACTATATAAATGAAAAATAATCAAAATAAGAGATTTCATAGTCATTGACTACATTACTAATCGTAATTCTATTAATGAGTGCACTAATGACACGCTTAAGGAAAAAGACAATTTCAGTTTTATAAATAATGATGAAGATTCTTCATCATTACATCCCAAAATACAGTGAAAAGCAAAACTTAACATAGCTCCCACTTCCGTTTCCAAAGGCAGAAATCCTTCTGAAACACTGCGATGACCCATGCTGTACTTGAAGAGCTAAAAGTCTTGATCTCATCTAAATAAAAAGGCACTTTTTCTCACCGATTTGTAGGAGTCAGCCCCTCAGCCCAGTGCAGAGGAAAAGGAGACACTGTTTTTGTAAGGAAAACTCGTTACTGTCTCTGCATTGGTTCAAATTGCAGCTGTTCTATGAAAATTCAAAGGGGATAAGATTACTTGTGAAGTTTTCAGACAGGGTCAGAGCAGTAGGGAAGGACAGGTTTGCTGCAGGATCGTACCTCAACAATAAGTGAGTATAAAAAGCCTGTTAAGAAAAAGGGACTTCCTTAGTAAATCACAAAGATTTCGTTCACACATTGGGAATCAAGTAAGAAATTCCCATCACAAAATACAACTTCTTCATAGACGTTGCCGCTTTGTGTCTTTCGCCTTTTTCCTAAAAACTAGTTTTAAAAACTTGCCAAGGGCGTAATCTGTGTCTCAACAAAAAACCCCTCTTGGGATTTTTGGGGGGAAGTTTGCACGGTCAGGTGGCTAATAACAACTCCCCCTTCATTGCCCTCCTGGTAGCCAGGCCCTATTAAGTTCAGCAAGGTTGATAACGACCCTGTGAAATCGCTGGGAGTTCCATCTGGCTGCTGCTGGGCTGCTGCAATGTCAGCACTGAGGAGCAGATGCAGCAGTTATACGTGTTCATCCTCACAGAAAAAGCCTATACAGTTAAAAAGTATTGAAACCAGATCAACGGAAGGCAAGTTTTAAGGTCTGGGTAGGGAACGCGCGCAAACACTCATCTACAACTTTCTGTAGAGGACGCTCTGTGTAATTTCCGTGAGCAGTATTGAATAAAACCTAGCCATCTTGTAGACCACCATATTCTACCACAGTGTAGAATATTTCAGGATTAATGTAAATGTCTGTAAATTTCTGAGTTTAAAAACAAATAGGGAACGTAAGTCTTTCAAATGGATCATAATACTAAAATGTTATTTTAACAACAATATTCTGGAGGACTTCCAAAATACAAGGGCTTCCCCACCACCAGTAGAGAAGTTAGGCATGGAGAATGGATTTTTCCCCATTAATACATTGTTTCATGTATGACCACCAAGTTAAAAACAACATAAAGATGAGATAAAGCATTCCTGCCCCTTGTAATAGGTAAAAAGTTGGTCCAGCTCCTGAATGGGTTTGCCTGGCTGAAGACCACAGAAGCAGGATGCTAATAAGC
This sequence comes from Harpia harpyja, assembly GCF_026419915.1. Taxonomy (NCBI): domain Eukaryota; kingdom Metazoa; phylum Chordata; class Aves; order Accipitriformes; family Accipitridae; genus Harpia; species Harpia harpyja. Next base: position 114,852,616 of record NC_068969.1, on the reverse strand, counting down.
GTTCCTTTTATGTAACGCACCGATAACGGACAGCCTGGGAAGAGAAAACGAAGGTCACTGATATCTGTCAATTTATAACCACCTAAAGATTTTATTTTATTGCTGCCTTTATGACTTATAGTACAGACAACAGTTATTGACCACATACTATCTGCCCTGGGAACAAATGAGCATTTCATAATTGTGTATTGGGTCAAACTTTATCTTCAGATGCATTAACGTTATTTCTGTCAAGCCCTGTACAACAGGAACACATGCATCACAGAACAGCCTTTCCAAAGGCTAATATGATACTGACAATTAACTAAATTTTGAGTAAAGAACATGAAAGAGAAAATTAGGTTGCAAGAAAGTTGCAGATAGAGCTGAATTACCTACTTTTTTTTTTTTTAATAGTATTTTGGCTGTGTGAGTAAGGACAGTCTAAATGGGTATTAAGTTAATGGGAACACAAAACTCTTGAAACATAATGTAAGGCCACAGAGACTTTCCAAGGTCTCAGAAGGCATACTCGGTGTTTTTTCTTTCTTTCCCTTCATAAAAACATCAAGATACTCTGAGTTAACTCAAGATAAGTACTTATAGGCACCAACCTTCACCTTATCAAGAAAACCCAAGAAAAAACAAAAATGCAAGCTTATTCTACAACCATTCCTCCTGTGCATTTGTGCAAGAGGCAGTATTTGTGGTTAGACAGAAAAATAACTGTTGTGCCTGGATGCCGCACGATCTCTCTCCTGTTCCTCACGGTACGTTAAGGACCGGCAAAGGATCTTTTCCAGAGCTCTTTGCTGAGATTCCGGCTGACAGCGGCATGCACCTTGCCATCAGACTTGATAATTGCAACTATAATGCATTTCATTTTGGGATCTCAAAGCAATATGTAGACATTAAATAATTCACAAGCATTTTACAGATAGATACACACATATAGAGTAAATGACTTGCTCAAGGTCACATAACATATCAGTGACAGATAATTAAAAGCCAGTCTAATTAATAGATGTCCCTGCGAGATTTCTGTATATCTAAGACTCCCTTCCCTCTCTAGCTGGAAAAGAAAGCTGCCTCTTCGCAGTACGGATTTCCCAGGTTTACTTTTGGACTTTCTCTCTCAAAATCCTTTTCAGGATCTGCACATCTTTGCCCTGATTGCATCCAGTAAAGCCACACCAGCTGCAGGTTGCTGTCACTGGAGCAGGAGCCCGGTTTCTACGCAAGCCCCACGTTGGGCAGTGGGGACCAGCTCTCGTTTGTGAGTGGGTCAGTTATTGAGCCAGCACCACCCCGCTCCTTACAGCTCTCCTCTTCCCCCAGCACTCCTCATTAAGGTTAAAAGCAACTGCCGTAACCTCATCAAAAAGAAAATTGGAAAGGCTAAAAACAGATAAAAATACAGTAGAAGCACCGGGAACACGGTATGAGTTTATTACCCTCTCTGTAGCAGTCCTCATCTCTAATAAGGGCTTTTTTGTTGCTGTTACTCACAATTTCATTCCCTCTTCCAATTTTGCAATGCAGCGTTAGTGCGGAGGGACATTCCGTGGCTTTCCCCGCAGGGAAGGAGCAGGACCGGAGGGAAGGTGGCGGTGCAGCCAGGGACAAGGCACCGCCACGGCTCCCCTGCCATTAACCTCCACTTCTTGTCAGTGTTTCCTTAGTTTTTTCCCTGATATCCGAGGGCTGCAAAGCCCATAGCATCAGGCTGGGGAAATGAGACTCCAGTGAGATAAGAAGTGCACGGGGAAGGGGAGGAACTCCAAAAGTACAACTAATTGGGAGTTGCTCACAGGAGGTGCCTTTAGAAGCTTATCCTGGCTGATGCCATGTTTTTAATTCAGTAGCAAAACTTCCAAATAAAACTATCAAGAATTAAAGGCGCATAGACAGTAGCTCACTGGATTCACTCAGTGACTCAGCCAGGTCCACACACATGGGCAGACCATGGATCCGTGCTTGCTCAGGCTCATCATCACACCTCAAAAGAACAAGAAAACCACTCTTTTACCTTGAGAGCCTCCACCATGCTTGGAAGTATTTAAAAAAAAAAAAGGAAGAAAAATGTTTTTTAAAAACAAAACAAAAAGCATGTCAGCCCCTCTGTATTTTCCTTTCTTTAATTTCATTCTGTTAGTCATCAAACTATTATCTTGTAAGGAAAAAAAAATCACCAGCTGACCACATTTCAATAACCTTTACAAAAGTATGCAATCTGGTTTCTGGAACAACCCAAAATGTACGTTAAACTGTTAATCCACTTGAATCTCCCTGTGTGTAGCCTGCCTGGAGGAAGTCCAATACTGAAGACCAGCAATAGTTTGTCACTCTGCAAGAAGGGAATATTGAGAAAACGTGCTGGAAAGGTACTTATTTTTGAGCTATTTATTTGTATGGCCTCAATCTTCATTTTATCACACTGTCTTAAAAGAAAGGGAAATGAGAAACTGAGGAGCAAATAGATAAGACAGAATATATAGTACAGCAGTATATATAATATTGGACACGTTACTGCCGTCTGTTATGATGCTTACTATACTTCCAGCCCCCTTGATGTACCTGGCAAGTTAATGGGTGGATTCTCATGTCATTTATTGAGGCTAGTACATCAACTTTTAAATTATTCCATTCAAACAAAATCATTAACATGAACTGAGGACAGATGCTCAGAATGAGTATCTTGGAAAAGAAAGATTTGAGCTGTGCATGAAAGGCTTTACAAACTAAGCTGTGTAGAACACAGAGAATGAAGAAGTCATTGCCACAAAGTAATAAAAAATTCCAATTCAATTTTAAAAACCCAGAAATATTCACGAGGAATTGCTGGCTTCCGAGTTAGCACAGCCCGCAGGTAAAGCACGGGATAGCAGCAGTCCGCAGGGTGCGATGCCACAGTTCTCCCAGTCCCCCTTTACCTGTCTCCTAACCAGTGCTCATCACCTTTGAGGAGGAACAGCTCCTCATCCCAGTCAGGCGAACGAAGTAAGCCCTTTTTAAACTGACAATATGAGTTTTATCCCCCCTGCTCCCATAATTAAGAAGAGTCGGGAACTGCAGGGTGACAGCTGATGGGAGCTGTGGTGGTCGCTGCCAGGTTATCGCGCTCAGAAATCAAACAAAAATATACTCCGCTCTACATTAGACCAACACCAGCTCTCGTTTTAGATGTCAGGCCAGTTAGTGGGCGTGTAGCTGTCTGTCCATACTAGCCTTTAAATAAATAAAAAGTCATTTCATCTTCCTTGTAGAGATCAGGCTAACAGCTAGCAAATGCTAGGTCTTAATGAAAGCATCTAAAAGCTCCATTTAGTTTAAAAACTAAAAGCATACACTAGGCAGATTTATTTTGGTTTATTTGGTTAACAATCCTACCTGCCAACCGAGTACAAAAATACGAGCAAGGCAGAATATGAATTATGAAAAAGACGGCCGGCGTGAACCTCCCTCTCCACCGGCCGCTCTGGCACGGGCTGACCTTTGTTCTCGGCACTAAAAGTGAAGTGCAGATAGATGAAAGGGACTCGAAGCAGCCCTTGCAGCTACAGGCAGTCCATTACACGACCCCCCTTCCACTCTGGGCGAGGCAGTTGCATTTTGATCAAAGAGAAAGGAATCAACAAGCTCTAATTTGATTAGCAAGCAAAAACGTCAAACGATTTTTAAGTAATCCAAGGTCACCGAGAATAAAAGTGGCTGAGGTGTACGCACACTCTTCACCAAAATATAAATCAGACAGCCATTCTCTTGATAGCAGCTAAGTCGCCTACTCCAGGAACCAAAAGCCTAACTGTTTTCCATTAATTCACCCAAAAGGCATGACTAAAGCAGCCGACAGCTCTTGTACCAGATGGCGAAGATGAAATGGGGTGAAGAACCTCCTGTCCTGCAGGCACTGCCATACAGACCTTGCTACAACCCTCTTTCCCCAGATTCCCTGTGTACAACCATCAAAAGAGAAGAAGAAAATGCAGATTGCTTCAGCAAAGCAGGGAGAAGGGCAGGATGAAGCCCGCGTGCCTCCTGCTGCCCAGCCCTGCACCCCAAGAGAGGATGCTGCCTCCTGAAACCCACTTGAACAGCTCAGAGAACAACCAGAAAAGTGGAATAAATGAAAACTGAGAAAGATCTAGGTTTTAGAAAACACCATGCTTCATTCAATTGCTTCCCCAGGACAAGACACATTAACTCTAAAAAACTAATATAAATTAAACAGACTAAAGGAATGTGTATTCTATGCGTGCATAATGTCCTTTAGTGCGCTGCTTCTGAATCTCAACGTTAATATACCACAAGCCGCACAAATGTAGCTTGAATGGATCGAGCGAGTTGAATTACTGTCAGCCAGTGTCATAGGCAGTTCAGCTCTTCCAACTGCCTTACCCTTTGATGAAAAAGTAATAATAGTTTAATTGCTATGACACATTTCGCCCGTAGACATTAATGGGTTTGCAATACCCAAGTGAAGGAGATTGACACCTCACTGTCATTTTACCAATGGGAAAGTGAGAGCACGTGGATCAGGCTTAGGAGATCAGGAGGGTATGTTACAATGATCTAGTCCAACCTAACGCATAAATCAGAATAGGACTTCCCTGAATTAATCACTTTTTGAATTACTGTGTATATTTTAGGGAACTCATTCATTTTTTCTCCTAGTGATACAAAACACACCATGGCCCTTGGTACACTGCTTTACTGATTAATTATTCTCATTTAAGAAAAACGTATTGTCTTACTTCCAGTCTACACTTGTCCTTTTTCAACAGTGGGTGTTCTTCATATCTATGTCAGGTAGACTGTAAGGCTCCATTATTATATTTCTGTTCTTTCCACCGATAGCTACAGACGATGATCAAACCACTCTGTAACCTTCTCTGACAAATTAAATAAATAAAAGGGGCTCTTTCATCTTAAGTATCTTTTCCAATCCTTTAACCAATGTCACAGTTCACCCTGGATGCCTTTATCACTTCTTTAATTTTCTTCTTGAACTACGGATGCAATTCTTCAGCAGGGTTTTCCCCAGTGCCAGGTACAGAGGGTGCTAGGCTTATCCAAGGGTCCCATTTTCATAAATCCCCAAAATCACATCATCAGTTTTGGCTGCTGCATTGGGCTGGGTGTGATGTTCAGCTGCTCGGCAGCCTTGACCCTCAAAGACTTTCCCAGTCTGTATTTTCCAGCAAAAGCCTGCAGTCTGTACAGCTGGCCTCTACTCCAGAGAACTCAACCACATGAACAGCATTTACTTGTGCCGAGCTCCCCTAATTACCTGATGATTGGATCAATCAGTGACATGTTTTCTTCATTAATTCCTGCTCTCACAAAACAACGTATCTGTGCTTGTGTTATCTATGAACTTTGTCAATGCTTTGTTTTCTTTCAGGTCATGGGTCAAAATGTTAGAAAAATATTTTATCCGATGCAGAGCCCACAGCCCCCGAGACATCCCCTTGGCCTTTTCAAACCTCGGCACACAAGCAGCTCCCCTCCGGTCCTCCACGATTACCCACTATTTCAAGAATTACTGAAAAAAGGAACATTTATAATTTAGACATTTCTTCAACCAGTTCTTTTGAAGTTCTTGAATACAATATATTTAGACAGGCTAATTTGAAATTAGACATTTAAAGACGTCTATTTGAGGTGGTACTTTTAGAATTTCCTGATCTACTGTTTAACTCTTACTGAAGCTCCCTTGATGCCATGCTATGCTCTGGATACATCACCCACCTTCTCCTCTGATCACGCGGAATATCTGCATACCCACAGCTTTACTGAAAATCCTACTCTGTGTAACCGTACAGTCCAGCAAAATGCAGATCTGTGCAAAATACTGGAGCTGTCGGACCATAACCCCTTGAAATGGGGCTGAGGTCCAGGCTAATTAGTCCTGCTGCGAGGCCCAGCTTGGGCAGGAGACTGAGCAGGAACAGCGTACTGGCCCCGTGGTCCTCGCCAGACACGGCAGCTCGCTCGGGTCTGGTACGTCTAAATGAAACTCCAGCAACGCTCAGCCCCGCAGTTCAAGGTGTTCTCCAGCTTGCAGAAGAAATCTGCTCTCCCACTGCGAGACAGTGGCTTTCTATTAAAGCTATGCTTCTTTCCAAAGTCCCTAATTATCATTTGCATTTTCCTTCTGACAGGCCTCTGAATTTTCTTTAATTTCATGAATTTGAAGCCTTTTAAGCATCGAGCGTGTATCCTGTATCTATGGGATTTACTGTCCACATACAGCTTTCAGAGCTAACTTATTTTTAAGTTAGGGAAGGGATTAGCTCTTTGCTGGCCTTGGATGAGTGCAGGATCAAGAACTTCACCGTGACCTTTCCTAAGCGCCTCAGAAAAAGTAGCAGAAGTAGTGATATCCTCCAATTGCCTTTTGAGAACTATCAAAACCGCAGCGCAGGGCCAGAGAGGGGCTTCTTAAATCTGCTCCATCTCCTCCGCGGGGCTGAGCTCACGCTGGGAGCAGTAAGGGTGAGCATCTCCATTCCCCTACTCCCCGATCTCCGCAGTCACAACCGTCTGGGACAAGGCTGGCACAGCCTGGAGGGAACAAGGCAGAGGGGGGACCGAAGCGTTCCTCCGGGGACGTCCAGTTGCCTCGCCATCCTTCCTTTGGAGCACGTTACAGAATTACAGCCCATGCCCCAACGTCGGGATAGCAAGTTAACGAGCGGCACTTGGCACGAAGCGCCCGAAGGCCGGCGTATTTTCCAGCCACACTTCCTCTCCCAAAATGAGCTGGTGTCAAAACGCATAGGTGCGTGAGGTATTCGAAAAAACACAGAAGAAAGCTCAGATGAATACAAGCCTACTGCATAAGTAAAGCATTAAAACAACAATAAAATTAAAATACAACCCTTTGGTTTTACGGCAAGGTCAATAGATTACTTCTTGCCCAGTTCAATTCAGGTATATAGAAGCGTATGCAAGCGTGTATGAGTTTTTACGGATGAAACCACTCTTAAAATACATGCATGTATACACATACACACGAGTATGTATTTCCCCCAGCTCACAGTCTTATTTATATTCTAGATACTATTTATGTAAAACCAAAAGTGACTCTTCAAAAATACAGCTGCTCATTTCATTATCACTATTGCCCAATATTTTTCTGACAGTTATCTCAGTTACCCATGTTTTCCTATGTGACCCACCCTCAATACGCTATAGGACAGAGATATCGGTATGCACAATAATACGTTGTGTCACACAGCTTTCACGTCTCTGTAACAATCACAGTCTAGCATCTCTAAAACGTTTTCAAATTTTATCTCGCTGTCCTTGGCTATTTTGACCCCTTATTTTCTCCTAATATAATCCCTGCAATTTTCAGCATATGATTGCATCAGGAAATAATATTAGTTAATTACAGCTTATCGCATTTGAAACTTGGTCTTTTATTGCGAGTCTAAAAGCTCTCAGTGCACCACGGAGCTATGGGAAGTCCTTGTATTTACCAGGTAAGCTAAGCTTTGTCTCTGTATGTAAAACCTGAGCCTGCTTCTACAGGTGAGGTGCCAGAAGAAGCGTTCAAGTTAACTCGAGCAGAACTGGACATCCCGCCACCTCGAGCTGTCCTCCGAGCAGCTGCTGGGTCACCAGCGGGTGGTGGATCTTCATGGAGGTCACCCATTACACCCCGGAGAAAGGTAACGGAGCACTCGTATCCTACACCCCCCAGACATCCTCCACCTCTGCCAGGAGGGTGCTAAGCCACTCGTAGGGCTTCAGTTCTATTAATGTCACTGAAGTAAGTCATCTGATTAAAGTTAAGCAAGTGTTCAGCTGAATGAGGGTCACATTGCCGAATTTCAGTCTCTATCAGCAACTCTTCCCTGAATTACTAAATCAATGCTCTATCACGCTAGTGGTAGACGGCCCTGGACTGCTGGGAGTGCTGTCTCTTTTTAATTAAAAATTAAAACTGAAGCCTTCACCATTACTGGTGGTGATTGAAGTACCTGCAGCACCTTTTTTCACAAGGGCAGCGTTAACTTTAAAATCCTGAACGACTATCAGCAGGAGGAATTAAAATTGCCCACATATGTGTCTCATTTCTTCAGATACAGTATTTACAAGCATTGGTGCACGTTGTAATACCATTTTTACAGCTCTTGTATTCTCAGCCGTGTACAGAAGAAATAAAAGCTATAATCTATAACCCTAAGGTCTTACCGGTAAGATCCCAAACCTGCAGGCTCCGATTGTATTACTAGGATTAGTGTTTACTACTTTAAGTAATGCTCTTGACCCCTGTTTAATAATAGATATTTCATCTCCTCTGTTCAAACAGCCCACTAATTCATGGACTCTGGGTAAAATTCACCTTCACACACAAAGCACAACTATTTCCTCGAGGGTTTGTACAGAATCTAAGACGGACACACAGGCTCTCTGCCAAGCAACGGATTTCATCCAAAGAGCATCCTTTTGAAGAACCTGTTAACTATTTTCACAGAAAAAGGCTACCTTTAAAATAGGACTGGAAGGAGGGCCTGGGTTGCTTCTCCCACCCACCACGTGATTGCTCATACCTTAATTTATGCACAAGACAAAATTTTCATCTACTTTAAGTGCTCAGCTGCTGAGATGTGATACTAATCACTCTGACAGCTGTCACTCCTCCCATCACCACTTAACACATTTAGCTGTTGAAGGGAAAACCAGGCTAGCGCACAAATAAAAAGGCTTATTCTGCAACAAAGAGTTTAAAGATTTGCCCCTGGCAAGTCTCAGGAAAATTACAGTTTTAAAAGTGTAGATAAGGAAAAAAAAAAGCTGAAAAAGCTGATGGAAATATTAGTAAAAACCAGCTTGAGTTTTAAGGAATTGTGTGTATCAATCAAAATTCACTGCACTTCAGGAGACGCAAGGAACACAATTTATCAATTTGTGAAATGCGTTTTCATCCTTACTCAAGTGTTTCATTTATTAAGGTAGGAAAACATACTCACACAACTAAGAACATGTATGCAACTCTCCTACCACACAAACTACCTTGCTGAAGTCCAATTACTCCCCAAAATACCACGCTGAATCCCATCGCAATGAGACACTTGGCACAGAGCAAACAGAACATAAAACCATTGCCTCTGCCGGGTGGGACCAGGCAATGGTCGGGGGGGGGGGAGAATAAATTCACACAATGAAAGCAAATCCTTGCCAAAAGAGAGAGACTGTTTCCTACAATTAACACAAAAATGGCACAATTCCAGCTGTGCATCCAGATAGGACTCACCAGGGCAAACCCACTTAGTAGCCATTGTGGGTTTATTTGCATTCTTCCTTTTTATATTCCTATTTTTTCCCTTTTTTTTTTTGTATTATTGGGAGATATCGCATATATACCTGGCAGAGATCCAAGGTTTCACACTCCTGTGTGTTCACTTTCTGCCTACTAAGAAAATGAACCTCTACTGAAAAGTCATCCTCAGCACCACTTTTCTTGAATACATACTGAAAATGAAGCAAAAGCTTTGAAGTCGAGATAAACCTACTTTAATACTACTCCTGAAAGCATGACTCAGCTCACCATTTAAGCCACGGCTCCATTTCCTTTGGTAGATAACATAATTGCACCCGGTATGGGGAAATTTTCAACATGGTTTTGTAAAATAGTATACAGCTAATTGTTTTGTCTGTTGTACTCTGCCATTTAATAGGTGTTCAATACCCAAGAAAAAAATCACTATTCACTTTCCTAGAGGTGACAGACCTTCTAGGAAAATTATGTATCTTCTCAGGACAAAACACACGTACACACAGAGAAAATATGACCCCTGCATTTTCTCCTGTCTGAAGTTAACAAAACAAGATCTCCAGCATTTCCTAACAAATACCTTTTAGGGCCTTAATGCAGAGTTAAAAAACAGGTTTGAAAGAACCCTGTATATAAGTTTGTGTTCTTTTTTCTACTTTATTAAATGAACCCTCCCTTAGTTCTCTTTTTTCCTGTCATTTCCTAAGTCTTCATTTTGTTTTTTCCTTTTTTTTTAAAGGAAGAGAAACCTTTTAAAAGAACATATAGAGCACCAGAAAATACGTTGAAGGCCAAAAACCTTTGCCAAAAAAAAAAAATCTTGAGATGCTTTTTTTCATTGAAAATTAAAAGCTGAGATGAAGGAAAACAGAAAACCTCTGACGTTACACACAAAGCTTTACAGGTATCTCAGGGAATTTGCCATTTGTCTGGAAAATTCTGACGGCCAACATCCAGCTGGGAAAAATGAACAGATTGGGTTAGAAGACGAGCAGACATGAGCTTGTGTCCAAACCTCAGGCTGCATTTCTTCCAAGGCTTTAACGAAGTTTGAAAATATTTCATTTTTGATTGGCAGCCATGAATATTTGCTATACGATGACTGCAATGCTCTCTGTTCTGCATCTGAAGTATTTTGTTTTAGCACATGTTAACTTTAATTTTTAAATATCTTCTAAATGACTTACTGTATTGGAATTGGGAACCCTTTTAAAAAACCCCCATCCCCCCAAAAACGTAATACCCCCCCAACAATAATAATAAAACCCCACACCAAAGGAACAGCAGCACAGCAATTCTTCCAAGCCTACAGGTTGCTTTCGCCTGAGCAAAGCCTCCAGCAGCGCCGTGCGGCTCCCAGCCCCGGGGCGGGCTGCGCCCGATGCCCCGAGCCCATACCGAGCATCGGCTCCACTCTCCCGTGACTTTAATGATTTATATTTCCTTCTGCTGATGGATCTCAATAACATCTTTGCCATTTTACTCTATCAAAAAGCTAAAATGATGGCCTCAAGGATTTTCCTATTACAGTCACATGTACTCTGTAGCTTGGTTCATTGCCTCCAGACTTATTTCACATTTGTCTATATTACACTGTATGTTTTCATGCAATTTTCCCGATAACCATGAAGCCTAAAACCTTCTAAATGTGGTTGCATTATTTCTCATTAAACACAAAATTGGAATTGATGACAAAGCAGGTTCCAAACTGGAGTGGAGAACATTACAAGCTACAAAAGTCTTCTGGATGTACGCAAGACCCTAATTTTGTCTCATTAGTCCAAATTTGATACAATCAAATGTTTAATTACTTCTCTTTCCATCCATTTTATTGAGGATATGCAATTATCTATGTGTGTTGAATTTATACATACAAATTCCCAAGTAAATGACTCACTTTCATGAACTTTTCATGTAGAATTACTATTTACAGTTTCCAGTATGCTAGCTCTGTTTTATACACAATGTCCAATTTTACCAAGTGTCATGGTTTAACCCCAGCCAGCAGCTAAGCACCACACAGCCGCTCACTCACTGCCCCCCACCCTGTGGGATGGGGGAGAGAATTGGGGGGGGGGGGAAGTAAAACTCACAGGTTGAGATAAGAACAGTTTAATAGAACAGAAAGGAAGAAAATAATAATGATAATAGTAACAATAATGAAGTGAACAATAGTAATAATAAAATGATTCGAATATACAAGTGATGCACAATGCAATTGCTCACCAGCCGCTGACCGATGCCCAGTTAGTTCCCGAGCGGCGATCCCCCAGCCCCGCTCCCCCCAGTTTATATACTGGGCATGATGCCATATGGTATGGAATACCCCTTCGGCCAGTTTGGGTCAGCTGCCCTGGCTGTGTCCCCTCCCAACTTGTTGTGCCCCTCCAGCCTTCTTGCTGGCTGGGCGTGAGAAGCTGAAAAATCCTTGACTTAGTCTAAACATTATTAGCAGCAACTGAAAACATCAGTGTGTTATCAACATTCTTCTCATACTGAACCCAAAACACAGCACTGTACCAGCTACTAAGAAGAGAATTAACTCTATCCCAGCCAAAACGAGCACATCGTGACTTAGTATCACAACTCTGAACCTAATCTCAAAAATTTACTCCCTTGTAAATGGGTTTGAAAGACTTATAACATCCACTGCCTTGCTCTGGTCTACCAAAAAGGAATCTAATAAGAAACCAACAGGTTACTAGACACTACCAGAGCTAACTTCTCAACTTGACTAGAACCAGTCAATACATGTTCTGTCACTATAACTTACACCGTTTTATTATTGAAATGTTAGCAATACATACGTATAAATAAAACACTTTCATTTTTATATATGGAAATATTTATTTAGAATCATAGCTGATGCTACCCAAGAAATTCTGTAGCCTAAGCAGCACTTTGACAGCCAATTTCCAACCACTCGCACCCAATTTAATACCCCCCTGAAAATTCAAGGTGGCGTACAACCACGCGGAGCAGCTGAACCAAGCCTCTCAGGGAACACTTGCAGTGACACATACCCTTGGTGACAGTGCTCTATTTGTTCTGCTCAGGGGATAAAACTGATCTGCCTTAAATTAACAAAGTTGTCCCCCTGCATTTTTTATGTTATATTTTCAAACACACATCCCCTTCCAGATTTTTTTTCTTAAGAATACACAAAAAAATGCTTCTGGAAGTGCCATGAGATACCCTTCCCTCCTAGCTCACTTGAGCATTTGCCCTCATTATTAGGCAAGAACTATATGGTCCCTAATTTTCAATTTAACCCCTGTATCTGCCCATCCCAAGTAGGAACCTTGAGACGGTAGATAAGACTGCCTGTCCTAATCAGACTACACAGACTACTTCTCTTCAATTAAACAGGAAAAATACTGGGAATATTTCACTCTCGCTATTCCTTCAGGCAGAAGAGGAGAAAGACATGGAGAAACTCCTTTGCCTTCTTTCTACCCAGGGAATTTTATGTAAAATATTAATACTTATTTGACTTTAATTGTATTTGCATAGATTCAGGAAGTAAGGTAGAAGAAAAAAAAAAAGAAACACCAACTTGATCAAATATTTGTCCAGGAAAATGCGGTTTAGGCAATCACTAAGAGACATCTACCATCTGATCCTCATCCACTGGAACAGCAAATATTCTGCACTCATGCTGCTTGAAAAATTTCTTTCAACACTGGTAGACTGCAACGACTAATAGACACAACACTAAAGAGACTACTGCTTATACTTTTGTATTTCTGGAAAACTCGTATTTTAATGATCGCTTGTACATTTTCCCTAACATATATCTCATTAAACTTACTCCTCACCCTGTAACTTCAATCACCAGATAACGCAGTTTCTCTTGGGGTGTGCAGAATAACCGCCAGGCACACAGGCTGCGGCATGTTTGACCACGAGCAGGTCAGCATCCCTTGAGTCAGAGGGAATACATGACCGTTAATACATAATTTGCCTTTGAAGATCTCATCGGAGAAGCACACGCAGCATTTTCAGAGTGCAAACATTCAAATGTGTTTATTTTTCCGACAAAGAAATGCTGAGTCTTAAATACCCCACAGCCAACGGCGAGGCAATCTCTCTCCTCTTCCAGCTCTCCGCTTAACACGCCGACTTCGGGAGTTCCTAATCTGGTGTATCCTTAAGCAGATGGCAACACTCCACCCTACCCACTGTGCAAGACTTGCTTTCGTGAATGACAGTTTTACAAAACGATTTCATTTGCATACATCAAGCCAATTTCTCAAATGATACTAAACATGAAAGCCAAAAAACACATCTCCATCTTCAGTTACAACCTCTTAAGGGAAGGACGACATGCACATTTCCACAGGGATGGTCCTTCAGGTGCAGGAAATTGCAGCAGAAAAAAGAAAGCGCATGGGCTGTAGGATAAGAATCTTTTCTTGTAGAGGACAATGGGAGCAAAGTTCCCTAAATTTTTAACAACTGTGGGTAAGAGTTTGATACTGAACTGCTGACACCTTTTCCAGGCCATTTCATAAGTAAAAATCATTATACTGAAGATGGAAAACCTAGAACAAACTTCAGGTGAATGAAGAGATTCAAAAACCTTTTCAGTATTTGTGAAAACTTCGAAATATAATGTCAGCCAGGAATTCACAGGTAATTTTTTTTTTTTCCTGGTTGACATCCATCAGCAAGTATGCTCACCCCTAGGTAGCAAAATATTCAGATCAAGTTTAAGAATCCACCTTTTATACTCATGGGTATGTATTTAGGTATTTTGGCATATTTAACAACCTATACTACCCTTAATTTTTGAGGGCCTTTTATAACCACAATTACTGTGACGATTTTTTTAGGGGGTGTCCAGCTGACTACGTCTTTGCTCCATCAAAAGAATAGTACAGATCCATTCAATGTCATCTCTAACAGGTAAAAAAAAAAAAAAAAAAAGCATTAGGGAACCTTGCGAACCCACAGATCAGTCATCTTTGAGATTTTCAAGATACAAGAAAGGAAGAAGCCATTTATACCTTTCTGCTAGCAAGCAAAAGGTTAGGGTTTGACCTTTAGGAAGTCACTGTTTCCATCAAACAGAAGCTGTATTTACAGTGGCTGGAAGACCACCGAGAACCCCGACTCTGATTCACTAATGGTTTGTAAGCTGCAAGGAGACAAAAGCTGTAACCCGCCGGACTGAAAGACCCTGACGTGACATTTAACTACTGCGTGGCTGGGATCTGCGGGAGAGGCAGCGTCCCCTCGCGGCAGGTACCACTGCCGCTCGTGGAAATCCCACGTTTATTTGGGAGCGTGAACACAGCGTGCGACGCAAGAGAAGCCTGCGTGGCCTCAGGTTAATTAGCTTCTCCACATTTCCCCTGCCTATTTTAGGAAAGGCATTATACAGTTCGCTGCCGTTAACAGATCTGTAACCCTGCAAGAAGCGCTTAAATACTTTACCGCTGAAGTTAAAATTGGAGGCCTGAACCTCAGCGAGCGCGGCTCCTCCCGCGCTGAGCTGGGCGAAGCCGGCTGCTCTCCGACGTCCGAGCCCGCAGTAGGTAATGGTCAGACCCAAACCTGCCATCCATCACCCAGGACACGACGCCTTTTGCTCTGCCCGCGGGGTTTCTCAGCGTTCAGCCGCAACACTCCCGCTGCAGAACTCACGGATAAATTTAACCAAAGGTTCAGAATCCAAAGTACAGTTTAAATCTTGCCCGTCTCGATGCGCGTTTCAACACGCTTGTTGCAATTACTGGGGAATCCATAGTTTTGCTTTTCTGAACTCCACTTTATCGGGCATTTGTTACTTCAGTTTGTACATATTGATTATTTCTTTTTATAAAGTGATTTCAAAACACATGGTGTGACAGTGCTATAAAATCAAAGCACCATATTATTGTTGTTAATGCCTGCAGTCCAAGAAAATAGGCAGAACCCTAATATTTTCTACTTCAATACCTTGCAGTCTTAAATACAGTACAGATCAAAAAGCTATGCGTACTGGAGAACTAACTCTTTCCAGCCCCAACCTAACAGAGTGTACGCTTAAAAATACATCTAGTGGGTTCTAGATCCGGAAAACAGTATCTGGAAAACTGAAGCTTTCCGTTAGGACATCACTGTGTGGGAAAATAATTCCAGAGGCCTGAAACGAGCAGGACTATTGCTAGAATAATGAGAAACATGTCTGCCCTGATCTCAAAAGCGTCATAGTTTTTTTTTCCTACTGCTGTGTATTGAGCAGCCTTCCCAACAACTCTGTTATTAAAAAGTTTTAGCAGCCCTAAGCCCAGTTGAGCAATATTATTCCATTCTTCTTCTAAATTTTGCCCATGTACCCTGCCTTCATTGTCTTGTTCAATGGAGCTACTCACATAGTATCGGGACACTTTTCAGTGTGAGTATATGGCTCATAATCTGGCTATTAATTTGAAAGGAGCTTGCACAGTAATTTATTATATTAATACTTTGCACTTATATGGCACTTTTACATTTAAGAATCACAAAGTACTTTACAAAAAACTAATAAATTAATTCTCACCATGCTCCTCTGAGATGGCTACTATTAATCACATTACACACGGTGGGGGAAAAACCTTACAAAAATGCTAAATGAATTACCCAAGGTTGGATAAAAAGTCAAGACGACGACCTCAAAGTGAAAAAGATTTTAGCTCATGCTTTTGACAATTCCTCTCAAAAGTAACGAGTACAGCCCAGAGAACCCAAAACACGTGGGACTGAATCCTGCAACTCTAATGAATCAGCTGGGAATTTCCCTACATACCACTGCACCTACAAGATCAGCTAAAGTTTCACTAAGGTCAGGATTGGTATTTCCTTAAGGACCGTGCACAGCCCAAAGAAAGAAACAAGTGGATTTTGAGTTATAGCCAAAAGAAGGGATCCACGTTAGTGGGAGCTGAACTGCATAGCTAAAATTAACAGTTCTGGGGTAAAAACCCAACGATAGCTGTGCTGATCCAAACACTACCGTCATCTAGGAGTCAATGCCATGTTCTATGCTAATGGAAGTTTTTCTTAATTAAATACGTGGTATGTGTCCCATAGACATATAATGAGCATGTGAAAATCCACCTAACTCTCCTGCAGCAACTTCAGATTTTAATAACTTCAAGATCTTGCGTGTGTATTTTATATATGTATATAAAATAAATGCACACACAAATCTCCCAAATACATCTACAATTAAGCATCCTTCTAACCATATGCTTTGCTTGAGCTTAGTAATTCTAATAAGTAGATGCTGGGACTAAATGCAGAAAGGCTATTCCATATATTTTTTTTTTAATTAAAAACAAGCAAAACTGAACAAAAAAAACAGCTTTCTGTGATTAAAATGTTATTAATATTTTTGCAAGAGCAGTTCTCTCTTGTAAGGCTTCCTGCCCATCCTTAAAGATTTGAGAGGGCCAGGGCAGCACTCAGTTTTAATGAGGCAATACTCCCTTATACACTGGAAATACATAAGCTGTTAACAGAAAACATTTTTTAAATGTTGATAAAGAGGAGGGTCATTGATAAAATCGGCAAGTAAACTCCAAGGTAAAAATCCTCCGATTTACACACCAACTAAACAATTCAACTAAAATAATAATATAATTTGGTCTACCATACTTCATATGTAATGAAGAGAGAAAGAGAAAAAATTCCATAATCCAAATATTTTGATGGCCAGTCATACTTCAAAGAAAAAATACAACACATTATGCAAATAATAAGTCTAAGAGTAAGATGAAACCTGTAATTTGGGACACAACAGAAGAAAATTAAGAGTCGGTTACCTGAAATCTGCAATTCTTCGGACCGATTTACCTCATGCAGTTTTTCATTAGGCTAAATATTATAATCCACCACAGGATCCACAGAAAGCTACCAGGAAAGCCAGAAATTACTAGAAACATATGCTGCAAGCCGTAAACAGACTGCTCTTCACAGTGAAGAAGCAGTTAACCTCTACCCTTTACCCCAAAATGCCCCACTCCATCAATGAAACATTTAATAAAAACAGCCTTTCATCCAATTTTTCTAGAAGTTGGATAATCCCACTGCTTGGAAAGAAACCAGCCAAAGGTGCTTCTCAGTTAACCAGAAATGCTGATGAAATTTCAGAGTGACACCGTTCATTCAATTCCCTTTACGACTGCCACCAGGGACCCCAAGCTCTGCTGGTGGCATCGCTCAGCAGAGCCCAGGTAGCCCCCGGGCACGAATCGCCGGCTCTTGACACCAACGAAATGGCACTGGACTGCTCTGGATTAAGCTCCTGTTTACCTCCCACAGGACACAGCATCAGAACAGCACTAAACCCCAAACGGCGCTGCACTTCTGGTTTTCCCATCTGATAAACAGAAAGACAAATTTTTCTATTTATTAGTGTTTGCATACAAATATTTTGAAAATACTCCAGTATTTGGAGTACTTATTAAACAAATTCTCCTCTGAGAAGGAAGACACACACAGACAATACATCCCAAAGCTTGCAGCAAGACAGATGTTTGCAGATCCTGAGCCCAATTTTGTTCCTGCTACTGCCAAACCAAAGACACATCAATCGGTGCAGAACCAGCTTCACGGCTTGCTGTGTGCATTGAGATGCAGCTTTTATCTATAACACACTAAGCACTCTCTACAACCTACAACAGACTATGAAAGGGTGCAAAAGTTGCGACAAGGAGACCATATCTACACGCTGGTCAGGCAACTGAGATCTGGAGGCGAAGCGATCAGGAATACACCGCTGGAGGTGGAGGAGGAGAGATGAAGCACTTGGTGTGGTCTGAAGATCCACCCAGTAGCAATGGCACAGAAGGGACGGAGTGACCCATCCCTCAGATACATTTATCACCTATTTCTCAGTTTCATCCATGTCAGGACATACCTGATCAACAAGAATCCACACCTAAATTATCATTAAAATGCAGCAAATGGTTCAAAACATCACCCTCCTCTAAATTAAAATAAACGCTTTTCAGAAAAGATCAGGCTGTTCGGGAAACATGAGCCTATCTATGCACCACTTACAGGAGCACTGTAGCCCCAAGGAAATGTCACCTCCTGAAGAGCTGCAACGCAAAGTGCTTGCACCTATAGCCCAGGTGTCCCCTCCCTGCCTCACCTTCAACCCTCCTAATTAACAGCACCCATTTGAAAATGGGTTTTGTTTCTAAAAGGTATTTCCTACCTGTGGCGGTTTATTCCACCGTAAGAAGAAAAAAATCATTAAGCTATCAGAAGCCATCGCTTTTAAAGCAATCATAATTTCGTGAACCAAGATTTATAACTTCAGGTTTGAGATAAGAAGCACAGGCAAATATATGTGGAAAACAACATCAGGTTCCATCCAGATTTGTTAAGTATAAAAAATAAGAAAAAAAGAAGAAGAAAATGTAGAACATAAAATGTGAATTGTTTCTAAACAGAATGTTTATTGAAGATTTTTCAGAGGAATGAGTAGTTCTTTAAGTGGCAAGTTATTGGTTTCCCACAGATTATATGTTATACAATCAAACTGAATTATTGAAATGCCTTCCATCCACCAATCTATTTACATCAAATATACTGTGTTATTTTTTTGTACTGCGATCCCAGCCTTCACAGGAAGTCTTTCCAAAATGGGCTTTAGTGCATTTTATTCATAATAGTGACATTTTTACAGCCATTTAATATACGGAATCCAGCCTATTAATGTATTTATCCTGTTACACCACAGTTATTAGATCTTTAAAGCCACACAGGGTTTTTTTCTTCTTTTTTTTTTTTTTTAAGACAGTAAAACAAAAGCACAAGACAAGGAAAACCAAAATATGATATGCCAGCATGCATTTAAAAGGGTATTCTGAAAGACAGCAGGGTGGGCTTATGGTCTGACCAAAGACTTGCCAAGAGCCTTGATATCCCGCATGACTACAGCAGCTTGCTTGCTCTGCGACCTCAGGCGATGCGCTTACGTTCAGAGGTCTCAAACAGCCTCAACGTGAGCTCTTAGTACACCGTGGTGGCTAAAAAAGCTAGCGTAAGCCTTGGATGTTTAAAAAGAACAACGTCAAGGAGAAGAAAGAGTCTGATCTTGGCTGACTACGTAGCCTTTCTGAGACCGCTACTAGAGCGGCATGCCTAGTTCTGGTACCCGCTTCAAGGGAGATATGGAGATACCAGAGCGAGGGAGCACAAAGGAAGGCCAGAAAAATGATTCAGAAGCCAAGGACTATGAGACTTCACATGTTTAACGTCTTTAGTGGATTGAAAACGTGGAGAGGTGACTACATCACCCCGAAGAGCAACTGTATTTAAAAGACTTGTGGCTTGTCCAAAAGACTGATAACACTTCCCAACTTAAGCAACCGGCTAACATTTTTTTACGCCATTTTGAAAACGGTTCGTACTTAAAGGATCGCAGAGATGCTATTACACACTATTTATTTGGATGCTGCCTGAGAAGACACGCGACCAGTTTTGCCTCACGCGCAGCTACAGCAGATGATGCTGCGTGGTCCCCACGCCGAGCAGCGAGCATGGCCAGGCTGCGCTTCCATGCACACCCCGCTTAAGCTGCTGCGTTTTGCTTTCTGTCAAAACAAGCTCAAACCTGAATTAAGTGCATTAAACACCAGACTCTATTGTCTCTTCATGAGCCCTTTTTGACTGGAAGGAAGTTAGGAAAAAACCTGTGTAGGTTGGTATCAACAGAGAACAGGGCTCAGCCATGATAAGGAGAGAGGAGCAGCTCAGTGGCAGCAGGCTGGGAAGGATTAAAATGGTGTTTAGGGTTTGATTTTGTGACTGATCAGCAACAGATCTGTGTCCAACCAACATGGTGATCCGCCAACGCCTGGGAAAGGACAAGTCTAATCACGTAATTGCTAGTTACTGACTTGGGTTCATTTATAAGCTCCAGGAGCACATTCCTGCTGCTAGACGAACGCTAAGCAATCTTATTTCACCTAAAACATAGCAAGTATAAAAGATTTTATTAATGCACCAGTAGTAATTAGATGTCAGGGTTGCATTTATTCTACTAGTTCATTCAAGACAGACATTTGCTTTTTTTGTCAAAGTTGAAGATACTATTCATTAAAGCCCATATCCATTGCCCAAGTGCTTACAGCAGAGCAATGGCAAGTGCTGTGAGGTGCATGTTATTCCATATTCCCCAAAATAAGACAAAAAGAAAGTAACAAAGGACTGTATCTGCCTTATTAGATACTTATTCCTCAAAACAATAATTAGATTAATTATCCCAAACTCATGAAGACATAATTGTATTACTCTCTAACAAAACTCCATAAACCTGCTGTTACTCTAAATCAAGATAACGTATCTGATTAGACAGGGGGGTTGTTGCATTAGATTTTGGCAAACTGATCATGGCATGAAAGCAGCCCAGGGATGAATTAGATTTTTGCTAAGATTAATTGCAACATTAACAAAACAAAACCAAACCAGTATGAGGCAATATCACACAACTGGGCCTAATCACTTTCTAAGCAAATTTTAAATGGTAATACTTGATATATTTGATTAAGAAAACATCTGTCACACATACTTTAAAGAGACATTCCTCTGGCCTTGCCGCATCTTCCCACTAGAGGAAGAAAAACACTGTGGGGAAGCTCAAATAATGCCAACACCAACCACACTGACATTTTAAGATATTCATCTGCTCAATAACCATATAAGGACACACGTTGGTTCCCATCAGATTTTTTTGAGAACTAGGAGTATTTTACTGTCTTCATTAAAATAAGCCCAACACAAACCAACATCATCTCTCTCGCCCTTAAAGTACACATATAAATCACAGTGGTTTAAGACTAGATTGCCGTCACCAAATTGCAATACTTACACCACTGTAAAGGAGCACCTTTGTGATGATTTCTATTTTCTATCACTTTACTGTCTCCTTGCAGCTCTATAGCCCATGGTGTCAAAAGGTGATAAAAGAACAAATGAAACTGTTAGAAACAATGTCTGTAAATGTCTCTTTCCAACCATACAGGAGAAAAAAGTCTTATCAAGACAACGCTATCTCTGTTTTTATTATACTCTGGATAATTTCGGGAATTTCATGCATAAGGTGAAAGAAATCATTTTACCACATCACTTGCCAGTTCCAAGATACTTTCCTAACAGGAAAAGAGAAGCAGTAAATTTATGATTGCCCCGCATCTCCATTACTCTCTACCATGGCCTTTAAATCAAAGCCTTTCTGTCAGGCAGGAGGTAAGCGCGCTGGGGGAGATGGAGGGAAGACCAAGGCAGGGACAACCTCGGGGACAGGCTTCCTCACCGGATGGTGCTGTGCCAAGGACCAGCGCCGTTTAACCCCAGGGAATCACTGAAGCTTCCAGAAAAGTGGCATTTTAATTCTCAAATCAAATTCTTCGGGATGATGGATGAGTAAAGAACAAAACAAAACAAATGGCAGCTTGCCAATATTGACAAGAAAAGGGAAATCTCCTTTCCAGCCTGGCCTCCAGCTTCGAAAATCAAACATGCCAGTAAAGGAAGTTTGTGCTGGGGCTGAAACTGGAAAGCTGGGCAGCAAGTCACAGCAGGTTTTCTTTTTACTTAGTGGCTTGTGGCTAAAGCCATCCAGGCAGTGAACATCAGCCTAATCCCCAGCTTTCTGACATACAATGTCTTTCCAACCTTTTGCACTGCCGAGGAGCGAGGGCAGCGGCTGCAGATGACACGCGCTGCCTTTCCCCACTCTCATCCCTTCCACACCGGTGCCTTTGCCTGAGGAAGGGAATGAGATCCTCCTCTTCCTCCTGAGGATCCCTGCTGCCTCCCACCCAGCACAGAGCAACGCTGGCTCTTGCCAGGAGCGTTTCCCGGATGCAAAATTTCCATTTGGCAGTGCTGCATGTTATAAACCTCATTTAAATTTCTTGTAAATCTGATCTCTTCCATCTCATGCATCAGCACAGAGACAGTTTTATAGCAGCTGATTTGTTGTCATTGCTCCCAAGCTGCACTGTACCACAATCCTTTAAAAATAGTAAAAATTCACAAGTGATGTCACATTTGGGGCCTTTTGGCTTTCCCTTTCTTTCAGTAGCTTCCACTTTGAAGACTATCAGCTAGGGCAGACTCCCAAATTTATTCTCTCCTTTTGAATCCTATTTCACAAATTCCATCCTCATGCCTTGGTGGATTCTTTCGTTAACTTTCCAGCTCTTACCAAGTGATGGAACAGGCTCTTCATACAACTGACAGTTCACAGCAAACAAATTGATGGCCTCCATTGACAATGCTGTACCTGCCTTCTGCATATTCAGCTGATGACATCCACATCTGACCTTATTGAAGATTTGCTCTCATATTTTTCAGTGTCAATTTTTCCTATTACCCCAGCAACCTTACGGCTTTAAATTATTGTATTCACATCTAAATCTTCTCCGGTACCTGAAGATTAACACGCAGTCCAATCTTGCTGCCTCTTTGCAAACAGGCAGCTGAAGTACAACATGTTCTTTTCATTAATACCAAAATTTTGGGGGCATCCACATGTAAGCAGACACCTCGCCTCTATCCACGTCCATTTCTGTAGTCCTCCTGTAATAATCCTACATTTCCACTGAAGTATACCCAGTAATTAAGGTGGCACTGTTGGTATACATCCAGTCTGATAGCGTGGTGATCTGAAGGTTGCTAAATAATTCCTCCAGCTCTCCAGGGTCATTATCATTTGTTAGGGCACAGCACAAACCTACGGAGACCTTGTCACGCCCTGACTGAACTGAACCAGCTGCCAGATATTTATTGACGGGGCCCATGACTTAAACCCTTCCTCACCAGAGCTGACAAGCTCAGAGCAGCTCGCTGGCGCTAAACTAGCTGGCCAGATCAGCTGCTATATAAAACGGCTTTGCTAGCGGTCTTTATTTTTCCAATATAGTTGCTCTGAAATAGAAAACATCTTTTATGCATTAACTGCTCTAGTTTTAGGCAACTTCCAGCAAACAGGCTCTGGATACCAAGTTCATTAGAGAAGGATGACATCTACTAAAGGGATCTGCACGTAGCACAAAGACTTGTTCCTTCATTTCACAGCTGGTGAAGTTTAGACCTCTGTGCACTTCTTTTCCCGGGGCTCTAAACTTTTATTTCAAAAAACTCTCTTAACCTTCCTTGGGCATTTCTTTTTTCATATGGGAGGAGATTAAAATCATTCTCTCTGGGTAAGCATTTCCAGGATGCAAATGACATCATTACAGAAACTTTCACACCACCTCTTCTTTGCTCTAATCTGGGAAATGGTAGGGGCTGAAGCATGGTCCAGGATAACTTGCAAGTTTACAGTTGTTTAGTAGAACCCCATTTGTCAACTTTAACCAAAACCCACAAATGTCGTCTTTCAGATCTTAATTTAAAGCACCTCAGAGGGTGATGATCAGTTTTAGCACAGCCAGCATGGATATCCCTTGTATTGTTTGTGTCATTAAAACGTCTCGGGTGTTCAAAATAATAGCTAAGAAATAACACGGCTTAGAAAGGCAGCAGCAGTCATTCCTCTACCTTGGCAGAAGGAAAATGGAAGCAGAATGCACTAAAGCCTTAGCAAGAGCCCCAAAGATGCATTCCCAGTGACTTTGTCATTGTCTCCCCCAGCAAAGCTGGGCTTTCCCTTACTGAACAGTGGCCTCAACGGGAGATGCCATGGGAATGGCATTGATTTTCACTCCTCCTCGCTGGAGGGTACGCTGGGCTTTGTTCACGGGGACAGGCAAAGTGGAACAATAACTCCTGCAAGCTGCATGTGATTAGTTACCTCAATACAAAAGAAAATTAAAAGCTACATTTCAGCAGGAAAAAAAGACATGAAGCAACTCAAATCCAAACCCTTCTGAAGGGCCAAATATGATTTTCTTTCCCAGGACATTTTATTTTATATGAAATACTGAAGACTGCATAGGTTGGTAATTAAGAACATAAACTAGCAAGGAGCTGGTGCCCCAGCAATGATGTGGGAATTGCAGGTATCTGACACCACTCCCTAGTTTGGAAATAACACCTATTGAAAACAAGGAAGATATAAATGAGGATTTCAGCATGAAGCTTTAGACATATTAAGATAATATCTAAACACTTACTTCAAACTGTGTTTTTCTTTCAAATATGCGCACGTCCACCACTCCAAAATCTTTTGTTAAATAATAAAAATGCATTTAGATCCACCAGTGGGAAACACTTTGCTTTGTTACTCAAGAAATTTCTCTCAAAGAAACAAGAGGCCACCACCACCGCAGCCACCCAGACCCCCAGCAGCAGTAACGGGGAGATGCGGTTCCTCACAGCCCACCCCAGGACCACGGCAGGAGCTCACACCACCACATACCAAAGCCAATCAAAGCCTAATCTCTGCAAAGCACTCTTGGCACTTATTCTGAAAAATCTGAGAAAAATGATCATGCTGTTTCAACAAGAAGCACAGAGTTCACCACGAAGAAAAAACAAAAGCAGTGCAAACATCAGCTGGGTAGCCAGCCACAACTTGCAAGGCTTTTTTGGAGACAGAGCAAACCCAACACAGGAGAAGAGAGCACATAATGGTCCCTCATCTCATCCAGCGCATCCTCCATCCTTGCCCGGTGGGTCCACCACACGGCTGTGGGGCAGGACAGCATCCATGTAGCTTTGCTTCCTTCACGGCCATGAGGAATGTTCACGCCTAATTGCAGCAGGCTTCATGAAAGCAATGATCACCTTCTGAGTCACCAAACCCACTTTACAGAGGAATAACAACCAGCTACAGAGTGCTTTAAAGCTGTTTTCTGCTTTGAGCAGGACTTAAGATGTACATTAAGTGCCAGGGAGCCCTGGGACAAAAAGCTTTCATTCCTCTGTTGCTAGCTCCCTTCCAGCCTTTTCCATCCAAACACATCACCTTTCTAAATAACAGGTGTAAATAGAAATAGGCATGTAATAGCATAAAGGCCTTTTTCTCCTCATTTCTGGATGTCTACTGAATTCTAACAGCAGTGAGATTATTGTGTCCCATGCTTCAGTCTTTTTATCTTCAGGTGCTAACATCTTGGCCCGACTTGAACGAGCCTCTGTTCTACCTCCTGCTGACCAACGTTCATTTGTGATGTAGCCATTGGGAACAGGCATCAGTCTACAGGGAAATTTGTCCAAGAACATCATCTATGAAAGATTTTGCCTTTTTTTTTTGTCTGCATGACACCGAGATCTGTATTTCAGTATCTTCCCACAAACAAGATTATTATTCATAAGCATCATTTCTTTCCCCCAGATTTGTGCAAAAGTTAATTAACCCTAGCAAAAAAACAGTGCAAAATTTATTAATGTGGTCATGATGACCATAATTGTCATTTCTGAGTGTTTGAACTTCCCTAGGAATTTTTTTTCATGTGTTCAGCCTGTCTGCTTGAGATACGGCTGGGGGCGTGCAGTGGGAAGGGGGAATAGATTCAGAATTTTCCAAAGGCAGACCCTAGAAGAAATGTAAAGCAAAGAATCCTCCCTTCTCTCAGACAAAAGACATTCCTCTCAGCCCCTTTTATGCTGCCTTTTTTCCTCAGTTCTCCTCTATTTGATCACCACAGACCAGGTTCAAAAAAACAAAACAAAACAAAACACCAGTGAAATACATCTGTCTTGCTGTTTGCTGGGGCTGAGCCCATCCTCTTCCAGCAGAGCCATCTCCTGATTGTCCCTACCTGCTGCAGGGACATCTAGAAAATCCTCTAAGGCATCCTGGAATCCTAGCTTTTTTTCCCTTTTTTTTTTTTTTTTTTTTTCTTAATAAGCCCCAAATGACCAACAACAAAGCAGCCCTCGGCACAAAAGCAGTGAGAACTTGCTGCCCTCCTTCACCAAACCAGTTTTTTATATCCCTACATGAAACGGTCTGTTTCATTCAACAAGCTTTGGATGGCCACCAGAAAGATGAGCTGAAACACATACTGCATTTCCTTCACGACCTTTATCTTTTGAAGATGACTGCAATGGATTGCAAAGCTACTTGCTGTACTAGATATTTGCAAAAGGCATGTCAAGGTTGAAACCGATATCCTTTATTAAACTTTAAAAATACTCAATAAATTAACAGAAAGAGGCAAAATGGTTTGACTAGAATGAAAACCAATACAAGTGGGATTCTGTGGGTATGCGTAACTCCAGGCTAACCTGTTTTAAAAAAACAGTAAGACGGCTCTGTTAGTCCTTTTCTTCTTCTAAGCAAAAAAACAAAGTAGGATGGGGTCGGGGGGGGGAGTTCCATAGGATTGGAAAAAATGATCAATGAAGAATAAATATTCAAGTGCTAATGGCTGATGTGGACCATAAAGCGTACATCTTATTTTTACGTGCGGGTTATCAGCCTTCATGCTGGTTTACATATGGAGGGGATGGGATTCTCATGACATGGCTTATTCAAGCCAGGTTATATTTCTAACATGTTTGTTCTAACCCCTTCAGAAGTTCTGCGTTTGACACAGAATCACTTAATGGAAGTACCCTGAACTGTGCTATGCAGGAAGTCAGATGATTAAATCCTTCTCCTGACCTTAAATTTCCATGTGTTTGAGATACGTCCTTGATAAAGATAATGGAGTCTGCCACTGACAATCCATTCTGTAAGTATTCTCAGTACTCATCAGAAGAGAAGGGCATTAATTTACAAATAAATAATGCGGGAAATTACGTTTTAATATCAAGTGTCTTCCTTTATCTTGAAAAAAGATCTAGTAGGTTTACAGTATGGTAAAACAGCTGCAGTTACTCTGCTTACCACAATTAACTGTGTAAAGGAAAGTCGGGATTTCAGTAGTTTCACCTCCTGCATCACGAGTGTCAGCCCCAGACCCAGCTCCTGCAAAACAGACCCCCCTGCCTCGGCCCTTTCTGCTTAACAGCCTTTCCAGTCGTTTATTGATGATGGCTTGCTTTCAATAATCAAATATTAAAACTAATGATTATTTGGAGCACTTCTAGTAAAAGCAAATGACTGGCTAGGGGTTCGCACGATGCCAAGGAAAACCCTTGGGAAAGCTGATTTACTGTAGCACAGTTTTGGACTGGAGTTGCTGAGAACATCAATTTAATGTATTTTTGGATAAATATCAAGTCCAGCACCACACATATTCATCTTGTGTCGTCTTGGTTTCTACATCCAAGTTTCAAATACAGGCTCCAAAGGCCGAGGTCTCGGCTTCTCACCAGCTCACTGCCAACTGGCAGCAATTTCAGATCTGTAACTGTCTTAAATGAACCCTGGATTATGGAGTGGTTTCAAAGTCACACTCCCTCACACACACACACTCACACATATGCATCTGTTATACAAATCATAAACCACCCATGGCAATACAATTATTATTTTTTTCAACAATAAACGTCGTCTTTTCTTTGCTGAGTCTAAGGAGTCTTTTCTTGGGCTCTCAGCTGGAATGAACAGATAATAGTAGCTTTGACACATTAAAACATGTGCCTTATGCAAGAGGGGAACAGCGCATAGGTGCGCCGTCAGTATGGACACGAGTTTAAATTCTACACTTGAGTTCCTCGCAGCAATGAGCTGTAGCCTCTCTGTTATTATGTAGTGCAGCAGATTAAGGCTGGGCTTGGCATGATCTAAATCAGAATAAGCTGCCTGGGTAGAGCACAAACACACTGATATGAGAGGTCTGCTGGCCGTCCCCCTACATCAGCGCTACCGACTATATGGATCTATACGACACTCTTAGGTTCGCTCTTGAAAGGAGCCATACGCCTGTCTTTCAAACTAGAGGTAGAATGTCAAGACAAACAAGAAAAATTGCACTGTTCAGGTGCAGAATGAATGTATGCAGCCTTCCCATATGCAAGTATATTAGGAATTAAATCCATCAATGATGGACATAAATAAAAAGGAAATGACTATCAGAAAAGAATAAATACAGGGGGAAATGGAGATAAATGCATACTGGCAGCTTCAGACTGATGGCAGTCATTAAGACAAGTCACTCAATCTGCAAATTAGTCTTTTTTTTCCCCAAAGAGCAATTCTATTAATAATAATAATACTATGAATACTAAAAATAAAAAACTTATTGAGAATTATAAATGCAACAGGGCTATAATTATAGCTACAACTGTCACAATATATAAAAAAACATTTATTTATGCATACAACATGCATAACTATAGCTTCTTTACAAAAACAGAACACCAGTTAAAGATTTTTGATATATAGATATATAAAATTAAACCACCCTCCTACTATTCTATAGCATCCTGCCTTGCTTATTTTCCTGGGACAAAAATTTCACTCTTGCCATTCATAGCTGTAGGTCACCAGGGAAAAAGACTGTATGTTTTAAGAAGAATTAAATACACTGAGAAGGAGAAATACTGCCTATATGAAGGTTAAGGAGACGCTTCCATTTTTCCTAGGAGAATGCCTTTTTCAAAAGGGAATACTTACCTCCTCTCTTCATGTACCTCCATGAGAACTCCCAACCCGAGGCAATTTTGACTGCTACTCAGAGTCTCGGCCTTTCTGGGAAGAGCCCAAACCTAGACTGGGAATCTTTGGCCACACACTCTTCTGGCACTATATTATGATACTAAATTCTTCATCAAAATGACCAAAAATGAAAAGTTAATGGGCTGCACCTTCTCATTGCTGGAAAGCTTTAATTAACATCCATATTTTAAAACCAAAAATGTTTTACATTTTTATCAGACTGAAATTTCTTCCCTTTGAGTTGTACCCTGGATATCACTGGTAAAAAGGAGATGAATATATTTACAGCCATCCTTCAATTCCATATCCTGTATCTGTCTCGCTTGGTCATACGTTAGAGCCAAAAGATACCTGAATATTTGCACGGTAAAATGCATCGCAGCCTAGGGCACAGCAGAAGCCCCTAGTTCAGGCAGTCTGATCTCCAAGTTGAGCATCCAAAGTAAACAACTGACTGTGGCCCTAAATTTGCAAGCTGATATAGTAAAGATCATCTTTTCCTCAAACACGATGAAGCACGATCTAAGACTTTCTTAGTGTGTTGCAGAGCTGTCAATCACTATTTAGCTGAACACCCTACATTTTCATGACAATGGCAAAATGCACTGGAGCACCAATTTCTCAGCTATAAGCTAGCAGAATAAGAGATAATTTACATTTACTTGAGGGTAAAACTTATTAATAAAATTAAAGCTTGCACCCTGAACACAACATATACTTCTTTCAACCCTCTGCTTTCAGCTGGGACGGAACTAGTTATCTCCAAAAAAGCACAGGTCAAAGTCTGAGCTCTGTAAAATGAGCAAATATCATGGCTATATTTGAAAGATAATGTTTAACATCAGTAAGATTCAGCTAAGAGCCCTAAAAGCTGGTTTTCAGCAGGATAGCATCTAAAGTCTCTTACTGGATTAGACTCAAACTCAACATTCGGAGTGGCTCCCAATCAAAGCAACAGGGAATTCTCAAGACATGCAGACCCCAAAATTTTTATTTATCTATAAAAGGTCCACGATTTCATTTTTTATTGTTTAAGAGATCATAATTATTTACTCTAAAGGGAGAAAGAATTCAAGTCAATATTTCTAACTGACAATAGCTGTTTTCCATCTCTCCAGATCCCTGTGACATCCAAAAGAATCTTTTATTCTTTCTCTATAGAACTTTAAAAAAAAAAAAAAAAAAAAGAGAGAGAGAGAAAACTAAACAGAATATTACAAAACAGCCCAAAGAGTTTCAATGGATATTTTTCCTCTCTAAACCAGAGGCATCAGTTATCAGTAGCCTATTGGAAAACGTATCATATTATCGGAAGCATGCACCATAAGTAAGAATAAGCTAAATCCAGCCTAAAGTACACCACTTGCTTGACACAGTTGGGTGCAGAATGTTAGTCTTCACTTTGTTTTAGCCTTAAAACATACTCCTCCATCATCTTTATATAGTAAGCATACTCTGATAAAAATGTGTGAAATCAAAATACAGCAAATAGAAAACAGCAGCAGCTTAGACCTTTTATATGATCATTTCTTCAGTAAATCCCTGATATGGACTCAAAAGGAAAAGTCAACAAACAATGCAAAAGAAAATAAGGCATGGGCTTACCTCATCCTTTTGGCAGGCAGGGTTTTTTTCACCTTTCATGTGTTAGAACAAGACAACTACACCTGATTGGAAAGGTCTGGCAACCTAAAAGCATTGTCTGCAGCCTTCAGGGAGATGAGAAAAACAGAAAGCTTGCAGTAACAGCCACTGAGGCCAGATTTTGAAAAAAAAAAAACTGGTTTAAATAAATTACAAGTAGGGGGTTTTTTTTGCACATCATAGATGAACAGACATGATTTTTGCATATACACACGACCCAAATTCTCCAGGTATGCGCAGGAATACGCGGAGGATAAAACCGAGCCTAAGCTTTTGACAGGATAGAAGGTCAACTGCAGTGCTAAGAAAGAAGGTCACCACGTCCAGACACACACGCAACGAGGAAATATTTTATAACAGCGTAGTTTCCACTTTCAGTACCTGCGCGGACTGTTGCACATGACTCCCTTTCCTCTTCCTGGGCTTCAGGTGGCTGAAAGAGAAAGAAGGCGAGAGCAGGGCCCAAGCGACCTCCTCCTCCGCAGGGAAACATCAGGAAACTCGGTGTCTCCTCGCCCCCAGTTCCAAAACAACCTCCCGTACAACACGGTCCGTGCCTACGCTGCCAGCCCAGGCTGCGTGTCCAAACTCATTCCCACACCCGTTATCAAACAGGAGTTCCCTACAAATTATCCATAAGATCAAACCCCAACAGGGGAGAAGCTCGAGTCCTCCGGAGCACCCGGGGCCCGTGTCAGCACTCACAACTTCTGCTTACGAGGGAAATTTGCTTCTCCCTTGACAAGACTAAAGGCACTGCCAGAAAAGCAGAGTGGCTGGTACTTGCTGTCATTTAACATGCAGTTCTGCAGTGCTCTGAAAACATAAAAGTTACTGACATGTCTGAATCCCTGAATGATTTAGGCTCTGCCTTCTAAGAGGATGTCTACAGCTTTAACTAGAAAATGGCATACAAAAAACAACTTCCAATACATCAAAATAAGTAGAGGATACTAAAGTGACCCTGAGCTATAGGGTATCTTGCAACATCCTGATGAAATTATTCTGTAAGAAAGTATAGTAAAATATGTTGCTGGAGAAAGTATAAGGTAAGCCGTGCGGTACACACTAAAGGTTTTATTCTTCAGTAATTTTAGCAAACATGAGCTTGCAGAAAAGATACACTGATAGAAAAAAAAAAAAATATACATCCATATTATCCTTCCCTCCAGGAGTATACTACAGCTATTCCCTAGAAGAAAAATAAAACAAAAAGCCCAATAACATCAACTCAAAACCAAAAGGCTGCTAAAAGCTCAACTCCAACATCCAGGATGTACTTTTAAAACAAAACATATGCCCTCGTTTTTAGCTTTCTCTAAAATTTGAGCATGTTTGCAGAGAGCATTAGTCTTTTCGAAGCAGAAAAAAAGTAGGCAAACAAAATGCTAGGAACACTAGAGAAACGCCATTCTGAACATCCAGGAATAGCTCCAGCTCAGGTCAGACCCAAAACCTCATCCTGCAATATCAAAGAACTTGCAAAGACAAATACCCTTCTCTTGGGTATGTGATCCAACATAATACCCAAGTCATAAGAATCCTTTTGTCAGTATTAGGTCTCAACATGAAGGAACATAACATCCCCTCAGCTGAAACATCCTCAGTACCTTTCATAAATTCCTACAGCATAACAGTCATTTTGAAAGGAGCAGTTTTCATGTGAGTAAAATCGCCCATAGACACTGAAAAATTTTCTTTCTTGATACTTTGCTCTTTTGTAGTGTTTGTAAGAATCTAGGTGCATATTTAGAAAATGAACAGGCAGCACAGCTCAAAAATTCCCATCGATTTTCCTGTGAATTCCTAGAATGGGGCAGCAATAGAATTTCATCTCCTACATTAAAATCTAGATAAACCCTGACAACATATCATAGGCAGAATTTCAATTTGAAGCCATGTCATACATAAGCAATACGTTGATTGCCCTAACCAGCAATTTCCGTGCCATCATTGATCAATATGCTGAACTAGATCATAATTTGTCACTTGATGCTACGCAAACCAGACTGTAAACACTAATTTTCTTTGCTGTCCCACAAAGACAGGTCAAGCGTAACTCCAATGTCCCTATCTACAGGAGTACGAGGACTGCTACCTTCCCAAAAACCGGCTCACAGGTTTGTTTCACATTGCACCCATCAGCAGAAATTGTTGGATTTATTCCCAGCGGAAATGTGTTGTGTCCCAAGGGCTGAGGCAACTCTCCCCAACAGAAGACCACCACGACGAGACGCAATTTAACTCTATAGCCCGCGTCCACTGCAGAAGTGAACAAACCTCTACGCTCCACCTGCTCTGACAACACAGTCCATCAGGCTGACAGGGCAGCAGGTTGTAAACTGTCAGCTATCGTCCAAACGCTGTCGTCGTGGTGTCGGTCTCTGTTTAATCCTGAGACTGGAACTACTTCAGAAGTTTTCAGAAAGTTTTCCAGCACCTTTGTTCAAGTAATTCCCCATTTTTCAGACCCAACATGCAATCTCTCAAAGGAAGGAAGAAAGTCACTTGAAGGATAGATGCAGACATCATATCTTTATCTGCTCTATCCAGTCTCATGCTATTCCTTTGTGTTAACTTCTATGTTCCTTAATACATATCACAAAACAATTACGTTTGGCTCTAGAAACATTTATTTTTAATCATTCCTTATCAAGCTAGATGGGAAAAGACACCTATCCCTGGGGACACATAATAATATAATTCAATGTATTAACAAATCTTTCCCTTGTACTGTGATCTTAGGACGAATCGTTCACAGTAAAGGAAAATAACAAATAGAAGACTTAAAGCAACAACAAAGTCAGAGCCGGTATCTTTTAAGGGAGCATTCGCCCCCAGAGAAGATCCTGGTATTACTTTCAGCAGGACCAGATTACCTGGTCACTTAGATAGGATTCTAAAAAGTCATTAGATAAAACTAACCATACTGCATAAGTGCAAAGAAGCTGAAAGAAGAATAGATGTCTTGCAAGAAACGTGAAACTAAAAGGGAACCACTAGATCACTTAGAGACAAAACACTGAAAATCTGTGCTTTGAAATCTTCCTGCTTTGTTTTATTCCAAAGGGAAAAGAACATATATTACACACATAGCAGCAACCGAGTAAGAAATACCAATACAGCTTAAAACAAGATTCAAACCCAAATTCAGTCTGACTTACCTCTTTGCTAGTGTGGTTTCATACTCGGGTTGTCCTATCCCATAGAACTGCTAATTTGTAAAGCAGAGAAAGATGCAGTGAGAATAAAGGGAAATGTAAAATAATAAATGTATTGATAAAAGATTGAAGTTACTTGAAGAACTGAACTTGCAGTGACACCCTGAGTTTGCTTTTCCAACTTCCCCAAGGGAAATACGTTTGCAAGAAGGAGCCAAAGCCACAGAGACTGGAAGCATTTTGAAATGGATGCAAGAAGCCAGAAAGAGAAGAATCACAGACATTAACTGAGTGCCCTGGCACCTTTATCGCAACAAAGGGACAAAGTAGGATAGTTTGGGGCCAAACAATGCAGATGGAGACATCATCATGCAGAATGCTGAAGGTAATTTAATTTGAAAGATAGAGACAACCCACTGTAATTAAAGATGAGAATAACACAGCCTCAAGCAATGACCTAGGTAGGTGGTTTGGACAATTGCCTTTGGATTTGGCTGCTGCCTTTGGGCTTAACTGGAAGAAAAAGGATGTTCAGATGACGTTAATTAGCACCATACTGCTGGAGATTTGGTCATGTTTCACACTAACCACTTAAAAATCAGCAGGAAGCCAAATTCTGAAACCACATCAAAATTAAATTCCCACTGGATTAGCTGTTTAGATCAAAGACAGTGAAGGTCAGAACTCAGGGGTTTTAAAGTAGGAAAATTATTTTTTTTTTTTAATCACAAAGAAATAATCCTTTCAAGACAAATATGTAGGACATGATTTTTTTTTTTTTTTCTCAGGGGCTTTTTTTGGAAGAGGGAAGAATAATCTACATGGTGGATTAGAAGAAAAATCTCTAGGACTGCCTTTTTTTTTTTTTTTTTAATATAGCGCTCCCACTGATGCGAAAGAGCAAGATGTAGTCATTTCTAGGACAGCCATAAGGAATACAGACATGGTGGAAGTTATTTGCCAGCATCTCGAGCCTTCATCTGTTCATTTCCTTCTCAAGAGCAGCCCAGAAAATGCACATGCTGTGCCACGTATCCATGTGGCAGGGGACCGATATTCAACACATTTGCGGTTTCATCCATGGTGACAGCATAGTCCTGTTTGCATGATTCCCTCCCTCCTCTGGGGAAAGGGGAGCTGATCCATGCCATACACTGCTGACACTTGCGCCCGTTCCTCCAGGGCATCCAGATAATTCTCTGGTTCAGCCTGATAAGTCTTCTGCAATTTAGAAACTCAGGAATGTGTTAATGGCAGACCCAGGTTATGCCTTCCATTCTCTTGCGTGGCACACATCACGTACCAGAGCTGGAAGGCTCTCCAGTCTCACGAGTTTGTCTTTATTCCCACAGCGGTGGACAGGAGCGGACCTCCAAGTGTTTTTGTAGGAGAGAGAAAGTAGTCATCCAACCCAAAGCAACAGGAGTCACTTTGAGATCCTCATTTTCTCTTTCCTTAATGATACAACGAAATTATAACCCACTGGACCTCCTATAGTCCCGGCTTTGCCAATCAAGAAGGAAGAGTGTCGCAACCAAACAGCTGGGACCCGAGATGGGTTGTTCATCGCGGGTTATACTGATTTGCCCCATGGCTTGTGCTGACCTGCTAACAAGGCCTGCAGAGAGGCTTCCAGGGGGTCAGCAGCCATAAGACCACCCACGGGTAGAAAATGCTTTTTGTTTGGAGAGGGGGAGAACTTGGAGGGCTTTTTGGAAGTGTTTGACCGCCTTTCATTCTTCTCCAGCTAGCAAGAAATAAAACCCTGGACATTGCCTGTTAGACTAGGATGTTATCCGCTTCTCTGCAGAGGTTACTATTATGAGAGTGCCCTAAGGGGTCTGCCAAACAGGGGACACTTTGCATGGATCGTACAAAAACACAGTAGGTCGACTAAGTTTATGCTTTAATGTTAGAATCCAAGAATCTGATGTGACTTATTATCTGCGCAGCTGAAAGCAATAAAAAGAGTGCCTTAAGATATTTTTAAAAAGAAAGTCCAAGTGATGATGCTTTGTCAATTGATTCAAAATAATAGTGGAAGCTGAGGGAAAACTTTCCTGCTCAAGGGAAAGCTGCTGCAGTGGGCTCAGGAGAGCTGGGTTCTGGCACCACTACCCAAAGCCCATGGGTTTTTTCCCCCAGCTTTTACCTGCTCAGTCTGAATGACAAACCATTTAGATTGCATCTGGTTATTTTTCACATATGTATCATAACTATATCACATATATGTGATATAGACTATAGTAGGCCTTTACTCTCAGGGACTATTTCTAGGCCCTACTATCATGCTGGCACTAACATTAAGCATCGTCAATCTTCAGCGGAGTTTGTAAAAAATCATCAGTGGAAACAGTATGGTTTACTGTTACAGTTACTATGAAAAACATCCTCAGGATCCAAAACAAGTCCAACATAAATCCAACCATACTTACCCAGGCACCAGCTCCCATTAGCATCAGAGCAGCTTTTTGTAGAACAAACATTTTAGAAACCAGACTTCAAAAGTTACAGTCAAGCGTCCAGACTGCACAAACCATACAAGAAGCTACTCTTCGCCTCCTGCTTTCAAATGAATCAGTGGACAGATCACATACACATCCCTTTACCTTTTGCTGGGTCCCTGCTATTGTTTTTTGAAAGAATACTTATAGTCTTACAATGTGTTTTAAATAACCAACTTCCTTAATAGGGGTACCTTTAGTTGCTGCAATTTGATATGAAGCAAACAAAACAAGCCCAGTATTGTTCATTGCACTGTTAGAAAATATAGCACAGGAGGCAGTGAAAAACGACCAGTCACTTCTTTTCGCCTAGCTGATACATATCTTTATTTATTCTTTCTGGTAATGTGTGAATGCTGTGCCATGCCCTATTTTGTCTTCTGCCTCAATTAAAATGTAAATTTCTGCAGCCCATCTCTGTAATTCCAAACTGCTCCGGGCAGAGGAATTTAAACTGCTTTTAATAAAACCAACTACAGATGCTGCAATAAGATTCCTTTCAGAACATTTGAAATCTATATTTTTAATAGTATTCTGTATATTACACAGTTATGGCATTGCTCTGAACTTTCCCATTAAAGCTGGATCTGGAAAGACTATGCATGACCCAATTAATAACAGGCAGACTCCCAGCTGGCTCCATGCACACACATACATGCACACCCACATGCCCAAACACATATATGCGCCTCCCACTCCAACAATTACTTCTATTAATTGCTGTTTCCTTTACTTTCAGAAGATGCAATATAATACCCTTTGGTCTGTATGCTAGAGCTTGGCATCTTAGAAATTCTCAAAGCCTTTTCACCAGCCAAGATCTACAACTAATCTCCAGCAAACTAAGTTTTCAGTTAAGAATCCACAAACCTGCATTGACAAGAAGTTGTGCTGGGTATTCCCTAATTTTCTTTTTCCCTCTTCCGTAAATTCTGTCAAGTTCGGAAGTTCAGATGTGTCTTGCTGAGTTAGTGTACTTTAAAGGCAAGTGTCACACTCAAATTTATAGTAATATGTGAGGTGCTCTTGAAGGGCTTATTTCTGACAGTGCAGTCTTAACTACCCACCTACCTCTAACAAACTCGACAATCACAACTCAGAATAAACCCCCACCCATCATACAGCCAGGGGAAAACCCTTACACCAACAAACCCTGCCTACCTCCCTCCATGACATGGAGATGATGTTATATTTATAGAAGCGGTCTTGAAAAAACAGGAGTTGCTAAAGTCCCATACACCGAAAAACTAGAGGATTTACTGCCAAGCTGAGAAATAGAAGTCAAGACACCCACAGGTATCGATTATATTTTTCCCAGGGAAAATCCTACAAAGGAAGCACCAAAATACTAAATTTAACCAACACGCAGACCTACAGAATACAACAATGTGTTACACACACTGACAGCATCACGCTTTAAAGCACAGAAGAGCCTATGGAAATACTCACAGTGCTGTTCAGAACTTCCTGAATATCTGGAAAATGAGCGTTTCATTCTAAAACGCTTTCTAACGCAGATTTGCACGAAGAATGAGAGATGGTTCAGATCCCGGTGTGTAGTGCTTGCTTCATACCTAAAGCAGTACTTTGCACATCTCCTTCTGAATTTTGTTTCACCTCTCCACTTTTTGAGTTCATTTTTCACCAGATTTTTCCCCAGCAAACATTGAAGAGGGCAAAAAGCTCCAAACCGAACCTCAAAGAACTAACAGTGCCAGCAGCTAATGACAGCTGCCAATTTGGAAACCCAATTTCCAGGTGGATGCTCTGAAATGACAAACCAGGGAAAAGAAGGCTTGTAATCGAGGTGGTGCTTTCACTCTCCACCTGCCTCCGCAGGGGACCCGGAGCTCTCCCGGCATCTCCCCCCACCCAGCCTGCAAAGTATTTTTAGTTTCAAGGCCAGAAGCAATGTTCATCTGTATTTTGCAGTCAAAATAATGACAAAGTGATAATTGCCAGTATTGAGATTTAAAAATTACGAGGAGATAAAGATTCAACAAAGCAACACTCATGAGCCTGAAATCTCTCCTCGAGCAGTCTCAGACTCAAATGGGAATCTGATGAGCGAGAGTTCTCATCATGTTGATATTTGTTTCTTCACTAGCATAAAATCTTGACAGTCAAGATGGACCTTTGAATCTGAGTGCTGGAAACGCCAAGGTACTCCGTTCAGAGGTGGACTAAAGTGTTTATATTAACAAACTGCCTATTGTTGCATTTCTTCTAAACTTTTTTTGTCCTTAGGTCACTGTTTGACATTTCTGTTAAAAGGATGACTGATCTTGTCATTTTTTCATTGATTTAAAACATTTGATTCAGTAAAGGTTTAGCTAGTGCTACATTCAAACAAATTTGGCAGGTGTAAAGCAGAGTTACTTAAATTAATAGAAATGTTACCACATAATATCTAAAAAGCATGTACGTTGCTGCAGGGTAGTCTGTTAGTCTGTTGACATGCACATCCGCATGTGTTTTGCTGATATTTCAGGGTTTCCGATAAAGCCGGCCACATATGATCGACACGTTAAATACCTGAAACCATAATTCTGTACCTAAATGAGACGTAAACAAAGGCGAAGTGCAACTCCCTCTATTACTCTGAACACTTCCACACGCAGCAAGCTACCACGTTCTTCATACTTAGAAACGCTCCACACTTCATGGGAAGTAACAAGAATTAAAAACTCAAAGCTCTAGGCAAGTCAAGGGAAAAAGAAAAAAATAAAAAGATCAACCACAGCCCATATTTGCCTCCCAGGGACTGAACTCTGGTCTTTTTTGTGTGACCTCAATTCAAGTATTTGAAAGACAACTTAAAAACTACCATCTCAAAGACACCTGGATTCCAGGAATTTAGTAATTTTAATTCCCCACCACTGGTTCAGCCAACCCACAGAGAACTGGAAACCCTTGTTCTACCAATGGAAATATGAGAAAACCTTTACCTTCTTCTAAGGAGATTTTAATAGCTTTTTTCAAGGGTGCAGAGGGTGAACCCCCTTCTCCCAGATTCACGTGACACCACCATGTTCCACAGGACACCCCTAATGCAGGTGCCACCCTCGAGCATCCTCCCAGTGCCCGGCCAGGCTGCCTCTGGAGTGAAGGGTATTTTTGGTACTTGCTCTAGGAAAACTGCTGCAGTATTCAGACCTCTTCTCTACATAAAGAGTAAGCGAAACACAGAGCTACTTCAAAGCTTAGATACTGGCACGCTTGATTTATTGCATATTTTAAGTTGCCATCTACCCGGATTGTCAACTTCCAGCAGAAGTATTTTTCAGCTCTAATCCACTTCTATTTGGCCAGGAAACATGGCTTGTATGGAGGCTTAACAACAAAACACAACTTTATTTAGATGAATATAAACTATATGCACTAATAACCCTAGTGGAACATGAGCTGTGTTCAGTCTTCTTATATTAGACACTCCTTTAGATGGAGTGAGGACATTGCAAAAATTAATGC
Source organism: Harpia harpyja (assembly GCF_026419915.1). Taxonomy (NCBI): domain Eukaryota; kingdom Metazoa; phylum Chordata; class Aves; order Accipitriformes; family Accipitridae; genus Harpia; species Harpia harpyja. The sequence continues at coordinate 114,813,085 of NC_068969.1, read as the reverse complement.
TGTCCTTCTGGATGGGACAGGACATGGTGGATATAAATATATACCCCTTTTCACAGAGTTCAACACCTGCACGCCAGCACCGATACCCCAGCCATGGCCATGGTGCAGTGCCAGGCTACCTCTCTTTCTACTATTTCCAAATCAAGGGGGAACAGCTGAGCAGGTAAATCTGGGGCTATATGTCTGCTTCCCTTGAAGCTATCTTTAATTTGCAATTGTCCAGGTCAAAGTGTAGTATTCAAACTGCAATCCTGGGCAGGGGGTTGACTCACGCCGGTAGGGCACGCATTTCTTGTGTCAGCAGGTGAATGAGACTCAACGCAACGAGCATCATTTGGGGGAAAATTCTGCTGATGAATAAGGGTAGGAATCGAGTCAAACACAGGCATCACACATCATCCGTAACATCCAAAATTATCTGAGATGGGGGCAAATATTATGCAGGACCTTTGGGAAACCTGTACTGACCCGGAGCAAAAGCTGGCAGCCAGGTACGTAAAGTGAAAGCTCCGCTTGCCCTTACTGCAATGCAGCACAAGGGGCCACTGCACAAACCTGTTAGCAGCCCTTCTGATTTAAATCCGGCTTTTATTATTTTTATTAAAGGACTGATGTTTCCTTACGCTCATTTCAACAGCGCCACACGCTGCAGAGTTCCAGCACGCTATTCAAAAAGGTCACCTGTTACTTACAATCTACAAAGAAAACTATTGTAAAATATCGGAAGATGAACATGATACCTACGAAATTTATTTTAGTCAACCTGCTAATTGAAATTATGTTTTCAGCAGCTGCTTGTTGAAGAAAAATCGATGACATCAGAAAGCTTCCTTATTTTTTTCCTCTCTCTAGATATCTGTGGACTAGACTGCATTTTTCTCTTTGTTTTATTATACGCAACAGCAGCCACAAATAAAAAACAAATCACCACAACAGCAGAGATAACACAGAACTAACAAAAGCAGGACAGTCACACTGGTGTGTCAAGAAGCACGCAGTTACACATGCGTGCGTCTCTACTGCTAAAGCAGTAATGAATTTTTTATCACAAAAAGTAGAAATAAGGGCCCTTTCCAAGGTGTGAAACACACTGGAGAAAGATCTGCAAAGCACTCAGCTCTGTTAGGCTTCACTTTAAGAAAAAAAAAAAAGTGAGAAAAATCTTAGGAAAATATTTTTTCTGCATTTTTGTTATTGCAGAAGTATTTTTTCAGGTCTAATAAAAACACAAACAATATGACCTTATGATTTCAGAAAAAAATAATAATCTTTTTTTGTAAAGGTTAAGGACTTGCTAATTAGGTTTAATTTGTTATAAAAGGCTGAGGTTCTTGAACCAAAGATGAAGCGTTAAAAAAATAAAGAGTTTCTTTATGAACTTTTCAAGTATTGTTTTTGACATCCAGATATTATAATGTTTTGTATTTACATGCCCAGATATCATGGCAAGCACTTGTATTAAGAGTAAAAGGACAAAATGTTGTTCTAGAAGGGAAAAGAATCTCTAGTACTCCTCCCATTTTCTATATCCAATACGCTAAGGATAGGAATATTAAATCTAAATCAGACATTCCAAATATCCATACGCCTAGGCATTTTGTATTCTTGCTTCTCCAGACACGATCCAGTTCTTTACCACCATCCTCCCAGCAGGTGAAGCAAGCAGGGCTCAGCAGAGGTCCACATGTGGGACGCAAACCCCCTTTCCTCTCCCTGAAGTGAAAGGCAGCAAGAAGAAAACCAAATCCTCCCTTTCCCCATCAGCACACTGAAGACAAGGGGACACTTCACCATCCTTAAATCCCAGGGGAATAAGGTGGGGATGCCTCTTCTCCCCTTAACCAGAACATTTTGGATCCGTTCTTTCTAATTTACTAGTCGATTGACACCACGGACGCCAGAGAAGCAGTCCTGGGAAATATTATTAGGGTTGCAGGACTGATGCGCAGGGACGAGCAAAGTACGAGCCTCGGCGTTTAGCACTGCCCTGCTTGCTAATCGTTCTCTCCTCAGCTGAACTGTTCCTTCTTCCTCCTCAGTTTCATTTTGTTTTGAATGCAGATGAAGCAAAGTTAACAGTCTGCTGCCCCGCATAAAAAAAGATATACAGCTAAAGAGACATTCAACATTGGATTCAATGATGCATTTGAAGATAATGTGGCACAACAAAGACACAAAGCAGACTTAACTACAAACGCTGAATAAATATCATTTCTGCCTTTAAGAAGAACTTACCAGGGCCAAAGGCAAATGCAAAGAGGATGCTGTGTGAAGGGGGACTGGAAAACAGAAGAGCAGGAAAAAGGGAAAAGAGACTATGCTAGATTGTGGCTTCTTCTGAAAAAGAGCTTTTATCCATGAGCCCCTCACAAAGACACTCTTATCACACACACATATAAGCTGCTCGGAATTTTTATCCCTCTCTTTTGAAGATAAAGATTCAAACCTTGCTGGTCTGATACAAACAAGGCTCCTGCTGATCTCGGTGGATATTTTGGTTGTGTAAAACCATAGGGATGCGGTGTGATCTCTCTCAGATTAGTCCCTTGGCATATTTTCTGTTTTCAGGAGTCAGCCAAACCATGCCCTCTTCTAAGGTTTCCACTGGGAATGGCTAGAAGCTCACTGGGAAACAGAGCAATCTGGACATCCCCTGTGCTAAACCGGCCGTGGTTCCAGTGGTGCTGAGCCTGTGGGATTTCGGGACACAGTTAGTTACTCCCAACGGATAGCCAGGGAGCAGCAAAACTGTGACACCTTGTACAGCAACTAATCAATCAGGACGTGAAGGCTCTTAAATAGAGAGCTTGGAATAAATGCAACAGTAGACGCAAAAAAGATCTGAACCGGCTCTGCTAAAAGTCAAGTATAATACAGAAAATTAGTTTTCTCAGTAGAAGCTATTAAAGAAATGTCTCTGGGACAAAAAACACTAAACAACACCTTCCCATTCCACTCCCCCCAAAAAGACCACCACCAGAAAAGAGAAAAAATAGTGACTTACCCCTGTCTACATTTAGCAGTAGTAACATATTAGTACACCAGCCCCACAAACATGCTCACAGGATGATTTTATTTCACAGATATGACTTGTGCTTGTATATGGTGCTAAATAAAGCCTTTCACGGACAGCAAGGCAGCTTCACAGGTTTCCCACCACCGTCCCAAGGCTGAGCGACAACCAGCACCCAAAAAAGCAGGGTCAGCCCCAAGTCCTTCTTCAGGGGCGTGAGGAAAGGCCACAGAGGCAGAGCAGTTCCTACCTCCTACCCTCTACAAAATTATACAGTGTTGGGATGCAAGATCATAGTGATGTCCCATCATTACTAACCTGCATCAAATTTTAACTATTATAGCCAAAGCTGAAGGATGAGGGAAATGGCTAGTTCTAATCTTACTCCCATACATTCTTCACGCCACTCATGTCAAAACCATTGATTTTTTGCTTTAGAAGATGTTTTTTATGGTTTCAGTTGTAAGTTTAAGTAGTAAAACAAAATCCAAACCCTCACTGGGAAAATGCTAAATCTCTTCGTACTTGTCAGTCAATATGAAGAGCTCTTCCACTGGAAACACCAGAGCAAGGTGCAGGCAAATCAACTTACACATCTAGGAAAGCATTTCATGCATTCAAAATATCATACAGACAGGCTGATATGAAACATGATTAGTTTCCTAAATAATTTGATATATTAATCTCATTTGCAAAAATCTTGGCTTTAAAATACGTATTTCTAAGCAAACCATTTCGTTTTGCTTTTTTTCGGGAAAAAAAGTCCAAATTGTTGGGTTTGGTTTTTTGTTTTTTTGGTTGTTTTTTTTGTTTTGTTTTTTTTTAGAAAAGCGCCATTATTTAATAGATGCAATCTTCTCAGCTGCCCGCGACAATGTTGCATGAAAACATACCGCAGGCAAGGCTGTCTCTGTTCCAGCTCCACCTGCCAAATTCATTTATAATTATGGATTACATCAACCAAAATTTTATCGTTAACTGAGAGGCCATGGCCATTTTCCAATTTTACAAATTGAGGTCCTAAATGGAACAAAGGTATTTACCTGTAAATATTACGGCTTCTATACAAGACAGTGCATTTACCACAGCGTGTGCTCTCTTCAAGATGATGTGAAGCTCCTCCATCCCCAGCACAGACATACCCACCATCCTGCAACACCTACCTTTGGCACTGATTTTCTGCAACAGATCCATACTGCATATTCACAGAGAAATACTTCTGTTTTTCAGTGGCACCTACAGTACCAAAGGGAAACTTCCAGCTTGTTTGGCAAACAGAACTCAACAGGCAATTCATGCACCTAATGCTCACATTAGAAAATGCTTCTATTTATCCACAGAAATATTAGAAAAGGACACAGGCAAGGACAAGTTGTCCCCGTTAACCATTAACTGATGGCCTCCAGGGCAGGGACTGCTTAAAGCTGTGAATTATCTAAGAGTGCTGTGGGTTTTTAAGAGAATGAGCCCCAAACAAGGCTGCAGTGTACCGCAGGTGCTGTGGCACAGCATCTGCAGAAGGAACCGTTACTCCAGAAGACAAAATTTGGCGTGGAACAGTTTAGCTTTAACCCTTTATCCAACAGGGTTGTTTTTCTTTCCACTCCTTTTCTACTGACACTGCTAATGGGAAATCAAAAGGAAAAAAAAAAAAAAAAAAAAAAAAAAAGGGTTTGTGATAAACAAGCTACTTGTACAGCAGAGGAGGAAAGACAGTGGGGAAATCATTACAACCTTTAGTGTTCACTGAAAAGCAAATGTGGAAGCTATTTCTAGTCCACAGATCTTGTCAATGATTTCCAGAACTGTTGGCCACGCTCCTCCTCTTGAAATTTCATCCTCCGGTGGTTTCCATGACTCTGCTCTTGCCCAGTTCCCGCTATCTTTATAATTATTCCCTAAACGCATCTTTCGGATGCTTCTCCTAACCTTTCTGCGACACACGGGCTTGGCCTCGTCAGCAGTCCGGCAGCATTTGCATAACGCTTCACACCGGGGCAGCACCGCAGCCGCCGGCTCCAGCCTAGGGCTCAGAGATCACGTCTGATCGCACCTCAGACAGCTACTGCCTGCAAAAGAAAACGACCGAGTTCTTTTATCATTTTATCAGTGGAGAATAGTTATTACAGCATCCATACTCACAAAGTAAGTAGCACCTTACACTTCCCAAAGGACACCAGGTTTTTACGTGGGAAAGGGCAGGGAGCACTGGCTTGTCCAAGGTCTCTCAAGAAATGATCTGTGCAGGTGGGCACCAAAAAGATTTTTCCGAGTTGTAGTTTCCCTAGTTATAAGGCACAGTAACAGTCTGGATAGAGCCAGCTACGTACAACTGCTGGCTTTGCAATCCTCTGCGTTTGCATGCAATAAATACCAAGCTTTCTTCTGAAGGGCTTTGCCTCTCCTGCCATCCCTGGAGTTCAGAAAATCCTTTCGGAACAGATGACACACGAGGTGTCCAGCAGGAACCTGCTCCATCTGGGAGTTACCTCCATACCCTCTCCTACCCCACAGGCTGACCTTCTTTTTCCTAACAACCTGATTTAACAGAAAAAAAGATGGCTTCCATTTTTCTTTAAAGGCAATCATTTTCTGTCATCTTCAAAAAGTAAACTTTCTGCACATAATAGCCAACTCTTCTTCAGTTAATCCATACGTATCAGTGGAAAGAGGAACAGGAAAATGGAAGTTAAATAACTAAAGATTTTTAAGAGGTCCCAGAGAAATAACTTCCCATTAAAGAGCATATTTACTAGATAGATGTCTGTGTGCTGGTACATAGACATGACCAAAGAAATCTTCCACGCTGCAAATTAGCGTGAATTAGAGACTGAAGACTTAGGCAAACGATACATGGGCAGGAATGTAAAAACAAAGAAAGGAAAAGAAAAGATGACTAGGATGAACCAACTGAGCAAAAAGCTATTGAAAAAATATTCAAAATGCTGTTTTAAAAAAAGATACACTGCTCAACAGCATTTGACAATTTCATATAATTGAGTTTTAAAACTTTCCTTGCTTTGAGTATCAAAAGCATCTGCACCATGAATGAATACACTTTTCTGATATTTAAAAACAGCAGAAGGAAAAATAAATACAGTTGCCACAGGCCCCATGTTAACTTAATCAACTTGCAGCCTCTGAGATTTCTTCTTCTGGAACAAAAAATATTAGTTGAAATTAATACAATGGTATGTACCTATTAATAAATGATTAATTTTCAGACTTCAAACAGATCCTGTTTTGTGGAGACCTACGTTTCAAGCAGCTCAATGCAGTAGAAGTCCAACTAATCTTTTGTACAGTAAGCAATTTATAAAAGGCAGGTTCAAAAGTTAAACAAAGAAATGAAAAATAGCCTAAAAGAGCCCAGCTCACAGCACTGTGAGACTGTGCTAACTGCATTCTGGTAAACAGGACCACAGACGTACAATTTACTAAGCTGAATTTGGTGGAAAAACTAATAGAAATGCAGATTATTGGACTGATCTATTTTGAAGACATTGTTTTGGAAGGAAGATTGGATTCATGGGGAAAATGCCAGTGTCCTAACCTTCCCCATGGCTTCCAGCTCCAGAACGATGCCAACGAGCTGGGAGCCTGAGAAAGACCCTGAATATGGAGAGGACACACAGCTCCATCCCAGACACCACCCAAACCAGATCTCGTGTTCCCAAAAGCACTGCAGGTCTTTCCTCACCTCTGCGGGTTTGCTTTTTTCCATCCTCAAGCCTCCCCCTCTTCCTTCTACCCTCCCTTCAGAAGTCCAACTTGGCCAAACAGCTGATCTTTTCTAATGAAGTTTTCCGCTTTAAAATTGGCAGCTAAAATAATTATTTTAAAAATAGCTTGACACTTGGACAAGGGTCTCAACGATGGATAGAGCAGTACGGTCCTACCCAGAGAGGGTATGAGTACAGGTCAGAACTAGAAAGAAAAGCTGCATTTTCTGGTTTTGCTGTACTTTTCCTTTCTGTGCATGGTTGTCTACCAGCGTCAGAGGGAAATAGCTTAACAATTGCAATGAGAGCTCGTCCCCATCTCAATTCAATTCTTTCTCCTCCAAAATTGCATGCAAATGAAGACAATGGTTTGACTGAAATATTTATATTATTTTTCCTCTTCTCTTGTCCTGGCTGTTTACAAAAGGTCCTAGAAAAAAGTTCTGTAGAGAGACTATCATCACAGCAACAAGGCCCAAGTCCTTTTATCCCAAACCTGAAACCTGTGTGAGTCTCAGCACTACACATCTCAGCAGCCTGGGCTATTTCATTCACAATTTTACAAAACTCATGGAGAACCAAAATACGCAAGCTTTTTTACTCATTTTTTCAGGGCTTGCCTCTCAGTCCAGTTTTACAAACACCAGAAGTGAAGTTTTACTTCAAGTTCATTCTGATCCAGAGCTCAGGTTCCAACTGCCCGAAAGAGGAGCTTCTGCACAGATTTACCTTCAATTCTTGGGTATCATCTCTGACAAGATACTGAACTCAACCGCCTCCGAAACATAAAAAGCTCCAGCATTTTTAAATAACATTTCAACTCCATTTTACAAACCTTGAAGTTTATTTGGAAGATACTATGTTCTCCATGAAAACAAATTCAAGTTCATGAATTCTTCTCTTATGTATAAAAAGGTGGTTAAAAACACTCACGGTTATGTCTAATTGGCCTACAGCTATGCTTTAATTAGATAAGTTGTGACAAAATGTTGCTCACAAACCCCATGCTGTGCATATCTAATACACCTCCAAGGTTTAAAAGGGACAAAAAAAAAAAAATAATCATGTCAGCCATACAAGTCCTTCAAAACTAACTGAAGTCAAAGTTATTTAAAAAGTCTGTTAGAAATACTGCATATTTTAAAATCTGGCTTTGACCGAATGTGCTTTTAATATTTCTAGCCCTTCCTACATGATGGGCAGTGGTTGCTTCACATACCTGTAGCTGCTCTATAGCTGAGAATAAAGCAAACTTTGCTCAGGTGATGTGGTCGGTATCCTCAACATCACTCCGCTGCTGGAGCTAATATTCAGTGAAGTTGTATTTCACAGAAATTTTAAGTGGCTGTGTGTGTATATAATAAATACTATCACCACGCACTGTCCAGCTGCATTCATTCTCCAGTGGAGAACTTCGCTACTTCAGCAGCTTTTCTAGAGTCCAGGACCATGTCATAGTCAGACTTTGCAATAATATACAGAATTACAAGAAGAACAAGAGTAATCTTCTGTTAACTGTGTAACTATATATCTAAATATACTTAGGAAAAAGAACTTGTGCTTGTGTTGAACATCTCCCTTGGGCAGCAGGAAAAAAGAAATCCTGTTATTTCAAAAGCCGCAATTATTTAGCAGTCATAGCGAATTCAGTGCCAGCTTGTTTATGCAATTCCTATGAACGATGATGCAGCCAGTGTCTAAATTGAGTTTGCTCTTTCCCCCGGCATAGCAAACTGTTTGTCTAAGCTAATAAATGTACACATTAACCCAGCCACCTCGTAGGAAGCCTGTTCTACGCTCTGTTCAATATTTTCTAGTTAAACTAATCGGAACCATTTGCTCAAAAGACTTTTGAGACCCTCTCCCTCGCAACTGGAATATACATATTTCACATGCTGAATTTGAGTAGTCTCAAAGTCCCAAGCGGTTTTAACAGATCGCCACCACTGTTAGCTGTAAATACTTTCCCAGCAAGCCGCAAGTGTACCACTGAAGCCAACATAAAACACTTTTAGGAATCTGAAGAGTAGCAAAAGCTGGGAGAAGTCATGGGAATAGCACTAGACACATTCATTATGAGTAACAGACATTTTTCAGTCTTGGACGCTCTCCTGCCTTCTTTTTTAATAATTGAATTTTGGCAGCTGCATTAATTCGTGTTAACTATGTAGTTTAATGGGAACTACTCCATAACTGAGTGCAGTTCACCATTCATTTCATTTAGGACCTTTTATAACCATTAATCAAACCAATGGCCAATCACTCTTGTCACGCTGAATCAAACGAGAGCCAGAAGGCAACAGGAACAAAAAAAGGTCTAATGAACGCTGCCACTCATCTCGTGTTATAAATAGAGTGCAGGGAATCGCAACGGTGTGTAAGCACAGCAATGCCAACTTTCCTCTTACCTGTGAAACTCTGCTCTAACTATGATTTTAAAGATGTGACATTTCAAAAACAAACAAACAAAAAAAACAAACAAAAAAACCCCCAAAAACCAAACCACACACAAAACCAAAACCAGAAACAAAAACCCCAAGGTTTTGCCCTCCATCAACAAAACTACTCTGCTAATAATGATAAAAATCAGGCTGGAAGGGACCCTGAGAAATCATAGCCCACCCCACTGCCCCACAGCAGGATCTGCTTTCATTTAAACATGCCTGATAACTACCTGTGCAACCTGTTCCTAAAAACTACACATTTGTAAACTAAAAGTTGTAATACACAGACCAAAACAATTATTTATTTTTAAATGACAGGAGTGTGCTTTGCGATGAGATCTACATATTTTGACTGCCTTATCAAAAGTATCAGGGTGACTTACTCTCAAGCACTTTGCTGCAGAAAGTACTCTGGAGAGCTCGGGAATAGAGAGCCAACCACTCCAAGGGCAAAAGAAACCACTTCTCTTGTTACAATATATATTCATGCAGTTCTCAATTTATAGTAGAAGAGATAAAAGATCGTCCTCAGCAGTAACCCAGCTGTTAGCTCTTCTCTCCATTGAGACAAAGAAACAAACTAGAAAGTCAGAGCTGAACAGCCAAGGGTCAGGTTAAGCATTGGGAACCCCTCCTCTCCGAGAAAGCTTTCTGCTTAAAACATTTAGTTAAAAAAAAAAAAAAAAAGCTTTGTTTTTTGGGTTTTTTACAGCAAGCTGTTTAAAATGTATGTAGACATCTGTTGTTTTTATTTTTCAAATCCAGCCAGCAATATGGGGAAACTCATTTCAGTTGAGTCTTCTTTACTTGTCATTTTCAATTTTTTTTTTGAAAGTATATAACATGCTCTCCTTATTGGAAATAGCATGGTGCTAAACCATGCTAATATATTAATTATAATACCATGCTATGAAAGATTCCTAGCGTTATTATTAGATGTTCACAGAAACAGCTGAATGCTACAAGCAGATGCTATTGCTAAGGAACTGCACAGTGAAAGAAAATACACCTCTTCTCTGGGCTTTGTTCTGTTTTATCTTATCCTGTCTAATGCTCAGAAAGACAGACTTATTCATACTTAAATGTAAACACCAAAATGCAGTAACTAGTGTTATACAACAATTATACAGTTACAAAGTAACAAGTCTAGTGCTTTTGAAAAACAGGACATTTATAAAGAAAACATGTATTTTTTGAAATACCAATATACATTAAAAGTTGGGGAAATAGCAGCTGTAAGTCTTCTGGTATCCTATATGGCTCAGTCCTATCACTGAAGCTAAGCTTTTCCACTATGTCTAATGCAAAAGTGCCCCATCCTCCACTTTGAGGTTTACAGATCAACACTGTTCGAAAACCTTCTGTACAACACAAGTCTAAAGGAGATATTTGGTGGTAAAATTTCGATAAATGCATTGGACCTATGAAGGAGATTGTCAAAGGGCACCTCAGCTCCCAAACCTCGCTGAAGGTCAAGCCGACCCACAACAGCTAACCCACGATTTTAGTCCAAAGACTTTACACTGAGTCCACATTAACAGTTACTTTTGCACACACGATTCACAGCTTGCCTGCATGTTACTCAACTCAAGGTCATATTTTAAAAAAAAAAAAAAAACAAACCAAACCAAGCAGCAAGCAAGCAAACAGAAAAAATAAAAAGATTTCTGTCTCCAAAGGGTAAGTAGCTTCTCGGTATTGCTCAGGGTCAGAACCGGCTCCCAAAGTTATTTAGGCACTTCTCTAAATCTCATTTAGCACCTATGGCCATAAGCAAAAAATCAATTTTAAGAAATGTGCGCAAAGCCCTACAGAGCCTAGAGCCAAAACAGAAAACTTAAGTTGGAAGACGGCTGAAGTAGGTAGCTGGGGCAGCGGACTGCGCCATCACCTGCTGGGCTGGAGAACATCTCCGTCGGTCCCACCCTACCTATATTCAAGAGTTACACCAGCAGGACTGCGCGCGGCACGACTCCCTCCGCGGCCCCGGGAGCAAATCAGCCCGCGGGCACCGCGACGGCTCCGCACACGAACGCACCGCCGCGCTCGATGTTTCTGGCAGCAGAAAACCTCCCTCGTCAGAGAGAAAATAGCTTCTTTAACACGCCATTTGGCAGGGTATCTCGGCAACTATTGCAAGCTGATCCACAAAATTAAAAGTTTAAAAATGGCACTCTGCGGAGATCTGGTAGAGTTAACTTTCCGACATCCGTTCTCCTGTGGATTCAAAGGGATTTCTGCATAAGTATTCTTCCCTTAAACATAAACCTGTAGATCATACCCAGACACGGCAATTTTCCTATGATCAGCCAAGTGAGCATCGGTATCACAGAGCTTGTTAGGTATATTTATTTTTAATAGGACTGAATTTAAACACCATTATCAGAAAATGGCAACACTGGAGCTTCACTCAAGTGCTTTTTACAAGTGTCAGGTGCCGAATAAGTATTTGATACTCATGATACATTGACAAGAATTACATTTCCAGAATGGTCTGAATTAGGCACTCAACGCCCATTCCATTCATGGCAATAAAAATTAGCTAACTGTCCTTCAATCACACACCATTACCAGGATGAGCTTCCCTTTACCTGCAAGTAGGCATTCACCTCATTATTCACAGACCCCATTAAAGGAAAATCACTCAGAACAAATTCTTCAAACTGCTCTAAAAGCAAAATAAGACATCAAAGAGGACTGGGGAAAGAAAAAAAAAAAAAAAAAGACCTATATGGAAGTTCTCTAAGATCAGACCGCTGTTCATTCCAGTCCAGCCTCACTGCCAGCACTAGCCAGCGTCAACAGCATCACAGTAAGCTGGGAGAAACTTTGTCGTAAATAGGTACAGAATAATGCATGCTTATAATATTATAATTATATTATTATATAGAAGTGGATGCTTCTTCCCATAAAGGATTAAGTCAACCCTGAAGCTCACACACACAAATATATATACGGACACATATATATATATGTATCTTCTTTTTATATAAAAACAGACACACAGAAGAGACTGTTGAAATCCTGTTTTCTTTCATGTTCAATACGCCCATATCCAATAAAATAATGCCAAATCCCAAATCAATTCACAAATCTCTTGGTCCCAATGCTATACCCTGATGGGAAGCTCCACAGATTAATATAACACTGTTTAAAAAGGAAAAACACATAACCCCATCAGCTTTAAATTTGCAGCGGTGATGTTAGCACTTGCACCTACTCAGATATTTTGTCTGTCTCAAGGGCATTCAGTCATGACATGAGTTTCTTGACATCATTGGGGGTGCTGGATAACCCAGTCATTCTGCTCGGACCGCTTGGCTGAACTGCTTTATGTAGTTTAAGATACATTAAAAAAAACCCAAAACAACACATCAAGATGTCGAGCATGTTCACACGTAAAAGAAAAACTGCAAAAATTTCTGCAAAACTCTACTGATTCCAATAGCTGCACTGACTCAGCATGACTGCAGAGGTGCCAGGCATTTAGCTATGCATATACTATCGTGTGCCCCACCTTCAAGTGTCCTATTAATAAAATACTCTTCACACATCAGCCTCAGCAAGGACAGCCCCTTTCCCCCCACCATCCTTTGAAACTGTTGCCACCCTTATGTTTTTCCTCCTTTCCATTGCACCCCTCCAGAAGGCAAAGCAAATCTGAGACCAGGAGAAACAGAGGAACTTGCAGTAAAAACCTGTCAGGGCTCAGACAGCTTTGCCATAGAAAACCTGTGGCACTACGCAGTACTTTGCAGTTTACTGTTTATGCCAGCACAGACCTCGTGAGTGCCAAGACTTCATCATTTCTGTCCTAGGGTTACGCAGCTCTGCTAGTACTGTCATTTTTAACTTCTTAAGTATAAAAAAAAAATCCTTGAAGTGAGTAGCTAACCTTTTCAGATCACCTATAGGGTACTCCCATAACATTATTTTACTTGTATTCAGCACCGTGCAACCATACCATGCTACCTGCTAGCAATGCAATGGTAGCTAACTGATTTCGAAGGGAAATGTTTCAGCTTCAGTTGCATAAAATTCATTTTAAAACATTCTCCAAATGTATTCTTCCTGGATGGAAAAATATGACTGGCTTCTGTGAAGCCATTGAACACTATTGATTAGGTAATACATTTTTAAAATTCTCTAAATAAAGGGGAGTGAACATAGAAAGTTATTGATCCATCTAATCTAGTCCAGCACCTTCATCTTAGAAAACCTGGTGACATTTCAGCAGGCAAATCCAGTATTTCCAACAGACTTTGGGTTGCCTGTCCCACACTGATACCCTGAAGAAGACTCTTCCCAAAGCCTAACTGAAACATTTGACTTCCATATTTTCAGGTGACAGTACCATTAATTTTCTCTCACCTCAGTGAGAACTAGGTAAACTCAGCTCCATCAACCTTCTGGGAAAGGACATACGAACACCACATCGGACACTTCTGTCTGCTTGACTTGACAGAGGAGCTCTGGGGATGGAAAACCTACGCTGCCATGTCACAGGCTCTAAGTTATACCTGCAAGCAATATAATGAACAGTATCAATGTTTCCATTCACACGGAACGTTTCAGTATTGAAACTTATCAGGAAAATGAATGGGAGAGAGATTGCTTTGGGGAGAGATTGGGTTTTATGTTCATTTGTCTCAGTTTTGCCTAAAGTAAACCATCATGAGATTTGTCATCGATTACCGTGCTGCTTTATCCTGCCAGCTCACATATACATATGCCCTGTTCCACAAAGAACTATAAACGCGGAGCGGAAGATAATTAAATAGCCTAGTCTGTGCTTGGTTTCTTCAACAAGATAGCAAGACATGAGCAAAATTAACTTACCCCACAGTGTGGGATCATAGAGAAACAGACCCTCAGGTTACTCAGATTTTCTTGGGCTCACCAGCTTCTGGAGAGCTGCTGCAATGTCCATCCACGGAAGATCTGCCTGCTTCTCTACAGGTTTATAACAGTGGATAATCTTCTGTATTTTGGAAATTATTTTTCAATGAGTATGTACCAATAAGGTACATCACTGGGTTTGACTTTTAACATTATCAATAGACTATAACTGCTTTTGTAAATATTTCAGGACCGGTCCATTTGTGCGAGATCAGCTTAAGCAGCGCTCACAAAGGAAACGTTAGAAGGCTTCCCATTTTTCATGCTTTCATTGCTGTGTCAAACCATGTTATGGTGATGCAGGCTTCCTTCTTAATACTACTCTCTACCTAAGTGATTCACACACAACAACGTGATCCACGCCTGCTTTATTCGGTACTTTCCATGACCTTGATCTCTGAATAACCATTTTGCTACAGGAATTTATGCAGCAGAGTCAGAAATAAAACTGATTTGACCAAGATGCATGGCGCTTACAATCGTTCATTCTTGTCAAAAAGACTGAGGTGATTCTATAAGCCACTTGTCTCACGTGGCCTTACCTTTGATGTAGCTTTTCTTCTGCAATGGCAAACAAAACTGGTGCTAAAACCACTTCATATTAAAAACTCCCTAGTAAAAGGCATTTGCATAGAAAAAAATGCTTCCAAATTGCAGTCATCGTTTGTAGCTTATACATATGGATGCTCAGTAAAAGTTAGCAATAGTGTTTTTTCTGCAAACACTGTCTTTCCGATCCAGGGTTTTTTTGCTTTTTGCTACTTTCTCTTACTTTAGGCAGTGACCTAAAGGCATCTCAGACCAGCATTCCTGACCCAACACTACTGGAAAACTGTTCCCTTCTCTGTTCCTCCTTAAGGGACATTTTTGGAAAAGAAAACTGAAAAAAAAAAAAAATTACCTCAATCTTGATCCATTTAAAAATAGCTGCCCAATTCAAAGGCATTGATAGCATAATTCTGAATATAGGCACTATTATGCAAAGAATAGTTGAGAAACCTCTCAACTTTCAGAAGATGCAATACTCTTCCCCTACTGTATCTGTACAGTTATAGTTTGCTGATACAATTAAGGGACAAACCAAATACTGAGCAGGAAGAAGAAGAAATTATGTATGACAGCATATCAGCAAATCTATCAATTCAGTTATGAGCACCTACAGAAAACTGGGTTTATCTCTACCAGGACCTGAAATCCCAGGCGTTTATCCCATCACCAAACCAGGCTGCAATAAGTGAGATCCCACAAGTAGGTACAGGGTATGGAAAACTTTTTTCTGGGTTTATGTCACTTTCAGAATGCTTACGAGTTGGGGTAGGGGGTTTCTTTGCTAAAACCAGCTAAGCAGACTTTCAGTCTCACTTAACAAAACACAAACCAAAAAACCTATATGGAAAAAAAACCCCTCAGAGGCCAAAAGGGAACAAGCCCCAAATACACTTCTGAAAGCTAGAAAATACTTAGAAAATCATTGTAGTTGACACTGGTTAACACATTTAATCATCTTCAAACATTTGTTTAAACACCAAGCTCTCTAAAGCTACCGAGCATGTAGATGATTTATGTAGTAACTACGTAATCTGCACCGGACCTTTTAATTTTCATTACACAGGGAGCTGTGCTGAAAATCTTGCCAAAAAGGCCACGACACAAAATCAAAATTTAGCAAAATATATTATCTCTTCTTGCAAATTCATTCACCTCTTGCAATTTTAGGCCTATGTCCAACACAGGGTTATTTTTAGCTCTTTAAAAGAACTAATAGGAACTCCATTGTGAAACACACTGTTTCTTGCAAATAGCCTCATTATTTAAAAGATCAAAAGCATCTTGCTACCATGTGATGTAACTAACTTTGATCTGATGTCGTCTACTCCGACTTCAGAGGAGATAATTATTGGACTATTTTTTTGCACTCTGACTGCAAATGTCTCATTTATTCCTCTTTGCACTACAGATACATTTACAATTAAAGGATTACATCAATATTAAAAAATGCGAGTCTCACAACAAAATACTGATAGGCAATTTACAGTTTGTTAAATAAACAAGCATGTTAACTCTAAGGAAACACACAGAAGTATCTGCATTTGTATCTAGCCAATGAAGACAATAAAACTATCAATTAATTATTCTGTTTATGAGATATGACGATTACATGAGAAACTTTAGTGCATTTGAGAGTTTCCTACTGGTAAGAATGGATTCAACAAACAGATTCTGAGCAAGTTTGTAGCCCTGGTATATTGCTCTGGAAAGACAGAGATCAGGGGATTGCTATCATCATCTCTCCAGTTTAATCATGTAATTTCCTTCGAATCCTTTGAACATTTTCTGTTATTAATACAAACATACACGAACATGATGTTTCATTTTCAGTTAAGTCTGTCACAAATGAGTGATCTACTCGTGAAAATAAAAAAAGTACGTTAATCTGGTGCCTAACTTACAGCTCCTTTTTTTTTTTTTCATTTGTTCTGTATTTGTGAATTCCATATGTGAACAGGTACTTTACCAAAGAAATCTTTGATCTACCAACAGGGTGAATACAACCGCATTGTGCCATGGCAATGCAGTTTTGGTTTCCCCTTGAGACTGCAAAGAATCAGTAATTGTGGCATCTTTCATCTTGTGTGGGTCTACTTTCATGCTTAGCACTATCTTAGCATTCTGTCGTCTTCTCCTGGAGATTTTCATCATCTTATATTCATCCTTAGTCACATTGCCATCACATACCTCTCAACGTGCATGAAAATTTATGTACCTTTAATTTCTACATGACACACAGCAGAAGGCATAATGAAGCCAAAGCTAGATGCATTACAGACTGAATGCAGACAAGAATAAATTTTTCAGAAGGTAAAGGACCTAGATGCAAAACTCCTATTAATTTTAACGGGAACTGCATGGTCAGAAATGATCTATACAATAATCTGTGCAATGATCCTCCAGCCACAGTTGCCTTTGCCAATACATATTGTCATCTATTGTTGGGGAGAAATATCAGTGTAATTTATTTCTACTTCTCAAACAACAATTAGTCACCTGCTGCACACTAGATTTGAAATCAACATATTTCAGTAAGGCAAATAAAGTATACTGCCCAACAACTTACCTGCCTTTTCTATATTTGATTCCTTTTAACAAAACCAATTCCATAATAAGTGACTTCCACAATTATAAAGCCACATTTTTATTTTTATCCGGTAAAACAATGTATTACATTAATGTACCTAGAGAAATAGAACTGAACCCTCCATCACCAGTAGTAATTATATTTTATTATGGCTTGATAAAAGGATATTGTTATACAAGCACTGAATATCCTATAATCCAAATTAAGGCTCTATTCACTAATGAAAGTATTTTTCACGCATAAGCTTTAAAGCCAGAATGCAAAATGAACAGCACATTGACATATGTTACTGTTTGACTAAGTATTAACTATGTTGTTCTTTAGATCCGACTGAATAACACTAATGTACTCTGCCTTTGTTCAATGGTTTAAATAAAGAAAAAAGAAAAAAAGGCAGCTATTAGATTTAAACATATTTTGGATTCCATTAACATTTGCCATGAGGAAGGAGTGTGGGGGAAAGCAGGTTCTGTCGGGAGGGTGCTTTCACAAGATTTAACAGTGGGAACCCTCAGAACATCACCGTCAGTGAGGACTTCCATGAATTTACCTGGACTTTTGTTAATTTGGTGAGAAGGCACTAAATACATTGATTTTTATCTTACCGCATTGACTGTTCATGACAAAAAAAAAGTAGCTACAAACCTGATTTTCAACTTGCTGAGCTTGACATCGTGCACAAAAGGGACACCCATTGTAATGCCAAAAATAAGGTTTCAGGAAGGAGAAATAAAGGGAAACGACCACGTACAGAAGGCAGTAGCAATTAGCATCTGATCCCATAAGATGTTTGGCAACAGCAAGGCTATCGGGCACAGTGGGAGGTATTCAAGGGTTTACATGACTTGGTTTCCATGGGTGTGAATACCTGATCAAAGCAGGGAAGGGACTTGTACAGTTTGCAGCTATTTGGAGTTCTGAAAATTAAGTCACTCTGGAAAAGGGAATAATTAAAAATGTTCTTGGAGAAGGAAAGTGGGCGTAGTTCATGTACTCACCCATCACTGACAGCTCTGCAGAGCCACTGCTGTTCTCGTTTTTGTAGGTGACTACACACGTGTACGTCCCAGAATCGTCGTCAGTCACGTTTGATATGAGTAGGTTACTGCCAGCCAGTAACGAATACTTTTTGGACCTGAAACATGGATAACACATGTCCACAGTGTGTTAAGGCGCTATCTCTATCTAGAAAAATACACACAGTAAATTATGCTGTAAGTAGTTCTCAGCTGTGATTTTTGCTGTTAATAGCTTTGCACTTCCATTTTAAATATCAGCCAGGTGACATTTATGATCAAATTCCACCCTCGGATTTGGCGCAGAGATGAGTTATAGCAGCAGGTTAAGAGACACATCCAGTCTCATTATTTAGGAGGAAAATCTCATGGCCTCCAAATCCACCCCACTGAATTTGAAACGTTACTCAGTGGTTTGCCTGTACTTTGCTCAAGGAAACATACTGTTAGATACACGACCCATGAAGGACTGAGCTACCTGACGGGAAGCACTTCGTCTCCTCGCAGCCACGTGAAGGTGGGAGGGGGGTACCCAGAAACGCAGCACTCCAGAACAGCATCCTTCCCTTCCATGGCCACCACGTTTGACGGTCGCTGCAGGAAAAACTGCTGCCTGTGCAAACCTGGATCTACAAGAGCAAAAGAAACCAGTATCGTCCATTAAAAAAACAAAAAAAAACCACCCAAAAAACCAAACAAAACATTCTTTTTGTTGGGGATGAGGAATATGAAATGACTGATCAATAAGGGACCCAAGAGACCACAGCTTTCACAGATTCTTACTGATGGGAAAAATACAAAATCATAGTACAGACGTATAAAAAGTGTATCAAATGGCAATCTTAGAGCTGCTTACAGGTTGAACCCAAGGGAGCAATTTGAAGGCAGAAAAATACCAGCTTTTGGGAAAGTGAGAAAGGACTGTTTACAGCCTGGTATTAAAGTCAGGTCTTGGAAAGCCACAGGAAAAGGCACAGTCATGGCAAGAAGACAGAAATACACATAAGGTTAAGAGTGGTACTGGATTAATGACACTATTTTGGAGTTGCAAGAGGGAAGTTCATAAACGCAGCAGGTGAGAAAAGAGAAGGAAAGCTTCAAGTTAGGAAAACACAGAAAACGAAGAATGAAATAACTTGAAAAGTCTGAATCGAGAAGGAATAAGTAGAAAGGTTAGTGCCCCAAATTCTCCTTTGCCTGACCAAAGGTGTCCGCAGCAGTCTCAGCCAGCCCCAGACATCCACCTGTGGGCAGCTGAGCCGAGCTCAGGGTGCCCGCTTTAGGGTGAGCTCAATCTCTGCCTCTGACTGGCATGGGTGGATCACCGCTGACCAGGGGACAACCCACACTCGGGTGACAACCTAGACCCAAAACCCACGCGTTGTGCCTGAAATACCAGCAAACAGAACCATACACCAAGGAAATCAGTTGGGTTGGTTTGCTTTTTAAATGAGTCTGTTCCTTCTCTTGGAAAGGACTTCATTTTCTTATCACAGATGTTGAAACAAATGTGCTGGACTAGAGCCATTAAACATTACTCCTTGTTTCCTGACACAAACATAAAAAAATACGCAATATAAGTGAATGTTCCCACCAAATTAACAACTATAAGATCTTCCAGTATCATCTCCAAGTAATTAGCTCGTTCTCCCATACAAGTCGGAAGAAACTGTAACTAGCTGCGTGCATTTGTTACGGATTTACAACAGCAGCATATTTCAACTTCTTACAGTAACCAGATGAACGTGCAATTTCCAGCCCTCAGTAAGTGCAACTGATGCAGAAGTTATCACACACAACTCAATAGCTTCAATCTGTGAAGACATTTTAGCTGATCGCAGTGATGCTTTTGGCCTGTGAATCGCATGGCATCTCTTGCAATAACCACAAATACATATATCACCTTAGCGATTAAATACAATGCAATTAAATACATAGGAGCTAACTAGCAGAAAACCAAAGCTTTTTTTGGTTTTTTGCTTGTTTTGATTTTTTTTTTTAAAGTCAGTTGTGCAAAGATGAAAACAGATGTGCAAAAACAGAAAGCAAACAAAGTCTGCAGATAGCATCCAGTTCTTAATACAGGACTGTCTCCTTCCCTTCAAAAACACTTAGTTCTGAAACCACAAAAGAGGTTGTCTGATTAAAATAATGATCTCGGTTAGGATGGAAGATGTGAGCAGCAGTAAGAAGCACAGCCATAAAAATATAGGGAAAATGACATCAATGAAGATTAAATTTGAAGGCAGGAAAAGGAGATGATTGATAATTGAAACTATAGGCTTTAGTAGAATACATCTGGCTGAGAGGGTTCTTCAAATACATCCAGAATAAATGGGATTCCAGAGCTGGTATAGCCTGGATATTAGACAAAGCTGCAAAATCCTAAACCACACAAAAGCAGCTCAATACGTATTGCTGTTCTGTACTTGGGAAAAAGCAGGATAGCACATTCACATTTTACAGTCATGTGAAATACGTTTTTGTTGTATTGGAGACTAGAAATAATGTTAATGAGACATCGCCATTGTCTTAACTCCTCCAGTGAAAATAATGTTTTCATTCTAGCACTGCCAACAGTTTGAAGATCAGTTAATACCTAGCACAGATTAAATCAACACCATACTTCAACCAAAATGAAACACAAAAGTATTTTATCTGGGGTTTTTCTTCTCTTCTGTAATTTGCCTAGCAAAATTTTGGATGTTCCCAAGGGACATACTTGAACGAACATCCTAATGAAAGCAAAACTGTTAGTGTTAAGGTACGCAGGCAGATAGCTAGACCAAGCCCAAGTTTAAACTAGGAGGGTACCAACATGAGAAACTGCTGAACACTGGAAGGGGAAAGTCACCGTCCAACGCCAGATTGCGACTCAAATCATTAGACAATAATGGTAGGTGACAGAGGATGGACTCAAAGGTAGGTAAGTATTTTTAATTATTGTTTTGGGATCTCTTACTTAACCTAAAACTGTCAAAACCGCTTTAGGCTAAAATGTATTTCAAATCAGTTTTGTATGGAATGGGTAGCTACATATAATTTCAGCATGAGAAGACACCACTACTACACATCCCTGTAACATCTCTCCGCTTTTATCCCCACTAAAGCTTACGTTTAATAATCATCATCTCATCTCTTGCTTAGCTCCCTTTTCCAACACTTATTCTCCTCCTTTAGCCTCCAGCAGCCAACTGTGCCTGTACCGTGGCGTTGCCTTGAGCTGGCTGCTGCTCACCTGCTCTGCAGAGAAATGCCCCATCGCCTGGAGGAGGGAGAGGGTCCCTGCTCTGCCATAGCACTGCTGTCGCCTGCTCTTCTTCGTTTCCAGCTCTTGCTCCACTCAAGACTCACAAACAGAAGCCTAAGCTTGTATTTGACCTTTTCTGAACTCCCTAATGATATAGCTGCTAGCTGAAAAGGTGGCATCTTCTCTACATCCCTCTTTCATCCGGAAACGCAGCTCAAAAGCAGCTAGAAACCAAACGTGTCAGTTGTGAAGCAATGTTTTGCTGCTTCATTTCCAGTTGAATAGAGAGTGCGGCTTAAAGCCACATAAAGAGTCGAAGAAAATACCTGTTACGGGAAGGAAAAAAGAAGAAAATACCTTATTCTTTTCAGAAAACAAGAGGAGGGAGAGAGTTGTGGGTTCAAACCCAGGAAGCTCAGAACTTGCACGTTATTCAGGCAAGTCCCTAGCAAGGGCTGAGCCTCCCAGGAGATGGCAGCTGTGCCCCGGGGCGTCACGGGTGGGAGTCAGCGCCCACCGTACCGAACACGGCCACCCGAACCACAACTGCCGCCAGCCCTTATGTCCCTGCGGTGAAGGCTAGCGTCAGTTTTACTACCAGAGGCGTCTGGATGGGATAACGAACAAGTTTGTTTAAGCATCAAGAAGAAAACGACAGCTTTTCACGATACAAAAGGCTAGTTAGTAAGGAGGACTGACATGCTATCACAGACTATTAAAGTTGGCATATCACAACCTCTGGCTTTGTGCCACCTTCCGAAAAACAGAAGTAGTCTAAAACCAAAGCTCAGTAACTAGGACACGAAAGGCAGTGTTATCTGAAGCTACAATTACTTAACCATAATCCTACAAAGCACTGAGGAGTCTCCAAAGGCACCCTTTCCTTCGGGTGGACATCCACAATTTCCTCCCAAAGAGCTGAGATGCACCCCGAACAACGGAATGGTGTTGGACATTAAAAGAATTCATGGACCAAAAAGTCTGTGGGACCACAGACTGCAAACCTCTGCAGTACAGTGTTATACTGAAGGTGGCACAGCTACTTATGCTTGTCAGGGGGAAAAAAAAAAAATGAAACAATTAAAAAAAATAGTCACTAAACATGTTCTGAGTAAACCCTACAAAAATGCGCATCAGTCACTTGTGAGGAAATCGGGCCTTTTTGTGGGCTTAAAGCAGTACACATCTAGTGCCCAGGCAGCCATTTCAGTATCTGATTCAGACTTGTCTGGTAAAATTACTTATTATTGCACCAGTGCAACCAGTTATTTCCAGCTGAGAAATAAGAGAGATTGGTCCATCAAATTAGATTTTCATATTAGAGAGAAAGGAAAAAAAGGGCGAGGAGATTTTAAGACTAAAGGACCATTAAATTTTGTTTCTTGTCTAAGACAGGCCACAGAATCACACCCGTCCTGAGCTCAAAAGCATGTTTGAATAAAGTGCCTTCTTCAGGAAGGCATCCAGTCTTGATTATAAAGATATCCAAGCTCTTGTTATGCCCTTCTCCACTTGATTAAAGAGCACTCCGTGTATTCTCCCTGACAAGGTACTTGCACACTATAATCAAGCCCACATAATCAACCAACTATGGACTAGCTTCAGCAGATGAGAAATTCTTTGCATGAAGCCCTGGCTCCATTGGAGGCACCGACTTCATTTCAGCCACGATTTCACCTCTTATGCACTGACACGGCATTTGCGGCCCGTGCCCCCATCCCTAGGGATGCGACAGGACACCTCTTGGTCTTTTTCAGCATTAGCTTTTCAAGCAAACTGCTTGACGGGGACCCCGCGGAGCAAGCTGCTCCCACCGACGGGCCACAGACCCCCATCGCTGCCGGCGCTCGGCCACCCGCACGCTCGGAGCCTGATGCTGGACCAGCTGGAAGCAAGGGCTACGCCGAGTCCCCAGCCTGCAGAGCACCTATCGCCTTGCTGGCATTTGCTGATTTTATTTTAACAAATTTCTATAAATTAATGTTTAAGAATGAACGGATATGCCTAAAACTAATTATAAAGCGGTGAGCTGTAAGAATTTATTTTCCCCGAACAAAGCCAAACCTCATTTTATATTTAGCATTTTTCTTGAGCACACAACGTGCAGTAATGAGGTACAGCTATACACATATTTTTCCATGCTCGTTAAATCAATGACACATCGTTGAAATTCAAAACCACAAATAGGAGCTGCAAATGTGTGATTTCAATAGTCCCCATTACACTGATATCTGAGAATACCACACTATTGGCAAAAAAATACATATACACCTTCACAAAGCTGTATTAGGATAAATCGCTTTATCTCCTTTTTATAGGTTGTTAATGGAGTAACCGAGATATTTTGTGATGTAACTAAGGACGTATATGTACTCCGCAGCAGGCAAAGGTCCTGAATTAATCTTTTTTCTCATGTCAAAGGCATAACTTCTGCCACATTTTACCAGCATACTTTACAGCCAATCACCAATTGTTCTCTCAATAAACCCTCAGATTTGTGTCAATATGCATTGATAAGAGTTGAGGATGTATTTAATTCTCATACCAAACTGGTCTTAAGCAAGTGGAACTCAAGACAGTGCAATTTATTTCTGCCTTCCAAGAAAAATAAAGCTGCAAGCAGTTCACTTGGATTCAGCAACACAGATACAGCTCTTCAGCACTGGAGGAGAAAAATGTTACCGCAGTATTTTAGCTACATTATATATTGAAAAAAAGAAGAAACGCTTTCATAAAAATGTGTTGCATCCTGTTGTATGGCATTTCACTGTGCTAAGCTACTTTATGCTACAGTGCATTTGTAAGTGTTGTTCAACTGACAAAAGACTCCCATCGTATCATAGCCATGAAAATTTTTCTGAATGTATTTGGATAATATTGTACTTTGCCAGTACAATTTTATTTTTTATTGCAGTAGTTTTTATATTGCAAATTACAGAACTGAGATGCCTTTAATGTGACACTGATGTGACGGACTATCTCTAAGTGTTCATAGTCACATTTCTAAATTCGATTAAAAGAGATAAAGATTTATACCAAATAAAACCCAATTTTGCTCTCTGCTGTCAGCAAGAAAGGCCAGCAAAATTCCCCAACCTGATCTCACCATCATGCCTAAAGGCTGAACACTTAATCCCAATGAGAAAGCAAGGGTTATGTGTGAACAGCATTAGAGAAATCTGTCATTAAAATGATACCGATCTCTCAATATACAGAATGCATTAAAATGTATAACCAGAATGCAGTCACTACTTTGGGATTTTGCTTTTTTGCCTCCATCTCCCAACCCCCTTGCCAGCATTTTTCTGCTTCAGCCCTTCTGCCCTCCCCTCCCAAAAAACGCAAGCCTGGCTCAGCTGAGCTCTGGGACGTGACATGACCAGGAGCATCCAAGTAGTAAGGACACACAAAGATTGTACCATTAGCACCGACACGCATCAGGGCGTGAAGACATTCTTCTTACGGTAGTAACTTCAAAAGACATTAACTAAAGTGCAAGGAAAACTGTGCCAAGTCGCTGCTGGAACGTGAGACTATACATCAGGGGTCCTATTTCCAGCTTTAATGAC
This sequence comes from Harpia harpyja, assembly GCF_026419915.1. Classification (NCBI taxonomy): domain Eukaryota; kingdom Metazoa; phylum Chordata; class Aves; order Accipitriformes; family Accipitridae; genus Harpia; species Harpia harpyja. Next base: position 114,788,036 of record NC_068969.1, on the reverse strand, counting down.
GATTTGTTGTGAGATACTCAGTTTCCTCATCCATAATGAAGACAAAAATATTTACAGGCCTTTGACTTCTTCGAGATCCTTAAGTAAAAGGAGAATATAAAATTTATTACTGCAGGGGTAGTGAAGGGTCATTGCTGGCTTGTATTTAGAAGAGAAAAGGAGGAAGCTTTTTCTCTAGCCATTAAAGTTTTAGAGGCAAAATTGAAACAGAATGAGGAACTGCTCCATGACTACATTATCTTCTATCCCGAAAATGGAGAATAGAGCTGAGGTGAGAAAGTAGCAACACATTTACACTCTTACTTTCAGCTGAGCAGAGCTCTGGCAAATGTTATTTTAGACCTACATCGTCCTTGAGATGCAAAGACACAAGCAATTAAGCAGCAGTGGTTTGATTCAGGTAGTAACTGAATCCAGAGAAGAACCTAATACAAGATTTGCAATGTGGCCTTATGAATATAACTGGAAAGATTTTACTCCCAGTCCTAGTCTGTTATGAGTTGCAAAAATAAAAATAATCCCCAAAAAAATCAAATCAAAGACTAGCTTAGTCAACTTTTAGAAACAAACAAGTAGCAGCCCCAAACTGTTGCGTGGCTTTTAATTAGTAAATGGGACAATCTTTTAAATCATTTTTATGGCCATTCTCCAAGCCTCCTGCACCATTTCTGACACACTATGTCACACTGACCTCAGCATGGAAGTCACACACGTCCTGTACCATGACCCAACCGCCACTGCCGTTATCCTTACCAGGATCTCATTAGCCTCTCTCGCAGCACTTGTTCTGCTGATTACTCAAGATGAACCTCCAAGATTTGTCAGAGGTAACTGTTTGCTCCGGCCCCTAGGCAATCCTACGGCCAATGGGACCAATCACAATAAAATAGTCTTTTTTTTTTTTTTTTTTTTTTTTTTAAATTCTGCCCCGTTTTTAGAGTTCTGTTCCATATCTACCACCTCTGTGATACATGCATATGCCTTCAATTGTGGTTTTATCACTATATAGTATATTAGAGAGCATAGGATCAAGAATATATATCCCTGGCTCTTAGTGAGGGCTCCCACTAGAAGTATCTGCTCAGTAACCATTTCTGTTTGGAGACTTGACGGCTACAAATCTGATCTAGCTTATAGATAACATATTTCTTTACAATTTCTCTAATTTCTCAGGTGATAAATCCTCCCAGAAATCTATGATAATGATACAAATTACCACCAAAAATTTATGCTGACATCTTCTGCTTTCATACAGTCATACTGACTGATTTTAATTGCATGGACCATTTTATTATTTGGTCCCTCAAAGATGCCAGCCTGACAGACCATCAGATACTCAAGGGTTGGTTTGTTTGTTCCAGACCATTGGAAACTTCAGTATTCAAAATTTATGGTCAAGAATTAATGGTCCTGAAAATTTCTCAGCTCCTCCAGGAACTACATTTTTATCTGGATATAAAGACCTGAAAACATCTGGGTTTGGACAAGCTTTTTAAGCCACTCATGTCAAGACAATAATAATTTATTTTTTTAATATAAAAGTACTTTTAAATAATCAATGCCATACATACAAGCACATATTTTTTAAAAAACTAGTTGGTTTTTATTTTTACTTTTCTGCCTTGTAAACACTGAAAGAAGTTCTACCACTTTCATCCATTCATAGTAATATTGTTTCAGTTATATTTGAAAAACATTTCTACCCTAAACTTTACTAATTCTTGATATCTTCCATGTCTCTGATTCCTTTGACTCTCCACAAATTCTGTTTTTTTAATTCATAATTACTATTATCAGATTACTTGCTCCAATTTTTAGATTTTTCTCGTTTCTTTGTAACCAGACTGCTGTGGGTTTCAATTAAGACTGCTTTCTTTTCAGTATGTTGCAGCAACATTGTACTGTGTACATATAAAATACACTTCCAATTCCCCAATAGCCATTTAAGTCATTCCACTTAAATTCTCTCTAGCTGCTAATTTGACTCCTGCACAGGGGAATTATCTTCTGGTTTAAGAGATAACTTTACAAAGTGTAGCGGTGATGAAACAGTTGCGTATGTTTTGCTAGCAAATTGGGTTAATGGCTAGAGAAGCAAGTAATGTGTTTCATGCAATTAAAAAAACAACCACAAAACCCCACCAAAAAAAAAAAAAACCACCAAACAACCTCAAAAACCTACAAGTTCATAAAAAGCCAAACCTGGATGCAACCTTCGGTTGCAGCCATCATCTCTGATGTTTAGGATCTATAATAGTCATAGTCATCAATAGTCACTAATAGTTTATTAGTGTGTCGTTATTATTAGTATGAAATAATGCTCCATATTAAAGCTCTAGTGCCACTATTTCATATAAAATCTCAAAGCAGGAATGCAAAGGCTGTTCCAAGACTACAGAATTCCCTCGTGTTTGGGATTCTTTGTGAACTGCATTTTGAGAGCAGAATCAGTGACAAATTTGAAGTGAACTACCTTGTTCTTCTCTGCCTACCCAAATTTGCAAACCAGCCTATGGTCCACTAGTTGAAAGCATCGGCATCCTTAAGCTAGCTCAATTTCATAAGGTTGATCATACACCAGGAACCTTCCAATACCAGCTTATGCTTTCAAATACATTCAAAATAAATTACATAATATTCTTAAGGTTCTTGTTCTGAACTCAATCTGTGCTTCAAATATAAGTACTAAAACCAATCCCATTTAGAGCAATCACTGAAAAGCAATCACTGAAACCTCTATGCATATTTCATAAACACACTAATATGGCAACTAGCCAGGGAGTTGTTGAGCAAACAGCTCTTTAGTAGATATTAGTTATCGTTCGTGTGATTGCATTGATCTTGAGATCAGCCCTGTGCTAAGAGGACATGCTGCCTGTACATAACATCTCTGCCTGACTGCTCATTTTTATTTCCAACTAGGCAAGCCACTGTAACATGGGAAACTGATATTTATATGTATTATGTAAGAGATTACTTAAGCACTAATCAGATTTATCTAGGGGAGAGAGGCAAAATAGCTCATTCCCCAGGATTATTAATAAGCATTTTAAATTTAACCTTTTTTTGTTAAAGGTCAGAATACAGCTAGCTTATAAAGCGACCTCAGCAATGGTATTCATTTGGGCAGCTGGAAGTAAGGATAACCCAGATACTGGAAGTTATTACGTGGATATTTTGTAACTAGGAATTTACTGTGTAAGAATACACACGGAAAGACGATAGCACATGTGCGTGTGTGAACACTCTCGCACTGCTGCCTTGTTTTCAGACTCGACTTTAACAGATGACGCCTTAGGAGGATTTATTTACCAAACAAGAAAATATCTTTCCCCCAATGCATCCAAATACTACTCATAATTTAAAAATCAGAGTAATTACACTATTACTAAGTAACCCAGCATGTTATGTGACAGGGCATACCCCATCCAAATGGTTCTCTCCTAAGGAGGTAGAAATGAAACCTTTAATAGAAATTATCCCAATTCAGCAGCACAAGCGATGCCTACGCCGGGTGCGCTGCTCAGGGCAAGGCTTTTGATCCATTTGGTGCTCGGGTTGAAAGGCAGGAGGAGCAGCGACTAAAAAACCACCCGTGATATAAATACAACTGATAGAAAATTCAGTACAAAAATAAACAGTTCCAATGGCTATTACTGGGTTTAAGTGTTTAACTTTTTTCTGCTTGCAAGAATATAGCTTCAGGTTGCTAGTCATTAGTTTTTCATGTAGTTTATAAAAAATTACAGATTAAAAAGCCTTTCCCCCCAAGTAAGTGCTTACAGAGCACACTAACAGCAAGTCTATAAAGATCTCCTGAATAAAGTACGAAATTTCCCCTGTGTTTACCAAAAGGCAGGCTCTGTACAGTAAACACTATAATTCTTTTCTGAACTATTATTAATTTATCAACATTCACTCCCTCAGCTACTGCCTCAAACTGGAAGCTTGTATTCAGTTGGTATCCGAGTAACTGAAATCCCTTCCAAGGCATCCTCAGCTCTGTACAGAGGCTTGCACACTTGCGTGCATCACCTTGCTGGTAAACGAGCATCAAAATAGACCTGGTATAAACGAGTTCAGCTTATACCATGATCTGGATCCATCTCTGGTGTCGTGCATCGCCCCTGCGATTTGTGCATCCATAAATGACACTGGTTTTGCTGGGGTTTTTGTTTGGTTATTTTTTGTTGTTGTTGTTTGGTTTTTATATGTACTGATCAGAATTAGGGCAAGGCACCCCTGCAGAAAACAGGCACTGGAGAACATAAACGTGGAATTGTTTAGATTTAAAAAATAAATAAATAAAAAACCCCTGAACTTGTGAATTTAAGTGGGCCACATCTGTTGGAAACCTATTTTCATCTAAGAATAAACACTGTTAAGCACTAGCTGTTGAGGTTAAGAGTAAGGTAAAGAGCTGACTTCGACAATTAGTGGCTGTTAGGGAATGTACATCAACACAGGGATCCTCCCAGGGTACAAAAGACGAGAAGAAATCTTTAAGTTATCTCTGCACCTGATACAAGCTCAGTGTGTTGCATGAGGAACTGATGGCTGAGCTTCAAAGAGATTGTGTGCTTCAGCTTAGCCAGACCTTCCTCAAGACTAACTTTAACTGTAAAACTCACATTAAACAACGAACCCATAGCAAACAACACAATTCAGTATATTCCACCCCTGTCATTTCCCACGCAGATATTTACCTAATTGGATGTCCTCAGACAAGATGCTTCCTGTATTAACGTGACTATTCAAAATCAAGCTAAGCCAGTGGTAACTGCAAAACTCAGTCAGTGCCACGATGCTATGCTGTATTTAAATAGCTCTAACGTTGCCATTGCTTTTCTTCTAACAAGCGGAGTCACTTAAGCATCAAAGCAAGCCTGAGCTCATGAGGCAACTTCTGTTGTACGTGGTTACTTAAACATGGCCAACCAACCTCTCCTTCCTAATTCCTTCTCGTGGGATCCATCTCTACTCGGTCCTTTTTGCTGCTGTTATCCTTCTGTCCTCAGAAGTGCAACCGCGAGGAAGGAGCCAAATCACACAGCAGCAACCAAATTCTATTCGCATTAAATATGAAGGAATTACATGATATTGTTACCGTTATCTTGCACTGCAGCTCAGCAGACAAGCTCAGGGACAGAGAAGGAACCTCAGTAATAGACAATAGTACAGCGGCAGATTACTTGAATGGCTAATGATAAATGCAGGATTATTATTTATAAACAGAGAATTAATAGCTTTCAGGCATCAAACTACTCAACTTTTGCTTCTAAAATGTCATCTATATTTCTGAAGTGTACAGACCTCCCAGAGAAACTTACACATTAATTTACAGAAGCAATGAATTCAGCTAAGAATTAATTCCTTAGTACTGGTTTCTATAAGATCTTGGGGGGGGGGGGGGGGGGGGGGGTGCAGTAGCATTATTCCTTCTAAATTAATTAGGTGAGTGCATATAGTTATCTGAATATGTATGTCCTCATGTTTTCAGTATTTGCTGAAACTTTCACCTGGGATTAAGTTTCTGGACCCCAGAGAAGAGCACTTCAATTAGAAAGGTGAAAAAATGTGCATTTGAAATGAGCTTTCTGCCAAAAGCTGCAATGGCTACTCTTAAAATTAAGTGCAACTGATAAAACCTGACACAATAAAAACTCAAGAGTTTTGCTCAGGTTTGTTGGGCTTTTTTAGAAAAGCTCTTCAAAATCTGTTCTCATACGGCCTGCGTACTTCTACAGGCACGGGGTGTCTGATGGAGGATTTAGCGAGGCTGGAGCTGTTCGTAAAACGTGTTTGTTGATGCGCTGGGAGGAGAATCGGCCCCTCCAGAGCCTCCCCAGGCAGAACCAACCACACAGAGGAAACACGCTTGCAAATGGGCACTTGTAAAGTGTCGCTGAGTTACCAAAGTAAAAACTTCATGCCCAGTGCCTTGCCCCACCTTTCAGACATTTTAAGCACCTACAAACTACTTCTCTTTGGTAACGGAGGTCGAAGGCTCAACTATTCCTTCATTTACACGGTGAGTTAAACTACAGGCTTGCGTCTGGTAGGGTGAATTTTACTTTTTGGTCCAGGAAATCAGTAATTCTTTCATCCAAATATTTTGGTTTTCTAACCTGTATTCATGCTGGATGATGAATTTTTCTATCAAGAGGAGATACAAATATCTCCAGACGCAGCATAATGTCGAATCAAATATTTAAGCCACAGGCACTTCGACTAAAGAAACTAAACGACAAAAGATGTTTATCCCTTGTTCTTTTTTCTTGCATTCTCTTTGGAAGCTGTAGAGAAGATTAGAAATTATTTGCCAGGATTGTGGTCAGTTTTGCCACAAATCCTGACAGATACACTGTGTGTTCAAAGAAATCACGACCACTATCTGTGGAAGAAACAGCATTTTAAAAATACAGAATTATGATATGCTACCTACACTTTTTTGTTGTTTTGTTGCCTATTCCTTTGAATGGGATTTAAGACTTCTTTATTTTTTTTTCTCCTCACTAACCAGGGGAAAAAGGCCAAGAAGAGTATTCTGCCTTCACTAATTATGGAAGTGGAGAGCTGCAACTGAAGAAGATTTCTACCAACAAGCAAAAACAGGAGGCAGAATTAGCAGCAAAGTATCAGCTAGCTCTGAACCATGAAAGCATGCACACGAGAACAAAATTCCCAAGAGGCTCAATAAGATCTGAATTTTTGTTTCAGGAGCACCACTCATTTCTTACAAGAGCTGCTGCCTGCTCACATTATCCTGAAATGAGACCTTGTGCTGCTTGCCCTGAGCCAAAGTCTGACGGACTCCACTAGTTCCTTGTTATATATTTTTCTCATTATTTGCTCCAGTGTTTCCCTGGTATAAAATTTTAACATGCTAGGAAGAGATAAATTAATTCCCCTCTCTCCTATAGACAGCCTGAGAGAGGCCATTTAGCCAGGACGTTAACGACCGAAACTGGGAAAAGGAAGAAACATCAATCCATCCACAAATGATCAGAAATGTAGAGGCATAGCGAATTAACAATACTCAGAGGAGCTCAGGAGGCTGAGGGAAATCTTCCAGGTCTGTCTAAAATACAAAGTTTTGTGATTTTTCTTAATTTTAATCAAGACATACGAAAAAATATTCCCCGCCCATGGATCTCATTGCCATTAATAACCAGGGAGGCAGGAGTGCCTCAGTGCTGCCCAATGCATAAGGAACAGCACCGGCTTCATGAGGCTCACGGCGAGCCTGAAGCCCCCAGAGCAGCCATCCCGGGGCAGCCCGTTACACCAGCAAACAGACGGGGAACAGGTCCACGCTACAGAGGTCAGGTGCAAGCTCTGGTCTGCAAAAAAGTAGGAGAAAAACCTGGCAGAAACTGCAGGTGATGTGGTCTTCCCCTGTTGCCTGCTGGTCTGGCTGTTATTTTGCTTTGCAGCTCCAAAAAGGATTAATACCTATTACCGTAGCAGAAAGCGAGGACACGGGCTTTGGTTTGTAATCCTAGGTTTAGAGGCTGCGGGGGGGTTGGTTCGGTTTTATGGTGCCAAATCCCAAAGAAGAAACTGTAATCCCCCAAATCCCAGAGCTACAGACCACTCCTAGAAGCAAGGATGAACACATCAAGCTTCACCTGCGTTAGTACACGGACACTTCCCCGAGACTGATCCCGGCCTTCCCGATATCTATAGCGTTTGGACCATCCCAGAAGCCTGAGAATCCTGCTCAGTTACCTCTCAGTGAAAAATCATGCAAACCAACATTTGTCTAGAAAATGCATATATAAAGAATTTCTAAAAATACAACATCTCTGTCCCCTTTAATTAGTGGTTACATGTTAGTCTGTAGAACTAGAAGGGAAGGAGATTTTGCGGCAATACCTTTTTCAAACCATTCTTCTGGCACTCAGTTCTTGATATTATACTGCAGTGGTAACCATCTATTTAGCTGATGAGTTTATTAACAGGGAGAGCAAGAAGCTCACTTGGCCATGAATTTAGGAGCATTACCTATCACAGCTAAACTGTGTCAGATCCCAAACTGTGCTCTGGGCAACTTGGCAGATCGCATCAGGCACTGAAGTATCCAAGCGACCTAACTTTGAGTAGGTAAATTCAAGAACTAGTCCCAACAGATTGCCCTTCTAGTCGATGGGGTGAGAGGAGCTCTTCCAGAGGGAGCTCTGGGACAGTACTTACTGTACTCTCAGATGGGAAGTACTTCTCTCTCCCCATTGACCATGTAAAAGAGACCAGCTTCATACATATCTAAATTTGGTACTTGAAGTTAGGCAGCGTGAATACTTTCCTACAGTGTCAACTCCTCACCTTCACATCCAACTGCTTCTAAAGGTCTCCAGGCTCTTCCATGTGAAGAACTTGGAAGCTTGTAGAAGTAACTGGAAAGAAAGTGGGATAAATCAGCCTAGCTGCCCCAGGAGAAGTGACCACTCTTTCAGAGAACCAAAGGACACAACCAAACAAGAGAAAAAGGTGGTGTGGAAGGGTCCGGTTCTTACCTGCCAAAACTCGGACTTCTGCATCATTTCCAGTTCTCGAACTGGCTGGGTTTTTCGCCAGGCATCTGTAGATCCCGCTGTCCCCGTGCTGAACCCTGCTGATCTGTAAAGCTCCGGAGGGCAGGACGGCCACCCGCGTGTCGGCCGGGCTCGGGAACACGTCCTCCTGGTTTCGCTGCCAGTGCACCACGGGCATGGGCTCCCCAACAACTTCACACTTCAGCAGAATCGTGTCTCCTGCAAAAGCCGTGACAGATTCTGTCTGGGAAAGAAACCTCAGTGGTCCTGCAAACACAAGCAAAAAAAGCAATTATATAGCTGCTGAAAATAGAAGTCACACACTGTTTCCATGCTGATTTGTATTTTGTTAACAGTCCAGACTAAAACAAAAAAAAAAAAATTACATGATATTCTGCAAACTGCTTGGAGATTGCTATAATGGCCAGGTGACTAACACTTTCCTTTGTAAATTACACTCATTAACAGCAAAGAAAAGATGTGTTATCAACATAAAGAGTAACAAATTGCACCTGTTACTTACAAACCCACTCAGGAACAAATTTAAAGTATAGATATGCTATCACGCAATCCAAACTGCTCAGAACAGGATGGCATTCAAAGGAAAGCACAACTAAACCTACGTAAGGTTAAGAAAATGTTACAGTTGCATCTTGCTGTATTTCTTCTTCCCTCCAAATAAAAGGAAAAATACTCTGAAAAACCTCTGCTAAATAAGTTACTTGGGTCACATAATCGAAATACTTCAAACAGGGAATGGCCCGTGTCTGTTTTTCCATGAAATGTTTTTGACTCACGAGGGCAGGGGAGCAGAGCTGGAAGCTTTAATTGCACAACCCCCAGATGCCCCAGCCTCACTCAGTGCAAAATCACGAGGACCACATCCTTCACAAGAAAAACCCGGCAAGAACAGAACACCGTCTGCAAGATTCCAAGTGCAAGATGTCATCAAGACCATGGACTTTATTACCTGGAAGCATCGTTGCTTTGCAGAGCACAGATAAACTTGCAAAGAAGGAAAAGAAAAGGAAAAAAAAAAAAAAAAGGAAAAAAAAAAAATCAGCCCTCTTTCCAGCCAAGTACAAGAAGGACAAACCAAGAAGATAAGCTGAAGCAACTGCTTGGATTAGGGATGTGCTGGAGACAGTGGGGACATGTTCTGGGGACATGCTCCGGCTCTAGTCCTGGCCAGTCCCTAGAAATGACCCCACCAGCTCCCAGCCCGGCTGAGCACGCTCGCCTGCCTGCAGGGACTACCTGAAGCCACACCAGTAAACACGATCACTCAGACACGTGTGCGAACATGTGCCAAGTGTTGGACAGAGTGAAAAACTTAAGAGACAACACTAAGAGCCACCAAAAAGTATATAGGAAACAAGTATCTTTTAGATTATGTCAGTCAGTATACAGTGAAGGCTTTCAAAAAGGAGCTGTCAGTAGAGACTATTCTTTGCTTCGTCAGCTTCTTAATAAAGACCTCAATTTTCCAGGCATTAAAATGCCACCCAGATATTCAGCAAATCGGTGTACTGGGGAACGACTGTGTACCAGAAAAGGCATTTGAGTGGGAGGCCCGCATTCGTTCCCCGGTTCAAACACCTATTTTCGGGCGTGATTTTGGCCCCCCCCATCTCTTGTCTCAGTTCTCCTCAAACACGTTGCTCCTGTCTCACGGAGCATCCGCAAGGACGAGATCTCGCAACCTGGGTGAAGCTCTGCCGTGAGCTGAAGCGGGGGAAATTCTTTAGCGAGACTGAAACTGGCTCAGTGAAGGCTTCTTAATGGCATTTCCACACGTGAAAAAGAGCCTACATGAATCTAGTGTTGTGTGGGCAGTGGTATTTCTTAATTGCCAGGTTTACAAGCTATCCCTATGAACAAAGGGAGTGAGGAGAAGGCAGTCGTTCCCAACGCCACCCACGCAAGCCCTGCCACCCGCTGCACCCTCGCACACCTCCCCGTTACAGCAAGGATGCTACTTTCCAGCAGAGCTATTGGCACAGACGCACAAGTAACAGCTTTTCACCCCCAGCAAAGCTGGTGCAAGCTAGAAAAACAGAAGCGTTCAACACTTTAATTAAAAAAAAAAAATTGAATATAAACACAGTGTGAACAGTGATGGAAAGCTGTTGAAAACTGCAGATTCTTCCAGGAGGAAACACAGCTAAATCTAACAATTTACCGTAAAAACGAGGACTAAAACAATTGCCATAGAAGGACTTTTTTTTTTTTCCCCCATGGCAGCACCATACCTCCCATGTCCATGCGCACAGGCAAGTTCCCACTTTGCCCTGCCTCTGCACTGTCTCTCTTTCTGCGCGTACCCCAACTCTTTTTCTTTTAAAGTTTAAAAAAACATAATAAAAGTCTATGCATAACAGATGGGGACATTGCAAAAAACCTTTTGCTGTGTCCCAATGAAAAGACACTAACCACCTTTTTCCATGGTTATGTTCAAAACTCATTCATCTCTCTGCAGGACCATAACATATGAGATCTTAAAACTATCACTGGGTCTTTACAGCTCTCCTGGCTTACGCTGATTTATTTTAAAGACAGTTTGTGAAGCTACACAGATGTTTGGGTTGTTGGGAGCTGGCTCAAGGGAACGGACCAGCAAATACATTCCGAGAAAGTCACTTTCCGAGACAGACTCTGGAATTAAACATTGCAGATCCTCGGTGATGCTTCGCTTGGTAGCCAAAGGGTCACAGATGCACCTCCCTGCGTTACGCTCAAACCTACTTAGGAAACTTAATTGAAAGCAGTACCCAACTCCGATTTACCATGCAGTCTGCTTGGCAGCCTATCAGGATCCCCATCTTTCCTTACAGAAGACCCAATTATTAAGCAATTAAAGTTCACTTAATAAAAAGGCTTATCATTTGGGGGACAGACCTCAGGGTCTGGAACATGTTTAGCTATTAAATATTCAGCAATTTAGTAGCACTCAGTACAATCCCCCAGAGAAGAACTGCTTTAAATGCTTTGTTTGTTTCAAATTAAAGTCTGCAAGGTTACTTAACATCAAGACAAGACCTTTTTTTTTCACTTTCAATTCACATAATAGCTGAAGGGCGAGAAACCAAGGTAATGAAAAAGAGTGATTTCCTTCTGCTTGCTTCAGAAAATAGGAAAGAGAAGCATGGGTGAGTGAATCTGGAAATGTAAATATTTTAGAAACTGCTGTCTAATTCTCTCTTCCACAGGCTGGTTTCCAAAAAGGTGCTACACTTCAGTTACTCCATACTCTTTTTTTGTTTGCTAGCTCCAGTCTACAATTCTGAAAATATTTGCGCTGAGTTGTGTGCAACAGAAGTATCAGAACAAGACCTACACCAAATAATCCAAGTACAGATGTGGTGTTCAGGTTCGTTCACAGAAACAGGAGCTAAATAAACTGTTCCCCTTCTTGTTGCAAACCCCACCTTAAGCTGGACACTCAGATTTTTGATTAAGAAACTAATGGGGTGGGGGGGGGGCGTGGGAGGGGTGGAAATCAAGTTACCAACATGCATTCAGCAATATTGCCAGGCAGGGAATTCCTGCGGTGTGGTACCAGGCAGCCACTCCTAGTACTGGCTGTCAGCCTAATGAGAAGGATTCAAAGGGAAGGATTTAAATATTACAATAAAATGAACGTTAGTAAGATATTTTATGCCTTTGCATTTTTTTTTAATATATGAAATTTGGGCAGTTAAGGTTTATATAGATGGAAGTTAAACCAATTTGCCACAAAGGGCACCCTCAGCGCAAAGTGGAGGAGAGGAAGGTGCCTTACTGTCTGAGAAGCCGAGGATGGAAACCCGCCTGGTGTTCCAAGAGCAGATGAGGCCAGAATATGACACACCAAGTAATCATAGGCCTATTTACTATTACCTATTTCCAACAAAAGAAAAGTTCAACTGCTCCTCAAACTTGTGCCTGATATTGGAAATACATCATCCTGCTATAGGAGCCGAATATTTCAAATAACACTTACCAACCACCAGCTAAGACTACACTCGAAGCGTGCCAGAGGAAATACAAAATCTTAGCAAAGAGACACTAATTTGCTCTACGGTCCCAGTTTCCAGCTGCTTTCTTTGCTTCAGCCATTGGCATGGTATTCAGGAGAACATGTATGATCTCTTATTAGCACTCGATTTTCATCAAATTCACACGCCCAAGCTAAAAATATATAAGCAGCATTAATGCATGAGCATTTGTCCGTTACGCCTAAATTAAGCCACCCACCTCCCAAGGCTGCCTATGTATGGGATTAACCAATTAAGAGCTCATGACCACTAAAAAGAAGGCAGAATCTACTTTTTTCTTTTTTTTTTTTAAATACAAACCACACTCAGTATTCTGACTATGCAGAACATATTTATAATCCTGTGAAACTTCACCCTTGAACACAAAGTACTGCAATTCCGACTGCAATGCACAGACACGATCCCCACTGGTAGATCACATCACATACAAATACACCGTGAAACAGGGAATACGCAAGTCTCTGATGTGATTTATGTGATGTGAACATACGATTGCCTTGATTTCTCCCAACTGTGGAGATTCGCATAAGCAAACTTCCCTAGAAGTTAACATGGCTGCTTGAAACAACATAAATTGTGGGTAATGACAATACAGTCAACATCACATATCAACTGTATCCTGAACCGTTCCATCAAAAAATGAAATACTGAAAAGTAACTGAGAATTTCAGAGAAAGAAAGAAACACAGCATCCTTAGAAATAAACCTATACAACTCTAATTTGTTATCTTTTGTTTTCCCTGGGTCTCAGGTGTTACTTCTGCAGCAGTCCAGTTGTAACCCACCATCACAGCCCTATGGAGATACCGAAATACAGCTGACTGTGTCACTGAGCATCCAGCAGCTGCAGCCAAAGGGAGAACAGACACAATTTAAAGACTGGAAGTTTGATTTAAGAAGTCAGACTTCAACAAGTATGACAACTCTGGTCTATAGCCCTGTCTGCAGTAGATAAGGATCAACATGGGCTTGGCATTGAAATTGTGTACTGAGATGCAAATAATTACTTATGAGGCACAGTGGCAGGCAGGTCCAAATAGCTCCAGATTAACCCAAGTACAGCTAGTTACATAATAATTAATTGAAATAATTGTGTACATAAGTGTGTGTATATATATAGATAAAAAAATATCTGAGTGCATCATAGGTCTTTAATTTGTATTCTTATGTAAGCAAGAGATAATATCATTTCATTTTCATAAATGAGGAACTGAGTCTCTAAGATACAGGTTAAAATATTGAAAGGCAGCAAAGCCACGGAAACTGGCATCCCACTAGCTTATAAAATGTGGCAGCTTCTAACTGGGAAGAGTTCCTCGGGCTTTTTAAGCACTTCTGAAGATGCTACAGTGACTGACTTGCTTGCTCAAGGTCACCAGAGAAATCCAAGGTAAGCAGGAGTTCAAACCAGGCTTTCCCAAGCCCTCCTGTAAATATATCAGTGTTTCTTTCTTTCCTATAAAACTGAGTGGGAGTTTCTTTTGGGGTACCCACAAACTGAAACAACCTGAAATACAGTTCAGGGACAGCCTAGGAGGGAGAGAAAGGTTGGGTTCGTGCTGAGTTCTCAGTTTCTCAGCAGAAAGGAGAAAAATCCTTGTAAGGGAATGAGCTTAAAGTAAAATTCAAGCCCGTGGGCTCAGCTGAAGAGGGGTTGAAAATGTACTGCCTGCAAAAAAAACCTTAGGGACCACCATCACCAGATACCCTAAAAATAAAACTACAAGGGATGAGTTTAAACAGACACTATTATGTTTAATATTCATCGAACAAGTGTCAAAAAAATACCTACTTCACATGCTTTTCTTCTGTCCTTTTAGCATGTGTCTCACTGCTTTTGGATTGAGGAGTGACTCATCCTGCTTTGCGCCAGGGGAGCGAAAGCAGCTTAGATGTTTTCAGCCAGATTCATCCCAAACTCCAAGCCAAACAAAGCATTTGGCCTCATTTCAGGAGAGCCAAACTGCGATAGCTTTTTTAGCCTACGCATTTAAGGGCGAGACAATTATTTCTGCAACTTGTATCTAGCATTCAATTATCGTACTGGAAAACACATCTTGACATTCTTGCTGTGACATCCTCTAGTCCTTAGATAGCCCTCAGAGCTCCACTGTGAAGACTCAAAGGGGCAGTCCCTGCACTTCTCTCTGCAGCCCTTTTGGGAGGAGGATAATTTAGTTGACCTCAAATAGTAGCACAGCTCTAGAGGGAATCTCTGTACTGGGTCAACTTACAACAAAGTCAAAGAAGCAAAGCACAGATTTTATAGTTGACTGTAAATGCAATAGTGTGTGTGTATATATAAATAGATATTTAGGGGAGAGTTTAGGCTCTGACACTTAAGCTGTGTTGCAACCCTGATGGTACTTAGTCACAGAAGTGCCGCAGTTCCCCAGGCATCCTCACCTTTTGAGGAGGTTTTAATCCTGAGAGTTTACTGTTAGATCAGGCTCCTCATATAACACCAGGAGAGCCACCATGTTTCCTCTTAAACCACAAGGAGATAAAGGTCAGAAGCCACCTATTCCTCCATCAGCCTTACCCTCGTGAGGACACGTTCACACAAGTGCTGTTGAACTCGCTGTAGATGAGATAGAAACCATAACTCATGAACAGACAATTCAGAACATCCCACGTAGGAAAAAAAATTTCCCCTTTTCTAGTACAGGGGCACATCGAGGTCTCCTCCAGCACAGCAATTTTCTCTCCCAGCATGTACAGTCCATTACAAATATCATAGCACCGATTTTTGGCAGCAATCCAATTCCACCAAGAAAGGCTAGCTGAAGGAAGATGAAGCCAGGCTCTGCCCTTTGATGCCTCTTACCTATCACAGGAAATAAATGAACTTATTATTCTGAAAAAGACTTTTCCCTAACCTGTGTTACTGATGTCAGCTCAGATTATCAAAACTGCAAGAATTTTAAAATCTAATTTACTTGTCACCTTTTATGCAGCTCGCTTGCTGGCTTCGCTCAGCATAACGCATGGAAACAATCTATTTTTTCCATCCACATATTTATGCTGTAGGGGGATTTTCATCAAGGATTCAATGCCTTCATGGTCAGTTCTACTTAGTCTTCGCAGATCTATCTTTCTGATTCAAAGCACTAGCACAAAGCTGTTGTGCCTGAATGTCCCACACATACAGGATAGGTTCAGAAGAACAAAACTTTCAATTTTAACTGAACCATTCAAGTACAACCCTCAAGATTGCTTTTCTCTTCGTTCTACAGGTTTGTCAGCATTTCAGAGTTCGTGAGAGCCAAATTCATCATTCTTCAAGATCACGGCTTGAAACCACAACCTTCTTATAGCCACGGGCAAAACACCAGTCTCCAGAGCTCCCTGCCTATAGCCCTCTATGGCTGTTCACTCAGCGGGTTGGATCTAGTTCCTCCCTCGCAATTTGTGCAAGATACAGCCACAGCTTTCAGCTTAAGACTATTTGCTGATTTCTCAAAGAGAAGGGGGGGGAATAAATCACAGAATAACAGAATGGTTTTGGTGGGAAGGGACCTTTGAAGGTCACCTAGTCCAACCCCCCTGCCATGAGCAGGGACATCTTCCACTAGATCAGGTTGCTCAGAGCCCCGTCCAACCTGACCTGGAATGTTCCCAGGGATGGGGCATCCACCACCTCTCTGGGCAACCTCTCCCAGTGCCTCACCACCCTCATCGTAAAACATTTCTTCCTTCCATCTGGTCTGAAAGCACAGTAGATATTAAAAGCAACAACTGCACTAATATTTATTAACAAGCCTACATGATATACTGAATCTCTGGCAGTGTAACTCCCTGTCATTCACAGTAGTACAATACACCTGCGTTGGGAAAAGAAATACTACCCTAAATTTTTATCACCCACCAACAAGCCCACCTACTGCTTTGCCCCTGTTAATACACAAATCAGAGGGTGTAAATCTCTTCATCTTCCTGTCGGTGGTTCTTGCCAGCACTCGTGGCTTGCAGCCAGCAAGCAGAACAGGCTTCCCGCCAGTCGCCAATGAAATCATCAAATCTGCTCCTCAAACAGAAAATAAGCAAGAAGAAAATAGGCCTTTTTTACTGCTGAAGAATCTAAAAAGGGCCATATTTCAAAATCTCTAATTAAAACAATAAAAAACGCAGGCGCTCTCATTTGTGTGCCACGCACTGGGAGTTTGCTGGTGCTAGCATCGTTTAGTCCATTATATTTAAAGCCTTGCACTTGGAGCAGCGACTTCGCTTTCATAAAGCACTGTAGAAGGAGTATAAAGATGCCCTAAGCGGACCAGCAATCTCTTGATGTAACAGTCTACAAATGTAACATGATATTTTTGTGACTTGCTTCATTTAAAGTACTTCAGAACCACCTTGAAAGGACCTTCAGACTAATTAGGTGTAACTCCAGCCACACCTCCCAATAAACGAACAGAGTCTTCAAGCAGGACAGAGGCATCCCCAGCTCCAGAGAAAGAAAGAACGAACAAGCAACGCAGCCACCCCTGCCTTCAACGAGCAGGGATTGCTCTGTTTGGGCTACCACCGAGAGCACCGAGCTGAGCGGTACCATGGGACAACAGCAGCCAGAGCTGAAACCCTGCTGAATCGGCGCCGAACGCACAGGTGAGCCATGAGCCGAGTGAAGCTTCACAACAGTCCTAGTTAGTAAGGGTTGGTGTGGTCTGTAAGGCTACCACAAACCTCTCTATCATGCAGACCCCATCCACTGCGGCTTCTGAATCCAGCTGTCTGCTTTAAACCTCATCTTTCAGAAGTCTGAAATGCCTAACGTGACGTGAACTGTGGTTTATTCTCCAATGATAGCAGTAGATGTTTCTGATGTGACAGACCAGTTCTGACATACTGAAGGTCAATCTGTTCAGAGAAAGGAAGAAGGAAAAGTAGAACTCTGCTACCTCGAATAACAGATTCTGCCTACACAGCAGAGAAAACGTTTATGTATGTTCCCTTCCCCTCCCCTAACCCAGTTCATGGACTATCCTACAGCACTTCGAAGACCCAGAACGTATATAAATTACCACAGCAAAAGGCTGCTTGCTTCTCTGCTCCCTCCTCTACTGACTAGCCATAGAAGATCAAATCAAGTTCAAGAGGACCTCAGTCCTCTAGTTTAAGGCACTTAATGGCACAGGCTCATGATATCTATTTAAAGAAAAGATCAATTCAAAACTCTCAATTACCACTCATCTTCAGCAGACACTCATCTCAGCTGTGCTGAAGACCAGACTTTCTCAAGGACTAGGACAGACCACAGAGCAAACGCTTGTGAGAAGAAAGATTCATCAGAGATTTCAGAAGCTTCAGATGCAAGTACAAGGGCAAGTTTATTTTAACTTATCAGCTGAAAGCATAGGGCGTCTCACACACACAGGGTGTGACGTATGGGCGTGCAAGGTATGTGTGGCTCTTTCTTAAATGCCTGAATGCAATGAAAGAGCCCAGACAGCCCAAGCACCAGAGCTGCTTGGGAGAAGGTGCAGAAGATTGTGCAAGGCAGTGACAAATGAAGATGAGGAACACTGAAGTAGAAGATGCAAATGCAGCACCTGAGAAGTTCTGGCTGCTGTCCATTTTACCCTCTTCCAGCTGTTTGAGGCTTTTCGGGTTTTTTTTCAGTGGGCATCCATTTTCGCAGCTCTTGCCTGGTGAAAAAATCTTTGAAAGCCACTTATTCTGCCAAAGCCAACTGCAGTTCCTCAGGGGCAGCACATGCCACTAGTGATTAAAGGGACACTACAGGTCACGGAACTTTGGACAAACTTCCAAGATGATGAATATCAAGCCTTTGACTCCACAAGCACGGGCTGGGAATATCTTACATCATTAGTAACGATGAGACCAACAGGATGTTTAGACATTGTACGCAAACCCACGGGATGTGAAGCAGCCCAATCCTTGATAGGTTTAACTACGCCAAAGGAGGCATTCATTCTCTCAAGAATATATAACATAGTTCAAAATACAAGGACGTAAAAAAAACCCCTAAAAGTTTATCTTTTCTCTTGACCATTATCTGACATGCTGCATGAAAACACGCTTTAGTTCTGTCTTGTCTCATTCCAGACAGAGAAGGTTCAAAACATATCCACCAACTTACTTATCGAATCCCACTTCCCAGTGGATTTGTCACAGCGCTGAGCACCACAACTGTGACCGTATTCATCCCTGAAAGGTGGGAATTCCCCTCAGCCCACGGTCAAGACGGCCGACCACGGTCCTGCGGTGACTGGCAGTGCATCTGGAGACAGCGCACTTCAGCCATGCACCCACGGGACAGCTCTCTGCCTCAAACACCTAACTCCTCTCTTCTTGCATCCTCTTCACACGAGGGTAAGCGTCACACAATATGTTACCTGACAGCAAAAAAACTAGAGAAACTATAGAGAGAACAAATTAATTGGAAAAGCAATTCTGACAGAGTACACATGATACTATGGTGCCCATCCAAAAACTCAAAGTCATGCAGCAAGCCACGTGTCAGAAATAATATAAGACTTAAATGAGACATTAAATGGGATGTTAAATGATTTTTCTCAGTTGGCTAGCACTTTTAAACTTCATTTCATATTTTTAAGATATTTCATTTCAGCTATATTCCTTCCCTTACAGCATAAACCCTGTGTTTTCTGCTAAGGATAAGGATCGCAAAGCTAAGGGTTAAGGACAAAATACCCCCACCCACCCTAAGTTCTTAGAATTGTGCCCAAAATACAAGAATTGGCTTAATTTTTTTTTTTTAAATTATATTGGCTAGAAGTTTTTTTTTCATTTGTCTTCAAGGACAAATTGCAACAGCCTATAATCCATATTAGGGAAAACATCACATGCTACACAGCTGAACACATAAGAAAGAGGTTATAATTGTTTTACCATTATAGGCAGCAATATTTTTCTAGAATAATCAATTCCTCATAAGCCCATAGCATTTATTTATTTATGGGAGATCTATTTAAATGTGCTTTTCCACACATTAGGATTCAGCCTCCACCTTATTTTCCTAATCATTAAAACTAGCAAAATTACTATTGCCCCCACCCCCAAGAAATCAGTGGCTTCCTCGGGAAAGCAACTAAAACCAGCTAGTAATTTGGGTCTGACAGATTTACTAATGTATCTGTAGGCCACTAAAGCATTTGAATCATGTGACGTATCTTTTTATGAGACAAATTTGGTAAAAGCATGTCGAAGTCCAATCCTGAAATACAGCGCAATAAATGAATTAACTGAGCACAGCGTACTCGCTATAGCCATTAAACTGGAAGAAATGCAGGCAGAGGCAAATACCAACTTGAGAAATGTAGACCCAATTGGCATTTTATTGAACATTAGCAGGCAACCCTAAATCACCAGCTATCGTTGTGTATAAGTAACCATTTAGCAGCAGTGGTATTTGTGGTACTGCAATTCCCGGGGCCCCAGTGGGTGTTACGGCTGTCGTTCCCGTTATGACACACAAACGCACACGTGCAGGATCGGTTCAATGCAGCGTATTGCACGAGGCGCTGCATGTGGAAGTGGAAAGAATAAGCAAAGTGCAAGGAAAGGGAGGCGAGAACTGCCAGCTAACATAGTGCCATGCCATCAAAATAGTCCTGATCAAACACCAGAACCAGGCTGGAGAGAGAAAATAGCCAGAATCTGAACATCCTCAGATATGGACATTATTTGCTCGTGTTTTCCCCATTTTATTCTACAATTTATGCATAAAGCATATGTCAAGCTGCCAGTTCAGGTCATATCTGAGCCCAGCTCTGTGTCCTACTTTGCAGAACATCAGCCACTAGGTCTAGACAACGGTAGCTTCTATAGCTCAAACTTCAGCCCTTCGGGAAGCCGGGGCAGAGGAGAACTCATCCTCTGCAGCGACCTGCCACTCTCCATCAGCTGCGGGGTGGTACAAAAGAGCCTCTTCAACCTCCCCCCATCCTTCCTGGGCTGTAAGAGCTCTCCTTGCCCCTGTCTATGGAAAGACAAACTCATCTGCTTAAGTTGGCTTGTTTAATCATGCATCAGCAGAAAGGCAAATGACTCACAAAACCAGGTACAGCTGCAACATTGCACAGAAACTGGTCCTTACTGTTTTCCAGCTCACATCTGCCATTACTTGCCAAAGCAGGTCTGTCTAATATGGACAAAACAGAAGCAGCGAGTCAAACCCCTGCAGATTCATTGCCCTGAAGACAAGCAACAGCCATTTTAGCCGTAGCCTGGAAAAAAATGTGGAAACAGAGTAGGAGGAAAAAGTAGTATTAAAATTATACCAGAAGAAACCACCTAACATCAATTCATAAACCGCAGAATATAAACTGGTCCCCGATGCTTTCCCTGGTTTTCATGCACACTTTATCTTCCATTGGCAGATGTCCTCAAACATAGCATCTTCTCCCTCCTCCTTCCACAGGGACCACGTAAAGACCAACAAGGTTACCTCAGGCTTTACCGCATATGCCATTTGAGTTCACAAAACCATTTAGCAAACAGGAGCGACCAACATACCCGTTTCCAACTGCGACGTGCTGCCGCAGAGAGGGCGAGGCAGAGGAAAAGAGGAGTGGGATCCAGCCAGAAAATGGTAGATGCTGCATACCATCCTGGCCTTGGTCTAGCAAACTCTGTCTCGGGAGATCAAACACTGTCCTGGCACCTAGGAAAAGCTACTGGCTACTCTTGAAAGTCTTGTATGCAAGGAGTCAAATCCTGCTTTATTTATGTATGCATTCTCAATGACTTAAGTGCTACTGACTTTAATGGGACACTCCTTTCTATCACAGGCTATTTTCTTGCCCATAGCACCAGCAAACCTCTGTTGATAAAATAGTCTGTTCTGACAGGGCTTAGCTCTTCTCTGAAAGAAAAAGATAACTATGATAACAGTAATAACATCACTGGAAAACAAAGCCCATTAAAATGCAGCAACCTGCTAGCTCTGTTCTGGTTGAATACTACAGCATTGTCATGCTTTACCACAAATCTACAATAAATCAGCAGTAGCCTTCAGCACCAATAAGTAACTTGAATACTTTATAGTGTAGCATCTCCAACTTCAAGTTGGCTTTTTATCAGCAGCACAGGACAGGTTACATCAAACCAAACTGCCCCAGTGAATGGTGCAGTGTTACGTTTTCTGCAGTTATCCTCATTTCCCCTCCTTTATGACCATATGGAGAATACTATATGCTCCGTGTTTGCATTTCTCTGCTCCATATGTCAAGGGTGGACAAGGATATATTGTGGTGGTACTAGAGGTACTTAGTGCAAAATAAAGAAAGTTGCCCCCAAGTGCAACTCAGGTGGCCTTGTCAATTCAGAGGAGAAAATCATGTAACATGTGAAAAGCAGTCTTTTTCTTTCCTTCCCCCAGTGGGAATTTCAGCATTTCAGAAGGAGCTGTTCAAAATCAGCCTCCTAACATCAAAAAGGATGTTAAGTGCAAATAAATCAAATCAGAAAGAGAAAACAGGATGAGAGCAGTTAAAAGGCATGGTGGCATCTTTTTAGCTTTTGCAGGTAATATACAGTGCATTTACACAAGCCTATTTATCCACTGATCTCAAAATAATTTGTAAAGTGTTAATTGACTCATGAAGCTTTGCAATTTTCCCCTGGGAGAAAAAGTAAAATCATCATTTATATTACATGAGAGCTGCTTGGGAATTTTTCAGCGTGATGGTTTCTCGTCATGATTTTTCACTTGGTCAGTGGTGATTCTGCAGAGGACAGACCCGGACAGCACTGAGCTCCCGTCGGCTCTCCTCCTCAACGGCTCGCAGGCAGTTCTGGAGCTGTGAGGGTGATGATACCTGAGCCCTGCCATGCAATTTATTCCAAGACAGACACCCTGCGTGTCCCCAGGGATCCCCGTATCACAACATCACAAGTCTACAAGCACTTCATGTTCATGGGCAAGAGGGAGATGGACTGCCGGCACAGACCAGGCTGTTTTGTGGGCTGATGTGTTGCAGCGCTCATGATAATTTAGCTTCTCTTTTTGGTTTGGGAGGTGACTTCAGGAAAGTCACTTCTCTGTGCTTTGATTCTCTCCCTCTGTGCAACTGGGAGCAAGGACAGGAACCTGGCTGACAAACCGTTGTGCCATCTCCTGATGAAAGGCACTACCTAAGATTCAGGGGATCTTATCTCTATCCTGAAACCAAAGGAAGAAGAAAAAAAGATTTTTCCATTTAAGACGCTTAACTCACAGGGTAGCTACCTCCCAGTCACCGCTGGACAATGGTGCCTATTGTGCAACAATTTATTTGCAATTAAAAGCCAGAAACACACCAATACAGTCATGCTGTTTACTGGCACCTGCCAGAACACAGAAATCTCCATGTTCCAGAAAAGCCGTAGCGATGGGCACAGGGAAGAGGGAAGTTTGCTTCCAATTTGCTCTTGGCAGGAATCCCACCCTGGCCGACAGCGAGAGCCGACTCACCGACCAGAGCGAACAGCGTGCGCTCGCTGGAGCCCCCATATCCAGCCCGTGCAGAGGAGCAGGCTCTCAAAGACATGTCAAATCTGGTTTTGCCAACGGAGGAGGTTCAGAATATTGCCCCCAAATCGACCGCTTTACTGCTTTACCTGCCCTGCGTCTAGTAATCAGCCTCAGATGCATATCTGCGCTCTCCATGTTTTCTCTTCTTGGTTGAAGCGACTGAAATGGAACCAAGCACTTTGGTTTAAACTTGTTTTAAAAGCCTCCCTTACTCCAGAATATAGATATCCCTGTTAGAAATGAGCATGGCTGCTTCTCTCCTGTCTGAAACAAGTTTTGTTGGTTTTTTTTTCCCTCTTTTTTTACATTTCCCAAATTCACCTACAGTCATTTCAAAACCAAAGAGCTTATGGGACATAAATAAATTCTGCTGGCCCACTAGCGGAGTGACCTTCACCCTCTGTAAGCAACTTGGAAATTCATTACACAAAATTTCTTACTTTTTACTGACAAATAGTACAATTTTCCAGGATTTTCCAGCGTGCATGACCACATTATCAGGAGACAAAGAAATACATTTTTCAGTAGCACCAAGGAAATCCAAAGCAAAATGCACACACCTATACCGCCCCATTTAAATTTACCTTTATCATCTGCAGAAAACTAATTTTGCTCAACATTTTCAATAACATTTTGCAGTAGACTGCCTCGATGTTCATCTTAAAAACCCAGACAGGATATGCAAAAGCAGCATTCTGTGACTCTGGACCACATGATTGATAAACATAATTGTATAACCCAACTTCCAAAAGTATCTTTTTAAAATTGGAAATGCTCTTTTAGTATGAATATGCAACATAGCCACAGGTTTGAGATAAGAAAAAAAAGAAGTATGATTATGTTGTTCTAATGCCCGTTCAAATACATGTGTTATTGCTAGGTCTGGCAGATACAGGTTCCTAGTTCAGAAAATATGTGGTTATAACTACTGAAAAAAAGACCTGCAAGACCTTGCTCCATAACTTCAGCTATCCATAACCCAGATTAAAGACCTGTCATCCACCCACCTCTCCCTTTCTGTCTTGCCTTCCCAACTCCTTCCCCATCACTAACCCCAAAGTCACACGCATACGCTCTCTTGCCTTTACCACAGCAGATGTCCTTCTTGCAACTCCCTTATCTTCAAAACATCCTCCCGACTGCTTCCTTCTGGCATTCTCACATTTGTGCTTTTGAACCCATTCTTCTACCTGGAAAAATGCTGTTTAATCTTGTGAACTAAACCTCTAGCTTTCAAGTTATAAATCATTACATAGGGGGGGGAAAAATAGAAATAAAAATGACAGTGTTCCTAAAACCACCGACTCCATTAAAAAATTTATTAATATACCCACACTAGTGTTGTGCTACACAAAAATGACCCTTTGGCAGCCCACAGTGCAAGCTCTCTACCGCAAGTCCTTATAAAGCTGTCTCCCCTCATCAGGAAACACTAAAAGGAAGAGAACTGAAAGCCCACAAAGTTATTACCATAGTTAACAGAAAAGGAGAAGCAAGGTACAAAAGCAGGAACATAAAATACCTCCGTCTCCCTGATGTAAAGGGCCAGAATCCCCTAGAAGATGATAAAAAAAAAAAGAACACTTTAAGATGGTGGCTCTAACAAGAGCTCTCCCATTAAGGCATTAGAATTGCATTCCCTGCTCCCTGTGAGTCAAGAACCACAGCCCACGGCTTGCAAAGTTAAAGACCGATTTACTTCAACATCTTTTTTTACTTTACCTTTGGAAATTATGAAGTTGCACACAGGCAAGGGTGAGACTGCCATAACCAAAGTCTCCCAGAGTTACAACAAAATACCTGTTCTTTCACTTCCAACTTTGCTCGCCAAGCAACAGTGCTCCTGTTAGTCTCCCCTTGGTCTAACCTTCACAAAGTGGAAATCTCTACTTGTACATCACCATTTATCTCCAAAGCCAAATAAAAAGTCATAGCAGTTTCACAATCTTTACAGTCACTACCGTTCTGTCAAATTAGGTTTAAACCAGCCAAAACATTCAAAAGTTACCAGGAAGAAGGAAAAACAAATCTGGAGTGTCTTTTCCTTAGGAAAAGAAAAAAAAAAAAAAAAAAAGAATACATGCTATTCAGCATCTACCAAGATAGCAGATCTTCACCTTACAAATCACTTCCCTATACCTTTCTGTATTTCACCGGACTCTTAACAGCTTAACAGATCACAACACTTTGCAACTGAACTTCAGAAGACTCAGCTAATTCTTCCCTGAAAGAAAAAGCTAAAATATTACAGTTTTCTTTATTTCCTTCCAATGTATATTTAATATATCTCACAGTACATTAAATTGTGTAGTCATTTAACCAAGGATTTAGTTATTTACAGTCAATGTTTAGTTTATTAACTATAAGAAAATTATTATTTTCTTATTGGTACTCATGTGGCTCATTAGAGCTCCAATCACTTTTCTTTATCTCAGAGCCGGTAACCTTTTCGATGACTTTGGTAGTAAAATTTTTTACTCTGCTTCTAAGGCAAGACTTGCCCACCCCCAAAAAGCTGTACGCGCAGCACCTTCAACACCCATGAAGCGTCCACAGCACTCAGCATCCCCTATAGCAGGTGTTTCCACAGGGAACGAGGGCATCACGAGGCAGACAGGCCACTAAATTACCAGACAGCAGGTTACAGAAGGAGCTTGCAAACAAATTGCCTCTCATCATGCCTAGTGATTGCTCAGGACATCAACCATGCTTCATATTTGTGGCTCCTTAAGACTACAATGTTTGATTTTAATTATATAATATATCACAGAAGTGTCTAGCAAGAACAGTCTAATTCCATCCAGCTTATATCTTCTTAATGCCTCCAACCATATCATCACCAGGATGTTCACTGCATTATGGGTTTAAATATTTTAAGAGGCAGCAAATCATGTACCAAAGTCTTTGCAGGAGTATATGTTAAGATTATGATATCTATTATTTCGAAAACAAATACAGAAAACTACAGAGTAATTTTGTTAGTATAGTTATCATTCCAATATTTTGTAAGAAAAGTCACTAAAACCAGTTTTACAACTCCATCTGTATCAATAACACATCTGTACATCACACAGCTTCGTATTATCACCAGAACTTAACAGTGAAGTTTGGTTTATTTGTTTTGCCCAAGCACTGTTTATGTCCCTATAGCTATTTACAGCAGAACATGGATTTCCCTCCACCCACCCCCTTTCTCACAAGACTTATTTAAATTAGCAGTCCTCAGGAAGAAAACACAGAGAATATATTATTCAAATTCTGAAGTGGTTCATATTCTGAGTTTTTAATAAGAGAACAATGCTGCAACTACTCACAGGGAATAGTTTCCAATGTCCTTACACATCCTGAATATAATTTAATCCTTTATGTAGTCTCACTGAAGTCACTGCTGTGAGGATTAATACTTTACAGAAATAAAGGTGGCAGAATATCTAGAGAAACATAGTAAATGCTAGCTTTATTGTTCTGGAGACAATTTATTTTCTGTAAACCAATAAAAACTACCCTCAGCGGTGGAAGTTCAGCATGAGGTGTTCGAACAGACAAGATCTGTACATTTGTTACAAAGTAGTGCAAGTTATTTCATTCCTCATTGACTACTTGTTGAATAAGGATGCATTTACCTTATGCCCCAGGGGCATTTTTGGCAACTGCTGATCAAGGGAGGATTAGGGACTGCCCGTGAAAACATGAGACCTGTATTTTCACTAGCTTGCCTCCACCCATGACATTCCCAGAAAGCCTGGGAGAATTATTCCCTGGGCTTCACAATACTACCAGAATTACTGAAAACTAGTGCCAAGACTAGATTTACATAATCACTTTTTTATCCCTTGGCATTATATTTAACTCAGCTTATTCTTAAAAAAAAAAAAAAAAGGAAAAAGAAAGAAACCAAACAGCTCATTCATTAACATTAATGACTCTTCCAAGCTAATTAAGATGAAACTCCCCCTTGTCATCCCCCAAGTGATCAAACCATCAGTTTCTTCTCAAACAAATCTGCACTGAAGGCAAAAATAAAAGCCAACTCAAATTAAATAAAAAAGGAGGGTCCAAGGTAGCCATTTAAAGCACCCGAAATTGTCTGAATATTTAATTTGGAGTTAAAAATCAGGGACAGAGGCAAGTAAATGAAAATTTGGGTCAAAATATTCATTATCACAGACATAGAAGAAAAATTTGAAATCTTAGTAAGGGCCATTACAATGGCATCTGTGCATCCAGCTGCTAGGGCCACCCAGCATCTATGGCTGGATTCTCAGCCACAAACCAGCAAGGGATTTTGCTCTGTGTGTGTGTCCATAATTAGCAGGAAAAAAAAAAAAAATAAAATCTTTTTTTTTTTTTTTTTTTTAGTAAAAAAATAAATCAGTCCCTACTGTGCTTAGTGCAAAAGGATTTTCAGGGTCAGGAATTTCAGCTGAATTATCATGACATACTAACCACCACCAGAGCACCGTGGATGCCAGAGAGGGTGCCAGCACCGCGATCCTGCGGGTGCACAAGCGTCTCCGAGGCCACCAAGCACAACGTCTGCTCCGCTGCTGGAGGTGACACGGGAACAGGGGTGCCACATCTTGAATCTTAATGGCACGCCTCAGGTCTCGGTCTCTGTGTTCCCAGCTGGTTTTGCTCAGTGCTGTACCCTCTGCCAACCCAAAAAAAATCTCAGAAAGGGACTTTCCTTCCCCCGGGTTTTGTTTCACGCAGTCCCCTCCCGTTCACAGATGCGCTCGCTCCTTCACGAACATTACTGTTTCTGCTTCACTGTTTCTGACAATACCAACACATGTATTTACTTCCCAAACCAAACACAGATGTCATGTTAGAAAGGCAGTATGTGAACAACGTTATTGTGGAAACAGAGATATTAATCACCACAAGTAATTTAGAAATAAAGAAATAAGTGGCTCGTTCTCATCAATGTTATTTTACCTAGGACTACCAAAAAAAGCAAGTCAGGCTTTCTGACAATTTTAAAGGCACCTTCTTTTTCTTTTCTCTACCCCCCCCCCCCCCCAGTTTCACACTGGAAACACATTTTATACTAAAACACCATCCTACCAACCCTCTCCATTGCCAAACAATTTTATGGAACACCAAAAGAACATTAATATTTTCTGTAAGCAGTCTTTCTCCTGTATTTATTAAATTTATATTTTCAGGCCTGTAGAGGTATTATAGAAAATATCTGAGCTTTGGATTCTGAAAACACCAAGCTTGTCTCTGCCACAACATAATTTTGGAGCTCCTGGATACTGTAGAAACAAGTGAAGAAGTCACCAGAAACCTTTCAACGAGCTGAGAGATGAGAGAAACGTGAAGAATTGAATTTGGAAAGATACAACTATGAAGCAGAAGTTAAATTGGATCTTCTAAGGAAAGACATTTGATAACAGAGTCTAACATTGAATACGTATCTGGCCAAGGGCCTAGTGCTTACTCTGCCTCATAATTTTAATATGATGTATCAAGCCCTAATTTTATGAAGATGTAAAGTCACGCTGAACTTCAGTTATCGCATTTCAGAATTTTACTGTACTCGAGGGATGACAGACATTTCAACATGAGGATCCTTGGTTTTTTCCTGGCACACAGTAGCATATGCACATATCCATACCCTTCCCACTGAGTACCAAAATCATCTGTTTGCTCTCAGTAAATGATAATTTATTGCATTAGACAAAATAAAACAGTATATTTCTGAAGTCATCCTAATGAAATTACTCCTTTTTAAAAACCTTTACTAAAAAAGGTTTCTGAAAGTCTACTGACGCAGTCTTAAAATCATCATTTGACTGTGAATAACCAGTTAAAGTATTACTAGGAATAGAATTTCAAAACAGATTTTCAAGTTAAAGACTACTTCTGTTTAGGAATTATAGAAGTGATGAGTACCTCGATTAAATTAACTTTCCTCCCTAAGAACTGGGGGTACCTCCAAATTTTGCAAAGAAACATGGCTGCACTTCTGCAGAAAATACGACCTAAAATCCTTCCCTGATGAACAATCTCAGAGACGTCTTCTCACAATTTAAGTTTAAACACAGAAATAAGTGCCAGGCACAACCGCCTCACGTCTCTACTCAGTAACTCAAACTTTTAACACAAACAGCTAAATAAAATCTGGGTGTGACAAGAGCATCCCAAACCAGACCCAGCAGAGCCCCGTGGGATCCAGGAACGATGGAGGTGGATATCCCACACAGGCAAGCGGTTGGGACCAGGCAATTAAAAAGCACAGAGGAATTAGGCATAGCTAAGCACGTAGATATACAAGTCCCAAACCGCCAGCAGCTTGCGACCCATGCCATCGCTACCGGGCATTGGGTACATCAGTTGGCTGACTTCAGGCCAGACGGTGTCAGCAGGACTACAGCACGGTTTATATACTTCAAAAGCAACTTCCATGAATTCACTAGTAAACAGCACTCCTTCAGCCCCCAAACCACTAAACGAACCTTAAAGTTGATTTTGTTTCACCGTAATACTGGAGTTCCCAAAGGCCCCCTCTAACTGGTTCCACCCCAAAGGCGGCAGGGACCAGCCCAGTGGCAGGAGCACGTCCCCGCTCTGCGCCACGTTGAACCCGCTTGCCCGCTTCTGGCGTTAAACTGGGGGGACCCCCGTGCCCATATGCAATGTTATAATGAAAACAGTGTGCTTTAGCAAAAGGAAGGAAAGAAAGGAATGGAGTAAAAAGGAACGTAAAGGAAAGAGAGGACATTCCACTGCTGCATAATCAAGGTATAACAGCACCATTTATGAGCCAACGCACAAAAAGCAATATACTATATTGCCTGTAATGCTTTGGGTGATTTAAATGTCAGTCACAGTATTCAACTCATTTATATTTAAGTGTATTATTTTGTTCAATCATTAGGAAAATGTTTGCATGAGCTGCTTTATGCTTGTGGTTTCCAGATTTAATAACTGTCTCTCAGACAGCATCAGTGAATGCCTGCACAATTTCTCTCAGGGGTAAGGAGAAGAAAGGCAGTATCAGACTACTTAGCAAAGTGCACATAAGAAACAAGACAGGTGAAACCTGTAGTTATATTTTTAAGTTTAAACAGGAGATGCATGTGCATATTTAGCCCCAAGCATCATAGCATGGGTACAAAAGACTATTGCACAGTAAGGTTGAACACTGAAGGACAAAGAAAAACCGTAAATCAGGTGCTACAGAACAGGACTGCTGAAAGTATTAAGCTCAACGGAATAAAACTTAAGAATGAGACACTAAACAAAATACCAACTATCTCATTTCAATTTGGAAGGCGAGGTAAGATACTTTAGCCCCTCAAGCTACTGAGTCAGTGTTTTTCCCTTGCCTAAAAAAAAAAAAAAAAAAAAATATTAAGAAAAGCAGCTTACAATCCAGACCACAAATGCTGTCAGACTACACAGTTATTTGATTAGTTAAGCTCAAACCAGCAGATAAAACAAACAACTAGAACCTGCAGTTATTAATTCATTTATTTTTCCCACAATTATACTTTTGGAATTCAGATCAGACAGAAAAACTTCCATTTTTTCCATATTCTCTTTGCATTTTCATTTTCTGATAAAATTTGAATCAAATACCTTAACAACCCATGGTTCTTCACAGTATATTTTCTGGCCCCAGTAAACTTGAGTCCCCTTTAAAAGCAATAATGAGAGGAAGCCATATCTAATGATATTTTTAATTTGCTTTTGAAGATCATTATTTTAGGATATACTTGCATTATTTAGATTATATAAGGAAATACAAATGCACATAAATGCACATGCACATAAATACACACAAAGTGTTTAGGGACCAATATAAACCAGCCGGGACATACAGCCAACATTTCTGTGGGTATGACCGCTGTCATATCTCGTGAAAGAATCCCCTCCACATTTGAAACTGGGATTTCTGAAGGGTTCAGCAGCTCTTGCTAGGAGCCAGTCGTCATTTGGGTTGTATTTGTACTCCTGTTGGCATGCCCTCTGCCTTCGCAGAGGCCAGCATACAAACACAGGCATATTTATGGGAATGGCCACTTTGCCCGACTTTCAGAATTAGTGAAGAGTTCATTAGAAAAGCAGTCTGTGTGCTCCAAGTACTAATTCTCCTGGTGATCAGGTCACAAGATGACCAAACCTTTGCTTTCTCTTCGGACAGCCTGAAACCAGAGCAGCAGCAGCATCCTTCCCACCCTCCGCTCGACAACTCGCGTGGCATTACCAAGTGACAAACCATGTAAATTAGAAGACAAATCTAAGGCGCGGATTAAAAATTCTATTACTTACATTGATTCAAATGCCTTTATTGGGAACAATGCTGTGCTGGAAACCACACAAGCAGAAACGAAGAAACAGACTCCGCTGCTATGCTAGGTGCGTCTGAGAATCACATTAGTCGAATAAAAATCTTAAAAAATAATGCAGAATCAAGCTTCAAAGTAACAACCAGCATCCAAAAGTGACTGGGTATAAAAAGTACTTGTATGCGCCTATACGTTTCCTTCAGTTTAATGAGTATGATATATATTATGTCAGCTATCTAGGGCTGCTCCCCATCATAGCTTCATAAATAAATTGATTTCTTATAGCTTCAGTGAATTACAAAGAGGCAACCTGAAGGATGACAGAGTACGGGTTCACAAAACTATTCTTTTAATAAAGTGTTGTGTAAAAATATAGTAGAGATATTAAAAGTATCTGAAAGCTGAAAATCATGCAAGCTAGTGAAAAAACAAGGAGAACCAGTGGGGAACCTGATAAGAAGGGAAGATTTTTCTCTGCTAACCTGCAGACCAGATAAAAAGGCTGTGGAATCTGGGGCACTAAAAGCAAAGGTGGCCATAGAGGTTAAGGCAGGAGAGGAGGAGATCTTGGGTGGAGATAACAGCTCTAAGGAGTTTAGTAGCTAAATGGAATGGTGAAAAAGTTTGGAGGAAAACACGGCAGGATTTGGACATATAGAGCAGAAGCTGGGGAAAGATGATCCTTCAGTGACAGGATGCAGAAGTGGGATACAGGCAGAGTAAATGCTTCAGTTATTACAGTTTCAGTTTATGAATGAGCTTCAAATTAAAAGTAATTCATGCTAGCAAGACTCCCTTCTACACTGCTTAAAAAAAAAAAAAAAAAGAAGTTTCTCAGCTTAATAAGCTGTATTTTGAAAGTTTTAATTGTATGGCTGTATTTTTTCACCAGATGGTATGTATTCAACACTTAAGGCTTTTTTTAAAGTCTGTAGTTGTGTGACAGCATAATTTATTATTTATTTTAAACACAGAAGTATGCTTTCCCTATGGTATCCAAGCATTTCGGTCAAACATTTCTTGAAGCGATACTTACAACAATTACGTTCTAAAACATAGAGTGTTGATAACATCTTCCAGTCACCTACTCAAATATGAAGAACATGTAGCAGATGATTGTAAAATTCATCACTGAGAGGTATTACAGATGGTTATAAGCATCTGGTTAATCTGCAAGACTCCAATAGTCTAAGAGCTGATTAACTATTCATTAAAGAGATGTTAACCATTCATTAACCCTTTGTGAAGTATGTATGCACAGAAACCTCATATTATACGTCACCAGCGTCGCAGGGAGTTTGTTTCTAACCTGAAACACCAGCTCTCTGCACTTGCTGGCTTTCAGCGATGCCATTGAGCAATAAAACCAAGCTTCACTGCCCATCTGCTCTGCCACAGTGTGTTCAAAGTATCCATGTTTTATCTGATTGGATGTACAAGGATAACGACTTGGACACCTATTCCACCCTTACTGTCAGCAGACAATATTTTGGATTTTTTCAGCTCTTAAACAAGACTAGTGGCAGTACAGAGCTAGCTCCCAGCTAACAAGGATCTTGTGTCCCTGGTATTTCTGCGTGCATCCCGGGAACCACGTCATGAAGAAATGCCCAAAGAGAAATGGAGAGAGAAGGAGTAAGAGATTAAAACATCCCAATGGACAATTCACAGCTTGGGGGTTCCCTCACCAGCATACTGGGAATTTACTTGGCATCTTCCATTAAACATTACCATTAAGATCCCACCCTCTGGCTCCACATATTTGTCCCCAAGTGTTTAAAGCTGGCCTTACCAGCACTTACACTGCGTTACAACAGGTCTCTCCAACCCCGGCAGCATTACAAAGGTTATACAGGTGAATAGTCTCTTCCAACATATTAAATGCCACAAAAGATTTCTTTCCAGCACCTTGCTTGCCTTTGCATCAAAGCCTTTCTTCAAAAAGGTGTTTACTGCCAGCAATACCAGGCAAACTTGACTCTACAGTAGTGCTTAAGCTCCACCGTGGTCCACTTTTTCCATCTCAAGTTGGGAAGGTCATGATCAAATGAGCCTGTGTGTGTCAGCACCACACTGCTTTCCGTCGGTGTTTGCCTTGTTAGGATGAAACAGAGGGCGGTGGATTAACCTTACCCCAGAGAAAGGACTAAATTCAGCTCCTGACAAGATCTCCATTAACCCCGGGGTTTAGGTTTGCTCTGGGGCTGCCATGAAGGCAGGCAATTTAAATTTGCCTACAAATTATCAAAAATGATCAGCCAGCAAATTATTTAGCCAATGTGAAAATAATAAAACCACCCCTGCATTTCATACAGTAATATTTAGACTCAAGTAACAAAAACAGCAATAGCACCAAACATTCCTGTTGATAGATTTAGCTGTACAGCTGGTCAGAGATCTGCAAACCCAAGGGCTATGGCCCAGAAGGACACTAGACAGCATTTTGTTGCAACAGACTGTTTTATCGGAGAAAAAGTGTTTTGGAAAGACGCTTCTGTTCTGGAAAAGATTTGGCTGGAAGGGACCCACCTCACCTCCCCTTCTGGGGGCACTGACCTGGGAGGTAAAACAGCCGGGCTATGGTCCAAAAGATATTATTCTGGTACAATTCTTGTTCTTACAAAAACATATTTAAATATATAGTTGGTTGTCCTTGAATAAAAAGGGATTCTAAAACCTATCAAGCTGTGGCAAAACAGAAAAAGCACTGCAGTCTTCCTGCTGTTAGAGATGCTGCAGCAGGGAAAGGGCTCTGAACATCCCAGTAGCCAGAGATCACAGCGTGCACGGGCCCATCTCCTGCAACATCCTAGGGACACGCAAGATTTGACTGAGGGGAAAGAAAAAAAAAAGTTGGTTCCTCCCATTAGCAAGGACTGGTAAAGAGGGAACAGAAAAGCGTTCAGGGAAAGCGGGACTGATGGCTGATAAACAACAGCATCTTTAGGAAAGCAGACATCTCGCTGATTCTCCCCCAAATAAATTATTCAGTGTTGTTTGTGACAGCAAAAAGACGCTTGTGCTCTTACAAATAGGCTTTAAAATGCCTGCTGAGTTCCCCTGCAGGTGAATGGAGGGTCTGTTGTCATACAGGGCTGATATCCCACTTGCTAAAATCACAAACGGCTTTGTAAAATCTCTTCCTGGGGTACTGAAAAGCTGAAAGCCAAGAGGATCTAAGAAGAGAGTCTTAGAGATTGGTTCATTTTGCTTGTTTATGTTTTTAAGTCAGATTTCCCTGTCTGTTACTCAGACATATTAAAACTCAGACAGGATCCTGTTAGCACATGCAGCCTTATGGCATTAACCATGGTCACTCACATAACATCTGGTTTCTGCTGAACCCAACTTCTCCCTCACGCTCAAGAAAGTGGGAGCGCTCAACCTGAGCCTACCATGTCTAAACGACCCTACAATAACAGCACAGCACATGCAAGACCAAAGAAAACAATTTCAGGAAGGAATTTCTAGGTTTTGTTTCCAAATAAATAAGTATTAACTGAAGAAAAAGGGGAAAACAGATTTAAAAGGTGTTTTCTTAATATCAGTTGTTTCCAAATCTATTGCACTGCGGAATTAATCCTCGAGCAATCAGTCTCAATGAAATGACTCTGCCTAAACTACTCAAAACACATGTTTGACAAGACTCTCCAATGTCCAAGGCAGCAGTGGGGTGAATTGAGCCCAAGTCCTCCAGCAAACATTAATCAGCTAATTACGGCGTCTGGCTGCACAACCACTGCCATTAACAAGGGGTTTGCAGTTATCACTGCTGATGGCTTTAAACATCACTGCTAATTAGTTCTGGAGAGAAAAGGCTCCACAACCCAAAGTTCATGTTGCCCTGTCGTCAAGAAAAGTCTTAGCCTTTCTGCATGTTTTAGCTGATGGGAGGCTGTTTCCTTCACTGATTATTGCTGGTAAAGCCTAGCATATATGCACACAACCCTAATTAGAGAATTACTTCTACCTCAGTAAAGCGTCTCCAAAATCTGCTTCATCTTCCAAACATGCAGAGACAGCACATAATGTGTTTTCATAAGCTGAGCGCTGCACTTGATAATATAGAAAAGTCTTTTTGGAGTGTATCTGATTTCTGTTCTTCAATATTTTAATGTGGAAAACTTCAAAACGAGGTAAGAAAAAAGCACAACTATTCTCTTACAGACTAAAAACCAATCTGGTTAGGAATCACAAAATGCGGCTTAATCCTCTGTTGTGATACAACTGGTAGCAAAATAGCAGATGTTTTCAGGTAAATATCAAAAATCCACATGGTATTGATTGATTCATAGTATAAATAAGACATTGCTTTCACAGAAAACCCGTCAGCTAGAAATATATCCTAGCACACATAACAACACAAATCCCAAACATCCCACTTTTAACCAATAGCTGCTTCACTCCCCTTCTCCCTTCCCAAAAGCCTTTGAACTCCTTGGCCACTTTCAACAAGTCCGAGTTGTAGGGCTCAAAGAAAAAAAGATCCTACAAGTTTTGAGGAGAAGAGCTTTCTAAACCAAAAGAAGTAGTGCATCAACTGGAAAAACCACAGTTTGAGCTAACGCCACACACAAACGCACAGGCCAGTTCCCATCCACATACCTGGGGGTACCCACAGGAGATGCTGCCAGTAGCCTGGTGTGGAAGCGACCTCCGGGTACCTTGGTGGGGAGGGACGGGGGACATATGCTCTGGAGAAGACACTTTCCTGGTACTCTTCCCACTGAATCCAAAAAGCAGGGTAAGAAGCATGGTCAAAAAAAATCAGGAAAAAAAGGAATATACGCTACAAAGGAGTGGGACAGGCTGGGACCACTGAACAGGGGGGTTGGACGCAGCCAAGGAAGCAGGCAGATGACTGGGCTGGTGCTGGTTCTTGATAACATCCAAAATCAACGAGCATCTAGTAGAATCTTCTTCTGCACCAGCTAATAGTGCTGGACAAAATGGAACAATCAGGTGCACTGAGGTACTTCCATATGCTATAAGTAGATACTATAAGTAGGGAAATAATAATTTCCAGATTCTCACTGGGAGAGGGATAAAAAAGCAGCGTAGGTCAGTCAGAAGTACCAGGGGTAAATCAGACACTGAGGGAATGCCTTCAGGGCAGAGAGCAGCCCAATTGTCAGATCATAGCACGGATCTCCAATATCTAAGTCCCACTTGAAGCACCATGTGTGTACATCTACGTATGTACATACACATACATGTATACACCATCACCGAGAGGTAAAATTCAGAATCTATTTCGAGTGCGTGGGTTTGAGCTAGACCGCTGCAGTGCACCCAGGCCATTTTGGTCTGATCAGAAGTAGAGCAGATTTTCTGACAGTGGAAGAGGAGGGGACAAGGCTCCGAGAGCAAAACCAATGGCTCCAGGAGCAGCAGCCCCTGGAGAAGAAAGAGGCAGAGAGGAAGAGCATCTTTGGGACCAAAGAAACAGGCTGCGAAAAAATTATTTGTGCAACTCTACTGTGATGTGGTGAATCAAGCAAGACTGAATTTGTAAAGGTCACTGAAAAGAGAAGGGAGCAGTGATCAGGATTTGGATGATGCTGCAGGGAAAAAGAGACTTTGAAGAATAACATAGTTAAGAAAAGGAAAGGATTCGGACCTTCACACTAAAGTTAAAGGGATATGGGTCAATCATTTTGCTTAGATGATGACAACCTTAAAATAGGAAAATAATTTCACAGAAGTCCAAACAGTCATAAATCCTGCAAGAAGAGGCACACGGGGTACGGACCACGAGGCGAGAGTTCAGCTGATGAATAAAGGGCAAAAAGAGTCAGGGACAGCGAGGGATGAGAATCACATCAATGAAGCCAAGATAGCAAAGGGCAGAGGAAGAGGGAAGAGATGACTTGTCAACTTCCCACATGTGAATAATCCCAGTGATACCATTCACACACAGAAAAAGCTAAAAAAACGTATGTATTATAGAATTAGGGTCTTAAAGCAGGACTTACCACTTTGCCTACGGCAAAACACTTCAAAGTGGCGGCACGAACATCCTCCAACAGGTTACGCCGTTCTTAGTTTGTACTATACTACTTCACGTTACATGATACCCACATCAAAGCTTCAACAGCATCCTCATTGTTAAACACTATTAAAATAGGGCTTGAATGCAGCAAGAGGGCCCCAAAACAACATTTGCCTATTTATACACAACAACTAACTCTTCTGAGTAGATCAGCAGCCAATAGTTACTTGTTTGCAATCTTCTCAGCCATCACAGGAAAGAAAAAACCAGACAAGCAGATTTTGTGCTTGTGATGGTAAATGCTTGCAACTCTTTTGCAATACTGCAATATATAGATTTCATCATGCTACTAGCCTTCCATTATATTGTCATCATCTGCAGTTGAATGAGAACACGTCAAGTAACACATCAATATTCCTTTTGCAGTGCAATTCCCAGGGCCTCCAGCCTGTGACATTAATATGAGGGAATAAGAAAGTCACCAGAACTTTCTTCTTGGATTCGTACATCAAAGCCACCAATGCTTACTCCATCTTGTTCTCAGTAATGAATATAGAAAGAGAAGCTTCCCTCCACACAAATGCATACATAAGTCAAGTAGGTTCATGCAGCTAGAGCATAAAGACATTGTTTTCCAGGTATTTTTGCCCACACACCAGCATTCCTTTCCCACTCAGGGTGTACATCAGTCACAATTCTACTGTCAAACGTGATTTTTTAAACTGTCTAATAGTAGTCATTGTGTATTTTAATTAACACGTACATAGTAACTGGCAAACACGGACAAGAGCAGTGAGATCTATTGACCCAAAGGAGAAATTATGATTAAGGAAAACAGAGTACAGTTTTTATTTGTTTTTAACCTTAGAAACCAATAAACTTGAAGCTCACTGAAATATGAAATTGTGTGAATAACTGCAATTATTTTGAGGTCATTAGAAAAATCCTACAAACTCCTCATTTCTCCAGTGCGTTTTGTCAGAAACGTAATGAGTTTTTTAATTCAGTTGTACTCATTACTCTATGTAATCAGAAGAAAGAGAAGTTTAAAAGCTATTATTCAATATCTAAGAAGAATTTATTTGGGTGGAAAACGTCATCACATCCAGAGATGTCGGATGCCATCCAAGAGCACAGCTGTGACTTTGGCTGCAAGCGGACGTCACTATTACGCAGGGTGCCGAAAATTCAATACTTGCTCACTTGCCGTTCCGGCACTACAGAGCACAAGTGGTACGTTTTTTGTCCTATCAAATTTATATGGAATCTGTGGAACATATTTTCATTATATAAAGTTTCTCTGAAGTTCTGGAGAATTTCAGAGACTGATTAGAACCGCTGGTGTATTTACTAATAACCAGGGAAAGATGAGAGGAGCCTTGGCTCCTCAGGTTAAAAAAACCCCACAGAATTAAAATTCAGGCTTCTTACTTTCCTCTAATGCAGGCAATTACATACCTAAACTGATTATTATTCTTATTTCATAAATTAATTTTCAGTTCCATCTATAGAAGAAAGATTTGGCTTAACCTACAATGGTAGTGTGTTAGGCTGCACTAGCGTTCCTCTCTTCCAAGCATCATGGAATATTTGGAAGTTTTGCTTTTTGTTTTGAAACATTTGGGGTTTTATGCAAGAAATTAATTAAGATTACAGGAAACTGAAGCAGCTGAACATCCATATGACGATGATATAGAATCATTTAGGTTGGAAAAGACCTTTAAGATCAAGTCCATATACATAATTACATATAGTCCGTATATATGATAATATACATTTTAGGTGTTAAGTATCTTTACATTTAGGGACTATCTTATCCAAAAATAAAAAGTAAATTTTAAGGTTTTAAAATAATTAATATATTTACATTTACTAGAATGAGCTTCACGCTTGAAACATCATATAGCAATGCAGCTAAAAATCATTTCTCAATGAAATGGCAATCAGAAAAATTTAACCATTGCATTAAATGGTTAAATATTTCCTGAAAAGCCATGACTGCTTAACGTAATAGGAAACAGGCAGAACGGAAATACACTCACAATAATTCTGATAAAACGGATGTTTCCACATGCTGTTACTTGCTGAATTCAGTGTGACAGAGAACATTCAAGAATTTCTGTTGAGTTTGGGCATTCAAAATTTATCTTTCTTTCCCTTAAAAGGTAGAAAATGTGCTAGAATTACATGTTCTCATCTACTACCTTCCAGCTCAGACAATCTTAAACTATGTTGCTTATCTATAAAGCAACTATATTAAAGAAAAAAGCCGCTCAAGTATTTAAGTATTGTACATTTGGTTTGTGGGTTTTTGTTGGTTTTTTTGTTGTTTTTTTTTTAATAGCACTTAAATACTACTTCTAATCCAATTTGCAATATCAAAAAAACCCTACAGCCTCAAACTGTGATACATTTCACCTGCTCAGAGATCAGATGGCAACATTTCTTTACCATTTCTTTTTGACAGTAAATTAAAATGCAACGCGGCTTTATGCCTTTTAATTTAGTCTTTCACTCAGGCAAACCAGTATAGCTTTTACTGTATTATTTCTTCACATAGTGAATACGCAGCTGATTGCAACATTTTTCCCTTCTTGAATGATGCATTGGGAAGAAAATAAAGATTCTCCACAAGGCGAGGAGGAGACTAAATTTTCAGAGAGATCAAAAAACATTACAGAAAAAAAATTAAGTCCTCAGTTTTCAGACAGAGCAATTAAAGCAATGAACCTGCCATAGAACTTCCAATAAAATTAATGTTTGCTGGCAGTTTTAATATTTTCTCTTTTACATCATCATGGGCATTGTCAAACCCTGATGTTCCAGACAGCTCCATAGAAACGATGAGAATAACCAGGCTTGGACAAAAATCTTCCTACCAAAACGTTTTTTCTTTATAAAATTGAATTTTTGACTAAATATATTCCCTTTGCAAATAAGTACCACTTTTTTCAGAAATTATATTAAAATGTTTCAAAACATTCATAAGAAACTAGATGACTAAATTAAAATGTTCCATCCATCATTTGGTTCATAGTAAAAATAATTTTAACATCCTACTATGCTGCTTCATGGGAGCTGCATTTGGATTTCCCCCTGTACAAAAGCTCCTCTAGTGTGAGACACATCTCCCATCACACACCCTAATCAAAAATCTTGGGAATTCAGTTATCGGGATACTGTCCATCAAAATGAAGTCCTATCAGTAAGTTTAGCTTAGAGACCAGTAACATGAATCACCTATACTATAATTGTAAAGGGGCATTAAAGTAATATTGCCTAATTTCAGTGTTGCAGGATGAGGTTTTATTTTATTTTTCTAAGCTTTCTTGAAGAAAAATACCTTCTCTCCCATACAAATATATTCTACTAGGAAAAAGCTCCTACATCTACTAGATCTAAGAATATGCACTTATTTCATCTAAAAAATAAAGCTACATATGAGTGGGGATGTGTGCTACCACAACAGCAGGCTGAGCTGGGACCCCAAGCACAGCAAAATGAGACACAGCAAGGAGCAAAAGCACAACATGGTTCTTCGCCAATGCATCTCCTGGCCTTCAGGTTCTTTTGTTTCTTTGTTTGGTTCAAATGAAAAAAAAAAAAAAAAAAACAAAAAACAATCATGCCCTTTTCTATGAACTACTAAATGGTGTAAAAGCCTTCTACTTCACATAATTAGTACCAACTTCTACATTTTCTCACCAAATCAGTACTGTGCATTTTGCTTGGCCTACCCACAGTACTCATTAATTTTGAAAATTAGGTATTGCCATCCAGAGGGACTTTGACGGGTGGACCCGTGCAAACCTCATGAAGTTCAATGAGGTCAAGTGCAAGGTCCTGCACATGGGTTGGAGCAATCCCAAGCACAAATACAGGGTGGGCAATGAGTGGACAGAGAGCAGCCCTGCAGAGAAGGACTTGGGGTTATTAGTGGATGAAAAAAACGAGTATGAGCCAGCAATGTGCGTTTGCAGCCCAGAAAGCCAACCGTATCCTGGGCTGCGTCACAAGAAGCGTGACCAGCAGGTCGAGGGAGGGGATTCTGCCCCTCTGCTCCGCTCTGGCGAGAGCCCACCTGCAGTACTGCGTCCAGCTCTGGGGTGCTCAACATGAGAAGGACACGGACCTGTTGGAGCAGGTCTGGAGGACAGCCACAAAGGTGATCGGAAGGCTGGAGCACCTCTCCTGTGAGGACAGGCTGAGAGAGTTGGGGTTGTTCAGCCTGGAGAAGAGAAGGCTCCAGGGAGACCTTACAGCAGCCTTCCAGTACCTAAAGGGGGTACAGGAAAGATGGGGAGGGACCCTTTAACAGGGAGTGTAGTGCTAGGGTGAGGGGTAACAGTTTTAAACTGAAAGAGGGTGGATTTAGATTAGATACTAGGAAGAAGTTCTTCATCTGTGAGGGTGGTGAGGCACTGGCACAGGTTTCCCAGAGAAGCTGTGGCTGCCCCATCCCTGGAAGCGTTCAAGGCCAGGTTGGATGGGGCTTGGAGCAACCTGGTCCAGTGGAAGGTGCCCCTGCCCACGGGGACATGGAACTTGATGATCTTGAAGGTCCCTTCCAACCCGAACCATTCTAGGATTCTACGATTTTAGTTCCATTATGAAGGTTATTTCTTTAAACTAGAATGCTAAGGGGTTTTTCCGCCCTCTATATACACAGTATATTTAAGTTTATCTTTAATCAGCTGCTCATTAAAGAGTTGACAATGAGACTCGGTAACTGTATTTCACATCTTGCATTTGTTCCTTGAAGACATGTTCAAGAACTCATCAGAACACCAATTCTCCAAATCCCCTTGATCCAAATGGGATGCAATGGCATTAACTAACACTTAGGGAGCACAGTGCGAGTCCCCACCCTGCTCAGCACACCCGCACTTGGCCAACACCCAGCAGAGAGCCATGCTTGGATTCATTAGACAAAGACCAAGGAAGACGGATGTTTTCACTAGCTCCGCCCCTCTTTGAGCACCAACCTCAAGCTGTCTTCATCCTCATACCGAAGCATTTCTGTCTCCAAAGCACAACCTTTGCAGCCCCTCACTGCACACACAACATGCTGACCCTCTTCTGCGCTGGCTCCTCCGCTCCCAGGAACCCGACACAGGCTCCAGCAACAAGGCTGGTCTGACACAGCGCGGTACTGTCTGCCTCTCTCCTCCTCCCCGCTGGCTCCAGGCCTTCTCTTCTCCAAACTGTCCACCCAACCTACCCACTTTTCTCAGTTTTCATGGAAGAAATAGCAGTGGGAATGGTGAGACACCCACCCAACTCTGCTTGCATGGATGCAGAAAACTCCTCATCATGACAGTCCTTCATGAACTGAACAGAGAGCTTTTTATGGCTATGCCGCATTTCTTTCAGCTCTAAATATTGCTTCTAGCCTGAACTCTACAACTTTTAAAAATGTGACTGTTGAATGTAGGATTCCAGTAGCAGCATCCACAATTTAGTGGTCAGATGTATGGTCACCTCTCTGCTCCTGACGTGGTGCTGCTTCTGTTCCCCTCCAAGTAACCTTCCGCAAAATCCCGATTGGCAATAAAAACAATGAGATTCAATTTCTACAAGTCCAATGCCATCTGTTTTCCCTCACGCACCACTCCTCATTCCAAACCACTTCAACATTTCATGCTGCTCCTGAAAATTTTCTTTTCTAAAACATCATCTTTTCTTACCTAAAGCAACAAGTTTGCCCACTGAGGTCTCCCAAACAGAAGATTCTCTTAAATCGGCTTTTTTTTATTTTTGAATTGGTATTCCCACAAGTTTTTATTCCAATACAATACATGTGTGTGGGTATATATATATATAAATTCCTCAACTTTTTAGTCTGACACACCACTTTGTTGTTGTTTGTCATCAGAGGCCAGAAGGACAGTGGTTGCAGCCTGCTACGCCGCTGGGGTCCGCGGCACCGTCTCTCCCGAGTCCAGTTCACGGACTTAGCGTTCACCAAATAACAGGGGGCCACAAGTCACTTCCCAACCGCAAAGTGCAGGGGAGAGTTTTAGCAATACAAAGCATTAGTGGCCATGGCAACCATAATGCAATGACCTTCTGGTTATTTTATTACAGCATTAAATCAATATTTCTGCCTTGGGAGAAAAACTGGGGCAGTCCCACATTGGCCTAGAAGATGCATCTAAGAGAGGAACATTTTTTTTTCCCCCCATACTAAGTAAGATTAGAAATAGTTGTTATATAACAGGATGAGCCTTTA
The DNA here is from genome assembly GCF_026419915.1 of Harpia harpyja. Taxonomy (NCBI): domain Eukaryota; kingdom Metazoa; phylum Chordata; class Aves; order Accipitriformes; family Accipitridae; genus Harpia; species Harpia harpyja. Next base: position 114,744,440 of record NC_068969.1, on the reverse strand, counting down.
GCCACTAATGGAAAAAAATAATAAAACCCCCCCTCATATTAAACTCTTAAACTTGCACCTATGTTAAAACCCAGAGCCTACCAAAGGTTGGGATAAGCACTTGTTTGTGTCAGAGTTTGTAAAATTACACAGTGCTCCGGGATTATTACGGATCTTGTCAAAACTACTCTAGAGGCAGAGGGGAGGATTATGGTGGGGAATTGACTTTCTCTGACTGATTTTAATGAAAAGTCAGATTTCTGAGACAACGTTATAATAATGCTTCCACTTCTCCCCACAGCCTGGAGCGTCTCTGCCTTTCTCCCCCCTCGCTTGTCTGTTCGTAAGCTGATATCAGCACTTTGATGTGCCTTTTACTGCTGGAGCTGGTCCCCTCCCTCCCCAGCCCTTGCTGCAATACATATGATTGCCAGCCCATAAATATGACTGCGCTGTGTCAGGCTGATCAAAGTGTCAGACTGTCACATCTGTCTGAAAAAAAGCAGCAGTTTGCACTTGATCCATAACATATGTAGGACATAGAAATCCTTAACTATAAAATTACTCATCTTAAACACTGTAATAATCAGGCATGGCTGCTACAGATAGCCTGTTATTATACATGTGTTTAAAATTCAGATAAGGAATGTCTTGTTATTACTTTTACAAACCCACACGGCATCATGGTTTCCCCAAGCAACATTAACCAACCTACTACTGAAACGACACTGTTTTACAAAGGGACTCCACTCCTTCCCCTAAGAGGATATTTATACTGGGGTTATACTGTCATTTAACCCAGGAGAGAAATGCCTCAACATGAATAAATGTAGTGGACTCCCACTTTCCCCACTCCCTTTTATTCTTTAATTGCTACTTTTTCTATCATATCTATGTTTACGTATAGATTTACACCTACCCCCAAAGCTTTATGGTGAGTTGTTGTGGTTTTGGTTGGGGGGGGGGGGGGGTTAGGGGTTTTCCTGGTGGTGTTTTGGGGTTTTTTTTCTCCCTGAGATCACAGCAAAACATAACACCAGCAGTCTCACAATTACATGATGCATTTTGGGAAGCCAGCATCAGGTCATTAATGAAGCCTCCTGCCTTCCTCACAGGGTGAATCAGGAGATAATCTGGCAACATTGGCAGAAGAGCTTTTATTCAAATTCACATGTATGCTATCACAGACAGCACACCAAAAAAAGGCTACCTCACTTTGAGGATAACTATCCTCATTTTTTGTTATTTTTTTCCTTTAAGTAAGCACGTTGTCAAATTTGTTTTGGGGCACAGACTGCAAGTACACAGTCTTTAGGCTTTATTTTGTTGTCGACATGATTTGCAAGCACAGCACCAGCAAAGCAGCACGGGGCTGCCCTGCAGGCTTTGCCACAATTAGGGCTCTCCCTCCCCTCCGCATCGCTTCTCCTTTCTCTCCTAACAGATTCACTTTGCCTTCTTGTTACCGGGTATATAATGAGTCATTTCTTTCCACAAGAAACCTTGGAGCATGCCGCAAGGAGCCAGAACCTGCTTGCAACTGGGGAGTTTCAGCTCTCCTTTGCCTATCTTCACCGGTGTCCTCCAGGAACATGCGCGGACCCTGCACCATGCCCTGTCCCTTGGAAACCAGAAGCTTACTGCTACACTGAACGTAAGGAAGAAAATAAGTTTAAACTGCTGGTATGTTCCCCATGCACAGTGAAACAAGGAGTCAATTTTAATGAAAATATTTAAGTTGACATAGAATGCAAAAAAAAAAAAAAACCTTCCATTTTTTTTTCATTGGGGTCTGGAAGGAAAGAAAAACTTGGTGATGCTCTGCCCAAGTGCCACTGTGGGATAGGAAACCCAGGGTCAGGTCACCCCAGCAATGATAAGAGTTTAATGACTCTCCCTTACCTCCGTAAGGAGCCTTTAGCATTTTGACCAGAGCCGAGTTATTTTATAACGGCTCTACGGACAGTTTTACTGAAGATCAGCATTATTGCAGCTAAAAACTTGTTTTCAATAATATTTTCTTATAAAATCACTATCAAAAATGCAAAGCATCACCTATCAAAATAATTCTGAAGCACAGGTTCAAAATCCCTAATGAAACTATTTCTAAAAGATTACCTCTCCAAGAGGCATGTATTACACCCCTGTTGAAATAGAGTGACCAGATTTCACCACTATTCACCCCAGTTTCTCAAGTTAAGCAGTAAATAAGCAAACAAACAAAAAACCCCAAACACAGCAACTCCTATTGCTTCACCTCCTTTTTGTTGGACTTCACACAGAAAATACAGCTTCCTTACATCACCCTCTACCTGCTCAGAACTCAAAAGGTAGTCAGGATTTGTATGACACACCATGCTAGAAATTGCTGGCTTGTTCATAAGGCACCGCAGGAAGAGCAGATAAGCTATCCCATACTCACATGCCTCCAACAGCCCGTGTTTGTGTTATATTGGCCGATAACACACAGCAAAAAAAAACCGTCATACCCTCTGAGAAACAGACTTCATAAAATTAATTTTGCATCTCATTGCCTACTACACCACTGCACTTTGGACTCATTTATCTCAGCAATGCCAAATTACTCAGTGCTTCATAAAAATTGCAAACTTTTTTTTTAAAAAAGCAAACCACTAAACATAGAGAAGTAGTTTTGCAAAGCCGTCACTGAAGTAAGACGTACTTTACACTGTGAAGGTCTCTACTGGATGTCCCAATTTGAAATATTATTCTGTGGAAATATCCTATTATTTGTACTATACAGTGACTCAAAGCTTTAACCATCAATCAGAAACATTGGTGCTAGGTGCTGCACACAGAGGGGAAAAAACCATTCATCCCAAAGACAAGCAATATTGGTGGCATGTAGGGAAACACTGCTTCTCTGGGGCACAAAGGTTGCCATCAGAGGACACTCAGCATTTATTTCAGATTTACCACCTGAAAGAGTTACTTGCTTTCACAGCATAGCTATAGGCTTCTTTTAAACCAGCTGTCACGGTAATTCATGAGCTTTTGCATCTCCTGGACCAGCCGGGAGCTATGAGAAGTCAACTTGTATTCTCTGCTCCTGCATCACCTGTTTCATTAGCAATATGCAGCGCTTCAAGAGGCAAGGGTTGTACAAAGCTGTTTTACCAGCCACAACATCAGAGCAACATCACATGGTTGAGTCTGTGCAGGTCCCATCCCACCCAGCGAACTCCAGGTCTCTTGTCCCTTCATGATGACAACATCAAGGAGCAAATTAAATCCTACTCTCAGGACTCGAATCATTCCACCATCTCCACCCGAGTCCTACCAAGTGATACATGCCACCACATCGCTACCGTTAATAGTTTACATGTGCGTAACAGAAAGGACTCCCTCTTAGCTTCACACTTTTAAAGTACATAGAAAGGACTGAAGGTTTATTTTTGTCACTGAAAATGTAACTCCCAAGTTTTATAAAGAACATGGTTGCTTAGTCAGAAAATATTCTTTTTACAGAACCACTTAATCATGAAGAAAGAGGCGCTTCAAAAATATTGTTTTCAAGAAGCATCAATATAAAGGCTTTCTTTGTTGACAAAGTACTTTTTGTTTGCAGCACAGAAAATACAGTCAGTAAACAAATTTCAACCTTTGGCAGCTCCTTTCTAACTTTGTATTTTCTTTTTAGATACTGAAGACATCATCCGTTTACCAGGCTTCTACCTTCATCGGGTATTCATGCAGAAGAACATCATTGTATAGGATGTCATGACATAGTTCTTGCTTATCTTAATAGTAGGATTTTAAAAATCCTTTAAGAGGTTGATTTTTTTTAAATCAGGATTCTTTTCTGGGTAGCCTGAAAAGAAGGAAACATCCCTTACTAACAATTCCTTCCATTCCTTTAAAGTCTCCTTTGTCCTACTCCAAGAATTTTTTAGACTTCCAAACAATGAACCAGAAGCACCCTGCTCAGGCAAAACAAGCCCATATGCAGAGGATTTTTCTTGCACTAGTAATCAGAGGCTGTTGAAGCATTTCCTATTTAACTGGCACATACAAGAATCTACCCCCAGGAAAAGGAAACCCAAAAAAACGCGCCTTTGCTCCATCATTTCAGGAAAGCTCGAAGGAGCGATACACAGGTTCCAGCATCAGCTCCCACGCAGTCCCTCCTCTGCAATCACCCCCCTGGAGAGCAAGGAGAGTCCCGTGCCAACATGAAAGTTTGGCCAAGCCCATGGCAATACCGGCTGCATTCCTGCGGTGTCCCAGCAGAGCTTGCTCTGTACCAGTTGCATTCCTCCAGCACCGAGGTGGACAGGCTTTTGCCCGCCCTTGCTGCTCAAGCACCCCACCTCACGCGTTGCCTTGGATTTTTAGTCCACACGCCATCGGCTCAGCCTGGAGGGTTGTCCTTGGATCCACACTCCAGAGCACAAATTTTAGGCTCTAGGACCATTAAGCTGCAACACCAATCGCTACGTCATTTTCTGCCATAAAATTAAGCAGTCCACAGAGACAGCTTCAACTGGGTCCTCTTAGAAGAAATTGTTTCTCACCATATACCCTTTCTGGCCTCTCGTTATTATCCTCCTGATATTCATGGTTTACTGGCTGGTTTTAATCATAGTAAAATGAAACCCTGTTGATACGATAGCTGTAAACATGGGACTGCCAGGCTAGGAAGTGCTCAGTCCTGCCTGACATCATTTTTATTTGCCTAGAAGTTCTTTGCTGTAATGTCTCCCTCAGTAAGTCGAGCCCATCCCACAGTGTAGAAGGAAAACTCACATGTTTGAAAAGTACCTAACGGACAGGCTCGCAGGCTGAATCCAATTCCAGAAGCTGCATCCATAAATAAAGGCTGAAGACACATAGAAGTTCAGGCTACAAATTCAGAGGCTTAGAGAAAACATTTCAAACAGAGATGGAAAGAAGATGAAAATAATTCTAAAAAGTTTCTTTTCCGTAAGAGAGTTTGGCCAAATTGCTGGTCACTTCCAATAGCATGGAAACATTTCCTCTGAATCTCAGAAAGCAGCAAGAGTAAAGACAGATTGCAATGGAAAAAAATTCATTTCAGTCGGCTATGGATGCTGCCACTACTGTTTTTCACAAAATAAAAAATTTGATGTTTGATCACAGTGTAACATGCCAATGGAAAAAAAAAAAAAATCTACACTCACCAGGCAAAACAGCTACTCATTAGTTCTGGTCCAGATTTAAAGAAATAGCTTCTGGAAACAAGAACTTGAAGGAGAGCTTCATTTTCTTTTCTGCTCTCTCTTAAAATCAATTATTTCTAGTCTTACCAACTGTGGAAAAAGCTGAAACAAGTGCATTTCCAATTCCAAAGCCAGACAAGACATAAAAAGCGTTACACCAGATTTCGTATTTTAAAGCCGATTTCATAGCTTTTTGCTGTCCAGCCAATGATTGCTTAATGTCCGAGGAGAGCACCACAGGAGGAGGTACGTGCTATTCACAACCAGGTAAACCTACATTTTGTGTTCAGATCCCAGACAGCTGCAAACTTTCTTGTCTGATTGGACGTTCCTGGAAACACCTTATGTATTTTAAAGACTTCAAGCGTTTACTGTCCAAATATCTAAAAATGTGGTAGGGCACGCACCTTCCATTCATTAATTTAAGGACTCTGCTTATGCACGCTATCTGGATAAAGGTAGGCAAAAGAAAGAGTTAAGCAAACAACTTATGTCCCTACTCCGCCTCCCAAAAATAGCTAAAATATTCTGTCTTCCACAATTCAGTTCAGAAACCCAGATCAAATCCATTAGGTAGATCTTGCTAGAGAGCAGACTGAAAGTTGCAATTACTTTCCTTTACTCAACAAGTCCGTGTCCTTAATACCTTCAAGTGCACGACAGGTCTTACCCTCCGAGAACTCGATTTCACCTGGCCTGGCCTTCCAAGTCACTGCCCCCCACCCCAAGCTACTGAACATTTTGGGTCAGAATCCTTTTAGACCTCGACCACTTAATTTTTCTCTGCTTGAGCAGAGACTAAACCTCAATAATTCCTTGTCCAGCCCCGAAGCTGGAGTCGCTCCATTCACACCCCTCAACAGGTAAAACTGCATTACAAAGCGCAGGGTAATATAAAGGTGTCTGGTTGGCTTTAAATGAGCTAGAGGGAAATAAAGTGAGAAAAACAAACCAGGCTGAAACTGAAACATCCCTGCTCCACTTTTGATTTCATTACTTACTCTATAACCTGAGGCATGATTCTCTCCCTTGATTTTTCTTCTGTAAGATCTGACTGGTAACCGTAGTCACTAACAACAAAAAAATGACTCAAAAATGATGCGTTCAAAGTTTTCTGCAAGATCGCAAGCGTAGCACTAAGGAAGAGAGGCGATGTCCGTTTTACAATCCCTAGTTAATTTAGATCTAGCCAAACACGTTATTTTCTAAATGCGTGAAAGATTAATTTCTGACTTAAGATCTTGGATGCAAGACACCAGCCCAGGTGAGCTTTTAGGACTGAATTACAAACCCATGAAAATAGAGTTTATAATGGAAACGCTGACAGACTCTCAGCTACAGCTACACTAGTGGGAACCACTGTAATAAAATGAATGCAATCACTCACCTCGTTTCACCAGATTTTATTGCTGTAGAGAAAATTAAGAAACTTAACATCTTGCTCTCCACTAAATTGCTTTTTCTTCCCCAGACTTTTTGGTGTGCCCTTTGTGATACCACTTACTTGTAAACATCCTCATTTTTGTCTGTGTATTAAAACACATGCATTTAGCAGCTTAAATTAGGATTTCTCTCTCTATAGTGTTTAACTTCCTATCTGGCCACTTTATTCTGAATCTTATTCAAATTAAAGCAGGGCTATTATGCAAGGCACAAAAGTTCAATTTGAGTAAAATCTGGGCAGGATTTTCTTTTTTGCATGAAAACAACAGCATAATAAGTGCTAATCATTATAATCTTTTCAAAGTGAAAGCTTTTCAAGAGTATTTTTGCATTTACGAATATAAAGCATGCTTCCAATTTACATTCTAAAGGTTTGCATAGAATCTGAGATTAGAGATAGAAGAGACCTATATGTCATCCCTTCAATTCCCTGTCAGTACTGGATTGTATCATCTGCTGGTAAATATGGAATAAGAAAGTTTAAGAATAATATGTTTTAGCTTGTATACCCATAATCACCCTACATCAATCAGAGAAATCATGCAGAGAAATTTGGAAACCCACATTTCTGTACCGCTGCACGTCAATCAAGTCCCAAACTAGCGCATACATCAACTACTTCTCTTGGTCGGACATGGGCACCAACTAGGGTAGAGAAACCTGACCCCTTTTAATGAAATTGCCTGGATGATGTGTTTTATGGAACTTGAAGATTGACCCAGCTAATTTAAATCCCTCTCCCCTCTAGTGACACGGTGGCATCACAATTGACCTATTTCTCATTTGCCCAACAGAGGTCATCAAGGACAAATGAGATGGTTGTAAACAGCTTCTCTCCTCTTATTAAACATCGCTTCAGAAACGTGTATAGATTTCAAGTAAGCAAGGTCAAGAAACCATTAGAAAGGTTAAATTGGAAACAAGAGAGCATGCAAGGTGGTCACAAGATTGTTCCAAGTCAGAAAATTAAATTAACCTAAAGCAATCCCTGAAGGTGACTACATCTTCATTACTTTTATTAGGGACAAAAGTAAAATCAAGAAATAGGGGAAGACCTATTGAAAAAAGATGCAAAGCACGAGCTACCCAGAAAGCCTTGCCACTTTTGAATTCCCCCCCACCTCCATCTGATCATGTTTGTTCAATGTTTCATGTTCACTTTTCATGAGCAATTGCTGCAGTTTTACCAGTATAGATGTCAGCATAAAGCAAACAAATCACACGGAGAGACATTTTAAAATCTGCCGCATTTGTATTTATCCTGAAACGCATTGCACACTCATCCAAAACAGGGATCAGAAGAATACCGCAGGCAAAATAGCACTTAGACATCTAAAGAATACGCTTACTCAGAACTTGGTCAGCTAAACTAGAAAGAGCGTGAGCCAAAAACACTCTGCAGGACCCACTTAAGCAAATGAAGTGGTATAAACGACTAAGTTGTCACCAGAAAATGTACTTTAGTACCTAAAATGATACTGCTGAGTATATCCCAAAGCTTTTCTGCTCTGGCTGACCCAGCTCTCTGAACACTTATAAGTTTATGCTCCTTCAGATAACCAAAATTCACAGAACCATCCAGTTTTCCACACACACAAGGAACTGTCTGACGGACTCCAACATGCTCTACAGTCGCTTTCATTACAAACATGTAAAAATGGGCCCCAGCCTAAGCTCTTGCAAACTAGCATTTTTGGCTGGACTGTGTTACAGTTTCAGAGGAAGGAGAACAGAAATATTCTCTGGGAGAATGGGTGCAGTGAGTTCACACCCCTCCACCAAAATGGGTCTGAAACTCAAGTCTCCCACTTCATTTGCAAGAACTTCAACAAAATGAACATGGCTACTTCTTCCTCCAATGATGCAATAACAAGAACAATCATTCCACCTGTGCCCAAGAGCATGCTATTTTAAGTACAGAAGGCAGTTTCCAGCTCTGGAGCCCAGAAAAGGAAGGAGATGAGACTGCAGACACATTCCTCCTCAGTGGACGCTGGCATTCAGCACACCAGCTCCTACAAATCTCACTCTTTGGCATTTAATTCTCCCCATTCACTGTAAATGACACTTAGGATCCAATTCATCATTATAAATGCTATTCTGAGAGTCAGGTCCCTAATGTTCAGGATATGCAGGGTGAGCAATTGAAGTCTAGGTTCACTGTGAACTCCAGATATTATATCCAAGTACCCCAAACTACTGACACCAAGCTTGAAATATAAGTATCAAATTACACTGAACTGCTCATGGTTAAGAAAATAGCACATTTCAGCAAACGTAGCCAAAGCTTTTCCAAAGAACTAGCTCTTTGTTCTTCTATAATCTTATAAGATAAATACAGCTATAAAATTATCCATTTTTACTGGCTTTACACTCTAGGCTTTTCTCAGGGAAAAAGTTCTGATTGTGTGTTCTATATTAGACATGCATGCAAGATAGTTACAAGGGTTAAAATGTAGACAACAACTGCATTACACATCACCTGGAAGCACAGTTTCAAGAACCTTCCCATAACATGTATTTTTAAAGTATATACAAGTATCCTTCGTTTCTTTCCTGCTACCTTGTGCCATAAGGCACTAATGATGCTGCTGTTGGATAAGCGCATATAATCTGGACATTCAACTAAGCAACAAAACCAGTAAGATATTGGGGAAAGTGATATATGTCAGTTTAAATCAGGTTTCTTCAGTCCAGAAAAAAATAAGAGTAAGGATGAGGGGTCTGAGCAAGAGGTTCAACAGATTTTAATGTGTTCGGTTGCAATTAAAGAAATGATGATCCCTCTGTTGGTCTTGGTCATAAATAGAAAGATTAGATCAGATTCCTTAATATTAGAGAAGATGTAGGTTGGACATCAGAAAATCTGCCAGTGTACTGAAACAAAATCAGGCTGAATAAGGCTGTTGATCGCTCCACTGTCGTTCTGAGTGCTATAATACCTGGAGCACTGCACAGAAGGGCAAAGGCAGCTCCTCCAGCTTTCGGTATCCATCACTTCTCCCACAGACAGCCTGATCCTGCCTGCACGGACAAGGCACGCTGGGACTACCCGCCTTGCAATAAGCGTCAAGGGAAGAAAAGCAGATGAAGGTCTCCTTTCCCACAGACCTGAGAAACAAGAGGCACCCAGCTCCTGCGTGCTGTCAGGGCTGAGCAGACATGCACAGGATGGAGCAACCAGACACCGAGGAAACACGGAGGTCAGAACTACTGTAACTTTGGGCTTTAATTGCCTCCGTGGTCAGGCAGCAGCTGAGCAGGAATTTCAGGGCAGCAGATTCAAATGTCAGCGTCTAAATAGAAGCAAGCTTCCCTTCATTTCATTTTTTTTTTTAAATCTCTTTATTTTTATTTATTATTATTGTTTCCAATAGCATTATTTCTGTTTCTGCAAAATACGCTGTAGCAATAGGCTGACAAATACATCTGAAGCACTTGTATCTCACACCAAGAAAGGCTCATAGAAAACACAGGAGGAGGACTCTGACCCCTGCAAATTCAAGTACAAGCATTGCTACTTCCAGAGAACAACAACAAAAAAAGGACTGTAAAGAAGAGAAATTTTAAACAATAATTTTTAATATAAAAAAAAAAAAAATCCTTTTTGCCTAAAAACTAGCAAGACCAGGTTATATAATTGGAGGCAAGGCAGGCCAGAGGCATGAAGAGCAGCGCGGTAAGTCTGAGCACCGCTGCCTGGCTCAGACCCAGCAGCAGCACAGCCTGCCCTGCCAGCTGCCGGCCAAGAGCAGGAGACCGGCCTCGGCCAGGGAAAGGGAGAAGAAATGCTCCTAAATGAAAACTACCTCCAAAAGACTGAAATTGAAGCTGACAGCACCAGGAACTAAACGCAGGTAGGTCCTTCGTCGCTCGGATGACTGCCACCAGGAGATGGACTGAGGGAGAAGAGGAGACACCAAAAAAAGCAGCAAAAAGGTTTTTGGCAAGTCTCAGACAAGCGACAGGGCCTGGGAAGGTGAGAATCACAAAGGCTTGCTTTCTCTCTAAAATTACTGCATCAGTTATTACCTGTTCTGTCACAGCAGCCCCAGGAACACGAGCAATTTGAAAGGTACCTTTATATCACGAAAAAAAAACCCAAAACAACCCAAAAGTTAGTTTATACCCCAAAAGAACCTACAAGTCAAGCATTTGTTTTCAGGCTTAGAAGATTATACCCCAACAGCACCTTTGTCCTCCGCAATAAAGGACAAAGTGATGACACCAAGAAAACTGAGGTTTAATTTCCAGAAAAACATCCTGACAGATCTATTAGGCAGTAGGACACAGTGCCAAGGGAGGCCGTAAGAATCTTATCACTTAGGGCTTGTAAAACCAGAGCAGACAGACGATAAGCAAACATGGTGCAGGAACAGCCCTCTCCTGGAAGGTAAACTGGCCAGATGATCTACAGGCTGATGGCCATCTCCAGTGCCTATGATCTATTACACCCCATTATTTTAATTCACTGAACTGCATGCCCTCACTAACCAAGGCTGCTCCTTTTTCAATCCAATCTCCTCAAGTTCAGTCTAAGTAAATCTCTGCCAGGCAGTAAAAAACAAAAGCAAAACCTTTTTCCTAAATGAAATTTGCTAATTAAAGCCACATTTCTATGCAGCACAAGGATAGGAAGAGCAGGAATTGCGGTGGCATGCATTCCTGCTGAGCATTTCTCAACAGCCCGATCGTAGAAGGGAATACAGTGCAGAAAAGACAGTGTTTCTGTTGTCACGCTGCACCCAAATAAAAAGGAGCATTGCACAGAAATGCAGTTCTCAAACACTTTATTACTCTAGAACGTTGCTCTCCTACAGGTTGACAAAGTCATTAAATTGAAAATGAAGAAAAAAAAGCAGTGTGTTGACGTGAAATTTCGTAACTTTTAGCTACTGATTTTCAGACTTCCATTTTTATGAGCAAAACAATTTCTCGCTTACTGATGCCCATTTAAAAAAAATTACAAAGGTCCCATTTTATCCTAGCTATTTAGCTGTCCTAAGTACCAGCAATCCTGCCATTACAAATATGAACACATGGGATTGCAAAAAAGGCAGGCAATCCCCTCACAGGGCTGCTGCCGTCAGCTCTTTTTTTCCATTCGCTGCCTGTACCGCAGAACCTTGCGGAAGAGCAGCCAGCAGGAATAAAGGCACATCCACACCGTGCAATCAAGAGACACCAAGAACACCAAACAGGAGGACTGAACAACAGCCTCGGTCTTGGAAGAAGCCATATACAATATGGAATAAAAAAACTTACTTCTGTCTAAAGATACCTCCTGCTTCGATTGTAAAAGTTAAACGACAGAGATGGGTGGCAGGCAAGAGAGCAAGGTGAGGCAACGAGACAATACTATGCAACAGAAGAAATACCATTTCAGAGCGCTTGCTTCAGCGTGGTCTCAGCATTCATATGTCTTACTGCAAAGGAGGGTGTTCAAGGAGGACTGCAGCATACAGACAGACACAAAAAACATGCAGTTACAATTTAAGCTTGCAGAAGTAACAGCACTGTGGATGTCCAGCCATCTCCTTGGTGACACCTTCCCAGCAGAGCCCTAATCCCTGGCTACGCAACATCCCAGCGGCACAGCTCATGGGGAAGAACTGCCCGAGCCAACCAAAGATAGCACGCTAAGCACCTGGAGAGGCAAATCAGCACAAAACATGGTGTTTCACTTGCACCGACGCAACCTTGCTGAATACCCTTTGCTCTCCTAAAAGTGGAAAGTAAGCACATGAAATAGTAAGTTTGGCTCAAAGCACCTGTTACCTAGTACTGAGTCTCTGCTCGGTCTCGGAGGGGAGGAGAGGAGAACGCAGAGCAAAGCCTTGATGGTTACGAATCCAGAAGCACCTTTGCTGGAGTGACAGAACGGGAACCAGCGCCCGGGTATGCCTCCACCCACTGCCTCAGGGATCCCAGAGGACTTGCAGCATCAACGCAGATGAACAGATAGCTTTTTATTGTGTTAAATATAGAGTTAATTATTCCTCCTCTTGACAGAAAGCGCACCCAAGAGCGACACACATGGATACGTGTCAAGAGATATGTGGCTGGAGCGGTCCTTGGGAGTCTGCTGCTCCCAAGTCACTCACTACAGTAATTTTAAAGTCAGCAACAAAAGTAAAATTAAAAGCTGATAAAAGTGTTTATGCTAATGATTGTGTTGGTGTTCAGGTACTTAAACGTAAGTACAAATATTAGCAAAGACATGTATCTTCAGACGTGGTCTACTTCTTTACTCGCTATTTTAAAACCAGTGGAACATTATGGTGCAGCTGTTCCCAGTTCACACTGGTGGGGATCAGGTCAGTCTGCTTAATGGAAAGGTACAGCATTAGAAAGGTTGATGTTCTGTGGAAACAAAACAAAAAAAAAAACACCCAGGAAAACAAATGAAGAGTAGGGAGGATGTACAGAGAGTTGGAATAGAGAAATAAATGAAAGCCAGAACTGCATGTTAATTGAACACCATAGGGGCTGCCACAGATGAGCTTCTCTTTGCCCTCATCTCCAAGGGACCCCTAAGTCACTGGATTCTTAGCACATTTGAAGAGACTTCTAATAATTATTTATAGCAAAATAAAATACCTAAGTAACTGTAAGATTTTTGTTATCTTTAAATATTTAAGTAGCATGTTTAAAGTGAAGGTTAAGCAAAATATCTGATTAGTTGTACTGTATCTAGACTGTACTGTACCTAAATAATACCCAAATAACAGCCAACATAATGCTCAGCCTTCTCTACTTCTTGCCTTCTGGGCCCACTTTCTATCTTATTCTTTACCCAACAGGCTTTGATGACTGGCTCCAAATACTCCAAAGCTTCTTTATTCCTTCTACCTGTTCAGAATGAAGAATTTGGTATTTTAAGTGACAGGGCAGAAGCTGGCTGCCACATTCCCCTGGCGCTAGAAGCCAGTAGATCTGCATCATGAAAAGCTGCGAATTCTCTCAAAAGCCACTTAGTGCCTAGTGGTAACTGTGATTATGAAGAACAGCCAGTCACCAAAAGGAGCCAGTTACTTATTCCCAAATTTTCACTGCAGTGGATATTTGAGATCAAAGTGTTTCGATATTCAATGGTCAATCAAGGATTGAAGCAACACAGGCAGGAATATCTTCCCTTCTTCCATAGGTGAGAGTTACTCCTGAGGAAGTAAAACCATCACCTACAGCTCATGTCCTGCAATGAGAGATCCCATCACAGTTCACCAGGGAAAAGTAGAGCGACCTGCAGCAGCTCCGTATACAAGGCACCTAGAGGAGCCACTTAACTTCTATAAGATCATAAGATTAAAGGTGGGACAAACACATAGAGGAATTAAAGGTGTAACTCACAGCCTGTCGCACAAGAGTGGTCATACAGAACAGAAAAACATTGAAAATTACCATTTAAAAAAAAAAAATCAGCTATCATATCAAAAGGACAACTACCTTACTAGATATTGTGGACATTTCGTTTGGGGTTTTTTGGTTGCTTATCTCCCCACACCCCCATTTACATCAGAGAAAAGTAGGTGCATCTTATGCACAAGACAGTGGAAAAATATTGGGACCGAAACAGAGTGACATGCAGAGAGTCAAATATTTACCTGATTTCCTGATATTTCCTTTCACATTTCAGATCTGGTTTTAAATACAAATGTACTAATGAGCTTTAATGGCATGATAGGGTATACGTTTGTGCACGAGGATCTTACAAATACAACAAAGGAACATTAAGTAGTGGTAGCATAGAGCGAGCACTCGGAAATCATCCGTTCCATTAAGCAAAAAGACTATTAAGCACTATAGGTCATCAAGTGATGTAAAAAGCAGTCCCACAGGCATATATTATTATGGCATGTAACAAAAAAGAGGAAAAAAAAAAATCTGAACTGGCTAGCTAGTCCTTAAACACTGGACTTAACCAATTCCTGAGAGAGTCCCAAGAGGTGCCCTATGCACCAGTACACACGGTATGTGCTGTATGTATTCATATAAAATACAAATATAAAAAGGCATGTTAGAAAAACCTGTTGACCAGAAGTTCACAAGCGTCCATCTATTTTGCCAAATTCACTGTCAAGGGGTGATACTTGTAATCTAAGTTCTCCAGCTATCATGTCTGTTCTACAGAGTTATTAAGACTTGCCTTTTTTTTTATTTTGCCATTTATGAAGAAAATCAATTTTTGAAGCTCCAAAATTAGTTTGGGAAGCATGTGGAGTTTGTTTTAGATTTGTTCACTACTTTTATTATGGTTTATAAATTCACATTACTCTAAAATCTCCTGTGATTAGGAATCAAAAAAAGGTAGGAATAAAAAAAATGATTAAGTCAATATTGGCTTATTTTAGTCATTATAAATCAAGTTATACCTCCCAAACGATTAATTTCTGAAAGCAATTTTTTCTCCTTTATAAAAAAAGAAAGTGACTGTCATAGATCCAGGGAATGAAATATGCACCACTTCAGACCATGTCTTGTTTACTCTGTCCAATACAGTATTTCCTAAATTTTAGTTTAGCAGGTTTCCTGCATTTATCTCTTAAAAGTGATACCTCCTTAGGTTGCTCTGAATGATTCATTTTCATCCTGAGTTCATTAAAATCCCAAAATACTGCTAGGCAATAGTATCTAATATTATAGTTCGTAATTTCTTCACTGTTCTGCGTGCACTGAAATAGATCTTTTAGAATTATCAGTGGATTTACAATATTTGAAAAATAATTTAGGAAAACAATGAAGCTGTAACACTAAGTGAAGATTAAAATTTCTTCACACCTGCAAGATTTTAACCTTGGGTTCAACAGCTGTCCTAGCAACTAGTCTTCTGGTACTTGAAGTCTGGCAGTGCTGTCACAGATGCAGCGATACTGCACAAGGTGTGATCACCATAAATACAGGGCTGTAATTCTGAAGTCCAGTTACCTTGTCTCTTTGCAATCTGCTGGTGTTCTGTCTAGACAAGTACACCGCAAAGTTTTGATTCTTACCAGCACAATTATAAAATGCTCCCCGGATTATTTTTTAATTTTTCTAATACTGATGAAGCAACCTGATAAAACACTGCGGCATGAGCAGCCGCCTCCTGTTCAAAGCTGAGGGACACACTGGTGTCAAACGCCATTTAAAACTATTTTTAAATCATTTAAAGCTCTTGAAGAAATAAGTTGTTGCTTGGCTGACAGGTTTATGGGAACATATGGGCTGACTTACAGCTGAAGGAGAAATGTGACAAATGTTTTTTATTTGTTCCATGGTACTTGCTCAACGCATACAGTTTAGTCCCAGAATAAACGTGGTCACAACAGTGGTTTGAAAATTCCTCTCTTTCTTCCCTGGATATTAACCTTCACAACAACCAGAAAGTTCCTTCCACAGTAAAAGAGAAGTCCAGTGAGACTGTAAATAAGGTGCCATCTTGTGACACTTACCATAACCCTGCATTAAAACTTTTTCACAAAATTAAGCCTTTCAGGATCTCAAAGGGCAACACTAGCCAGCTGCACTTTTCCACTGACTTCATCAGATAGGAAATATTTTCAACTTCTTTGACAAAGCATGTCTTAACTATTCTTCTAGGCGGTAGTTTGTTGTGGTTTGGGTTTTTTCCCCTCCATCCTCCAAAATAACCTCTGATTTCAGCCAGGACTGAATCAGTGGCAATATACGCATGCAAGGAATTAAGTGCTTAAGGAAGACAAATTTATTGAAGAAAAAAAAAAAATAAAAGGCACTTAAACGTCCGAATGCTACACTCATGACTCAAGAATTTACTGACACGCAGCCCACGTTGACAACTGATAGAGTATTCAGGTGAACTATATGGATATACACTGGTCCTATAGTCTCCAGACATCTACTACTGGTGATTACCAAAGCTAGGGCATTGGTCTAAATGGATCTATGGGTGGGATGTAACTTATCCATTGTCTGGTTGTTGTTTGGAGTTGGTTTGTTTGGGATTTTTGGTGTGGTTTTTTTGTTTTTGTTTTTTGGGGGTGTTTTGGGGTTTTGTTTGTTTGTTTGTTTTAAGAAAAAGTAAGTAGTTTTCAGTATTTCAGTTTTCTAGTTGTAAATCATCACAACCACACAAAAAAATTCCTCTCTTATCACGTCAAAGAGTTTGTCTTCACCAAGGAGCTGGATATTGAAGTGCAGGAATTTCCCTATAAAGCGACCTTGGATTCCACTTCCTATCATCTTCTGAAAGACCAACATTTCAGATTAACAGTAAAGCCAGAACCTTTGAAGGACTGATCCTGCAACAGTCTATAAATAGAGACATAAGACAAGGTAGTGTGGTTTCTATCCGAAATCCTACCAATTACTAGAAATACCAATAATCAGTAGTCTGTTAAATTGGGAGTTTTAGTAAGATGCTGGAGAAGGAAGTAGCTCTTCGTTTCTCTCCAGTGCTCTCATTTCCATTTCAGCCTGGAACACTTTTACAGCTGGAGCACGTCGGGGCCGTAAGGACCCTTGAGAAGTTCTTAGAAACAGTGTATTTTCCCATACATGGCAGGCTTCATGCATAAAATTCTCGACTGATTAAAAACGGTTTTCATTTGCTACATTTTCTTTATTGAAAGCACTTTAAGCCATGAAAGTATAAGGGGAAGGGCTTTAAAAGGGCAATATACTTTCAGTACCCCTGAGCAGTCTGTTCCACGCAGAGTTTTACCTTTTAGCGGTGACTGCTTTATTGACTGTTAATGCTTTAAAAAGTGTGGTGAAATCACGTTCAGAGTCTTTACTACGAGAAAGATATATGCCCCTTATGCATAGCAGTGGTTTGGCAATTGTAACCTCCAAAGACATAAATGTTGATGTATTCTATGTTGCCAAACAGCACAGTAAGTACTTAAAATGCTGTGAACAGACCTACAGTTTAAAAGTGACACTACCCAAGATTAGATTGTAATTCAGTGAATGAATCTCTTCCTAAAACCTGCCTGAAATATTGAAGCTCATGATCCTTCCTTTAGAATCCTGCAAGAATGAAATCTTGCACAGAAATGGGAGACTAAGTGAAACAAGGATATGTACCGTTGACATGAACACAATCTTCCACTCATCAGGACAGTGCAGTCACACATACCACCATCATCTCCTTTGGACGAGAGCATCAGGCTGTCCACGAAAATGTCTATTTAGCAGCGATACCTTGTACATCATATACAAGGGATCAGAAAGATTCAGTTTTTAAGTGTTATAATACTAAACGTAGCTCTATCCTATCCCAATCCTCATCTCTGTAGAAGGAGGCTTTTCTGAACGTAGGAAGTTTATTTGCTTTGCCAAGCAATGATTAACACAACATACTGGAGTGCGAGACCTTCATTTCTCCTCTTGCCCTCTCTCCCTTACTCTGTCATGTTTCCATCTGCCAGTGCCTTAAGTCAATGATGTTCTGCCAACATTGCACAGTGACTCCCTCAAAAAAAAACCAAAACAACCCAAAACCAAAAAAATAAAACAACCCACCACAAAAATTCTGCTCGCTCGGGATTACATGTCCTTCAGAGCGCAAAATACCACTTCTGCTTGAAGAACTCGTTGCCAATTTTAAATGCCATACACATGATGTTCTGCCTTAAAATATGAACCATTTTCACACAATGAGAAAAAAAAAAAACCACACCAAAAATCAGAATCACCAAGGTCAGAAGGCCCCTACAGAGACCATCTAAGTCCAGTGCCCTGCAGAAAGCAGGGGCAGCTACCAGCAGGTTGGGCTGGTTTGTGTGCAACTGGGTCTTGCGTATCTCCAAGATGCAGACTCCACAGCATGCCTGGGCAACCCTTCTCACTCTGTGATCACCCTTATAGGAAACATACTTATGTTTAAATAAATATCCGGTACTTCCGTTTGTGCACATTGCCTCTTGTCCTTTCCACTGTCCTTCCAGTTACAAAATCTTTATCAGTTCTTGCAGCTTCAGCCAAATTCTTCTTGAACAGCGTAAGCCCCCCCCACCCCAAACTTGTCACCATCACTGCAGGGATATGAGACCAGGACCTGCCACGCAAAGCACAGTTCTTCCTACGAAAAGCTCAAAATTAGAGCTGGGCAAGCACAACAGCGAACACTCACATATGTGCATTCGCTTAAAAAGAATAATTGGAGTGATTTTATTAGTTAGCGGTTGCCAACAACCAAGATCAAGGCCAAATAACAACTTGAACTGGCAAGAAGCCCTACTTGGCAAAGCATGGCTCTGCAGGCTGCCTTTGAGGGTGACTTGATAACAGAATGAACAATTTCTTTACATCTGGAGGGCTCTCCATCACTTTGGGTAGGAATCATAGCACAGGGATACGTACACTGCTGAAGGTGTGAGGTTAAATGACCAGAGATTCAGACAGAAAAGTGGTGGGGAAGAGGTAGATTAGGAAAGAGCCGAGACTCTTATTACCTGTTTTAAATCAGGTACCATGAGAAAACACACCTTTCTAACTGGTAGAGAAGGGTTTGGAGGAGGAGAAGTGATCTTCGGTTTAAGGGACCATAAGACTGGAAAAGGCACTGAGTTCATGAGGGACACTGGAGAGTCCAGCTGAGAAGACAGCTGCCTGGACTCCCTCCCAGTATAACCAGTGAGAGTTAGGAAGACACAGGATGGCAAAGAGTTGTAGAGCACCTGAACTGAACTTCAGTTTTGTTCTACACCCCCATGTTGTTCAAAATGTGGCAGGACAGCAAGACTAGGTAGTTCACAGACTAGATGCCCGGAGACCTGGAGAAAAGTGCATCTCCCTGACAGGCTGCGTGAGCACAGCCAGGTAATACTGAAAGCTTCAACACAACCTGGCTTTTAACTTTTCCTTAACATAAACAGAAGCTGCTCCTTCACATAACCAACACGCCTCAACAAACTCATAGCTCACCTGTGCACTAAAGACCATAAGTGTCAATCCTCTCCCCAGCACAGAAGAGTATTTTATCCTCTTTTCCCAAGGTTACCAAGTTAGCACCTGTGGATGGCTGCTCGGCCCTTGCCAAGGCAAGGCAACCAGGGCATTCTTTAACAGGTTTAAGTCACAGCGATCAGCAATACACAGTAGCTCCATCCACACAAAGAGCAGAAACAAAAAGCATCCCCTCCGAACTGACAAAATTCTTTAATAATGATCACAAAGAAAATTATTCTGAACTTTAGCACATTCCAGTTGGTATCAGTTACTAAGCGATTTGGGGTTCCTTTGTAGCTTTTATTTGAAGGATTTCCAAACATCTTTCTCCCCAATAATTAGATGATTGAGGACTTGCTACATCCTTCCACAGACTGATGAAGAGGCAGAAGACCCCTTTAAAACTTCAGACAAACACCTTTCACAAAGGTATTTGTAAAGTCAACGAGAAGCCATAAGTGTTCTCAGATGCCTGGTAACAAACTTGTGTAGGTATAAGGCAGAAGGAACACAAGTGCTTTAAAGGAAATACAAAGAGGCTGCCAATTCCAGTAAGCTGCATAATGAATTCTTGTCTATGAAAAAGTTCCTAAACCATAAAATTTGTATATTCAGTGCCCTACAGAAGTTTGGCATTTTTTTGTGTGATCTTCAATTCATCAGAAAAGCAGTTAATTTCCAACTTCAGAGGTTTCATCTATTTTGAAGACAATAAATATGCAGCAGATAACTCAAAGCAACAAAGAGGTGATTAGACATATTTAAACAAGAATAATACCTTGTCAGAAATAAATTACTGTCGCAGAAGTGTCATATATAGCTTTACTTCTTTTGAAGAGGGGAAAAAAGAAAACCCGCAGCACTTGAAGTGCTTTTATGTACATTTCTTTCTTTTTTTTTTTTTTTAAAAAGCAGCTGCTCACAAAGAATATTTCCAGCAATCCAAACAGTAGGAATATTTCTCCCTACCTGCTACCATGACCTTAGCTGTCCGACTGATGATAGCTCCAATGCCTTCTAGAGATGCTTCACACTGGTAGAGACCTTCGTCTGGCTTGTGGTGCCTGGAGTGGACTATGTTTTGTATCAAGAGTGATCCATTGGCCAGCTGCTGCCGCCTTTCATCTACTGCCAGGTTTAAGAAGACTGCATCTTTCTTCCATTTAATAACTGGGGCTCCTTGGTCTGATTCTGCTATGCAGTTCAACAGCACATTGCTTCCACGCATGGTGACAGCATCTGAAGGCTCAGTCAAGAACCTCAACGATGTAAAAGTCTTAATCTGTGACCCTGAAACAGCAAAACCATAAAAGAAAAGGAGTAAATATCGGTTATACATTTCTAATGGTATATTTCTTCCTCCAATTAGATACAGAAATATCCTCAATATAAGGAGGTAGCATACAAACCCCAGAGGCACCATAGATATGGCTGGCAAACATTGTAAGAGATTAAGCTATGTTTCTCTGCAAATTATTAACATGCACAAAAAAAACCCAAGCAGAAATTATACTTTTGTCCCATCGCTACAAAAACAATATTTGTAGATAAACAGATCCTTTGTATGTAAAACATGGAGATGAAGCAAAGCTAAAAATCTGTACAACTATATACACCTGAGTCAGAGGTTAGCATAAAACCACCATACCCCTCGACGTTTATTTGGAGAATTTAATTGCTTACAAGACCTACTCTGGCCACATGCACTGAGATGCATTTCAGTGTGACAAGCACAAAAACAGCACTGGGCCTCGCTTTGTTTGCTGTTAGCAAACAAGTGGGAGGAAAGCATGCAAGTCTGCAATCTGACCATCTATCAGAAACAGTGCCAAAACCTTAAGCCTGGTAGATCGTCTTCCACCTCACCAGAACAACGGTTCTCCTCACTACCAACTAGTCCAGCCACTGCTCCCCAGTACTGAGCAAGAGAAACACCATGCGAGCGTGTCCTTTGTATGGAGAAGGGGCAGGGGAGGTGCTGAGAATGCCAACCCTACAAGCTGCACGCCATCCCTGCCACAGCACTCAAGACCCGAGATTTCCACCATCTGCAAGAACGCAGAGGCCAACTTCTTATGCGTCACTTTGGTAACAGGACACCAATCCACTTTGTGTAGTTGGGAGATAAAACAGACCGTAAAGGCAGAGAGAGACGCTCTCAGAGCAGAGCTACAATGAGGTCTGCTAAAGAGTAGAAAAGTCATTAAAATGCTTGAGAACCTGTGGATGCAGTTACACCAAAGGGCACAACTCAATAACCTAACGTGGTCCTTTTTCTCTATTGCATCAAGCATTTCCTAATAATTTATAAAGAGGCAAAGCACATACAACTTGTATTTTTAGACAACAGAGCCTCCCCAAGTCTCAGTGACTATACTTGAGTGAGAAAGCATCAGAGTAGTTTCCACTACATCATAATAAAATCAGTTTGCCACATCACGGGCTTGCCTATCCCACCCTGCCCAGGGGCAGCACCTCTGAGCGCTTCCAGGTTTAGCCATAGCCCTCTGGTTCCCAGACAGACAGGTTGCTCCCCAGCCTCCACCAAACTCCATGCCAGCAATAGTGCTACTGTTCTGTGCTCCAGCGCATGGAGAATGGAGTTTTGAAACAGTTGCACATGAATGCAAAACTAGCTTTTTTTTTTCCCTCTTCATCATCAAATGAGTCCTTTTACCTCATTAGAGCAAATGAAAACAAAAACTTACATGATAAAAAGATTCAAAAACCTTTTAGTCCTATGAAAAAGATTAATTATTTCTATTTTCTCTCTCAAACCAAAGCTTTCTACGACTATACATATAATAATGCATAAACAGCTACTTGGCATTTTCTTTATAGAAATTAATTTTATTGTCAAGTACTTAGTTCCACCCATACGCTAAGTGAAGTAGCTAGGTACCAGATTTTCCTTCAAAGCATATAAACAAAAAAGTTGTGGCTTCAAAACATTAATAAAATTTAGCAAAGGAGAAAGCAAGAGTTGGGAGACTCAACTCGAAGAGTATTTCAGACACAAAAACAATAGCACCGTAAGACCTCAGAATAAAATATATTGTCTAATACCATCAAGAAGAGTAGCCAAATCCTGATTTCTTTTTCATCTGTCTTAATGCTCTGATCTCAGTTACTGCAGGAAGCACATCAGAATTAGGACTAAAAGCTGCACATTGGCACAGGGCACTTCTGCCCGAGAACATGGGTAATGTTATAGGGGTATATTTAAAGTGCATGAAAGAGTAGTTATTTTAAAAACACATGTTCTTTTCCCCTCTCCCAAAGGCAACTATGTTCTGTTTGTAAATGACGGCTTCTTGTTGGACATTTATGTATGTCACCAACACCTATAACAGTTTAACACAGCTGTTTATGACAGCATGTTAATGATTTTATGTAGCTATTATCACAAGTAAATAATCCACTTCTACAGGAGAAATGGGGTTATGACAGCTTCCAGTGCAGCAAATGCAGAAGTTACAGAAGTTAAACAAAGATTAACTTTCCTTTCATGCAATTACCCTTGCAGTTCAGTTGCAATTTCAGCTATTCACATCCTTTGCAAAAGGCATATTTAACTTAAATTGCTTTACTACAAGGAACCTAACAGCTTGAATAACCTGAAAAGCTTTCTGAATGTGAGGAAAATTCAAATCTTCTTGAAAATATTATTCCTGAAGATAGAAGTCATGGTGACATCTTAAAAACGGAAGAAAATGACCGTTTATTTTCAGAAGACATTACCTGGAAGGATAAGAATCTAATGGCCACGTTTTTGTAGTATGTAGGTGCTGAAGGAGAAAGGCAGAAAAGTATTTGAAAATCCCATTAGTACCTATTTGCCTATTTGAACTACTAACTTAGTTTGGAAAGCCCAGCTGCAATGTTACATCTGAAGTCAGGGCAGCCTGGAGAGCTTTCCCAATAACATGTCATCTTATTGCACCCTTGACTTGCACAATTTTTTTCCCTAATTTCTACCTCAAGCAGCAAACACTAAACCTGATTCCTCTAGACCAGGTTATAAGAAGGAATACACTACACCTAATACAGAGGCCTATTTCAGCACCTAAAAAAAAAAAAAAATTAAAAATCAAGTAATTTCACAATACAACCCAGGATGAACAAACTCAGCCTTTGTCAAATTAAGGGAGAGACAAATCCCAGACTTGATCAGACCAGACCACAACAGACCTCCACACCTTCCTTCTATATGTGTAAAACTAAGGACTGTCACCTGAAGAAACAAGAGATCCACATATCAAATTAAGAAAAGGTTTAAACTTTGCCTGCAACAAGAAACCAAACTCTGCCAGCACAGCTTATGAAATGCACATCAAATGTGCTCTAACCAGGCTGATGGCAATTTCTGCTGTAGAGGACAAACAGCCACAAGATACAGCCCAATTTCTAGGAGCCTACTTCAACACAGTTTGCCTCAAAAAAATGCTTGCTTACCACTTCTTATTATCAGGGGGTTCTTTGCAGGGGGATGTAATTTCTTTGTGAAGATTTCTGTATTCACTGTGTATTCCCTAAGGACAGTGCATACTTATGTGTGTACATATATACACACACTCTGAAACAAAACTGAGCCTATGAAAATTCTTAAGACATTGTGGAAAACACAAGTAAGCACAATTTCTCCAGCAACTTTTCTTAACAGTACATTTACTTTGAGGCCCAAGTC
This sequence comes from Harpia harpyja, assembly GCF_026419915.1. Lineage (NCBI taxonomy): Eukaryota > Metazoa > Chordata > Aves > Accipitriformes > Accipitridae > Harpia > Harpia harpyja. The sequence continues at coordinate 114,720,218 of NC_068969.1, read as the reverse complement.
AGAGTTCAGAAGCATTTCCCTGGATCCCTGTTCTCCTATATAGCATCTATCCTGTTTAAAAATGTCAGCATTTCAGTAGACGCTCAAGCCTACGCCAAACACCACCCACGCTACTGCTACCCCAGGGTAAGCCAGCTGAGGAAATGGGCAGAACAGCCCATATGTATGCTGCTCCTATAGATCCTTTGGGTCCCTACTGCCTAAAATCCCCTTGCTTTAAGAACGAGACCAAAACAAAGCAAAGCTCCAGCTTATGGAGGTCTTTCCTCCCAAGGCACTCACTGCACTGCGCTTCCTCTTCCCATATTCTCCAAGAGCAGGAGTGCTACCTCCAAAACTCAGTGCCTCCACCTCTGCGTGGTGGAAATCCAGGGTGAAACCCCCCAGTAGTTGCAACCAAGGAGGCAGGAGCAGCTTTTCCATCTCCAGCCTGAATATCAGGCTTGCAAAGCGGAGCTCAGACAGACAGCCATCTCTCCAGCTACCTATTGCACAGCTTTTTAATAGCTGGAAATATGGAGATGATGAAAAAGTTCTTTAATATCTCTCCTAGTCCTTGGGCAACTTCTTTGCCATTGTGCATTACAGTAAGCACCTCATAGCTGAAACGGCTGCAACTGTAAGCTACTTTGCCATTTTCATAAGCAGGTAGGGGACTTATTTTAAAACAGAGATGATAAACCTACAATTTAATCCTTATTGCAATAGCTCAACTGAAATGGAAGGCAAGGAGGGAAGGAAAAAATAAGGCAGCCAGGCAGGAGAAGAGATGAAGAGCTCTTCTAAAACCTGCCATAAAATTTGCCCATGTTTTCTTTTTCCAAGTTTTGCTCTCGGAGGAATGGGGGTCTTCCTTTATCTGGCATTTTTGCTAATGCCTTTAATTTTTCATCTGCACTTACTTGCAATCCCTTACAGCTCCAAGATATTGAACAACTAAAAAAGGCCACGGCGATTGACAGTCACCAAGTTGTAGGGAATGCACTCGTTCACATTTACAGAGCCCTGGTTTGATGTTCCCCAGTCTGGTTTGCAAAACCCAACCTACACCCATAGCAGTTAACACTTTCTTATAACGCATGCGTCACAGCGAGGACATCCCTGCCTTCCCTGGGACTTGCTTCCACACTCTTTGCCTCTCAGAAGCTTTAAAAGTCAGAACAAGAGAGGGAAGTGCTGTTACAGCTGCTTCATCTGTTGCAGTAAATACATTCACCTTTTGCGTGCATGCTCACACAGCTGTCATTTGGGGTCCAGCACTCTCCTATTTAAGCGAACAAAGGAAATTAAGAGTTCTGCAAACCTGAGGCTGCTGAAACCGATGGGTCCAGGGCACCTTAGCACTCCCTCTTCCCTCTGACTACAGCGCGCACAGAAAAACTACAAACACAAATTTATGAGATCTATGGCTTAACCACAAACTTGAATGGAAGCATTGTAAAGATTAAATACCTCCTACACAAAGCTACCGTGTCAGCTATTCCGAGCACATCCGTGTCATCAAACAAGCCCGTAGCGCTGCTTGGAGATCTGAAGCTCCGAGGTCAAGGAGAGGGCCCTTGCCAATAGCCCACAGGTCCTTTAGCCAAACAAAGGAGAAGAAAACTTGAAGCTAAAAGACCCCATCCTTAGTCCCTTGCTGCTTTAGCAACCAAGGCATTACCCTATGTGATAACCCGCTTTGTGATACAGGAATAAAACTAATGGGCTTCTCGCCCTGACAGGTAGCATCAGAGTAACTTCAAGGTTATCATCCTCCAGGCCGCAGAAGAAATTAACATTTAAAAGATGATCTCTGATGTGCTGCTTAATCAGTCCCTTGCTTTGAATCCTCCACTTTCTGTTCCAGCTTTGTGAAATGTAATCTTCCAGGGTGGGTTTTTTTCCTTCATGTTCTGCATCAGTTGCTTCCATTATAGAGAGGGAAGAGATGTCACAGTTGCAAAAGCATTTGACCAGGCCACCCCTGGAGCTTTCTTCTTTTTCAAATAAACATTAAGAAATAAGACTTTTGCACACAGACCATTTGAAATCTGTGAATACAGAAATACCCCCCAGTCTAACTGAAATTTGGTAGCGGAGCACTGTAGCTGAACTAAGTCTATTACAATGAAGTGTATTTATGGGCACTCAGAGTATACATTTTCTCAGAGGATTTCCCCCCCCCTTCATCTACAGAGCCTGCATAAATTAGCTTAATGGCCAGGCTAATAAGCATTTATTTACATGCCTAGGTAATGCAGAATATATAGCAAAACTTGATACAGTTTTATCTGTTGCCACAAAATACGCTAATATGAAGCTTAATATATATTAAAAGGAGAACTCCTGTTTTAATGTTTTTATCATAACTTATGATGCGCCTTCTGGGGTGCTGAATATTTCATCTCAGCTCTATGAAATTTTTAAAATCTAGCCTCGTGCCTGCATTTGATGTTCAAATGTGGAAATAAAAATTCCTGCTCCAAGAAACGTACAATGCAACACACAAGTGTGTGGTACATGGAAGCATTGTTCAATTTTCATACAGAAGTGAACATATACTTTTTATCAGGACTTCATCATGACATTCTGAATCACTGAATTTTTAAATGGTGCCATCACAGGATTTTAAACTGTACTAAAAGTGCTTGCAAAAAAATTCCATTATAAGTCCTCCATATTCAATGAATCATTAGGAACACATAGCGACTGGCTGTCTGATTTTTACTTTAAAGCTTTAGCGTGATAAAAATAAGGGTTTTTAGGTAATTTATTACTAAGGGTAGTGCCTCCACGCCACAGTACCCCACACTGCTTATATCCAGAGTGCTCAAAACATCAGTCACAAAGAACTTTCGCTGGGTGCCATTGATGAGCAATACCCAGAAAAAGGGCCACTGAACAGATCCAGCATCATTTCTGTCCCACATTCAAGCTGTCCCTCTAGTGTAAAATCACAGTCACATAGAAAGAGTAAATGAACCCCTTATCAAACCGAACAAGCTGAGTTTCGTGTGTAGTTCTGCTTGCCAAAGAATGAATGACCCCATGCAACAGATGGGTTTGTCACATCACCTTACACACTCGGTGCTCAGATTTAGTCGGGCTGCAGATGTTAAATGAACTCTGATGGGATAAGAGAGATGAGAGCACACGCAGATGCTCCTTCCTGCTACCCCTCTGAATATTGAGGTCTCGAAAAGCACTGTTTATTGATTGGACCCATTTGACTCCTTGCCCAACAAAGATATTTGGGATAGCCCGCTAATTCGGAGAACAGCCCTATGGCTGACCCAGGCTGATCTCCGACCACGGTGCAGCGAAAGGGGCACTCCTTCCCTTCCTCCAGCCCCAGCCATACGCTCCTGGGGCTTCCCTCGCTTTGGCTCCAGCAAACAGGAAAACACAAGAGCCAGCTTGACCTGCCGACCCGCAAAAGAAAACTACTCCTCTCAGATCAGATTCCTTGTAACTGAACCATAAAACAAGGCAGAGGGCAAGAGCGCAACTATTTGGAAGACAAGGGCTGAGGAAGAAAAAAAAGAGACCAAGTCTTCTGGCAGCTGCCTGCTGTTAATCTGCTTTGGGCAGAGACAACACATTGGCCAGACTATATAAAACTATTTGAACAAGTACCTGCACACACCCACGATTTGCTTGCTTTGCTCATGTACTCAGTGAAACTCGGTCTGTGGCAGCCGCTGGAAGAGGCAGAGCTCAGGTCCTCTGAGCCGAGATCAGATGATGTCAGGTGTAGGTAGGCTTGCCTTAAAACAGTATGAGTGATTCTCACTGCCTAAATTTAGCCAAATCAGTTTGAGGAACAAAATCCAGTCTCCCCAACCAACAAGCCCTGCAGTATGCACTGCTTCTGCAAGCTTATAAATCAATTTAAGTTACAAGTTCATGGGAACAAATTCAGAAGATCCAGTTATCCCTGGAACGAAATGAGAGAATCATTTTGCTTCCTGCACGGCACAGAGGATGGAGGGCACAAGGGTATTTGGCTACATTAAAAAAATACCACTAGTATTGGAAGAGGACTGAGACATGCTCAACAGCAGGATACAGCACCATTTCTTCTGGTCCAAAGCTCTCCAGAACTTCAGGTAGCAGCCGCTGCAAACCTCGCTGTCCATGGGAAACCCAGACAGAGCCTGGTGTTTTCTTACAGTGGAGAAGGCAGCAAATTGGATTTTCATTTTGAGCACCCAGAGAAGACTACTGAACAGTTAATTGCACTGACTTGGCAGTGCAAATTTTTCCTACATGCTTTTGTTTCAAATGCTTTAGTTACATTATCAGAAAATCATATTTGCTGGGTTTCCCCCCTTTTCCTCAAGATAACCGGTACCTGCACCTGCCAATTTGCACATAGGAGTTCCACAGAGAAAAGAGATGAGGCACTGTATCTACAGACAGAAGCACAGCGTTGTTGGTACTTTCCGCATTTCCTATACATTAGATTTAATATACTTTTCAAGATTAAGGAAATGTAAAAGCATAGCCAACATGCAAACTCCTGGAGAATAGCAATGTTTTAAGGTGCCTAAAAGCAGTATTACCAACCAGGATCTTATCACAATTTTGAACAATCCCGTTAAGTTTTCAAACAGCCCTCAGCAGAAGACTCCAGCAGAGAAGAGGCTGCGTTAAGGTAGTTTCCCCAAGGTACGTCACAACACCAGCGTGTTGCCGGTTTCAACGTTCTCCCCAGCAGATGCTTTCTGTCTTTCTGACAATGAAAGAAATTACTCTCACAACTGTTAAACACACATCCAAGACATACCAGATTTCAGGTTTGCCTATCAGAAACGGTCTGTTTTCTGAAGTAGTGCATTTGAGGAGTCAGCGAAGCATGGCCCTACAGAACAGGGCTGAAAAGTCAACTAACTCCATCCTGACAGCTACAGTATGTCAAAAGCTGTCTACCAACACCCCCCCTTGTGTCTCAGAGACCTACAGTGCAACCTTCTCACTTACTAAGTTATGAAAGAGATATTCCTACACTAAAGCTTCAAAGCTCCAGTATTCTGCCAGTGTTTCAGTCTGCCGCATCCCATAAAACATTTCACAGTCCAGACCAGCAGAAGAAAATGCAGAAGAGACACCCAAGAAGTGCCTGGCTACAGATAAGGAACTAAATAAAGCAAAGAGGAGAAGTGAATTTGGGGTATGTAACTACAGAGGCAGAAAACAAAACAAAATAAAATCACTTAAATTATCAGATTATGTTATTATTAGATTAAATCACCTAGATAAAAAAATGCATGGGGATGGAATGAGGACAGAGCAGTAAGCAACACCAAGCAAAAGAAGGAAGAGAAAATCCCCCAGGTCAGTGGTAAAGGAACAGTCAAGAAGCAGGGAGAAAAAGAAAAGGGGAGAAAAAAAAAAAAAACCACCAAACCCAAAAATCAATCCAGCACTGAATCCAAGCCAAGCAGAAAAGGGCTGAAAGGGGAGAGTCGAGTGGAATATAAACAAGAAAAGGCCCATAGATCTGGCCAGATGCAGGTTTTTACTAGTCATTGTGGAAAAAGCCAGACTGCAAGAAGGAGACATGAGCCAACAGAATAGACATTCATGCTTTAGATGAAAGGGCAAAGGAGGGCAATAGCTGGAGAGGGCAAGGACATGGCAATGTATGTAAAGGAAAAAGAAAGAAGTCAGGTGAGCAAAAGAATAAAGAGGAAGATGAAAAGATAATGAAGAGCAAGAAATACTGAGTTAAAACATGAAAAGAACACATCAGTTGTTGAAAAAGGAAATCCCTTGGAAGAGCTTTAAGCTAGAGAGAAAGGCAGAAGGAGCAAAACCAAAGCCAGTATTTCCACAGTTTGATTTTTTTGAGATGGTGATGCATTTAGGGAAAAGAGCAGAGGAAGAAGCAAGAGTGAGGGGGGATGGGAAAGAAAAAAAAAAACCAAAACCCAGACTCCATGACTAAGAACTCTGTGCTGAATTTAAGTGCATTATAGCTCAGAACAGCCTATAGCATAAATAGTGCTGCTCAAACACACACGGCAGAGCTCAGAATAAAACCACTTCTCGGGAAGACAAAACATTTAGACAGGGGGTTTTTTGTTTTCATATTTGTTCACTTCTTAAATGCATTCCTCCTTCCTTGCAGGCCATTTAGTAATGCAATAAATTAATTTGTACTTTAGAGTGAACTCTTTAATCCTTTTTGTTCTCTCCCCTCCCCATCAAATACATACTACTGAATTTGCATGCATTAGCATAATGAAACATTAATTACATAGCATTTTGGATAGGACAAGCATAGAGCTTCAATCAATCTCAATAACTCACATCAGGAAGGTGAAAACCACTGCCCAAGCTTATCAGGACAACATAATAGACACAAACACATCAACATCGCCTGTTGCGGGTGTGATTTAAACCCAGCATCCAAAACAAAAAAAAACTCAGAAAAAATCACAAAGAAAGTAATAAATATCAATTATGTTAATGATACACAGACAAATTGGTTTCTCCTGGTTTTGTTAGAAACTAGAGCTGTGTTTGCACCGAAGGATGAGCAGGACTGATCTGGCACACGCGACCCCGGGAGGGGGTTATCTCCTTCAACATATTGGGTGATACAGCTGCCAAAAATAGCGTGTGTGTACCCTTCAGCACCAAATTCCAATGACTTTACAAAGACTGCTTCTAGCCTTTAGTTATCATCTCATCTGCAGCCTTCTCAAGCATCTTCAACAGATCATATGCTCCCTCTGTGCCTCTCGTTGTAGGGTACCCCTCTGCCAGGGCAGGTCCCACGGTACAGAGGGACCCCCCAGGGCCCCACAACCAAAAAGACCTCACAAGTGCACCTGCATCTCCTTACACATACCCGAGGCTGACATGCATAAAGCAAACCAGCACCCAACGTAAGGTAATAGGAGGTCGGCTGCGTCCTCCTCCCATTACTGTGCATACAATATCTTAATTATAACGTTCTCTCTACTCCCATTTACAAAACAGAGAAAGACAGTTTCTTGTTCAAGCCTCGAAATTAAAGTTCTCCCACTTCTATTTAGTGAAAGGCTTCTGGGAACACCAGACTGGTGTTCATTAAGGAAACAAACTGCAGTGCTACGATAATGTATGTGAACATTAAAGAAACAAATGGGGACTTCACTGCAAATGTAGAGCCCTTCCCTTTTTGCACAATGAAAGCACACAGCAAAGCCGATGGACTGTGTGCCCTGAATGCATCATTTCAGCTTTTGAAAAACCCAAAAGAATTAAGATAAAGAAAAAGTCTAATCTGAGCATAATCTGAGTCATAAAACATCCAACAGCAATCAAGACTGCTGTTGTGAGGGATAACCAATGAATATCAAACTGCTCCCACCACACTCCCTTAATGCATCAGCTTTTCCAGCAGGAAAAAAAAACCCCACTCAATTTTGTTTCATAATAAATCACAGTTTCCTTGTTTTACTTTAACTCCATGTCCGTGTGTCAGCTACAGTAACAGAAACATTGAGGGGCTAAACTAGGTGACCTCCTGACATCTCTTCCAACCTAAACTATTTTATGAGTCTGAGAAAAAAAAAAGAAAAAAAAGATAAAAAGCCAGCACTCCCCCACAACCCTCGGAAGAATCCAGACCTTGGAAGAAAAAAAAAAAATAAAAAAAATCACTAGCTAGAAAATGAACCTCTCCTTTGGGAGTTTGTCACACATCACAAGCCCCAGGACAATAGATTTATCTCCAACTGAGCACCTTATAATTTAAGCATATCCCTATATCCCTTACTTTTAATTTTTCAATCACCACCAGAGCCAGGATTTTTGTTTCACAACATAAGCATAACTACTAAAACTTGAGTTCTGCATGTTTTAGATGAGATCAAGCCCAATGTATGATGGGTCAGATATTGACTTGGACAGTGATGTTGAATTAATTTACAGCCACAAAGTATCCAGACCTGTGTTTTGAAGGCTGCAACATGACATGATGGAGAGCTTTTCCTGAAAACCACAAAATAAGAGGACCAGCTTTGTGGCAGATCCATATTCAGAAGTCATTCAAAAAGATCAAATAAAGTATTAAATGTCATTGTATTTCAAAGATACCATACAGCCTAGAAGAGACATTGTCCAAGTAACACCCAAAGCTGTCAATATGAGTTTACTTGCAGGGTGTAGTTTTTAGTTGGAAATTGGCATTCTGCAACCGACACACAGTAAGCAGTATTTCTCATCACACCTGTCCTTCGGGCAGAACTGTCTTCAAAGCCCCTCATTCTCTGCCAGCTACCAAATACCAATTAACTGAGCATTTCCTAACAAGGAGAAAAAAAGAAAAAAAGGAATCAACTCAGCAAGTTTTGTTCACTAAGCACAGAAAACAGCAGAATTCATCTGCCTCAGCTTTGGTGGCTGTGCAATGCAGGCTTCCAGCAAAGACTGAGAAGTCATTCTCACCTGGGACTAGGAAGGGGATAAGGAATCCCAAATGATTATTCTATGATCAAGCAGCCACCTCTCCCTGTTAGTGATGAGGTTTCAAGGAAAATAAGCTTCTATGGGGAAAAAGCCATTTCTGCCCAGGAATTGAAATACCTTGAATGAGCCCACCAACATTCTCACTTCGACACTTGCTAAAACAGCGAGTTTGCTAGTATTGGGTTAGCTACAGCATCTATTTTAACGCACTTGCAAAGTTTCTCATCAAAGTGTAAGAAGGGATATATCTTTTATTAAGCATTTTGTTCCTGTTCACTCCCTGAACAGTTGCTGTATTTCAATGGTAGGAAAGAGCATGAAGGAAACTCCCAGGTAAGGTTTACTACTGCCTCTCCACCTTGGTGTACATCTCTCCTGAATGAACATTCATAATTTGATTCAAAGGACATTTTCTTCTCCTTATTCTGCTCTGAGCTACTTGTCTTCCAAAGGACAAAAAGTCTCAGGCTCTCTCCAACCAAAAGTCTTTCCACTGCGCTTTACTCCTCTCTTTTCCTCTTACCATCTCTCTTTCTAAAGGTGAAGATGCTTCCTCCAAGCTTTCGTAGCAGCTGAAGAACGCACTCCTCAAAGCCGTCAAGAGCCAGATCGTTTTTCGGTCCCTCATGTAACCACAGCCAACAAAGGAATCGGACTGTACTCCCTCAGGTCCCCCTACCACCAAAGCACTGAGTAAGCACTGAAGAAGCCCAGATATAGTTAAAAAGCCAAGTTAAGGCACCACCAAGCATCCACCCCAGCATCTGCCACCACACTTGGTGTAGGAACAAGTACACAAGGAGCCCTTCTGCCCCTCTCCTGCCAGGATCAGTGGTCGCTCGGCCATGCAAGAAGCAGGATTTCTTGCACCCAGCTTCCCCGGCTACTTGTACAAAGACGCTTGATTGGAGCCCAAGCGGTTCAGTATGAATTGCATTGATTTATGCCCAATTCCTACTGCAGGTCTGTTGAAGAAAATACCTCGCTGTCAAATCACCGCAGAGTCACTCTGACCAAGACAGAGCATCTTGACGTCTTCAGGCAAGCTGGCCCAAGAACTGGTGTGCACCGAGGCTCAAAATGCCTGGGAGGCATACGCTGAGCTTGCTGTGCAATTTTGGTTGAACCATGGGTAGTGTTTTCTTTTCTCACTATCCTGCTTCTGTAATGACTAAGTCCATGCCACTGAGACCCTCAGACATAAAGTTCTTCAGGGTCTTGTACAACTTCACTTGGAATTCTGCTGAACAACTGCTTTAAAGAACAATCAGGTTAAGAGGAACAGCACAGCACCCGTAGGAAGAGAGGTCCTTCACCCATAGAACCATAACAGAATTGCTATGCAAACAACTCAGTTGTTAAATACATCTTTTGAGACTAGGAAAAGCTTAGAAGTCAGAGCACAAAATTCAGTCACTCTTATTAAAACATTGTGCAACAACAGTAATTTCCACTCTTTTTTAAGTGTGGAGCAAATAAATCCAAAACACCCTGATGTCCTGTTGCCAACCTGAGAAGTTTTCTCGTAATCAAGTTATTTTTAGAAGTTTGCCAGCTCCAAAGAAAAACAGAAGGAGCAGTCCGACATTATATTACTCACTTGAACGAGTTTCCAAATTGAAATCACTAAGATTGCAAATACAGAGTTGTAACTACATGGGAATCCATTTGCAATAATTTCAGATCTGAATATTGCCATACGGTCCTCTTGATTTCGATGAAGAAAACCTACTCATGTGGATAATACTATGCAGATGGGGCAGTGGCTTTGGGGCCTTTTGCCAAGGCTGTGCCTGCTCTTGGCCACCCCTGCAGCTAAATGCCTTTTGATTGCAACTATTTCTGGGAGGAAAAAAAAAGGCTATATATACCAAAAGTATTTACATTCCTTAGCTAGGGACCCAGACTTATGTTGGAGCCATATGGCTGTACTGTTTCTCTATTTGAGGTTCTGGGAACATCAAAAATCAAGCTGTGGTTGGGAGGTTTTGGATTTTTGTTTTGTTGTTGGTTTTTTTAAATAAAAAGCAGGATCAAAGTAAATAAAAAACAAAATCAAGGCTTGTAAACCAAAACCATCAATACAGACACAAAACCTCACAGACCTTGTTCCCACAAATACGCTTTGTCCAAGGCACCAGACCAAATGCACAGACCAGGGAGACGAAACCTGCATCAGGAGAGACGGTGAGTGTCCACCAGGTAAAAAGGTGAACTGCTAAACTGGTCCAAATGAAGTATTACAGTCCAAAAGAACGTCGAACTGTTTAAAAAAAAAAAAAGTATTTTTCCCCAGATCTCCATTCCTGCCTTTGATCACTCTTGCCTTTACACGAGGAAGTTGACTTGCACAAAGAGCATCACCCTGACCCTATGCAAGAGGATTTCCTCCAACTCTACTACAGATTAGAAAGGCTCTTTACTTACTTCAATGATGTTATAAACTGCACCATGGTTTAACAAGCTATAAGAGGCCTTTAAGCACGTAACAACCAAATGTGCCAATTGCTTCACAGATGACAGCCAGTCTCTACCTCCCCTCACCCAACCCATCCCTGACCTGTTTCTCCTACTTTATACTACAACTTCTACACTTCCCTTTTGCCATTAAGGCTGTGTAATTGGTTTCTGCACCCTGTTTGCTTGTTCAGACAAATCCTGGCTGAGCTACAGAAAGCCACATTGGCACATCCTACAGCAAACTCCCACAACCAGCCGGGACAAGACAGGTTTTATTTAACATTTCTCTTTGGTGCCTTCCAGCTCTCCACCTGATTCGAGCTGGGCAAAGGTTCAATTCACACAATTTCAGAGGGAAAAAAAAAAAAAAAAAAGAGAGAGAGAAAAATCCAAACCATAAGCTACATGAGCGGCAGGTAACAGGAGAAGGAAATGTTTGTCATAGTTTTCAGTGAAGTTGTGAAAAAATGCAATTACAAGCTTAAAGACAGTTGCGGGGGGAGCCCCAGACATTGTTTCATAACCTCTGCCATCGATAACAGCTTCTTTTAAATGCAAATTCTGAAACCAGTGCATGCTGCGGCTGCAGCGGTACCTCGAGACCCCAGCAGCCATCAAACAGTGCCCCATTGTAGCAGGCGCTGTGCGAGCGCACAATACCGACCTTATTCCCTGAACCTCCGACAGAAAGTGGGCTGCAGAATTCTGCAGCTGAGCGAAAGCCACAAGCGTTACCCTGGCTGCCCTGAATACCAATAACCCTCAGGGCATCAGTCCATCCTACGTCTTCTCCGGCTGCAAAGTTTGAAAAGTTTTCCGAAACAATCTCTGTTTGAAAAGCAGTTTTGTTCGCCGTGAATTGCTGCGACTCCGCCTTACGCAGCCCAGCCTCGACAAACCACCGCACTGGTACAACTGGGGCCAACGTCTTTTTAGGCTAAAATCACCAAAATGACAATGCTGAATTGAGAAGCAGCTGCCAAGAGCAGAGTGCAAGTCTGCAACTTCTAAAATTGTCTGCTTCAGTTTACACTAACCATGGTAATTAATGAAATTAAAGCCCGCTAGTCTGCTTGCTATAGCTGCACACTTGAAACAACATCCCGTTCTGCACATTGGTTTTGCATGTCTAATGGTACAACTCAGTCATTAAAAACCCTCCTTTAAAAACAGGACACATCATCCTTCCACTAGACAGGCTTCTTTCCCCAGTAGGAAAAGAGAAATCTGTCTGATGCATGAATATTGGGGTAACACCGCACTGCAGGTTTGTTAAAACTCCTAAGTGCTGAATAAGCTGATTAGCACATGACATCTAAAAGTCAATATAACCTTCATAATCTTCAAGAAGTAGAGAAATATTTCACACTTATCAGAACAAAAAAAAACAGATTAAAAAAGAAACTAGGTGAACCCAAGAGTATTTAGCTCCCTGTGATCAGTAGATCAGGATGTCTTTTACTCCACGGTGCTTCCTTCGCCAGGGCAGTGTAATTAATCATATAAAAGTTGTTTTGAACTTGATTCACAAACTAGAAGCAGAAGAACAAACAGAACTAATAGAAGAACAAAAGAGGTTTAGACTTGTATGTTTTTGAAATCACAGCACTAACATGATTTCAGACACTATCATCATTTACTTAACTAAATTATTAGCCCATCGGTATTCCTCTTCCTTTCTGACACAGAAACATACATCAGAAGAACCACCACCGAGCAGTGGGAGGAGAATAAATCAGAGTCCACACAACCGCAGCTAAGTCGGGTTCTTCTGTTTTGTTTGGGTTCCCCCCCCCCAGATTAAGGAAAAAGAGCAAATATCAAACACCCCATGAGCCTCTTCTTGAAGAATAACATCACTTTAAAAGCTCCATCTTTAATTAACAAATTTAATGTTATAATTTTTTCAAGTTCCACAACAGCTTTCTCAAAGCCCAATACATGGCAGGCAAAGCCCTTGGAGACTTAGTTCCCATATTCCTTGGCTGCTATATGTAAATAAAAGCAGTGAACACTGATGGTCGCTGGCTTCCTACATAAAAGGCAAAGGGGGAGAAATTAAATCAAAAAACTTGAGGATACTATAACGGAAAAAACCACATGAATAAAGTCACTTGCTGGGGAAAGAATAAAGGTTAGGACCAAACATTTTAATTCAAATTACTGGCACTTGTGTAGATAAACACTATTTGGTAATTTCAGTTAGGTACTAAAGGGGTTTTCACTCCCAAATGGCCCATTTCTACCAATTATGCCAATTAATTGGAAAAAAGATGGAATAGAGGTGCTTTGGTTTCTCTACAAACAAAGATAGGAAGAATGGAAAGCCATTTACATTAATAAGTATCCATCAAAATACTCCAACTGACAGCCAGTGTAATGGAGCAGTTACAGCACATATGGTTCCTAACCGGCTCCTCGTCGCGTCTTTCCAGCACGCTCCGCAGAAACCTGTCTGCACAGGGCTCCTCTGCGACAGGAAATAATTGCCATTTCTGTGTTAAATATGGATGCAGCCACATTAAAAAAAAGTACAAAGAATAATTTTTTTTTTTCCAATTTGACCATCTACAATGATTTCCAATTAGTATTTTGCTCTCACTGTCAGAAGGGTACTCACTTCAAAGCCAGTAAATATCCTGCCTCATATTTTAACTTATTTAATGATTGGATCAGGAAGAAACATCTATTAAGAACAAATGTTTCTCTACAATTAAGTATAAGTATCCCCTAAAAATCCCAGTTCTGTAAGCGTATTTCAGATAAGACTTCTTTAGAAATATGAACACTATCACTTGTAATAATAAAATTTTATTCCACTTATACCGTATCTTTCCCTAAAATGCTGTATTCTAAGTTACACACAATCATTACCACCAAAGTGCAGCAAGTGTCACTGGAGCAAGTGTCTCCTGCCCAGATTTTCAAGCCAGCCAAGCTTTCGCTGTGGCACGCAGTGACCATAGCCTGGTGTCGAGCACCCAGCTGGGACAAGTCCATGTCTTCATGGTGCATTTGTTCTTCAGGCGGACACTATTTATTTATTTTTTTTTTTTTTAAAGCTCTGTCACGCAGTGTGGATCTCTGAGCCCACAAAGGGGATTGGCTTCACCACACCTACCCTGAAGATCTCCCAAGGAAGACAGAGACTTGAGATTACTTTGACAGAAGTAGGATGAGGAGGTTGCACACCAGCAGACGTTGCATTGACACGCACATCTGAGGTCAACATAACCCAGAGCTGCCCGGTGCCACACCAAGTTACAAGGGCTCTGCACAGGCTCCACAGAGGCTGCGAGAGCCTCGGGGACAAAGCAGCCAGAGCAGACCACCGATGAGATGCCACCTCAAGGTGGCTTGTGGCACGGGGAAGCCCCACAAAGTCTCGTCTGCCGCAGGCAACCGAAAGAAAAGTTACCCAGCTTAGTTTCCGTCAAAGAGTAGGCTGTTTGCAAGAGATGGTGTGGGTGCCAAATGCTGCGGTATACTTTAATTGCACATATTCCTGAAGCCACTGTACCACGTGTGGAACGTGGACACAGCCCATTTGAGATGACAGCTTCAATCAAGAGTTGGTTCTGGCTCCCTAAAGCAGAGTTCCTGGCAAGGGAAAAGTAGTTTGTTCCCCATTCAAGAAAAATACCATGGAAACTGTAGATAATGCTTAAAAAAAAAAAAAAAAAATCAAACTTATATAATTCTATAGCTTATCTATCCTTAAGAATTACAGCAATGTCTGTGCAAAGCTTCATTGCATGCAACAAAGCAAGTGTCTGTGTTCTCCATTTTAATTGTTCTGTTTTAAAAAAATCAGACCTCAGTTTTCACACAATAATATCGTTTATCAGGTCCTCTTCCAAACACCCACATGAAAGAGAAACACATTATGTCTCTACTTACGGAGACAAAAAGAGGACACAGCTTGCTAGGAGTCCAGGGTGCCATTCTGCAGTGACTAATGATGTTTAGTTCCTCATTTTTACATTTCAGTACATAAATATTTTTTCAGACTGTTTTATGGCAGATATCCCCTCCATTTCAAAGTTTGGAACAATCGCTATGTAGAACTGGGGGTTTTTTTGCCTCGATTCAACTTTTTAATAACTGAATCCAGTGTAGAGATATGAGTGCACATTCCAGTGAATCAGATGAGACTTTAATCCATTCAGCCTTTGCATTTCTTCTTCCAAGTACAGGTTTTAGTCATTCTATTTGTTCAAAATCTGACCTGACTTTTAGACAAAGTCTTGATTCAACATCTCTTTCTTTTGTGAAGTCAGCTGTATTAAAAAGCTACCCGTATCTTATTCAATTTGGATGCATCTTCTGGTTTTCCTCCCTACTCTAGTCTTTTCTGTATTGTATTATACTGATTTCAGCTGTCATACAAAATGCTATAATAAAAATACTAGCTAGTGAAAGTATTATAAGTATTGATTTATCCTGCAGGTTTTTAAACCTTTGTTGTTGTTGTTGTTGTTTTTTAAATCAAGCACAAGCAACCAGCAGAAGTAGGATAGGCAACTACAAGTAGAAAACCGAACAAGAACAAAACACTCTTGACATGTCCACTTGTGTATTGATAGTCCCGTCTGTATCCAGCAGGCTCCTAGACCTCCAGGAGCTACCAAACAGACTTCTTGGCAGCTGTTTTTTTCAGGACAAGTGATTACAGCAAGCCAACAAAGCCAGAGCCCATTTAGACATGAACATTAGAGGAGCTGGATCAGGGAGTGTTTGATCCCTGCTCCAGAGGATGGATCATCCATCTGTTCCTGCTCCAGCCTGGCTCTAGGGAATCCTTGGATGACACAACACAAGCGTATCTCACACTACATCACCCATTCTTCACACCTACCATCTGCTGACCGGGACAGCCATTTCTAGCACACAGGTGACAAAGCGGCTGCTTGAAAGGACTGCATAACTCGGGCTAGCTCTCAGGACACCTTGCAGTGAAACAAGGAACGCTTTGTTCCCTTGTAATAGGACGTCAGAGAAAGAAAATATGTCTAGATGCTATTTTTTCTTTCTTCTTCCTCAGCTACTACAAATGATAAATCTGTGTATTTTCTAAGCAAAACGCACAGCGTCACTGCTGCTATTGTAATGCAATTGCATTCATTGCACAGAAATATGTATTAAATAGTAAAATACATCTGGTGACAATGAAACCTGCAGTTATATAATATTTGAATAGAAGAGTAAAAGCAGTTTGAAGTTAAACTTCAAAGCAACACAATAATCTGTCACATCAGAAAATTCAGTTAGAAATGCCCGTAGTTGTCAAGAAAAAAAAACTCGGAAAATTCGAGGAAAATAATTCAGAAGAGTAGCTGTTGATCATATCACATACCATTTACACCACAAAAATGTTTATCATTGTGTTTGTTTTATGATTTAGCTTCAACTGGATATAAATATGCAGATGCATATGTTCGATACAGTTCAGTCAGAGGCATGTTTTTACCACTTGAACAGCTGCAGTTTTAAACTTTCCCCAGTGCCATCACTGTAATCAAGCTAGATCCCAGGGGGTGAGGAGACATCGAGTTTTCAGCCTCGTATGATTTGGGATGGTCACAATCCGTGTTTTACAAACATTACGTTCTGAAATACTCAGCTTTATTCACATCCCTCTATAAAAGCGATAATTCATACAGGTAGCACCCTTTTGCTTGCCAAATAATTTTTTAAATTTAAGGCTACTGAGGTTTTACAGCAGCATCCCCAGGTAGTCCCAGGGATTTCAAGGTGCAGCTCGCTGTTTCCAACAGGGCAGCCCATGCAGGTGCAGGATGAGCCTGAGCTCAGCGATTGCTTTCTGGTACAACTGCTGCTCCTTACCTCAGCCAAGTCCCTGGCATGCAGGGTATGGGGTTTGAGCATCCTTAAACGTTATTTTCACAGATCTATGAAAGCCTGCTTTGGCAGATGTCTCAAATCTTAAGCCGCAGGACACTTTTTTCCAAAACTTTGGATCTATTTCTTGTTTATTTTCTGCATCGCTATTGTTAATTTTTCCCCCCTACAGCATTTAGGGTACTTTAGAGCACATAAGTCACCAATATCACTCATTCACAGCTCTGCTAGAGCCCATTTATTCAACATTTGGATGTACAAGCACTGAAGAAAGATATACAATCACTGAAGAAAGATGTTAAGTAATACAGCAGTCTTGTCACTGCCAGGAACTTTCATGAGTCAGTGCTTATATGGTGGGTTTTTTTTAAAGGACATGATATAGATCAGATGGAATGGCCAGAGTCTGGGATTAGATATTTCACTGCTGGGTCCTTTGAAAGCCAGACACAGAATTGAAAGCAAGAGCCACACAGTCATAAGACATTATCTAACCAAAACCAGTACCTGCCTTTGTTCTAAATCCCATTTCAAAAACATTTAGAGCTGAAAACTTAAAATATATTGCAATTATATAGCAGCTATTAGTAATGCATGTTATACAGTTTTATGAAGTGTTAATAAACTCAATAATAAAAATATATTAATATGCAGTGAATTTTTAATTATGAAATGCAATTATAGGTCATTTGTTTGCTTTTAATCATGCTGAGTAATTGGCTCCCTTGCTTCCCACTGACGCATTTATCATTCTTTAGAGAAGTAGCTTTAACATAATATACGGCCGGTAATGTTTTATACCTGCCTCACACTTATGTGGACAACTGCAAAAGACATAGGGCAGTAGCGATTTGGGCTCACGAAGAATGAAACTACACCATCTGGCAATGCTTGACACCCACTTTACACAGGTAGAATTGACTACACAGGGCAGGACTGGAGAACCCCGCTCACAGCATCTGGCATGATTTAGGGAGGCAACCTGTAGGACAGTGGGAAGGGAGAATTTATGGCAGGACTTGAAAACCATCCAGCAAAAAGCACAGATACTAATGGTCTGCAGCTCTCTAGAAGGACAGGCTACAATTTATAATGTTTAAGATCACTCAGGCATTATGCCCTGGAATACTTTGATACTATACTCAAAACCCTGCACTCATCAAATATGGAGATTGAATTTCACCACTTGCTACGGAAACATTACAGGTTTCTGCAAGAAACAAAGCCTTTTCAAGGCTGCGAAACCCGTGGGGCACACGGACCATGCTGCATGTGAATCTGCTTCTGAGACACGTCAGGGAGCCTACAGATAACAAAGCATCCTGCCAAACGCGTTGACCATTGAACCCCTGGATCTCTATCACATTGCTTAAAAAGAAGAGAGATGTGAGGGATCTGAACCCACGGGCCCTAGGACAGACAGAAAATGACGGATGGGAGAAATCTCTAGGGCAGGAACAGCAAATGAAGTGCCAGAAGTGGTCACTTAACAAATGAGAAGTTGTCAAGTGAAACAATTCTTCAGATCTTTTAAAGCAAAATGTTTTTAAATTACAGCTTGAATATGTCAGGGGCTCAACGGGGCAGGTGTTCAGTGGACTTCTGATGAGTAAGCTGACTGCAGTCAGCTACACAAGAGGGTTTAGACAGGACTAATTAAGAGGTCCACTTAAGTAGATAGGTAGATAAATGAAGCAGCATGAAGTCAATCCTTACTGTGGGCTTCTGTAAAAGCCACCCCAGATATAGAAGGAGACGGCAGCTGTCCCCAAACACAAACATCTCTCTCCTGTACTCGTAGGTACAAATCACAGACTTTCCGAGCTCAGGGACACCCCGACTGGCTGCCTGATAGGTACCGGGCAGCACTCTCATCCCGCACTGGAAAGGCACCATCTCCTGCCAGCTGAATCCCAGACCTTCCTTTCTTCTCTAAATAATTAACACCAAATGAAGTAAGGAGTGGAACATGACCAGGATACTCTGAAAAACAGGGCTTGTTGATTAACTGAAAGAGGAAAGAAATCTAGGAATATATGCTTGTAATCCAGATGCTTTTATTGACCAAATTTGTCAGCTTTTAGCTTCAAAAGCAGAAACTAGTCAAGAATAATTAAAAAAAAATAATCACAATGTGAACATCAAAGAAGGTTTGAATTAAAACTCAAGGCAGGACCCTAACTTTTTTTCTGGTCTACATGTACAGCATAGCAAGTGTTTGAGGTCCGGACGTCCACAATCCCACACCAGAAGTACCACTCCAGGGCCTATATTTGCTAGGAAAATATAACAGTAAGTGGGCATTGTGGTCTTTTAGTTATGCGTAATGTATGACAATTCACACATAGCCCTTCTTTGGAAACCTGTACACTCAGCATTTTTGCAAAATGCACCTTTAGTACCTCTAAAGGCAAACAAAAAGCAGGTTGCTTTGAAACTGCAATTTCAAAGTATCCTTCAGTTTTTTAAAAAAGCAACAGCTCTCTATTCCAGGGCTACAGCCTTCGCATTAATTCCCTATTACCAGTACCTGAGGGGATTTTTTTACTGTATTACATAAGACTGACTGAATAAATACAGAGTTCTTAAACGGCCATTAGTTCTCTTAATTAAGTACAGTGAAAATACATGGTTTGCTAAGGCAACAAGTGTCAAAATAAGCCCAAATAACATTGCGTTAAAGATATGTAGAATACACCAAATGCTACACATCCTAGAGGACAAGTATTACAGAAAGCTGATTTTGCTAGGAGGAAATTCTCTCTCTTCATAATTAGAGATGTTGAAAACTCCTGCAGTCTGCTGAGTGACAAGCCCATTTCTTACTAACCAGGTTATTATTCAACAGTCAAATCCAGTAGTAAAATGCCAGTCAACGAGATTCATCTGTCCTCAGAATAATTTATCTCTGTACTGTAACTTTCCCCAGAATATCAAACTTTACATGCATCACACGACACCTGAAAAGATGAGTAGTTTGGCAGGTGCCAGGTTTGAGCTAAGAATGAAGTGGAAGTGATGGTTACAGTGGTGGTGGCAGGGGTTTTTGCAAGCAATACTACTTAGAGCAACAAAGCTATCCATCAAAAACAGCAACGCAGCGTAAAAGGTAAGACACAGGAGGAATAAGCTCTTACCCACCTCAGTCTTGATACTGAAAAACTTCTCCCCAGAGGAGCGGGGCTCAGACCAACACCCCCCTTCTCACCAGTAGGCATGAAAGCTTCAATACCCGAAACACCGACCTGGGATGCTTCCACCTTGTCCTCTGCTGACAGCCAGGCCTATGGCTTTTGCTCAGGCTGTCCTAGCTCTCAGGGCAGCCCCGTGTCCCAGCAGGCATCGCTGCAGCCTGGGGACACGCACGACTGTCACCTCCGCAGGCTCCTGGGGGGGCTCAGTCCAAACCCTTCTTTGCTCCTAGCTGTCATCTACCCACCTGATTACTGTAATCCCCCTCCACAGCCTCAGGGAGAGCAGCCATCCTTCCTCACATGATTGTCAACAGTAAAACTACTGAAAAATGCATAGAAAAGATAAAGCACGGGGAAACTAATAACTAGCAAGTAGTACAACGGCAGCCCGTACCACCAACCAGCTCCTAAGGAAGGAGAGGGGAGAAGGATTCAGCAGCATCCCTAAGAGAAAAAAACAAAGCAAAAAACCACCCTCCAAAAAAGCACAATACCAATGTACCGAGAAAAGAAATTGCACAGATGTGTAACATCATGGTAATGGGTGCAGAAACAGCTATGAAAATCCACTGTGTCTAGACATCTCTCATTTTTGTTTTGTCACTAAATGAAAGTCAGATGCATCTAGCCCATAAGAAAAACTGCAAATATGGTCTTTAAAAAGATAACCTCAAAACTGGCCCTACGAAGGGTAATATTCTCTGTTCAATGCTTAAAATAATGTATATGGAATCTCATAGTTTTCATAGAAAACTGTATTTTGTTTCAAGTTCTTAAAACAAATCTTTATCAACTGGTAGAAAGTAAGTACACTTCCAGGACCATCCCATCTGGGCCAAGTGTCCATGATAAACACTCCAAAACAAAGCACTACTTTCACAAGCTGATCACAAGTCAGCTGCCTATTGTTGGGCCACTAATTTCAAAGAGAAAGGAAGCTATTTTCTCTTCTGTAATTAGCATTATAGTCTGCAGCTTTTCAGGAACACCAGAGGAGGTCCCACCCCTGCCCCAACTGCAGATGCAGCATTACCTGGGGCAGGCAGAAGCCACAGTAAATTCCAAAATTCTACTGAAAGGAGCCAGTTTCTTCCCTTTTAAGAAACAAACCCCGATAACACCACACTTGCTCATGAGAAAGATGTAGCCATTCACCACCAAGAGCAAGACCAAGGAGATGCAACTCCTGAAGAGGCAGCACAGGCAAGGGTGGATGTACCTCAATTAGCAGCTGATTAACACAGTTGAAAGGTATCTACCAAACTACTCCAAAACTGGGGGTTCATCACATACAGAGGAGGGCTGTGATAGGAGTTTGGCACAAGTCTAAAAACTGCAACCAATCTGCATAACAACAGTTCACTTAAATGCACAAGCTGCAATAGCTCCTTACAAACCGTTCCGTCCTTGAAGCACCAAAATTTGATTATTGTGCAAGTGTTAGCAGCAATAAGCACAACATTGGTCACCACGCCCATGTGGAATTAACCTACAGAATTTCACAGGAGCCAAACTAACAGGATCTCATTTAAGTTATGCTAAAAGCACATAGAATTTGATAGAAACCAAGCACCTTTCTGTATGCTGGGGAAGGCTGCTGTTACTTATTTTGGAAGAAGGTCTTAAATTCTGTAAAATGGTCCCGTATACCTATAGAAAGGTTCTTATTCCCGGGGAACCACTGCAGAGCTTCTACCATCAGAAAAAGCAGCAATAAAAAAAGCAAGACTCAACTATCAGCAGGTAACCTAGCACCTTATTAGGCAAACAGACCTCCTCCTAACTAACCACTAATTCTCTAAGCCTGCCTTAGCAGCTCAGGGGATGGCATATTTGGGGTTACAAAGCACAGCTCACTTCTTCCCCACACCAACCCTCCCAATGCACTCACGTGCATCCCTACTTAAGCTATGATTTATTGTACCTGGCAGGACAAAGCAGCATTGAACAGCCACCTACAGGAAAGAGGGAAATGACAGCAAAATATTTTCAAACAAATTCTTTAGAAAAGAGAGGTCTCGCCACTTCTGAAGGGACTGAAGCCAGAGATATCCAGCCTGTGGGCTGAGGTGGGTGGCAGATAATTCAGCTCCTGCACATCCATAGTGTACAAGGGACTCCACTGAAGTATATAACAGCATCATATCAAAGGTAGCTTTAAAAGTGGCAAACCTTACAGAGGAATACACTGAAATTGAATGATCAAAGACATCAGACAACATGCGAAAAGAAAAGGAGATGGATTTTACCGTTTCCTTCGTTCCCGTGGTGCGAGGAATCATTATCGCCTGATCTGCCAGCCACCGCCTGAGACTCCCCAGCGCTCCCGAGTGCTCACACACCACTAACGCTGCCGCTTTATACAGTTCTTCAAATGCCAGGAGATTCCTGACTCGTATTCCGTATGGAGCTCAAGACAGTCATGCATTTCTTGATTCCCATTTAGCAACACCCTGATCTCATTGCTAGCCCCCAGCATCACCTGTGCACCGCTGGAATCCACAGCACCCAGATTTCCTAGGCAGGGGCTGAGTTTTGATCCCACTTACACCCATGCATCTGCAATAAGTTCAGATGCCTGCTCTTGTGGAAAAAGATCAAGATTCTGGGGCTCAACAGCATGCCTTCTGATTAGTAACATTAGTAAAGATCCATAGCAAATAACACACAAGTGATTTACTCATTTTGAATAACAGAGTCAAAATTTGGCTCAGATAAACAAAATGAGCAGCCAGTCTTGCAGTCCTTATTCTTGCAGTAAGGCCAGCAGACATGGACTGCATTAAAAAAACAGAAAAGTTTTTGATTTATCTGATCAATCTTCACTTTCTATTTTCAAAATTATAGCTCAAGGAAATGAATATGAAATTTTTTTGTCATTAGCACTTGAAACAGATATACTGCCTGCATCTCCAGGAGATTTCTTTCTAGACAAGTTCTTATTTATCTCAGATGAATACTTCAGCCATGACTTTATATGGGAAATACCACCTTTTAGCTGGCTCATCCCTTTCTCCTGAGCGTCAAATTCACACCTACAAAATGGGCAAGTTTGCAGAACCACTGCCAAGGAACCTTGCTTTACTAGCCTTGCCTAATGTCAGACAAAATGTCAGAGACTCCAGAACTGCTCTTGGCAATGCACAAGATGGAAACCGTCCAAATTCAAGCAGCTGAAAGGCCTGCACAATCACTGCACAAAGGAACTGATGTATTGCATATTGAATTGTGTCAATGATTACATATAATTGTATCATTACCTAGAGTGAAATTAATGGAAGTTACCATTCAGGAAAATAAGAAAGAAATTAGCTTTGAAGTAGTATAATGAAAGATTTAAGTTAAGGAAGAAATCAGTCACATTTTTCAAATTACTGGTTATAGTGCCACAAACACGCACCATCCAAACCCCGTTTGTCACTTGGACATGAAGACTTCTCTCCTTCAAACCACAGTGTTGCTATTCAACAAGAGTCAAGCATGAATAACTTGTCTTCACCCCGATTCTCAAATATACAGGCACGCACAAATAAATTTGCAGGTGAATGAAAAACTATTGTTGGATCCATGAAAAAAGACAGCATTTGAGAATCTTTTACAGGAGAAATTCTATTCAAATGCTAGTCAAGCATCCCACAGCAAAGGGAATTGCATCAACTAAGTATACAACTGCACGTCTTTCATATATCAAAGCCATTCAGTAATTGGTCAACAGTTGCTAGCAACACATTAAAAGAAAACTCTGTTACTGTTAAGGAAAAATAAGACTTAGAATTTACACCTTGACATCATTATCTTAGAATAGGTCCCAAGCATCCTCGCTAGAATGATGTGACCTATTTATCGTTCTTTGAAATATGTTTGAACAAGTCACAGCAATTTTATTTCAACTAAATTCGTACTATTGCATTATTTCTTATAGGTAAGTTCAGGTTCAAGACATTCCAATTCAAAAACCTGTGTAAGACACAGACAGCTCTACTTCCTCCACGTTTACTAATCGCACATTAGTAGCAGTTACAAAGCTGAATGCACCCATCTGAAAGCCAGTTACAACTTCCAAAGTCCTCATGGCAAAACCAGTTGAAAGCACAGGTAGTAAACTCCAGCCTAACTAAAGGGGAAGAAAAAAATAAAATTAAAAAAAAAAAAAGGGACTACAAGTAGTTTAACTTACTGTCATTTTGGGGGGTTTCATGAAAAAGACCCTCGGGTCTGCAGCGAGAGCCTCTGTGGTTACCCAAGAACAGCTCTCCACCCCGTGCGCGGCTGTGAGCGGCGTCCCGCCGTGCGATGGTTTATCACATTACAAGCTGGCACTGAGGGCTCGGACTCTCCTCCAGCTCAGCCGAGTAGGGCTGCTCGCCTTTGGCCTCCCCACCGCGGCGAAGCTGGATCAGTAGTACTGCCAGAACTCCTGTTCTTGGCTTTTAAATATAATGAAACAATGGGAACTCATCTGAAGGCCTTCCAAGGCACTTCACACCGAGCCAGCTGGAGCTTGCCCTAAGAGCTGTGCACAGACTTCAAAATGTGCCTGATTTATTTCTAGAAATAATAGGGCAAGCTAGACACGCCACTGCTTTAATTCAAGGACAACCTCCTAGAAGAACAGTAAGGTTTAAGCATCTCATATACTGCCAACAGTACTCAACAATTTCATAGCCCATTACTGCAAATAGCCAAAAAGTATTTTCCTCAATTTTGATGCAAAACTTATAAAGCACTTTCTAAGCTTTCTACATCTTTCTGACATTACTTTTATTTTGTCTGAATTGGCATACTCTGCAATTTTTGATTGCAGTAAAAAAAAAAAAATCCCGCACGTCTGTCACCCGATTTTGATATGAATCTGTAAGTCAGCTCATGTCTGAAGCTTTTACTAAGCCTGAAGAAGAATCAAACTAACCCAAGTTTACAACATAATTAAGTTTGTGATATGCTTGGTCACTGTCAGCAGAACTAGGTAGATTCTTGTATTTGATATTAGTTCAAATATGTGCAAAGTCATACCCTCTTAAACTTCGACAGTAAAAAAAGGACCAACAATTTATTGGAGACAGTGCTTCTAAAAACGGCACTGAAGTGAGATGGATCTAGCTCGAAAACAACATTGTTTTTCTTGGGTTAGTTGTTTGAAAAAAACATTTTAATAACTGAAACCCTAACATAAACGATATTGTATCAAAACATTGCTCATCTGTTGCAGAAGTTAGGAGATACCAAAGTCAGCTGAAATGTTACAGCACTGGGATTCCTCTCAGAATTACGGTACTTCAGGGACGGATGGAAAACACCCATATTAGCATTTCGGCTTAGATCTCAGTAGCACTTTTCAAGCTCCTTCTATCTCCGACCTACGGTGCTTGATCCACATGGCGGAGCAGTCTTTGAGCACGTAAACTGGATCCCTTCCAGCTGAAGCGAAACCTGAAGCTGTGCTGTAAGCATCCCACAGGCGTTGGGCCCCTGGGATCAGACAACAGCTACTTCAAAGAAAACCTCCCAAACACATAGCATGGACACCAGACCTTCTCCACCAGCTCTCTCGCTTTGGTGCTGCTCAAACTGCTAATACAAACACAGATATTGCTGTGCTTTTTGATTATCACCCATTTTTCCAAGCTTCTATTTCCAGCATCATCTAGGAGGAGAGCAAGGTTGATATGGAAAAAAATCAAAATATTGTTTGGACCTCAGTAAGTGCTTAATTTGGATCCAACTTAATTTCTGGAGAAGTATTTGGCTGAACGCTGATGGCACACCTCAGCAGGCAGCTCATATAAACAGGTACGGAAGAAATTGCAGAAGTGGACTCAATACATTATTAACTCTCTCTGAACCTAAAATATTTTTAAATGGGGGAGCAAATTAAAATGCTACAAATAATTCCAATTATCCTTCAAAAGCAGGTCTTCAGTTGCTAGAATGCATCTTCTCTCTTCCTTCACTCCCATAAATAATATTCTTTCAAGGGAAATTGTGCAGCCCTGAGGTAAAACTAATATTTTAAAGTTTTATCCCTGGTAGGTTACAAAACTTCTCTGCTGACCCTGTATTCTAGGGTCTATATTGATTTTTCAATTAAAAATTTATCAGGAATAGAAGAAGTAATAAAGCAGCCAAAATCACTATGGGAGACCCAGAGATGAAAAAATAAGGCTGTTTCAGAGACCGAGACAGGCTAGAGCTAGCAAAAGCAGTTGACGCATGCAACACCTAAACACAGGCAACCAAAATTGGTCCACCACAAAGAGAACAAGAAAGAAAGGAAAGGGAGGAGGAAGCAGAAGACGACAATCAATGGAGCTAGATTTATAGTGAAAAGGTTAATTAAATCTTTTGCTGACTTTTACTTTGGAAGGAAGTCACTTTTCCTAATCTAAATATATAAAGTGCCCTTTTCTGAGGCTCCAGTCTCAGAAATACTCAGTGCATAGAAAAACACCCCACAATAAATCACATCACTTTGTGAAAGGTAAAGTGGTGCAACTGTATAGCAGTTGACCTGCAAATAAATCTTACTAGCTAGACATGTCCCTTTCTGTCCGGCACTGTAACTACTGGAGGCATTTCTTTCCTTTAAACAACAACAGAAATCTTATAACATAGGATTATGGCTATCAAAAAGGATCTGTGCAGACCTGCACGCATAAATCTGTTCAGATAGAGCAGCCAAGTTACTTCTCCAAAGCTTAAAGAACACAATTTTATAAACTGAAGAAATAGTGAACTTGCACGGTATCATCTTCAAAGGTCAAGAGCAACATCACAGGAGCAGTATTTTCTCTAGCCCCCCCTTTCAGCCAAGCTTCACCACTCTTGCTATGCCTGTAAATGATGGAAAACAAAAGATCTAAGTTGCCCCAGAATGACGTTCAAGGAAAACACCAGGGTACAGCAATTGGGGGATGGAAATCCCTACAGACAACATCAGCACCTGCAGAAGCCTCCAAGATGCACAGAAGTAGGTCATCCCATTTTAGTGAAAACAGGACAATTTAAGAACAAAAAACCCCCAAATCCAGCCTCTGATTTGTTTTGACTGTATCTTCAGTAACAGATCTATTTTTAACGCTATTCTTGATTTATGTATTTTGAAAATTATAGAGTCCTCCTGCTACTAAAATAATTGTACATGATGGAGCTGGAAGAGGGGCGGGGCAGGAGGGAAAGAAAAAGAGGAAAATTACTGTACTTTTTTCCCCCTAAACAACATGCCAACATTCATAGACTCTCACATGCTTGAATAGGAACCTCTCATGTGTAAAATCAAAACGGAGGGATGCAGCTTCTTTGCAAAGCTGATCTTTCCTCCTTCTCTTGCCAGACACATGCAAACACATAAGGCTATCCAAACACAGTATCACAAGCTACGTTGTTCAGCCTCAAAATGGATCATAATAGCTTCATCTTCTGAAGAGGCAGCCTTCGCACCCTTCCAGCTATGGAGAAGGCATTTAGTCATCGCTGAAAAACCACAAGGTCAAGAGTGAAGAAATGGCTGAGCTGGGCTCACAGCTCCCTCTGAGTGCTGGTGTTTCTCCTGAGAAGGTGGAGGGGAGACAGATGAAGCGAGTGCCACAATTCCACCTTGCTGATGTCTCTATAGTTTAAACCCTGCCACCACTCAGAAGAGGGCCAAGGAAAATCATCATCTGTGAAGTGTTGGGCAAGAAAAAGAAAAAAAAAAAAACTCCAGATGCGACAGCCCCCAATGACACCAGCTCCCCCCACAACTGCAGGCAGGAGCAGGCTCAAGCATCTCCTCCATCTCACCTGCCGGGCACGCACCGATGCGAGATGCGTTCCTCCCGCAGGGGCAACCAAGTGACAGCCGTGAAATATGTGATTACACACTATCAGTGTCCAGCATCTGTCGCCTTCACATTATTCCCCCCCTCCCAACCCCCCATGGGCTAAGAAGGAGCAAAAGCTTCCCAAAAGGCTCCCGATACAAAAGTACTGTTTTAACAGAAAAATGCCACTTTTGTAGCTAGCCTGTCTCCTCTTGATATACATGGCTCAGATCCCCAGGGTGTAAAGAACTACAACGTGGGGTGAAGTGAAGGAAAAGCAGCATTTTGGGTCAGCTTTGAAGCAGAATATAAATCTATGGATAACAAGGTAACCCTTTCTGACCTCGGGTCCTGAAAAGCACTCAGAAAAGTTGAGTTTCTCTCACACTGGTTGTTGGTAATTATTACCTGCACACAGAGGCAAGTGCCACCCAAATCATCTGCGCACACAGATGCGGAGCAAGTACAGACCAGGGTCACGGGACAACTCATGCACAGTCTGTCGGTCACAACTTCCACCGACTGAACTACCTGCTCACACCTATGCTTCCATGGGAAATTGTTGTAGAGCCAGCACGAGAAGACAACTCAGTCTTCAAAACAATTTTTTTTTCATACATTTCTTTGGATATTCCTGTATAGTGGAGGAGGGAGGTAGGAGGTTTTCCCATAACATTGTAAGAAAACCACTTAATATTACATATAGCAATTGTTAAATTATTCTACTAGATGTATAGGGTCAGAAAAGAAAATAAACTTGAAGTTTCCACTCCTTCCTTTGTTTCTCTCCATCAAGAATTTTTTTCCTCTTTAAATACCCTGCTTACAGAAGTAAATGCTGGCACATATACCTAAATGACATCGCTGTAAGGACAAATAACATCCAGAAGAAGAAACTCCATCATATGGACCTTTTAATTTCTTTTTTTCTAAAAAGAAACAATACAATAGAAGATCAGAAATCCTACTTAGCATATTCCATGGAACAAAGACAATCAGCTCAACAGAAGGAATCAGGAGGAACCAGTCAGAGATACTATATTTTACCATATATGTCCCATTGTTATTGGTCACAGACACAGTTCACTTGGTTCGTGCAACCGGCACAACAGTCATTTCCCCAAAGATCACTATTCAATGGCCTAGGATCAGAAAGACACAGTGAAAAGGGTGGATTGTTTGTCTTACTAATCTTGTTTTACAAAAACTCACCATACAGCCCAAAATACACTATTTTTTCATAAAAGGAAACAGATACCTGACTCTGTTTATCTAAGTCCTCCCCAGCAGGGGTCACTGAATTAATAACAAATATGAAATAAAAATAAAACATGGATATTTATTCTTCCAAAAACGTCTTTTTAATCTTATGTTTGCATAGGTGCCCTTTAAAGTGTAGAATTATTTGTGCAAAAGTTATTAAGAAAATTCTGAGTCGAACCTGACTGATTTAGCTTTATGAGCAAAGTAATAAACATATCATTAACACAGAAGAACTTCTACAAATTCAAAATCAGCAGGTGCCCATCAGATACAGCATATGAATTCAATTTAACTTTGTCTCTTCTTGTCCCTATTTCTTATTATCTAGTTTTTTGATTTGGGTTTTCTTTCTTCCAGGATCACAAAAAGCAGAAGAGTCTCAGCTGGTACAAATTAGCATAGTGGAAGTCTTAGGCCTAAGACTTCAGAATTATGCAAATATTTACTATCTGTAGATCTGGACCCAATCTCTCAGAAACAATAAAGGGAAAATTGTCTCATTGTGTCTGCTATCCAAAGTATAAAGTATAATGTTTCCAAAGATGAGGGAAAAATTTACAGGGAATTAGCGTATTTTTTAAAAGATCCTTTAACTTTTAATACCATCTCTTAAACTGGCATCATCATCTTTGCCACTTTTTCCATCTACACAGCATGTCCTCCTTCCACAAACCTGTCAGCCAGAATTTGAATAATTTATTATTTATTTGCTGATCTTTCCAAAACAAGACACAGAAAGAAGAAGCAGGAAAGTTTCTGCTCAGTCAATTTTATTTGAGCTTTAAATTAAGAAGGGGGAAATAAGGCGCTTCTCCATGAAAGTGCACGAGAGCCAACATTTCTATTCCCTCTTCTAATAAAAACGCACATTTCTCTAAGTTGCATTGTCTGAGCTGAAGTGGTTCCCATTGTTTCCTCCCCAGCTCTATGGAGGGCTCCTGACAGATGACCCACGCCGGGCTCGCTTCTTTGTCTTCCAACCTCCTTATCACTCTTAATTTCTGCTGAAAAGGGGCAATCTGCTTGGCCTACAGCCTCTTCCTGGGAGTAGCAGTTGGTAAGCCGGGGGTCTCCTCATACCCCTTGGCTTTTATGCAGAGCATGTCCGCATCCCAATTATCCCAGAAGTTCTGCATAAATTAGTTGATATTGTTACTAAAGCTGTCAGGAATAAATTGTTCTTATTTGCCACAACTGTCAAACGGAGGGAGGGGGCTCCGAGATGAGCTTTGACACGCCACTGCTGCTCAAAGGCAGAGATGCAAATGGTACCTCCTGCCAGGGTGTTGTCCTGACGACTCCTAGCCATGCTCAGTAGACGATGATAATAACACACATATACCCACAGCTGCCTTAGAGGCTGCAGATATCTAGCACAATCATCCTCTGCAATAGGAATTAGAAAATTTACAATAAGAAAATCTGGCATCAGGACAGAGCTCCAAACGACTGTTTCTGTTCTCAAAACTTGCACGTATATCTAAGCGGAGTTTTGAGCCATATGCCTGTGGCAGGTTTTGCATTTTCCATGGGCGGGTGTAGTATTCAGTCTTGATGCTAGTTTAAAAAGGGAAAAACTTAAAGAAAAAAACCCCAGCTGACTAAGATTTTGTACTTAATTTGCTGAGATGGTACACATGCATAACAATCCCTAGCAAGAGTAGGCATAAAGGAGATGCAAAATGGTAGCCAAAATACATTATTCATTCCTGGGGAGACAATTTTCAGGGGAACAGGAAAGAATTCAAACCATCACTGGGTGACACTCATAGCTCAGATGAGCATCCTTCAACTTGTTTGCTCCACTTCTTGGGTGAACTGGAATAAAATCCTGCTTAAACTAAAACTATTAGATATAAGAATGGAAGAAAAAAATAATCTGCTTTATACTATAAACTAAAGAAAGCTTTCAAAGCATAAAAACATTGCACTCCCAGTTAGTTGAATACAGTAATTTCTGATTCATACACACATACATAAAGAAAGTCTGACCCAAGACTGTTGCATCTTGCTACCACTTAACAGCTAGATAGCCTGGCTAAAAATAGAGACACTAGAGGACAAAATTATTAGCAATCTACAGCCACAGACATTAGTATGCAGAAGGAACAGAAGCAAAAATGTTAAAGAGAAAAAAGCTAATGGGTTCTCCTAAGAAATCTGGGGCCAAAGCAAAATACAGTGTCCTTGAAATGCTTCTCTAATTTAAAAATAAAAATCTTTTCCATTTGCCAAAAGTAAATCTCGCCCCCACTCACCAAACCCCACATTTCAGTTTCCCTTCCCGCTGAAATAACAAAGAAAAAGTTTCAGAAGTCTTTCCAAAGTAAAATTTCAAACTCCCCACAAAAATGTGAATTAAACATGATTAAAATAATTATATCCTGAGATTTCAACTTCCCACTCATGGTACATCCCATGGATTTCCCAAACACAGCAAAAGTAAATATATTGTACAGAGGAAAAACACCCAAAAACCCACAAAAAAACCCAAAACACCCATAACTCTGCTTACTTATGCACAAACAAAAAAAATTATCAGTTTTCTACTGGCTCTACTAGCTGCCCACAGCACACCAGTACATAACGCCTCAAATGGGAGCATGTAAACTACACTGCAGCTTCTTTGACTTGAGAACATGATTCAAAGTCTTCAGCAGTTTGCTTCTGCTTGCTAATTCCTACGTATTAATTTGAATATGGATCTTTATGATCATTTCTTATGCTAATAATAAAATCATACTTTATTAGGAACTGATAAGCATGAAGGAATTACTGCAATAAATTGCACAGGTTAACCTGTTTCCCACCCTTTGTCCACAGGACACTGTACAGGTACAGTGCACATTGTCCACGCGTATATTATGTTCAAAAACAGCCACAAAGAGTCTGTTGGGTTTTTTAATTACATATATTCCATAGGTATTCTAGTCCCATCAAACCCAGAATGCCTTGCAGACTCATCAATGCAATTTCAGAAGAAAAAAAACCCAAGAAAATCTGCCAGTATTAAAAGACATCCTGACAGTTTGGAATGAAACATCTACATTTTTCATTTTCAAGGGTTGGGGGGGTTTTTTGCATCACATAAGGAGAGCTACACTGTACATTATTACAACATGAACATATTGCTTTGCACACATCAGAACTCTAGAAGCTTAATTTCCTGATAAATTACGTCCCATTTTCTTACACTGCCACCTCATTAATTCCTCCCCTCCCCACCGAGTCACCCCCAATACCCCAGCTCTGTCCCTCCAGCCAGCACCACGGCTGCCTACCAAATCCTCCGGACACCAGCCATGGTCCTCACCCAAACCCACGTCGAGGAGACGTCGGGCACAGCGCTCGTTTGGATCTCCTTTACTCAGCTATTGATCTTCATGAATTCTGTAGGAACTTAATATTTCTTAAACACCTGCTCCTCCATCAAGTTGCACTGAAATTGGACAATGTATTGAAAAATTATTGGCAGGGAGAAGGACTTGTAGATAGACAGAAAAGGGAAATTTGTTTTCTGCTGTAGGAAGCAGGTAAAAATAGTTAAGACAAAGCAGTTTTATACAAGAATTTAATTTTTTTTTTTTTAAATCATCCCAAAGGTTTTTAACATTTTCTTATGGGGGGAATTTTGGTAAGTTAGCTTCTTAATATTTTAAAATAAGCCAGATTTTGAAATCAAGTCCTTTGTGAAAACTCCATCTGCTCCGCAGCTTTGTCCAGCAGCCTGATCACATTTCCAGTACATTAATGGGAACATTGCACCTTATTCCAAGGAACCTATACCAAATTCTCTCTTTTACTAAGAGGGAAAAAAAAAAAAAAAAATCTCAAAAAAACCAGCATCATAAGTTAACCTAAATCTACCTTTTCTGAAATGAAGAGTCAAATTCATTCATTTCAGTGGGGTAACTGCCCAAAATGCTTCTGAAAAAATCCATAAATTGATTTGAAAATAATATCCTCCAACACAACTTGAAGGGAAAGAAGTTTGAAATTGGACACTTCACCTATATAGTTAATGTGATCTGTTCCTGTATAGGCAGAAAATAGAAACTGTAGGCTCCTTTTTCTTGTACTGATGTGTTTGGGACTTTTTGCCTGGTTTTGTGGTGTTTCCCGCACAACCCTCTCCCCCTCTCAAACTAGGGTTAGTCACTGATTTTCCACTGTTTTCTGTGAACAGAATTGAATGATTCTGCACTGGAAGATCTGAGCCCAGAGCATCCACTTACAGACATTAGGGAATAACGTCACTAGATATCCAGTTTCTTTATGGTAATAATGTAGATCCAAAAATACCTTGCCCTAGTGATAACACATTATTGACTTATTAATTATTTAATATTGCTATAGGGCCTACAAATCTAAATGTTATGAGAGCATTTGACACTAGAATTCTTCAGGAAATTAATTTGTCTTGTTAAATAGAAGATAAGCTTTGATCTCTGTGAAATTGTTCAAGATGTGCGATGAAGACTCTGCTATCCTGTCCTTCTTAGACTTTGTGAGAACATTAATTATGACTCGCATTCACTGTGTATTTCAGAAAAAATACATCAATTAAGTACTTGAACCCACTTCTGCCAAAGGACATATTACAAAGACATAAGTTTTTTTTATTTTGAACTAATTCTATAGTATTTCTTACAAGTTTTGGTGGGCAAATGAGTCATTAATGTATATGTCTGTATCATATAACCAATATACTTCATTTTCCAGAACGGCCTTGACAACAGTGAACCTTTATCAGTCCCTCTTCATTAAGAAGTCACTTACCCACAACAATTTCACATGTTTGCTTGTCCCATTTACCCAAAGCTACCGCAGCAAGCTGCTTAGTTCACAATTCTACGTTTGCATACTGAGTATTTCTGAAACAGGCCCTTACCCTCATGCATATTCAAGAACGATGGATACTCTTTGCTTAACCACCAGCTCTGAAGCACACACACACCGTGGGCACAGGGCTGCCATCGGCAGCTCAGCTGCAGACCTGGCCTTGCCTGCCCTTCCGCGGGGACCATCCAAAGGTCTTCAGAGCGGTGTCCAACATCCCGCCAGCGGTCCAATTCAGTTTTCGGGACTGAGAACTGCAAAGATGCTTTGCATTCGGAGAAACCCTAGCTGAGAAAGGGCGATATAATGGGAGAGTTCACCCCAAAGGAGATTGTGCTCAGGACAGACAAAGGTTAATGATAAGGCTGTCTGAAGGACCAAATCTCAACCTCATGGACCTGCTCGAATCGCCCTGTGAGCCACCTTGACTGGAGAGTCTGTTATCAGCAGGGAACACTGAAATCACCTTGCCACCAAAGCCACACAAGCTACAGCTGTAAAGGATGTTCTAGTTTCATTTCTCCATATCCACCTTTAATTACGTTACCCAACTTCCTTAGCTCCACAATCCAACAGAACAAAGCAAAAGGCTCGAAGTTGACACAGCATCCAAAGCGCTTTCCGAGAGGCTGGGGAATCCCGAGAGCCACTGCCCAGGAGTGGTGCAGCAGGGTCCCACCACCACACTGAGGACAGAAGCTCTTGGGGGACATGGCAAGAATGATGTCCCCAAGGAACTCCTCAGTGTTTCAAGGGCCACTGTGGAAGAATAACCAGCACAGCAGGCAGGGATAGGAGCATCCCACTAGAAAGTATTAACCAGAACCTCTTTGGCATGCCACACTGCAAGGGAGATAGAGAGAATAAGGGTTCACACTTTGCAGTGTAAAGCCTGCAGAGCAGAAAAAACATCTTAGCAAGTATTCTTTCACTAGGCAAGGACACAACCCTTTGCAGACACCTCTTCTGCTCACAGCTGAGAGAGAGAGATATGGCTGCCCCGCAGTGGAAGTTCATTCATCTGGAGCACGGACGTGAGCTGTACCCCTCACGCCCAGGCTTCATTGCAGCAGAGACACGGATACATGCTGCTGGAAGAGCAAAACAGGATTGCACCTCTCATTGCCCAAGTCAGGGACCCAGTAGCTTTCCCAGGCACATAGTCACTGCCCTTCCCAGTAGTAGGCTGCCCACCCATCCCAAAGGTCAATACTGGATTTATATTATTAGACCAACACCAAGCAAGCTTTTCCCCCCGTTTTAAAAGGACGAACAAAGCCATTTTTTCATGCTCCTCACAGCACCCTGTAGGCTTAGGGGGGGGAAAAAAAAAAAAAAAAAAAAAAAAAGAGAGAGAAGTAGGACAACAGCAAGAGTACATTAAATACTAAAGAGAAGAGAGGGCAATGAATATTGTGGCCAGCCATGGCTGCTTTCCAGGCAGCTCAGAGTCTTTCAGCAGCCAGCTGCAAGGGAGTAAGTGCAAGAGCAGAAGGAAGAGCTGCTGCTTCTCAGGCTGCATGGGGAGAAAAGGTTGTCAGTCTCAGCTGACCCCTTTCCTTTCTCAGGTGCAGAGATGCAGCACTCGTAAATGAATTGCATCAGAAATTGAGTAACAGGGCTCTAAATACAGCCAAAAGTCATTCCTCCATTACACCACCAGTGCTAAATGAGAGACCATTTAGCCCTGCACAGAATCCAACCCGGTAACACACGTGGTGGAAAAATGGGAGCACTCTCTTCACTCCTTTCCCTTCCCCTGTCACCTGCAGTGGTCATTACAGTTAAATATTTTGCCATTTGGCTGCATTTGACAGCCCAGATTCCCCGGGTATTTAAACGATGGTATATTTGACTTATACAGACCTTTGGTTAAGTTCACAGAAGGAGATAAGGTTCAGCTCCTTCTGACTTGTATCAAGCATCCAATAAAATAACACAAAAGTCACCTAAACTCTCAGCACCTTTGAATAGGATTAATACTCTCTCACTGGGTATTATTTTGCAGATATAGTCATATAATCCTGTGATATTAAATATCTCATTAGACAGAGATCCAAAAACAACATAATGCCAAGCACCGGCAAACAGAAAAGGGGGATCGGCTCTTGGGAACGTGGACTCACACTGATGTTAATTATGATCTCACAATTAAAATCATTACATGGAATTCTATCCTCACTACCTGTACAGTCTACATCTATCCACTCTCCATACATATGTAGACATTTACGTAGGTACGTTAACCAGTGTTAGAATAAATCACTATCAGATTACCCAGTTAATAATTGCCAACTTCTGGATGACTTCCAGACTCTTTCACGCACATCTGCTCCACACATTAACAAAATGTACAGCAACCAGTGCTGCACAATTCAACACAACAATTTAAATATTTTGTAGAATTAATTATATGTAATTAAACTTAATATCATTACATTTGTGTTCTCAGAGGCAAGTATTTTATAATTGCTGTAATGTCAACAAATTACTTTTTTCCCCCTAGATCAAAAAACAGCTTGGTGAATGGTATCACCATACATACTTAACAGTGTTTGTTAAATAACCGTACTACAGAATGGCAAAAGAAACATCGCAATTCATCAGCTTCTCTCTGTATATACGCTCTTCCCTCGCCAACGAGCACATCACTACAAATATTAATGGCTTTCCACGCAGGCTGCTCAGCACTCCACTCACAAATAAGAACGTCGCCTCCTCCGCTCTTCCCTGCTTGCCGGGAGATGGGCAGAGCTCCCAGGTAATGCCATCACTCAGCACAGCCGGAGCCACGGCCCCGTACCTGCCAACCTGCCAACCTCAGCAGGTCAGGAATTTAATTAGCATGCAGCACTGAGAGAGCAGCTGCTTGGTGGCTGTTTCCTCATTTATTTATAGCTGCACCTTTGCATCCTGAGTGCGTTGGTTTTCTAAACCCACATTTGCATGATGAAGATGCGTGCAGTGCAACTTCACCAGCACCATCTCAGAAGACTTTCTGCACTTAAACTAATGGCCCGTGTCATATATCACCAAGAATAGCAACGAAGAAGTGTCAGTAAGATTTCAGTTTTGAGGCCTTTGTTCTATTGGACTGATTTACGAGGTAGTTATCTAATAAAAAGCTCTTACCGGTTTTCATATGACCGCAGAAGTGTTGCATATTATGACCCGACCTCCTTTCTTTAATGGATAACTTGGATTCAGGAGCCATCAATTCCTTACCACGACTGAGTCTCCTGCACTGTTAACTAACTTCTACATCTCCTCACCTACAGAGTTGTAGAAAAGGTAGTTTCTGTTTTGCAGATACCCTCCCTATTTCAAGTTTAAGTTTTGTTCTAGCTAGGATAACTTGATCAAAAGTCAAATCCCTAAACAGAACAAGTTTCTGTATGTCAGCAGACATAGGGTAAGCTGCCTGTGTATGTCCTAGTTTACGGGAAAATATAAGGTTATATAAACGGTCCAAAGCCTATTTCATTTCAGGCTCAACTACATTGTTCCTCCTTGCATTTGCCAGGGGTCAGCCCTGCAAGTGGACTCACCACTACTTGCTAACTACAGAGCTCATCTCCTCTGCCTCCGCTTTGGCAATCGCAATGAAACCCTTCCCGCACCCACCCCAGCAGGGACCTCGTGGAGTCTTTTAAACAAACCTGAGGGGCAAGTCTAAAATGAGCCTGGCATTTAGACCGGGCCACTGGGCAGCTGCTTACTTTAGTGTCACCACCCTTGTCTCCCCAGACTGCTGAAGTATTGGCATAGTCCGGAGTTGCACTTGTCTTACTCTCATGTGAGGCTGAAGATCCTGCTCCATTTTTTATAGGAATGATTTTACTGCTACAGCACATCTAGAAACCTAAGTGAATCTAATTTTAGTTAGGAAAAACAAACAACTTCATAACAAAAATATTGATCTGATTTTTTTTTTTTTTTGCTTTCAAACAAGCATGGTATTCCATGCCCCAATATATTCTGCACTAGTTTGCTAGCTGATATTTTAGTATCCTCTAAGAATTGCCAAAAACATTTAAGTTTCAAGACACTTGTTTGACTTCTACTTCATGTTTTCAATCCACCAAGACTGCATTATATTCTTTCATAAGTGCTCCTTGCAAAACCAACTCCTTTCTGTATTGTTCACTTAACCATTCTGGGGATTGCATAGTGGTGAATTACCACTATGATGGCATGATTGCACAGTGTTGAATTACCTTAGAAATAGCTGCATCTCAGCATATGAATGCAATATCTCACTGACTCAGACTCTTAAGCCCTTGAAAATACTGCTATTTCAATAGTGAAGCTGCAGCATAAAACTGGAACATGGGACCTGGTCAACCTACTGAGGCACCAAGAAGTTTTGTAGTCCGCCCACTATCACCGGGATCTAATACACCTGTCAGCCTTCTCAGCTACGCAGTGTTAGCACTACTAACTTAATTCCATTACAAAGAGAACCTAACACCAGCAGTGGGAGCAAATAAAATATTAAATTAATAGTTTCCTCAAGCAAAAAAAGTGACCTTCCTTATTTGAGAGTTACAGTTAATCAGTATGACAGACAGAATAGCTGAGAGTCAGATCCCATCTGTACCGATAAGTCAAAGTGACTAGATTTATTCCAGATTTAAGTTTGATTTGCATCTATATCACCTTACTTGAAGGTAACCAAACTACCATATTTCTTAGCTCAGTAAGATTAATTACCAACCCTCCAAAACAAACAGTTTTCAGAACAGCTTCACACAATATGAAAAAAAATAAA
This sequence comes from Harpia harpyja, assembly GCF_026419915.1. Taxonomy (NCBI): domain Eukaryota; kingdom Metazoa; phylum Chordata; class Aves; order Accipitriformes; family Accipitridae; genus Harpia; species Harpia harpyja. The sequence continues at coordinate 114,681,585 of NC_068969.1, read as the reverse complement.
GAATTCACAGCCACATGTAGACTGAAGGCCTCCCTCCTACTTTAGAGCGATATACACTGTTCATGACAGCAGCTGCAGCACCAAAACCCCAGAGCTCTTTCACAATTGTGACATTACATGTTACAAACATAATTTCATTATAGTCTCATGCATATATTTCAGAAGAATTACTCTTGGTTTTACACCACTTTAAATCAGGCCTGAAATCAGAAAAAGACCTGAATCCGGCCTTTCAATAGCTTCCTACACAAGTTTATTACAGAGATCACATGAAAATAAAATTTAAACAAGCCAAAGTTAAAAAATCATTAAAAGAAAAAAAAAAAAGAGAGAGAAAAGCATAAGTCACACAGTGAAGAGTTTAACAGACTGTAATACAAAAAACTGTATCCCGCATCGGAAAGCTTCAAATAACCTTAGTTACAGGCAGCGCACCTACACTAGTAACACACCAGACAGAGTCCCAGCTGCTGCAAGCAGAATTTGTTTCTATGATGAACAGAAAGTGAGCTTTAGTTAGTAAGAACTGCCACCTTCAAACTGCTGAAATATTTATGGAGTGAGCAACTTTGTCTGGAAACTGTCTTACACAAAAATAATGGCTTAATATTAATAAGATTGGTTTATCCTGACAAGAGTCTGAGCAAATAACACATCCTTTCCTGGGAAATCAAACGTAAATCAAAGCTTTCTCTGTACAAGTTTCAGAAACTGCAAGAAGAATTAAGGTTATTTAAAACCTCTTGGATACAAACCTTCCAAAATGGCAAGGGTCATTTAAGAGGAAGCTCTGTTGCTAAGATACCATAATGATAAAGAATGAACATAAAGGCTGTTGTTTATTTTCACTTTAAAAAAAAATGCACAAATGTACAGCAAGGAACATACTTATCTAACAAGGACTGAAGTTAGATCATATCAGGTTTAAATTCATCGCAGAAGTGTAGAGCTATACTAAACAGCAACTAAGTATTTATGTACTAAATGTCTCCTCCTACATCCAGTCAACAAAATATGGGTAAGTTACAACAGCCAAATGAGAGGTTTAATCTTTGAGCTCAATCAGCTGATGCCTGGTTCTTCAGTCCCAGAGGTCTTAAGGTTCAACCAGCAGCAACATCCACTCCAGCAGTTACTTCAGCTCTGGTCTCCCTCTACAGTAACAATAGCTTTTCAGATTATGATACTTGCACTTTAAGTATATTTCTTTTATAACTACATGACACTTATAGTAGAGACACTTTTTCACTGAATACTCACATACTGTACTGGCATAAACTATTTAAATGAGAGAGAGGGGCTGGGGAGTAGAAGAGAGCTATGATTCTGCTGCTGCATACCTTAGCAATTCTGAATAAGTTTTTTCTGCATTGTATCACCTGGAGTGTAAAACCTTCTGTTTTACAGAAGAAAAATAAGAGGTCTTATTGCTTCATCACCTACAACTCTGCTGAATGAGCTTTAATTTATAGTGCTGAATGCATCAGCCTTAAAAAAACTCACGGTAATTGTTTGAAAGGAAAAGGAGGTACATGGGTTAATGGAAAAAGGCAAGGGTTCAACTGCTCAGCATGGTGCATTCACCCTTTATGAGTGCTTCAATTCCACTACACAGCAGAGAAAATTTATTCCCGCAGTCATGCATGGAGGATTTAAGGCTGGCAGATTTGTATTTATGGCATGTTGCAAAATAAACAACATAAGCAGTTTCATCGCACAGGTGGTAAGGGTGCTTTGCTTGAGAAAATACTTCAAGAGAACTGAAATCTCCATCTGATTTTTTTTTTTTAAATTTGAATAGAAAATAAGAGTTGAAACTTCATATGAAATGAGACATCTGAAAGTTTTAAATACAGTCGCTAAAGCATTTCAAGTTCAATTTTCTGTAAATAATAACTTCAGCTTCCTGTTTATGATTCAAGTATTTTGCATTGAACGTGAAGTGGCTAAAATTTAGTATGCTAGTTTTAGAAGGAAAGTTTCATCCTTTGGAATTTTTTTTTTGTTTATTTTTGAAATTTATGGAATTCTTTGAGGCGAGATTGCCTTTGTACACCAAAGAACCCGTTCTGTGGAATAAGATATAAGCAGGTAAGCCAAGAATGAAAATCCAGCTAGTGGGCTAAGGACAACTAGCTGAGAACAACTCTATGTGATGTTACAACCGCTCACATGTTGAAAAAGGAATACAAAACAGTTGCTCAGTTGGAGAATTGCATAAAATTCAAATCCAAGTTTACAATGAGATTTTTGCCATTGAAATCTATAAACTGTTTCAGTCCTATACATCATCATCTTCCCTTCTTTTTTCACCTACGTACATTCCTAGTGCATCTGTAAATGCCAGGAAAAAACACACACCTACACATACTGAAGTATATACTATTTTCCGTTAAAAAGTGCATTTAATAACTATGATACTACTCAGACCCTAAGGCTGGACAGGACAGTTAGATCTTCTCATCTGTTCAACTATCTAACAAAGACCATTCAAATTAGTGATTTATTAATTCCAAGAACTTGTCTTCGACCTAAGGATATTGTACAAGGGAGGTGGGTGTTAAGAGCACAGCAACTGTTCCTGTGGCTAGCCAAACTCTCTTAAAGTGTCCATCTTGCTTATCATTTGAATTTGTCTCATTTTAACTTCCAGCTGTTGGTTCCCAACATTCCCTTCAGCCTTCGGTTTAGGAACTCACTAGTTTCTGGCACTTTCTCCTTTTTGTCATCATTTTGCCTCTCAAGTCACTGAGAACTGGAAAAAAATCCATTGCAGACTTTTTGCCAGCCCACAAGTCAGGCTTGTAGCTCTCCATTATGTTTACCATGGTAAAAACAACAAAGTAATGATAACCCACTCTTAAGTACACAATACTAGTAAAGACATCATTGTTAATATTGGCTAGAAGGACTTTTTTTTTTTTTTTAAAAGGATGCTAAAGCCAAATATGCCTGCGCTAGGCATTTCATAAAGGCTTCGCAAATTGATCCAAACTCTTTTGTCCAGAAGCAGCATACAGGCACGTTTGGCAACAGGCATCTCCCGAGATGCTTCTCATGCCTTTCGCTCCCTCTGCGATATTGGCAGCCACCTTGCTTTGTCTCCAGCTTGGAAACAGGGCGAGTGCTGGGATGCTGAATGGGTGAATCTCAACAGACCCAGAACTACATCACCTGCAGCATCAGGCTGCCGTCTGTTTGATCAATTATCAGAAGATTACTCTCTCCGAGACTCAGAAATGACACCCCGTTCTGCTCAAACAGGTATGTACATCTTTCTCTCCTGCCCTCAAAGTTGCCAGAGGGAACGGGACAGTTTTCCTCGGGAACTGATACCTTCCAATAAGCACGACAGATAATAAATAATGCTCAAATAATTAAAACCAAGACACTTGTTAGACAGCCCTTCTCAATACCCTCAGAGCCAAGGCAGTGTTCAGATGGGAATACTCAGATGTTCTGTTCTCTGGTGCTCCGATCTTCCTATCCTGCACCAAACCGGGTTACAGATGCTGTGGATTACTGTCAAGAGGCTGTCTTAGATGGAACAATTCTTTGAGCCTCTGCGACAAATGTTACCTTCCCATCAAGATTTAACAGCCAGGAGCATGATCACTCACAGAACAATGACTGAAAATCCTATTAGGCCTCTGGTTTGCCCTAATATTATAAAGGGGGGAAAAAAAGGCTTCCTGGGGTTTTTCTTTTGTGCAAGACAAACTCAATCTGCCTCCTGGAAAGAGAAACATTTTAGCCATTACCTTTAGTAAAAACCCCCACCATAATTTTTCCCTCAATTACAGTAAGGCTGATTGCATTTAAGAGACAGAGGAAATGCAAAGCTTGAGCCAGTCAGTAATGGGCAACTGGTTTCAGGAGAGGAGAGCGTTTAACATATCCCTGGGTACATGTCCATCATCTTAGTGCAGCATGAGCTATAAGGAAGCAAATTGTGCAGGAACACACATGCTTCCCCTGAAAACGATGAGAGATTTTTTTTCAGTGAAAGATTTGTCAGTTGCAAATACAGGATGAAATGCCCAAAATTGCATATGTATACCTATACATCACAGCTTGATTGGTTTTAGTGCAGGTCACATGGGAATCGCTTGACATACACACTGAAGAGCATGCTCAACTCATGTGTCTCAAACTATACATGGGGTTTTCTTTACCACTTGCTTTTAATTCCTTCCCTGTTCCTTCCTTCACACCTTCATTTTCTTTCATTCTGTAGCAATTGCCCCAAAACACAGAAGGAAAAAAAATGGTGCCACCTCTGAAAAAAATCACTGGGATGGAACTGTATACATAATGTATGTTGTGTGATGTTCCAGAAAACCTTACGCACAGAATTGCATTTTGATACTAAATGGACCTGATTAGTTCAGTATTTTATCAAACTCTAGTCAGCAATAATCATCTAATAAAAGTTTAATGACGTATGGCCCTGAAGTTGCAACAATGTGATTTTATTCATAGTTACATCAATAAAGATAACACATAAGGGATTCTTTCCAACATACCCTAAGGAAGAATTAGCTACAGCACTAAACCAAGGGTAGCATGCTGCACAGTTTTTTGTAAAAAGATACTAGCAAATAGTAAAAAACAAAATACAAACCCAACGTAATATTTACATCACAAATTTTCACTTTAACCTAATTTATTGATTTAAAGGATTAAGAAAAAATAAAGAGTTTAAAGCTAACTTAACTCTGGAAACTTCCTGCTTGTTACATTTCACAAAGATCCTTCGTGGTTTTGCGTTTTGATTTTCTCTGGGGTTTGGAGGGGTGGTAGCGGTTTGGTTTTTTTAAGTGAGGCACATTTCATGTTTCCCCAAGTCCTCAAACACCGATACAATGTTTAGCAGTAATGTTAAAAAAGCTTACTTCGCAAAAACTCTAAAGAGAGAGCCTTTATTCAAAATTATTAAAGCACAAAAGTAAATGTATTTAAAAAAACCTGCTCTGTATCCCAGAAGGGGTTTAAAAATATCTCCCTTAGCTAATATTAAAATTCCATAGTTATCAATAGACATGGTCATTTAACCACTCGAGTGCCTTTGGATGTATAACAGAAACCCTGGGAATTGACATTTATTCAGCCTAAGAATACACAATTTGGATTTTTCTACTCTTACTGCTTCAGAGATCACAGCAGGGATCCCTTTAAAACAGGTTGCCACTGGCATTTGCCAAACTGTACTTAGCGAAGGATTTGGCATATAGATAGGCAATTTAGTTGCCTGGTAATTTGCATAATACCCCACGCATCCTAGTTTTCATGTCAAAATACAAGAGATTGCTAACCCTTCCAGGGTGTTAAGAAGCACCACAAGAACTGAATAAAATGTGGCAACTAAGCTGAAGTAAAATAACCTTCTGCACAAAAGCAGAGTAGCATTCTGTAGGCATCCTTTTAACTATCTCCATCTTCAACTTCACCCCACAGATTAAGACCAAAGCAGTCTAAATTTGTCAAGACACCAATACTGACTGGATACATTGATTTTTCTCCTTGTTTCAGTGATTTTTCCATGGCTTTGAACAAAAGAAAAACATAAAAACCCCTCATTGCTCAGAGGCTGGCAAATTTCTTATGCGTGTTTCTAGACAAGCAGAAAACACTGATTTGAGAGGTTTGAAGGGATCTGTTGTCTATTGCTCTCAACTGTACATGCTAAAGGACACACTTTTTTCTCCTCTTTTTGAAGAGTTCTAGACAAACCTATGAGTACAGGATGTGACTGAAGTACTGCTACTGTTTTGTAACACTTTAAACTTCAAAGGAACAGAATTTCTAGATGATTAAAATGCTTTGTAAAAGAACTAACGATAAAATATCCATAAGCACAATTATGCAAGGGCATCATTAGTAAAAATCTATTGAATGTTTACACAGTATGTTTTCTAGCAACTATTATAAAGAATACTAGAAGTTTATTTTGCTGTAAGTTTTAACCTACAGCAAGACCCTAGTAAATTTTAAAAATAATTATTTCCCTGAGGTATAATCTACCCATGCCAGAAAACCTACATGCCATGCAAGCCTTAAGATGCAACTTTAATCTCCAACGGATACCACGGATAACGGACATTATTCAAGGTCTAACAACTAATTTCACTGGGAGATATCTTATTGTAACTAAACACTATTAAAAAGAAAAAAAGTTTAATTGACATAGAGTCTAAAATATATCCAGAGTTTCATATCAGCAGATGATGAACTGAGATGAACCAAAACACTTTATCACCTTGGTTTAATAAAGCCCACTAGAGCCTACCTTGCTTAAACAAGACATCAGACTATGTTGTGTATGGCAGTAGACTGTGATAAGCATTAGAAGGGAAGGCAAACAATATCCCCAAATCCAACTTGCTGGCCAGGCAGCAAAAAAGTAATTTGAGTCCTGGAGATAATCAAAGTTTCAATTTTGTACATGTGCAACTGTACCTCTGTACGCAGGGGTCTTGTGGCTCAATTTAGTGCCATATTGCCACGTCACACAAAAACACGCATGGGAATTCTAGTGGCTGCCTTGTTGCTCTCGAGCATTGCCAAGAGAAGACCATGGATTGCAAGTTTTAGTTATTACTATTTGTACTTTAATTCAGTGATATTGGGGAGGGTAGAAGCCATGCTATTTAATTCCTGTGTCATCCAATTAACACTATAATGATTGTCCCAATCAAAAAAATCAGCAATAACACAGAGAAGTCTTAAAGCCTTCTAATAGTCACTTCTCAGCTTTGCATCGAGAAGTGCAAAGGCAGAATTAAGAAATTTGTAGATTATGCTCTTCTAGGGACCTCAAACTTCAGCTATTCTTAACAGATGGCCCCAAACCAAGTTCTGCAGTATGTATCTAAAAAATGTTTTATTTATCCTGGGCTGCATCACAAGAAGCGTGACCAGCAGGTCGAGGGAGGGGATTCTGCCCCTCTGCTCCGCTCTGGTGAGAGCCCACCTGCAGTACTGCGTCCAGCTCTGGGGTCCTCAGCATGAGAAGGACACGGACCTGTTGGAGCAGGTCTGGAGGACAGCCACAAAGGTGATCGGAAGGCTGGAGCACCTCTCCTGTGAGGACAGGCTGAGAGAATTGGGGTTGTTCAGCCTGGAGAAGAGAAGGCTCCAGGGAGACCTTACAGCAGCCTTCCAGTACCTAAAGGGGGTACAGGAAAGATGGGGAGGGACCCTTTAACAGGGAGTGTAGTGCTAGGGCGAGGGGTAACAGTTTTAAACTGAAAGAGGGTACATTTAGATTAGATACTAGGAAGAAGTTCTTCATCTGTGAGGGCGGTGAGGCACTGGCACAGGTTGCCCAGAGAAGCTGTGGCTGCCCCATCCCTGGCAGTGTTCAAGGCCAGGTTGGATGGGGCTTGGAGCAACCTGGGCTAGTGGAAGGTGTCCCTGCCCATGGCAGGGGGGTTGGAACTCGATGATCTGGAAGGTCCCTTCCAACCCAAACCATTCTAGGATTCTGTTGTTTAATTTCCTGTTGTTTAGAACAATCATCACTCACATTTGCAAAATAAAAGGCGGAACAAGTGAGGAAAAAGGATAGTACGCTCATCATGTCTTACTGTGAAGACATTAGAAAAAGTCTTTGAATTCCCACACACTGCTGAAGAGCTTCAATGCATTCAGGACATGGAAATAGCACAAGACTATTAGAAATAAGCTATCCAAAGAAAATATGCAAGGAGATAAGAAAATATTATCATTCTCAGGAGAGATTCTGTACAATAGTATCTGGAACCTATGAAAAAATGCTAAGAAAAACTTGTAAGAAAAAAATTACAAAGACTTATATGCAAGTCCTAACAGTTGAGCTCAATGCAATGCTGCATCTATCCCAGTTATTCTCTGGAAGAGAGAAAATACGGTAAACTGAAAAAAACCAAAGAATTGTCAGGACCGAAACAAGCAGAAGAAAAAGATTGTCCCCCGAGTCTGTATGACGTAGCAGATCGATCACTGGGCTGTAATAGCCTGGCACCTTTGCCACTGCCCAGCTTTAATTTTCCTCACATACATGCCAGTTTGCAAACATTATTTAGTTAAGCCTTGCAACGCCTCCATGAAGCGGGTAAATATTATTGGCCCCAGGGAGAATAATGGGGAAATTGAGGCTTTCTGAAATGTCTTTCCTAAAAAACACACAACAAATCAATACTGTAACAAGGTCTTTTGGACTCCAAGCACCATCCTCCACTCAACTAAACGGCAGTACCTTGTGCATCTCAAATTCACTGCATTGGGTCATTTAACCTCTCTGTGTCCCATTTTCTCCCTATTTAGGAGAAGCATATTAACATTCAATTTGCTACACAGCCATGTTGACGGCAGGCTCGTCACATCCACCTCTGTCATGACACTAAAAATGCTTCCTCTCACAAACATTCTGGCCCCGCAGAGTATCAAAGAGCTCTACATCCAGGACCCTCCGTCAGCTTCTGCCAAGGAAGCATGGCCACAAATATTCCTCCAGCTTAAAAGAAGCCTGTATCTTCACTCTTTCCAGACAGCATTGACCAACACTAGAGAACAGATGGGTGAGGATGGTTCTGCATGGACCTGGACTTAGACACTTCAATCTGATTGTTCCACCACCAACTACTGCTTCGCTCTGACAAGAGACAACAAAATTGTTGTCTTCTCATCATCACACAGGCTTCCTTGAAAAACAGAAATGCGCTTATTAAAGAAATTACCTAGCAACATGTCATTTGCCCCTCCTGACTCAGGAACAAAGCATTTCAACCTTCTGTAACCAGGCAGAAGCTGATGCCACCGCATCCACCTGGGCAGAGCACATACAAGTTGTGAGCAGGCAAGCATACACACACACACACACACGTGCATGTTCTCCTCTTCCCCTTGGATCCAGTTTACAAGGGCTGGAAGTCTGGCACAGCCCAAGCTACAAAGCCAAGAAAGACTCTCTGGCTGGGGCTTCGTTGGTTGTGCGTCCTTTGAGGTCAGACAGGAGGACTTAAAATCCCACACTTTCTGATAGCTTAAACGTTTCATTAATGGCAGAAGGAATCAAGCAAAGCCAGTTCTAATCAATAGTATGGAGTAGCAGCCACAGCACAGGCTATGAACTGCTTTCAAGGAGCCCTTCATTAATAAATGCACATGCAGCTCTGAAACACTATGGTATCCCACATAGCCTCTCAAGTCACTTGTCCTTTTACATGTAAATTATGGGTTAGGACCACGTAAGTCACATGCGGAGTGACAACCAAAGTCAATGCAGAAATACCCTTTCACTGGGGGAGGAGAATCACACTGCTGACTTAAGTACAAGGCTATGTTGCAGATAATGAAGTTACGCAAAATTACAGTGGCGTAACTGGAAGAAGAATATAAGCACCTATCTGCTTACGAAATTTGAATCTAACACTCTCAAAAGCATTCGGAGATCTGAGAGAGAAGGCAGGACATTTCAAATAGGGTCGCTGGCCTACAGTGACAACCTGTCCTCAAGTTCGAGCTCAGTCATTGAACTAGATTTCTAACACACCTGCTAATAAACCTTTGGCATTTGAACTGTTACACAATCTATTATCGTTTTCCCTGCCACATGTATGAAACATATTTAACATTCATGTTTGTATTTCTCTCCCCATATATATGATGGTACATTTCTTACTAGATTTATTAATATATTCGACAATGTATTTGCAAAATTCCAGACAGGTATTTGATGGGCTGATACCATAAACGCACTGTGGAAACTATATACATTATTCATGAGGCTTGTGACAATATCCTGCCAAAAGGAGCAACTGACAAACAGTAATAAATTTGAAAAGTAGCCATCAAATTAATATAGCCAGTGATAGTACTCCCTGCAAACATTGCACAATCTAGACTATCCATACACCGGCATTCACACCAGGTACTGGATCATTCAGATACCTTTGAAGGGTCTGGAAAAAACTCTTAACAATTAATGAAGACATTTAGAAGTTACTTCCCATGAAAACATCTGAAGGGCAAAAGTTAGTCATCCAGAACCCAAAAGGAAAGTTTTTTTTCCTAGCAGAAGTGTCTGCCAACCATAGAAATTTCAACAGGGGAAACAAACTATGGATTAACTGAAAGGGTATAGCATCCCAAACTGACAGACTCATACAGAACAGGCAGTATTTATTTTAACTGCTGGTTTGGTCATTCTGTTCTGGTCATGGTAGGCACTGGATGCACCTGTACTAACTAATAAATAATTTTTTAAAACTATCTGCCTTGCACAGATTTCAGTCTGAAAACAACAGGAAAAAAATGCAGAAATAAAATATTGTCCTAATTTTAAAGATAGACAGCTTGCTAAAATAATCTGTCACAAAGTCAAACTAAAATAACCTGATGCCACCATTTAATTCTTTATCTGTTCCAAGAATCCTTCCTTTCTAAAACAGAGGAGGAACATCTGAAGAAAAGCGTTACGATAAAACATTTTCAAAGTTAAGTATTTGCAGAATCAGCATTTTATTCAAGATATATTAATTATACTGGGAAAAAAAAAGGCAGGAAAATTATTGGCACAACAGGACTAAATTCATTTGCAAACCACATACAGCCTCTGAAGAAAACTGTTTTCCAGCTTTTGGTATACACTGACATACAGACAGCAGAGACAACCACATTTTTAGCATCTCATCAGTGATAAGTGCTCCTAGGCCTGTTGTTACACATGCTCACAGAGCTAAACTCTCTTCCAAAGCACAACTATGGCAATCCAGAGCTGCACCGTGCATTAAGCTCAGATAAGGTTTGATTAAGGATCTACTTCGTGGACGTTTGCAGGACCGAGCTCAGACTCCAAAACCACAACTCCGCACATTAAGCGTTGTGCTATATTAACGGGGGAAAAAAAGATGAAGGGAGGGTGGAAAACCCTGTATTTAAGATGACATTTGCCATGAGTTCAATTGAAATTCATTGTAGTTATGCTTAGGAAAAGGGCAACAAAGACCAGCACGGTTAAGCAGGGATATAGAGATTATAGATATAGAGATATAATCAATCATAAAGCTTTACAGAAAATATGAACAACTTTGGCAAAGGGTACTGAGGATCTATGGAGTAAGATGAACTGTGTTTTAAGGCTCTTTAGCAGAACAAAGAAACGCTGAATGCAGAGTCACCATTTCCAGACATTTACTTCACCAGATGTGCCAAAATGCACGAGTGCCCATTTCAGGAATCAAAAAAACTAAGGAGGGTACACTCAGAAGTTACCACTTCATTCAACAGTCCTTTAACTAATATTTTTCAATGACTTCGGAGCTGTCTGGAGAAAACATTATCCCTCGCTCAGGAAGATATGCCTGCCAATAGCTCCACTAGCAGTAATGGAGAAGCCTGATGAAAACCAAATAGGAACATACAATTGTTTTTGCAACGTGTACATTTTATCATCAGCTTATTTCGCTTGATCACTTGGATTTTTTTAAGTGCTCTCATTTTCCAGGTATTTTTGCATTGTCCTTATCACAACAAAACAGAGATTACAGATGGAGCCTCCTAGACAACACAAGTCTGATATAAAGCAAAAAATGAACAGTTTTCATGTTTGAGAAATTAACCAGTGTGCCCAAATCACTGAATGAGCAGTTATACTGTAATCTTATACAAATAAAGCAAAAATATATATTCTTTAGTGATAAAAGAGAACTCAAAAAATATTTGAAGATAAAAGTAGTAACTTTCATACTTTTCATTTTGGGGAGCCCTGTTCCTTTAGCATAAAAATGTTGACATGAATAAAATGAGAGCTATTAAGGTTTATTTTACAATGTCGAAAGACATCTATCAACATCAGAGATCACTCTGCAAAGATTAAGTAGCAAAGACTTTCTAAAAATACTTAAAAAATTTAATCCAAACCATTGTAAAATACTACGGTTTCAGCAGGGATTTTCTCTGATTTACTTCATTAGAGCCCTTCAGATGTAGAAGTAAAGGGTTTGGGTGACAATTCTCTCAAAATAAATTTCTGAAGCTCCACAAAGGTAATAAAATTGATATTATAAAGCTGAGACACCTTCTAGAGCTCTTTGACACCAAAGCCATAAAGGACATACTTCCAGTATACTTTCTTGTATTTCTTCACAGAGCCAGAAGTGTAGAGACCATGAATCTACAGATATAGATAACTATAATGGGTAATACAATTCAGTTGAATATTATTTTCATTGTAATTCAGAACACGTTCTTTAATGAAATACCTACATCAGAGACTATATCTGGGAAAACATATTTTAAATACCAAACAGTAAATGGAACAGGTTTTTAATATGTTTCAAGGTTATTGTCAATAAAAATACTTAACATCATCTATCATAGTAGATGAACTGTGGCCAAATAAAAGCCAAATAACGATGTGACATAATTACTGTGGTCCAATTCAGTTTCTCTAAATGAACCTCCAGAATAACTTGGCCATTTTTCACTTTCCCAAGATCTTTGCAGCCTTCAGGAATGTGCAAGGAAGGACAAAGGTTTGAAAAGTTCAGGGTTTTCTTTCATTGTTTCCACTATTACATGTGGAAAACAAGAGTTGCGCATGTTCTCCCCAAAGCAGCAAACCTATTTTAAGAGGAGTTCAGGAGAATAAATAAGGTTAAAATACCTCACTATTTTTCAGAACAACTTAGTTCCAGCCGAAAAATCTGAATGGCACCTTGAACTTCCTCCGATTATTCAGAAGCCTGAGCAGAAAACAAGATACACAGCTCTACAGAGAAGGAGACTGGCTTTCAGTAATGACTGATGGAGTTTTAATCAGCCACTAAACCAGAGTTATCAGGGCAGGTTATATGGTAAACATTTATGCCTGGTAAGATAATAAATTCAAGCTTTTGCAAATTAAACAGGGGGCAGGGTCCCCAGCTGCAATTAGGCTTTAGATCCACTGTCAAGGTAAAAGACTGTAAGCTGGAATAATTTTAAAGAGGGAAAAGTGAATTAGGAAGCAACAGCAGGCTGTTTCATCCATCCGTGCTGCAAGCAGCAGAGAGAAGTTGCTGCAGAAGTCAACTGGCAATGCTAAAACCCACCAGTAGAAACTGGCTCTCTTGCAGGCAGCCTTGGAAGAGGAGCGAAGGACACCAAGTATATGGTAACCAAGATAGCCTCTGACCTCACATGTGGCATCGGGGTCAGGAATGAAACCCATCATTAGTCCGTCAGCATGTGAACGGCTGATAAGAAAAGAGATTATTTCAAATCTCCATGGTTATTAATCCCGTCACAAAACAAAGGGGTCAAGCTTGTTACAAACCAACGGTATTTCTGGAGCTTTGGAACAAAGATGCTCCAGCGCTTCCAGGGGCTGCTTATCCCAGAGCACAAAAAGCAATTTCTGCCCTCCCAGCCCTTCGCAGCAAGCCATATTCCTTTAAGATCCCAGCCTAAAGACCACTAATATCCCTGGGCTTTCAGACAGTGCCATAGTAATACCATATTTCTCGTTTCTTTTAAAGACCTGAGGGCTCTGCTATCCTTAGAGATTTTCACTTTCACACTTCCCTTGTTACAAAAATATTTTTATCTGAAGTCATTGCTGTTAGGATTGCAATAAAGACCTTTTGTCCTCATTTTGAGAAACACTTGGTAGTGAAAAGAGCCATTTGCTACTACCCCATTCCCATACACACAGGTATCTTTCATCTCTGAAAGTACAGGCACATAAAAAAAGGAAATAGAAGTGTCAATTTATATTTAGGTCTAGAGGAACCTTCGCAGTTTTAATTACAGCATGCAATCTCAACTGAGTCATTTAATTCTTGCTGGGATTTATGAGGATGCACTCATTTAACAGAGTTTGCACTGGAGCACTTAAAAATGCTTTATTGGAAGAATTTCACATTCATAACTTACTACACAGATTTTAGGCTTCTCAGGGTGCTGTTCCCTTCCCCTAATGCCAGAGCCAGATCCTTGCCCTCAAAGTGAAATTTCTGTTTCAGGACCGTGGGAAGATGCAACACATTTGCTGACAGTCTGAGCAAAACCAGCAAATTCAAGTACAACAACAACAAAAGCCAGTGTTACTCGAGCAGCCTCTGGTTTGTTTGTTTATTGTGGCAGGAAGGGGGATATCTTCCCAATGTACCTAATGCATGCTTCTGCGCCACTGATTAATTCCACTGTCCTTCCTTGACTTTATGATAAGCCTTAAAGAAGTCTTGTGATGAGAAGATGATACGCTGTACTGCCAAACTGAAGAATTTTTTTTTCTTTTGGACAAGAAGAAAAAAAGGTGAGGGAAGCAGACAGAAAGTTGAAAACATGAAAACGAGAGGTTGACTATAAAGGAAATGAGAGTTGCTAGAAAAAAATTTCTATCCAAATACAGTATCCTTGAATAACCTTGTTAGAAAATTGCATAAAATAAGCCAACGTATGTAATCCCGTTACAAACCGTTAGCTTACAGGCTTTATGCAGAGGAACTGGGTAATGAGATTAAACCACAAACAAACATGCCCGGCTGTAGCTTCCTGAATTGGACAGTTAGAAAGAAATCTTAAACAAAAAGCCCTAAATGGACAAATACCATGTTATCTACTTTTAAGTGAAAAGCAATTAAGTAGGAAGATTGTGTGGCAATACAAATGCACCCTCACTTTTCTGCACATTCTTGTATAGTTTTCCTAGCCTCACTTATTTCTTAATGGTATTTTTATTATGTGTAAGTTATTTAGTTCTCAAAGGTACACAAAGTAGCTAATTGCTCTTAATGAATATTTCCTCTGCTCTCAAAAACCGGTTCCCAGAAAACCACTTTTTTCCCCCTCCCCTTTGTTTTTGTCCCTTAAATAGCACTATATTCTCAGCTGATCATTAAGGACTATTTTGTGGAGTTTTCTCTTTTCCTAGGTGACAACACTGCCAAAATAGGCCACAAGCATCAAGTCCCCTGCTTCCTTACTCGTAATCAACATTCACTGACATACATACATTGTTCTCTGACAATTACACACCAGTCTTCATCAAAAGCACATAGCACAGAAGCAGAACCCGCTCATAGCAGCAGGTTGCCAGCCTCAGATCTCTCACCTTCATCAAGATCCCCATCCATCAAGGTAGACGGCAACCATTGCCCTTCATCTCTTTGCACATCTCTAGCTGATAATACACACCCCTCACACATTTCAAAGTGCTAAAAGTGTAAATAAAACCAATTATGAAACTGAAGAGTTAGCTTTTTTCCCCAAAATAAGGCAATTTATGTATCTTAGTACTCTTGCAGACATTCTATTTTTCTTCTGCCTCTCACTATGGGTCTTTATCACACAGTGTCCTCCATTTCAGACTCGCTATATTCAAAAGTGCTGTGAGGGTGAAAAAGTTTGAATTCAATATCCAAACAAGTAAAATATCAATGAGACACCTAGACTAGCGGGAAGAATGACTTATCACAGCATCAGTAGAATAACAAAGACTTTGGTAGCTTGAATCTTTTACCTGGGGCAAGCAAAGCTGGGGCACAGCTCAAGCATCTACATGCAAACCAGACGCCTAAGGTCCAATTACAGTCAATTAAATAAAACCAACAAGATCTAGACACCAATTTAATTGGCCAACTTCTAGAAGCACTGTTGGGCTGCCCATATGTGGACTTTTCTTCCACTGGAGATGCCTTATGGTATACTAAATCTAATGATCCTGAGAAAGTCCTCTGAACTCATTACTTAGGATGCTGACCATAACCACCTGAATGTCTAAAGGTCACAATTGCATAATGTTTTCTGCACTTAAACCACCAGCAGCTATTACAACTCTGACTTACAGCCTATAGTCTCAGGTCTCCCTTGTTTATAATAAAGACCTTACAACTTACACATCAAACAAATTTATAAAACAGTGTGTTCCACAACTTCATAAGTTACTTAAAATCTCAGCTCTCATGTAACACTCACTGAAGTCATCCAAAACGTAACAAACATCTTGTCCTACTAGAACAAAGGGTTTTTTAAACTGTATTACCTTCTTTAAAGCTATAATGACATTATAAACTTCACTGCATTCTCGTGTAGATCCCTACCCTGTCCTGCTGTCACACTAGGGAACAAAAACAAAAAACCCAAAAAGTAATCACATGCCAATTGCCTACAACAGAACAGATATGGGGTGACTGATGCAGAGAAATCAGCTTTCAACAGAAACAGATGCTTAGGTAAACCAGTCCCATTTACCTCAACTTCTTTCATATATAGTGTCTATAGTGGAAGAAAGACTTTCAAAAGATCTGAACTGTTCCAGAAGACAGCAAACATCTTTCCCTGCCAAACTTTCACACCAATACACATGTACTATTCCTAAAGTCTTGGTATTTTTAAACCAAGAACTGATGTTTCAGTGGTGTTTGGGCTACATTATATTTTCATGAAAGCTGTTGTCAGGCAGGTGGAAATCTGACATTTAAGTGACATTTTCTACTGAACAAGACAGAGCTCATCCCTTTATTTAGCTGTGAGCCTGCATTTGAGAGAGTATTTCAGTAGCATCCTCCTCACGGATGCTTGTTCAACTGTTGTGTTCCATCACTGACTGTATAAATCCTAAGTTGGTACAACTCTTAGTAGAGTTCTTGCTACACCTGCATTTTCCTATCAAAGGAGCAACTGAGATTCAGTTTCAGATTATCTTTTTGCTCTTTTACAGTCACCACACCAGATTTTTTTAACGGGGTACACTTTTTTTCTGCAAAAGAGAACTTTTCTTTTCAAACAGTTCCTCAAGCTTCCGGTATAAACTGTTTATATTTCTAAAAAGCGTTTCATAGAAATGATACTAACCTTTTTTTACAGCAGTTACTGTTCTGCTACTAGAACAAATACAGTTTTGTAACCCAAGCTTAAGGGAAAAAGGAAAAGCGTCAAGGGTATAGGAGGAAAGGAACAAGGGAGAAGTGAAGCCTTTTTAGTACAAGCAGCTATCTATTCTACTATAACTAGTGAAATAAAAAAAGGAAGCGTCAAGAGAATTAAAAAAACCACACAAAATACCTTACCTAAAAAAGTCACCCATCCAACCATCTTTGAAAGTAGTAAATTGTATTAGGGGAGCCTGAAGATTAGACCACGTAACTCTTTTGCTCACAAAATGCCACGATAACTACTTTTGGGCAGCTCTGGCTACAAAGCCTTTTTGCAGCAGGCTTTCGAGTTGCAGTGAGGTGGGTGCCCGCAGGCAAGCAAAGGCCCCCTCTTGCCCTGTGATATTCTGCAATGTGGCTAAGACAAGCAGGGAGAACGATGGAAGGAAATGCTGGCATTTCCCAGCCTAGGAAAAGTTGGTAGCCTGCCAAAATAAAGGGGCATTCCTGTTCCCAGGTTAAGTCTATGGTCACAGCAAAGCAGCATTCCCAGCACCACTGGGAACACCATCGTGACTACGGCGGCATGGCCCCTTCCTTCCACCAAGCTCCTGCCTTACCCAAGGTTTGCTCTGTAACCGCACATGTTACGGTGATTCTGGCATAACCCAGCTTTCGACTTGTTTAACTACGTGACAAGTAACTTTCCAGCAGACATTGCAGTGCCAGTATTAACAGCATACCTGTTATGCATACAGAACCCAGACTCTCATCCATTGTATTTTTACAAAATATAACTTGTTTTCATCTTTCAAATTTCTCACACTTCTGGCATACATTTCTGAAATACTGTATTCCTTGAATGAACTATTCTATTCTGATTACTTCCTCTGAATTCATACATCTCTGGATCTTCTTTATATCTCATCAGTGCCGACTGCTTTCGAAAGTAACATTTAAGAGGAAAGTATTATTTATTTTAGCAGTAAAATGAAGCATTTAGTAGAAACCAAAGGCAAATCTATGTATCTGTATTTTCTTCTAATGCTTACTATACCATGAAAATAACCAGAGCAGACCTGTGATTTTGAGATCTCCTCAGCTGGGCACCTACCTGTGAACATCAATCCTTCACACAAACTCTTTGACCTTTCTCAACAAAAATCTGTTTTGAGTCTGACAGGGACCGAAGGGGGGGGGGGGGGGGGGGGAGGAATCATCAAATCTTACAAATCTAGTACTTTTATTTACTAGCACTTAAGTGCTTACCAAAGAACAGTTTATTTTAAGCTGTTCTTTCGCCTGCTACTTGTTTCTTCCTGACACCCAGCTCAAATTAAATCAATATATTTGTACAGTAAATATTCCCCACAGCCCAGTGGAAATGTAGTTTTCATAGATCACCACAGAGCTGCTCCAACCTAATTTTTATTTTAGTCTAAGTATCTGGGAGGAATGTGAAAGCAATTAACTAGGAACGTCCATGGCCTCTCATCAACTGCAATTCACACTGGGCAGGGCCATTAGAGATCTCTGGTAGAAGTTTCCCAGCAGTTGCTTCCTCTTCATTTATCACAATTGGTCTGCACTTCTACTGAACATATTTGAGGGCAGAATTTATTCTCTATATAAAACTGACTCATGGAACACCCTCAACATTGCTGGGTAATAATACTATAATGCATGTTTGCAGCCTTGTAAAACAGCTCTGAGGTAGCGTTATACTGATCTGAACTACGTTACACCAAGCTTAGATACCTCTTAGTGACTCGAATGTGTAAAGGGATGGAAAGGAGCAAGACAGAAATAAATACGTTGGTTTTAATCTATGTAAACCAGCTTGAGTTTCATCAGATTTTGCTATCTGCTGGATAAATTAATTTTTGTCCTTCAACCACTATAGCCGGGCTGCGAGTAGGGAAGTAAATATGACAGGCATTGGGAAAACATTAAACAGAATTTACAGATTGAAAAAAAGAACCACCACTACCTCTTCCTTAGTGGGCTATAGAAAGTCTGCTGCACTCAAAATTGATATGCAATGAAAAATGGTTCAAAAGCCACGCTAAGACTACAGCTGCGGAGGTGGAATTGGCTATAGATATGTAGTTGTAATAGCAAAACCCTCTTCTAGCATGTAATCAAGGCAGTGGAAATAACTGCGGCAGCAGGTAATGAACTTAGCTAGCGCTTAGGAGAGAAGTTCTGCAAAGAGCACCAACTTTGAAAGGTCAGACTCCCCCAGTTCGCTTTGTCTGCCCAGCCCCGCTACTTGTGGGCACACTGTCATTTTGCAAACAGCAGCTGTGAAGCTGCAGCCCCGTGCTGCATCACGCTGTAATTCAGCGCATCGGGAAGAGCTGCTCGCCACGGAGCACTGCCCTTCAAGCGTCCTTATTGCTTCTTCAGAAGCCACATGCAAAATGACCTGAAACCTAGCACTTGTCATTTAAGGACTCTTTTCCCCACCCTTCCCTAAGGAAAAAGAAGTCGGAATATGTATTCTCAACAAGTGCCCTCGTGTACGTTATTCCGAGGAGGGTACGATGGCAGGTGTCGTGAGCCAGTCTGCAGCCAAAGTTTCTGCACACAAACCTTCGGATTGCATGCAAATACGCGGACATGAGCAAGACACATGGGTATTTCCATTTCCTAATGGTCTCCTATTTATTTGCCTTATTCCCCACTATCGCCCATTGGCCACTGCCATCAGAAGCCAAATACAACCTCATGAAACTTTAAAACCCTCAGTGTTTAGTTTTGATCCACACATTTGAGACTATTTCATATCAGACCCTCAGCTACACATTAGAGGAGCACCGAATCAATGGTATTAAGTCTGATATGAACTCCCGTGCAAGTCAGGGCTACAAGAAACCCTACCAAATTAAACAGTCTAGTTCCTCTGATCTGAATTTGGCCCATAAATGCAACAGGTGAAAATCCACAGCAATTCCACCACAGAGATGCTGCACAAGCAGCTTTAATCCTTATTGGAAGCATGGAAGCATCCTGCAGATCAACTTGTCTGCATTGCAGCCAAGATAATCCTTCATTTGAGCTGCTTATCTGAGATCCACCCTGCTGTTTGGATAGGAGGATTTAGCTCTTAAGGGACTATTCTTCAAGATACTGAGCCACTCCCAACAGATACTCAGCCTCCTCAGCTCTTAATGGAATCAGCAGCAGAGGGACTGTTCAGAGCCACGGACAGGCAAGGCAGGACCACACAGGATGAGGCACCCCAGTTCCCTGGGGTTCATGGTAGCTTAAAAGAGCCACTTAACTAACCTACAGCTCTGCTAAAGGAGAAATGGTCTTATTTTTAACTTATAGCTTTATTACTACCTTCTAATAAAGAAATACAAGCAAAACTATTCTCCCATCGTTATATAAAAATATTGTTTTGCCTTACGGGGGGAAAAAAAAGATCTTGCTGAAAGCTGTATCAAAATAAAGGAAACCAGTGTCTGAATCCATATCCTTCCACAAGATAAGGAGGTGAAAGCTCAGCATTATCAGTTAATCCCCCCCTTTTTTTAAAAAAACTTTTTATGTCTTCTGATGAGTTCTAATTAATATTCTACAAAGCTATTTTGAGGAATTTCTTCCTCACATTTGTCATACAGTATTTTCCATTCTGAATTTTTTTTTACTAGCATCTAAGGGAATTAAGTAATCAATTCCCAATTTTCCTTATGCCCACCAATATTTAATAACTGACACGTAATGTTGCTTTTAAGCAATAAGAGGGTGGTATCTTTGTATGCATTTTATGTAATTGCCTATACCAGTAAAATATTAAGTAAAGCAATGTACAGCCATGATTTTAACACAGATAATTCATATGCTGTTATAAATATTGAACTCAATGTAATTTATTGCATAGTACCAAACAGTAAGCAAACATGCATTCCCCCCCCCCCCCCCCCCCAAAAAAGAATAATTTAGAAAATCGGCTCCGATTATAAAAATGCCCTAGAAGTTCAATTCTCAGGACTGGGTACTTAATCTTTGTTTCAAGACAAACTCTGCAAAGTAATTTGCAGTACCAGCTCCTGGTGGAGTAGAGGTTAATGAGTAACTCCTGGAATACAAGACAGATCCCAGAGCCCTGGATGACCCCAGTGGAAGTTATGGATGCTAAGCAAGTCTCTCATCCAGGCACATACTCTATTATTGCAACTCAGTAAGTATTTACGATAACGCTTCACCACAGGCTACCAAAGCCTCCGCGCCATAAGCGCCATTAAAAAATTCTCCGTGTTACAGCACTTTACTCATCTTGCAGATAGATGCCACTCATCGCTGCAATTTTCAGAACAGGAGTCACAGTCAGGCAGAGGGACAGGTTACCCAGCAAGGCTGGGCAGCCTGCGTCTTTAGAGGTTTTGAAGACCCAACTGGTTAACCCCTGAGCTTTACGCAGAAGATGGACTAGATGACCTCCCAGTTCCTCCCAGCCTGAACCAGCCCACGGTGAAACCGTCCCTGATGGATGACCACAGTTGCATTCTTCAGCTATTTGCCTACCATATGTTGAAGTAATAGCCACGTACAAGCCCTTAGAAACAACCTGGCTATTGATGCCAATTACTGATGTCTCACAACCTCCAAAGACATCCTTCATTTTTGTCTCTGTACTGGACTGCTAGATGATCATGAGCATTTCATTTCCAACCTCTGTAGCAGTCTGTTTCTTCATCTTTAAAATAGGGATACATGATACTGGAACCCCAGGCAAAGTAATCAAGGATTTACATTAAAACTCTGGTAATAAAAATATCTACCTGTTACTAACACCTGGTTGGTACTTAGTAAACCGTAACCTGCCCTAACAACTAGGCTATCGAGACATGCTGTTGTACAGTATTTCCTCCACAATGGCCTAATTTTTGAAATGAGACAATTATGAATAGACAATTTTGAAGGCCATTCAGTATTTCAGCATGACACTAAAAGCAAAATTAGTATGATCTTCTTGGGACATGGTGCCTTAGTTACACATTTCCAGAATAGGTAACACAGACTTGAAATAAGCGCTACTGAAAAGCTACAGTAAAGTGAACTTACGGCAGCCACCTGAACATCACTGAAATTACAAATAAACAAGACAACGAATTCCCCAGCAGAGAAAACAAGTGAAGAGACACAGCAGTAGTTGAATTAGGACCCTGTCAAGGGCCTGTCATATATTCTGTATTATTTCAGCAAGGAGTGAGCAAAGTGTGGTTGACATGACAGCAGAAAAATACGTTCAGATTTTAACAGATAAACTACTGACACTAACTCTCTGCCTCCGCTCTCAGACACACATTTTTGTTCTGGACTTCTGATCATCAGGCAGCTATGCAGATACATTCAGGAGATTTAAACCACTCGGGGCTTTAAACACTGTGCCTGAGCACCATATAATGCTGATAAAAATTGCACAGGAGCCCCCTCCTAATCAATATTAAATGCCGCTTAAAGGATATTTACTTAGCATACCTGAAACATAATTACAGTTCTATTTTTCCATATAAGGCACACTTACACATTTGTGTATTTTGTATAAAACAGTCATCACAATTACTATGATAAACCGCTACAAGACTCCCAGGCAGCCTTTCTATAATTGCTAGAAGACAGGAGCCCTGACCTCAGATGGCAACCTGTATCATTACCACAGGGAAGACCTAAGCAACTGTATTGATTGGGTTTCTGAAGGATACCGCAGCAGGATAGAGTGCTGGATTAAAATTTAACTACTCCCATTATCCCTAATCAATTATGTCTTTAATCATGTAACATTCACTGTATGACATCCAAAATCAAGTCAAGACACAGCAATGAAAGATTTGGAGTAAGGAAGTAAACTAGAATCTGACAGACCAGAGCCAGACAGCAGTCAGTTAAAAATAGAGAGAATTATGAATAAAGTGTGTATTATAGAAATGCCAATACACATCACTTCAGGCTTGGTGGCTCTGGACAGTGTGGAACCTGCTTTATGGCATTTCATCCATTTGCTATCGAGTTGGGCTTATGATTACTTGCATCCTACATTTTTTTATGTACTTTCATTGTCTTAAGCTACTCACCATTTCAGTAATACCTGAACAAGTAAAAAAGCAGTAAAAAGTTTAACTTTTCCATATCACAACTTACACTCACAGTTTCTTTCTAGCTGAAAAGTATCTACACTTACTTTAATAAGTAACTTTAATAACTTTAATAAGTTTACTTTAATAACTTTAATAACTCGTGATTATTAAAGTTATGTTGCACAATCTAATGACAAGTTAATTTAAAGCAACCTCTGCCAATGACACAATGCAGTGTAGTGATATTGCACTACACAGCTTGCATTGTAAAAAGCAGGTTTTTACTAAACAAACTCATTATTTTGAATGGCACGGTATTTCCCTTGGTCTAACGAGCTACATTTGATCATACAAACAGAAAAACCAAAACATCACTATCTGCCTCTTGAACAGTGACAGCTTAAGCTTCAGTTTAGCTTAGTTGCAAATAGGGACCGAATTAAAAATTCAAAAGAAAACAAGCTTGTCTTTCCTAAGAAGATATTCATAACCTGATGGATAAACAAAAAAATGAGACAACCAGGTTGGTAAACTTGCAAATAAGAGATTATACCACTTCATGCACATCCTCTGAAGAAAGTTTTACTTTATTTTGCATGAAATTTATTCTGCCACTTCAAGGGCAGTATTTGTTCACTCCTGCCTTTTTCCTTTTCCATTTCAAGATGAAGGATTTTCTTTTTGAAGCAATCTCTTTCATTTGCTTCTCAGTTTTGTTCTTTTGGGGCTTGGGGGGGATTTTTTGTTGTTGTTTGGGGTTTTTTTTGTTTTGGTTTTTTTTTTTAAGTTTTTTGAAACAGGCTATTAAACATACACTATGCATTGCTTGCAAAAGACAGACAAAAAACAGTTTCCCTATCCACAGGACCTACACATACATTTAATTCAAGCAATTACATTTCATCAAAATTTCATGCAGAGGAAAGAAAAACAATCTACAGATCACATGTCTTGTCCAAGCAGCCAGGCAGTGCATACATACTTTGTATGCACTGCCAACGCAAGCTACAGTAAGAGAACAAATGGCTGGAAAAAAGTCACCAAGTCACTTCCTAGGAATTCTCTCCCTTTTTTTTCCTCTCCTCAAACATCCCCTCACTGTAACAAGATTAATTCTGTTATAGGAGTTTAAAAGAGCTTCATTTTGTTTAAAAGAGCTAAAGGCCACCATACAGAAGTCAGAAAAAACCCTGATCCAAGACCCTTAAAGGTCTTCCCGTATGCCACTGAGAAAGTTTGTATCGGCATCCACAGTGGTTTAAAGCAAAACTGCACCACTGATAAGCCCAGCCCTGCCAAACACATTCAGTATGACCGAAGCCTATGCGACAGACTGGTGCCCTCAAAACTCAGTTGGAGACAAACAAGTGAGCTCCGGCAAGGGATCAGCCCCTCAATTCTCAGCTTCATTAACAAAGTTGAACTCTGAGGTTTGCACTGGAGGCATTACGCTTATTTTCCAAGAATACAAAGCCGTGTTGATTGCTTCTGAAATACGCTGGTGAGATTTTTACCCCATCCCCCAGCTCGTGCCTTGACAGTCATCTAACTTCCTCCACAGTGAACCTTATGCATAAATGTGCTATTTTGAATCTCGCTGCAAATATCTAAAACACACAGTGTAATACTCAGCGATCTTGTTCTCAAATTTAGTGATTCCACCCTACGACCATTACTGGGAAAAGAAGGAAGGGAAAAGATTAAATCCAAATCATAACAATACCAATGGCTCACTGGTAATCCACAGCACGTATCTCACTGCCTCTTGCACACATCCTTCTCAGCAGCGGGAAGGAAAATGCATACATATTTTACATTTATACATCTGTTTCATTATGTCCTAAACTGAAGTGAAGGATCATGAGGTCTGGGTCAAATTCACTACTACCACAAACAAAGGAAGATACACTTCTGGAATCCAAACCTCAGTACGCTTCATGGAAACTATTTCAGCTCCATCATCTAAATTGCCCTGCATTGTGCCACAAGGACACGCTGTCTGTGTTGCCTCCATGCTGATTATGTGAATCAGTGTGTGTAATTAAATAAAGCATGAGATATTGAAGTGGGGAGGGGAACAGGATTCTTGCTTGTTATGGTCAACAAATTAAATTCTATTCCCAGTCACACCATTGTAATTTGTTTTCATTTCCAGTCAATGAGGCAAATATCTACCCTTACCCCATGAAACGAGATAATGTTTAGCATAAGTGAGTGCAAAATGTAACCCAGAGGATTTATTACAGACCTACAAAGCTGCGAGAGCAGAATTTGATCATCATCTTGTTTCTCACTCTACAGAAGCTGGTAACACTGCAGCCATGCCAGTTATTTCAGAAACTCCAGCCAGTAGGTTTTTTAACGTGCTTTTTCCATTTTAAAATCCTGAGCCATGTTTGCCAGCAAGAAAGAGCGCAGAGAAAAGATTGAGTAAACATCCTAATTGGTGTGATAGCATATTTTCTGCATTGTGAGAAGTGACAGCAGTAATATTGACCGATCACTGCCAGCTGACAGTGAAATGTCAAGACAGAGTTGGAACAATATACTTCATAATGAACCAACTCTGAATACAAAGTCGAGCAGGGAAAGCGGAAATCAAGTGAGAATGAGAAAGTATAAACACTTCTGATTAACAGCCAATAGCACCAGCTGGAACAGGCAATATAACAGTCCTGTTGGAGCAGAGGGGTCAGCTCCACCAGTGACAGGCTTGGCAACACAACCTTGTTAGCAGCGAGATGAAACCTCATTTGCTCACAAATTTCAGAGGATGTTCCTCAGGCATCCACAGCAAATTGATGTTAGTATATGAAATTGCATTTAGCCCTGACTTCCTGGCACCCATCCCCAAAACATGCAAACAAGCCATAGCCAGATTGATCAAGATCACAACTGGCCGGCAAAGCACGCGGGAGATGCAGGTGCTCAAAGGCACTCGCAGCAAAACCAGACCGAGTTCTGTAGGCAGGACTGTACAACAGCTTCCCTAAGAAACCCTCCTGAGTGGGCTCCTTCTGGCCAGACTCACACCATACACCACCCACCGGCAAGAAAAATTATTCTTCATCAAGGAAAAAAAAAAGTAACTGAATGCTGCTAAACTTCACAGCTCCAGTCAGAAGCAGTACGGTCAGTCAGCTGACAATGCTACTTCCAGAAAGTCTTCTGTAAGTCAGTTACAGACAGTTAAAAAATTAACCTAATAAATAATACAATATGTGAATGGTATCCTTCTATAGAAAGTGCCTTGTCAAGATGTCATTTTAAAAATAAATGCTAATTTCTGGTCTCCAGAGGTCTCTTTTCAGCATCCCAGCTCTGTAACTCTGCTATGCATTTGTACTTCAGAGCTAAAAATCCATGCAGGATTTTAACAAGTAAGTACACCAGAATTAAAGGCATGTTTTCCAGTAAAATGACTGTAAACTAACAGCCGCCTAGTTCTTTCATATTACTGCAATACCAAATGAGGCAAAATTGGACTCTGCAGTCTCTGTGGAGACTTTCATCAACTTTCATCAACTTCAATTTGGAATGTGAACCACAGTCAACGGGCAGATCCTCAACCGAGATAAACAGGGATAGCGCTATGGCATATCAATTATTAAAAAGCACTTGAAGATCTACAAATAAAATAACAGTTAGAGACTACTGTTATTACTCTGAAGCACACTGGATGCTGCAGGGCTGGAGGAGAACCTGCCTGTTTCAGGGCAGAGCCCCCCAGCAGCCGGCAGGACAAACAGCCCCCAGGGGAGCAGCTCCAGCCCTGGCAGGTGCTCCGGCTGCACAACAAGAAGTTTTTGTTCAGATGTTATGAACAACGTAAAATTTCATGAGCCTGGTTTTGCATTTCATTGTCTCTTATCTTTAACTAGCTGGAAAGAGACTGTAAACACACCTTTAAGCTGCATGATGCCAGGAACCCTGCGGCTGCAACAGAAACGTGTCTGTTTCTTTCCCTTTTTCCTTCCTGCTTCCCCCTTCCCTCCCTCAAAGCTATTAGTTTATTAACTTACTTGGAAAGGCCTGAAATAGTATGTGACATCTTCCTTTCAAGACAGTTAAGTTTCCACATCCATTTTCCAGAACCTGATATTTTGTATAACCATTTATATTTGCTAAGACTTTTTTTTTTTTTTTAAGTACCTCAAGTTGCAAAGATAGGGAAAGCAATTTTTTCTTTTTTTCTCTTTCAGTTCTAAAATCAGATCTCCTATAAATACAAAACAAGTTCTACCAGCATGTGAAACTACTTTTCTTGTCTAATGCATATTCTTTTTATTAAAAGAATGAGTAAATAACTGGTGAACTGTCTGGGAATGACTAACTACTGATTATGAAGAATAATTTATAATTCTCCTTGCTTTTGTTTCATTTACTGAAAAGTCCATTAATGACTTTTTAAGGACTCAAATCAGCTATGCATTACATTATTAAGAAAACAATTAAGTAGCCCCAACAACATTAAACGTAACCAACATGGATACTAATATTTGATATGTTGTCTTATTGGTACAACTGGTTTTGTGGCCTCCCGGGAGAGATTTATTCTAGTGTTTATTTCTACTTACCTAGAACTCCTAAGAAAAAAAAAAAAAAGTGAGTCATGCAGCTGCACACAAACTCTTTAATAATAAGGCCTGTAGCTCTGTAAAGACAGACATCCTCTTGGGTACAAAATCTTAGATTTCTAAGCTTGTATTTACATCCTCTTACTGAAAAGACTAGAACTGGAGGCTTGTTTGCTCTTATGAGCCTGGCAGAGCATCCAAGAAGTATAGCAACTTATTCATCTTCTTCTGAAAGCAGTTTAAAAAGTTAGATCAGAAACCTTTTCCGTAAACATTTTTAATATATAAAAAGTGCTTTCAAGTTGCAACTCTTCATCCAGAAGAACTTTACTGTGCAAACTCTATCCGAGTTACAACAGAGCTGGGTAAGTCAGGAAAATTGCACTGAACATAAAGAGAGAAATTTCCAGAATTCAGACCTCCAAATCAGACCACACCAGGTGTACAACAGACCAGGTGAAGCGCTGCTAAAACTGTCACAAGTTACCCATCAAGCTGATAGGAAAGGAAAAAAACCCACCCTCAGAAGACAAACTTCACAGTGACTGCAGCCAAGCAAGGATTCAGATTCCACCTGCCTGGATGAAAACACAGGGGACATTCAAAGTAGACTGGGATAAATGAATTGAGCTGTGTTTTAATCAGGATACTGGGATTAATTAATTGGAGCAAGGATTAAGAAAAAATGAATGTGTAATTTATTAGAGAAATGAAGGCTTGGTGGCTTAGTCTCTAGACAGGGAATTAAACATCTTTCTACTTACTCCAGTGAGATTCTTAAATAATTCTGAATTAGTCGATAAATACCAATTTTTTTTTAAAATGGTGTTGCACAAGGAAACCCTGCCCTCTGGCTAAAAGGATTTAAGTTCAGATACAAGCTTTTCCACAGCAACACTGAGCAACTCACTCATCTCCTGTTCTTCACTTACCATAATTAAAGTAAGTGAAATAAGCAGTTATCTTCCTATGCTCTTCCCCTTATGTCAATTTAGAGATCAAACTCCTCAAGGCAGGACTTCATTCTATTTATCACGCATAAAGAATTACACTCTGTAGAACTACAGACACTTGTCTTCAGTTTGCCACCTAGATGCTAGCACAAACTACACTGGCCATAGTAGTGTTAATGTATTTCCTTGCACAAGATACTCATGAGGATTCAACTTTTAAAATGTTTATAAAGCAGAGTTGCAAGCAGTTACGAAAACTGTCAATAGGTTCTTGACCATATATAGGTTTTATTGTTTCTTAACCTTTACTTCCAGCTTCGCCAGTTCAGCTGACTACATAAGCTCAGAAGAAAACCACTGGATTTGGTCTTATACTCTGAAAGGCTGTAGAGTTCACATGATTTTGAAGAAAAAAAAAAAAAACAAAAAAAAGCAAAAAAACACAAAACCAATAAATCAACTCAGGCCATTCTGAAGCACAACCTATGATTGCCTGAAAGGTCAGGGAGGTTTAGAGAATCTTTTGTAGTAAGAGACAGAGCTTAGGCATAAACCAAGTAATAATAACAAAAAGACACCAGAAATCAAATCTCTCTGAACTCCTATGCTTGATACTTGTGCCCACATCCAGACAAGCCACACAATGTGAGCAGGTGATTTTTTGCACATGGTTTTCCCTCCCTCTTTCTAAAAGGATCATACTGCCTGCCCTGGATCCAAATACCCCTTCACCATAGGGTGATTAAATTCCAAGGCTGAGTTTTGATTCCATCTGTAAATTAAACAAGCAGGTAGCAGTATATATTATTAGCTGGTGTATATCCTTGCACAGCTCCACAGGCAAGCCTTGATGACAAAAGCTAATTAGTATGTAACATTTAAAAGGATTAAGAAGTATGAAGGGCTCCCACTTTGGTAACAGATTTGTTCTGTCTGGTCACCAGCACTCTGATTTCATTGCTAAAAGCTTCAACAAATTTCTATTTGCTCTTCCATTTATGGCACTATGCAAATATTATAAAATGGTTTAGCGCCACATGCGAGCTCCTAATGCTTCTTCTGTCTTCTCTGAGATAGTCTTTAATTAGTCAATAATTGCTTGAAGGTGCCAATTGATTGGCATTAGAAACACAAGAAAATGAAAATGGTCCTTTTATTTCAGAGCTGTATTTAAGGTTTTAGTAGGATGTTAGCAGCATATCATTAAGTAGAACAGAGCAAAGTAGTCTACAAAGCACATTTAAGAAGCATGACTAAACACCACACTATCCTGCTTTACTTTTCAGATTAGGATAGTGACAAGTAGTAAATGAGGATTATGCATGTGCAGTTCTAGGAAACATCAAAATACTGTATCCCGTATTGTCTTGCTCATAAATACACCCACAATTCAGCAGAACCTGACAAGCAGCTGCAAACACTCAGCACGTTTTTGGTGTCATTTCTGGAGAGATTTATGTTCTCTTTAGCTCTAGAATGCTATATGTTCGTTTTATAAAAGCAGAAATAGGCTTCATCTGTGGTTCTGTTCCTGTGAATTCATTTATCTCTTGTCAGGGCCTAATGAAAAACATTTTAAGCCGGTATTTCTGGAGGTGTCAGGCCACATTCATTTTCCAAACCTACACTTTTCTACTCTTCCTTTCCTTTTTTTTTTTTTGGCCTCCTGCAGAAGCCACAGCAGCTGAAGATCTTACACTAATCACTGGTAACAGACACACCACCTGACACTTTTAAACACCAAGACCTTGCTGATCAGTAGTATATATAATATTTTCATGAGGTGACCAATTCTAAACTGAAGGAAAGATTTATACAATTATTTTTCCTGCCTGAAAATAAAACGCTTCCTACTTCATTCAGGTTTAGACCTGTACCTATGAACACCAAAATACAACTTTATGTAGGAGTAACTTAGTTCAAAGTCAACTGAAATCTGTCCAGGGTTCAAGACCACAACTGGGCAGACACACTTTCTACACAAAGCTTACACACCACACTTAGGAGGTTTCTGCAGGTGTAAACCTGGAGCAGAAGACCTACACAAGGAGGAGTAATGTCAATTTTTATCCTCACTCCCAGGCTGGATTA
Source organism: Harpia harpyja (assembly GCF_026419915.1). Classification (NCBI taxonomy): domain Eukaryota; kingdom Metazoa; phylum Chordata; class Aves; order Accipitriformes; family Accipitridae; genus Harpia; species Harpia harpyja. The sequence goes on along the minus strand of NC_068969.1, from coordinate 114,651,037 downwards.
AAGCATCAGCAAGAAACTATTGCCCAGTGGTAGGGGGAAAAAAAAAAACCCAAAAAAGAATGTTTCTAAGCACTGTCAATAGAAACCTTTTTTATACAAGTTTTACCTGTAAGCTATTTGGCTCCAAAGCAAATCAATACCAATAAGAGGATATTGTTTAAATCCACACAGGCTCAGAAGCCAACATGAAATCACAACCACCACATGCTGTTATCCCACAGCCCAGCACCACCTCCAGGCACAGTCCTGCTAGGAGCAGCACCAGGATACAGAGCAGTATCCCAGACTGACCAACCGGTCCTTCCTTCCCAGGGCCACAGCGGCCACCAACCTGGCACCTGCTATTACCTACTCTGTATCACCTTTTTTTTTTTTTCCTTTTTTTTTTTTTTTTTTAGGAAAAGGAAAAGAAAAAGCATTGCATATTAGACTATAACATCATTCACCGAACCCCTTTGACATGCCTTAACACCCCCCCCCCCCAATGATAATAATCAGCAATATGAACAGATCGGGCAGACTGCCTGTTTTTACATAAGCAGCCAAAACAGAACGCGGACAGCCACCAAACTTGTGGTAGGCTCAGGCAAGCTATCTCCACACACAAACACCACCCTATCAACAGACCAAGGGGAGTGCTCTGCAATGAGGGGTCTCCAGCAAACCCAACAAACCCTTTCCCCGATTTTTACCTGATGAGGTTTCTCTCCCCAGCCCATTTCACCTCCCTCTCTGGAGCACTCCTGTAGCCATTACCTGGATGCTTAACTACCCACTGCTACAGCACCGCCAGAACACGTACACAACGATTATTTTAAAGGCATCCATCTCGCTTCGCTTCTCCACATAGTCCTTCCACACAACGCTTGGGCACATTTGCCCTGTTCAAATGCTGACTTTTCAGCAAATTAACTTGCAAGCCCACCTCTAACTCACCCACACTTACCTACAACTCAAGAAAACCACTGCAGCGATGCCTCACTGCTTCTCAGCTGTCACAATAAGCTAAAATAAAAGTACTTGTGAAATAAAAGCAGCTTTTTTCCCTTTACCTTGTGTTTTCGCAAGCATCACCAAGGATCAGCCAACAACCCCTCTCCTGCACGCAGTGTGGAGCAGTCGCTCTTTCTTCCCCCCAAACCCCCCCACCTGTGGGTGAGGGCTCATTAATGAGCTCTGGCTCGTTAACAGCTGACAGGCGGGAGATTGGGGGTTTCAAATGGCACCAGGTGAGGGCCCTCACAGCACTAACGAGACTAATTGCCCCAAACAGCCTCACCTGGACCTCACTCCCCCCCCAGCCCTGTTTCAGCTGGGGCCGGCCATGGCCTCTAGGTCATGGGCCTAGGCCGGCTCCGGCGCCATCCCGGGATGCTTCCCGGCCTGCTTCTCCAGGGGGACACGGTTCCCCCCACCCTGTGTGGGGCTGCAGACCTCATCTGGCCCCAAGCTCCCCATAACCAGGTGCCACGGTGGCCCAGGTACCTTTGTGAAGCATCCCCCCCCCCCCCCCAGGAGACATTTTGGATGCCCTGCGACAAGCGTGGCGTTCGGTGTCCGAGCTGAAGCACGCTAACCGCTTTCAGACAGCTGGCTGGCCGGGTTTTACCGACTTTGAGGCGTTTTGGTACCAGAGCAGAGCACCCACCTCTGAGTTTGTTTAGCCGTGCTTTTCCAAGGCTCCGTTTGTAAAGGCCACGCTGCTGGAAAACCCAGGGAGCTCTGGCCCCCATTGCTGCCCTTGAAACAGGCCCCTGAGACAGGTATGTGGTAATTTTGTCAGAAGAAAGCCCATCTTTCCTATTTATTCCCCGTTTTTTAAATTTTTGAATACGTACTTTAGTTATCTATACAAAAATCCCTACTGTAGAGAGCTCGCGTGTTAGCATGCGCTGCATTGACAGATGGACGCCACCATTAAAATTAACAGCCAGCTTTCGGTCGTCATCTCCCTGGCTGAAATATGCTCCGCTCACACATGGAAAGTTGCACGGCAAAGGAGACGATATTAAAAAAGCATGTGCCGCGCTCCTGCCAGGCACCGAGGGGACATCCCGCTAATACACAACACACACGCCACCTTCACTCATTTTTTTTTTTTTTTTAAAAAGAGATGAATCAGCAGGCTGTAAAATTCAGATGGGTACCTGATGGCGTACCGGCTTGTGAAGTGACTGGAGAAATTGTGTCCAGAGAGTGACGGGCGAATGCCGCTGAACACAACCAGCTGCCGGTCACCACCTCGTCCCTGCAGAGCCACGGTCCAGCCTCCCGCTGAAAGCTAAGTCTGTATTATAAACAAGCCCTGGAGAGCCATTTTCCAGGGTATTTCTCTTCATTAGAAGCTTTTTTTTTTTTTTTTTATCATATGAAAACACAAACAGTATTAGTTGGACAGCATTAAAAAACATTATTCATTAACCATCCATCTTTGGAGGCTTTTCTTCATCAACCTACAGCAAGGCATTAGGGAGATTATGCAGCAGCATTTCACTTAAATTTAAAACGTTTCAGATTTGGGAAAGAAACAGTGGTTTATTTTCTGATAAATGAATAAAACAAGCTGAAATTTTTAAATGGCTATCGTGCTCCTTGTCAGATGATTTCAAATTGGGTTTCCCTGATATGGCTGTAATGACATTATGTTGTGTTAATCCCGCAAGGTAGCTTAGATGTCCTGAACACATTTTCATCATTTCTCCCACCTACTATATCCCATTTTCACAATTTGACAGACACTCTGGAATAAAGACTTAGAGCCTGTATTCTCTGTAATGGAGCTTTCTCCTACACAGCTGTAATGAAAATCGGAAACAGATAAATGTAAAGCCAATCTAATAAATAGAGAAGGATGAAAGCATTTTATCTTCATCTATCGCCAAAACAGTTCTCACGATCACATACTAAGAAATTTCGTAATGAAATATTCCTCCTGGTTACAGTACCAAGGTTTGGCCTTGGAAGGGAAGGTTCTCTTTTCAGCTTTCCTGACTTACCCTGGGTCACCCTGAGTGACCTTCCCGTGCTTCAATTTTTCTCATCTCTCAAATGAAAATAATTCTCAATATTCATCTCGCAGCTGGATTCTGCTGTACAATCAGAGCCACTGCGCAGAATTTTAATACAAGCCTGAATTCCCCCGTGGTCTGTCACTCAGTAGGACTGCAAGGCTGTATTTGTAGTGGGTGCCACTGACTACATGTACTTTTTATTGAAAATAATTGTCACCGTTCTGCCTCTGCCCTGCCGTTTTTGAGGACCAAAGCATCCTGACCAAAGGGGTGCAGCATAAACAATGATTATTTCAGTATCTTCAGGGACTGCAGCTATTCCTAGATGTTGAAAGGACATTCAAAGGACCTCTCCTATCTTGGGGAAAACAGCTTTTGTGTATGAATAATTTCAATTTCTGTCTTTCAAGTCTGCATCTCAAAAAGGTTCATCAGTTCCTCAGAACAACTCAAAATATGTTGTTAAGGCACAGGTATCTTCTTTTCTATTTCAGCTTATGCTCTTATTTATACTTGACATGCCAGAATAACCCCATGATAAGTGAAATATTATTACACTTATTTTGCAGAAAGGAACAGCAGCACGAACCTGAATTGCAGATCCTCAAAGGAATCAATGACAATTGTACCTAAGCAGATTTTAAAAGCTGAAGTTACACAAAAAACCTGTAACAAAACTCAGGATTGAAACTTCTCCCAAGATGATAACTCTTGAATGTCTTCTCACAGTAAGAATATTTGCAGTAATTCCTGATCAAATGTGTTCACTTGTTGTTTCTCATTTCCATGAATCTTCAAACTTTTTCTGTTCCCATAAACACTCGTTTAATTCTTCCTTTTCAAGGGCTGACACCCCATCACTGATGAGTGAGGACAGAAGAGGAGTCTTGAGCTCTTGTTGTTTTATCATGTATGACCGTCACCAGAGCTCCTGTTCTGATGATGTATCCAGAGAACACAAGACACCATTTTGCCTGTACTGTGAACTCTGATGTAGAAGAGGGTAACAAATGTAAAGACTACGAAAGAGCAGAGCATCTTCTTCAGCGTAAGTCGGAGCCACACTGAGAACAAACTGGCCGCTGTGCTTAGAGCACAAGACGATTTTTAAATATAAAAGCGGGGAGGGCAGAATCACTGCTTCAGAGCACAAGACGCATGTAAACACTGCACACCAAGGGCAAAAGGACTGTCCAAAACTTGTACACTTAGTCTAAGCTAGCTATGTGTGTTCCCTTTATCTTTAACAGATAAGCACTTCCATATGGCAAGTTTCCCATCTATTTCTGGATACAATTAATCACCCTTTCATGGTACCTGCATTGCTGATTATGGAGGAAGCTTAGCCTATCAGCCATCTAGTCAAAGCCAAAGTTAGATGAGACCAATCCCACCTTAACTGATTTATCCAAAGACTCACAAAATACACCTGGCAGAATCAGAAACAAAATGCCTGAATTAGCAATCACTCGGGCCCATTATGCTACAGTTTTTCTTTAAACTGGCTCTGGGGATTTATATATCTCACATTATCCTACTGACTCACTGGAACTGGAAGAATGTCAAGGATTAATACAGTTAACCTGATTCCCCACTTATCTATCTGTGGTTTCTTCCCAATGTAAAGTTTAATTTATTTATAAAAGTGGGAGCGTTTATTTCAGACCATCTCCTGGCTTAAAATGACAGCAGCCTGGCTTTTTTGCATGATATACACTTTTGGGGGATGTAAATTTATACCTGAGAGGACAGTGAAATTGGGAATTCTCTAGAGCTGCAGGGACAAAACACAAACTTAACCCAGCGCTTACATAGCAACTGTTTTCCAACCACCTTGTTGATTATTATAAGGTTGACTGCTTTCCTTAACAGCAGTTACATCTCTGAAGAGGTTCGTGTTCAATCCTTGTGAGAGAAGTTTCTAAAGTAATGCTCACTGTTCATTTTCTTACACCCAGCAGAACCACTTGCTAGAGCAGAGCACCAGGAAACATCCCGATTATTCCCTCTCCCCTCAGAACAACCCCACTCCCTTCTGTGCCGAGCCAGGATTCTCATTCCTTGTTCAGCAGTCTTGTTTCATTGTTCCATCTGCAAATTAATTCTGAACTATAATTACTGCCTTATTTGTGTATCAATAATTAGCTGAGTAAGTTGTAAGTGATTGTCTGCACCAACCTTGGAGAGCACAAAGCCTGTGCTCCAAAAGATGAGAAACCGATGCTTTTCTGCTTTCCTCTCTGAACTGCAGACTATGGGCAGTGTTTAAGGGTTTCGTCAGGGTTTCGTTTGAACAGTAAATACTAAATAAAGTCTTTGTAAAGACAATGCACATTACGTAGCAAATCAGAAAGTACAGCTATCCTTGAAAGACACAAAGCTGTAAAGCCCAATCTTTCATGTTACCTTGTCAAAGAACTATCCATGCTGCTTCATGGGCTGTCTTTTTTCTCATCCTTTGTTTTCCTGCAGTTTTAAAAATACCAAGTATTGTGTAATAAGAACAGAGTGAAAGAGATCATCTTTTCACTCAGGCTTGGCTCTGCGAATCAAGAGACTTACATACTCTTTTAGATTCTGCTACAAATTTCCTGCCCAAGGTTGGATAAGCCATTTACGTTTGTCACGGATCGCCTTCACCAATAATAACAGCTCGTGATGCTTTTGCATCTCAGTGTTTTTAAGTGATGTTCTCAGGTTCATTCATTCATGTTAACAACACCTTCTCTCTGTGAGGGAAGAAAAGCGTTGATACTGGTTTGGACTTGGGAATGGATGTGGAGGTGTAACTAATGGAAATTAGCGCTGGGTATACATTGGTAGATATACACTAGCTCTGGTTTTGTAGCTCCTAAGTGCATGTATTTCAGGGGTTGTTTGTTTTCACAGGGATCTTATCCTGCTAGAGTAAAATAAATACGCTGGCTTTATTTGGCATAGACAAATTTCACTTTGCTAACACAGAAATTAAACTGGCCTTCGAAAAAAACATTTTTTGCAGTACAGCTGTCTCCAAACTGTCCACGTATGGAAAATCTAAAGCTCTGGTTCAAAACTCTTTACTGAATGTTAACTTAATAACTATGTTGAGACATGCACTCTTTTTTTTTTTTTTTTTTTTTTAATTTCACAGTATGTTACATATAAAGCTTCTGGAAAGATTGATCACTAAGACAAAACTGACAGGAAATCTTCAGCAGTAAACATCACTTTTCTTTTCCTGCAGAAGATGACACTTGCACAAAGGACCTTATCTTTAGTTCAACAAAGCCACAGAGCAGTGAGGTCAAGATAAGTTACTTAGAAATGCTTATCTGAATTCAAAACACAGAGATTATTAAACAGAAGGACGGAGGGAGTCCAAGATGCTTTTAATGACTCATGTTGCCTCCAAAGCGACCACTGATACACGCCTTTTATGAAATTAGAGCAGGATGACAGGAATGATATGAGATAAGAGCGTGGTTTTCATCCCCAGGAGGGACTCAACGGGCTGGGACTCCTTCAAGACAGACAGTGGTGTGGAAGGATCTACTGGAGGCTTCCAAAACTATCAGTGGTTCAGGGAAGTTAAATAGGGAATGATTATTTACCGTGTCATGAACACAAGAACTGAGAGGTTCCAGTGAAATCATTGCTGAAATTTTTTAAGTAAATAAACTGAACAATCTGTATGTGCAATGCCTAATTAAATTCTGGAACTCTGAGCTGCAGGATGTTACGGAGCCAAATGGTTCAAAAAGAGATGAGACAAATACAGAGGAACGATCTGATGATGCTATTGAACATGACAGACTGAAAGCAGCACTTAGCGCTGTCAGTTCCCGCATGCCAACTGCCAAAGGAGAGAGGACACGCCAAGGCAAGACCACTCGAAACTTGTCTCTTGTCTTTTCTTTAATTGCCCATCGCTTCCCGTTCCAGGAGACAGGCTACTGACCTAGACAGGTTTTTTAATCTGATCAAATTCCTGGCCGTCTTACAGCCATCTTGAATTGATGGCTGACTACAAAACTAGTAATGACTTACTCTCCCTTCTGCTTTTATTATGAGCATTCATGAGGCAGAGACAAGTATCTAGGTCATTGGATGTAAGCTTTTGGAAATGACAGAAACCAGAAAGGACCATGTTGACTATACTGGTTCTCAACCCTCACATTCAGTTTGGCGTAACTCCGCATTTCAGTGCAGGGTGAGCAGCTGCAGCAATACCATCCCCAACAATTTCTATGACATCTGCAACAGTTTCAGCTCTTCCCACATTGCTCACTAGCAAGGATAACTTGCCCATGTCTTCCCAAACGCTCCTGGCAACTTCCGAAGTAACCATAGCTCTCAGCCAGAGCGGTTTCGTAGGCATTGTACAGCCAAAATTGCTTGCTAGTATTTGGTTGGATTAGTTGTTGGTTGCTTGCTTCTTTCAAAGAAGCGCCCATTGTTTGTGGCATAGCCTGCTAGTTAGAAATTCTATTCGTGTTTCAGAAATATTGGAATTAATTCTCTCAGTCTGCAGAAACGCTAGCTCGTTATCTCCCACTTCCAAAGACAGCAGAGCGAAGACTACTTGATGCAGAGTATTCTGCGTCAGGATACCTTCATGTGAAATTGGACAACTGCGCAGCAATCAAAGCAGCACCCTTCTGAGTAGAGGCGAAGCAGGCAAGAAGGAGCTTTACTCTGTATACAGCTGTAAGGAGGGGAGACCCGAGTCCCGCTTCCAGTACCAGCCATGGATTTTATTCTACTTACTCGCTGCCTAAAAAGAGAAAAAAGTATCTACGATTAAGGAAGAGGAGGTCCACGTATAGCAAGGAAGTTAACAGGAATTTTCCGAGCCTACAGACCTAACTCTCACTGTTGGAACAAATCCAATACAGCAACTGCAGTCTGTATTACTTCAGAAAGAACCATACGGAGAACTGCAATTTCCTAATTTTTAGTAGCAGTGTCTGTCTTCTCCCTGAAAACCATCTTAGTGATAATTTAAGACGTCTTGCACAAATAGGAAGAAGAAACAAAAAGAGAAAAGCACATCACTGTACAGAATCAATGCAGATATCACCAGCTTAAAACGTGATCGTGTTGATATCAAATTCCGAGGGTGGCTAACACAAATAATGCAAGAGAGAGAGACAGAGACAGTGTAGTCCATGAACACAAATATCTACTATTATTACCAAAGGAAGCCCATTACTAGCGTGGAGAGATTCACCTTGATTTACTCATTGAAAAGGTGGCATATTTGCCAGTAAAACTGTTCAAACAGGGGAGGGTACACTGTCAGTAAATTGTGGCTCTTCAGTGATGTATTGTCTACTCTATTGCAACCTGCATCACCAAAAGAAAAAACTTTAGCCTACCTCTTGACAGCAAAGGACAAGATGACTGACTATCAGTTTGTATCTTTAAACAGTGAACCATGACAGAAAAAAAGCAACAGAGTTGTTGCAGTGAATTCATCCCCTATTCCTGGGGCTCTGGAGTTCTGAAAGTTTTATAGTGTTGAAATATTCTAAATCCAGGAAAGCACTGACTTGGTGGACTGGATTTATTTCCATGAGATTTCTTGTTAAACCTAAATCTGTCCAGTTTTATAATTCATTCCCTGAGATTCTTGAACTCTTACACATTTTGGATTTTAGAAACTATTGCTGTGCCTAACAATTTATGAAGAAGGTTGTGTATGAGTTGAAATGGTGCTAAGGGACAAAAAAGAAGATGTTGGAAAGAATTACTGCTAAAAAACTAAATTGACTTGGAAACCGTACAGATGCTGTGAATTCTGCTGCAGCCAATATGATTTTACTTGAAGAACTTGATTTTCACATAGCCCTCCATACAGCTTCTATTACCTTTAAAGGTACATTTTTTCTTTGTAAAATATCAGTGCTACCTTTCTGTGCCTGTAATTAATTTCAGATACAGGCCATAATAGTTACTTTGCAGGTGCAAGCTGATATGACCATTATTGATACTCCCCAGAAGCCTTGGGGAAATTGGGTAAGAAAGGATTTTATTATCTCAGAAACAGTTTTCAATTTAGAAAAAAAAAAATCCACTTTGCTTCAGGAAAAAAAAAAGGAATCAAAATAAAACATAATCTGTCAAAGATATGCTCTAAAGGAAAGAAAGCCTCTATAAAATCTCAAAGTAACCGTTGTAGTCAAGGTGCTTCGCTAAGACTAGGGAAACCCAGGTCCAAGTACTTCACTGGAATTAGGAGGAAAGGGGTTGGTACCTAAAAAGTTCACACCCCAGACCAAGCCAATGACAGATTCAATGCTACGCCCCCTCTCTGCTTCTGAGCAGAAATTCAACACAGAAAATAGGAAACATTTCTCAACAATAGATTCAACAAAAAAATCAACAGCACTTCTACAACTCTACTCAGAAAACCTAAAAAAGCAGAAAGATGGCCATGAGCACACACAAATAGCATGACCACGAACATGTGTGGAACAAAAATAACAAAAGTAAACCCTTCATAAGGAGGGATGTTCCTAAATTTCAATATGCACTGTTTTATTGAAAATATTACACGTACGTGTTCTCACTGGATTACAGTCAGCAGTGATATAGTGAGAACAGAGAAGTTCCAGTTCCGAGGATTTTAATTAGAAACATGTTTCTGTGTGAGTTTAGTATGTACGGAAGAAGAAGAAAATGCATGAATTAAAACCATACAGTTGCTAAGTGGATCAGTGTCAAACATTATTTATTTATACTCTAGGGCAAAGGGATTAATACTAGATTACAGTATGCAGGGTTCTCCCCATGTGAGCGTGACCCTTCACATGTGTCCCTAGAAAAGATCATGCTCCTTCAATTGATCTTTCCTAACTATTCACTAATTGATAATGCGAACTGTATATAATTAGCCTTCAAGTCATAACCTATTAAGCAGGAATGCAGTCACTCCTGTTGAAGAATCCCAAACTGTGAATGCCGTGTTAACCCATGCTTAGCTCACGTGTATAAAATGATCATCCTTACAAGACTCAGCATTTTCTGCAGAATACCAGTGCAGCCATCTACTGTGTAACATTTTGGAGGATTTTGTTTTGTTTTAAATCAGTGCTGTTAGGAAAATATTAGTACTGTGTTACATTTGGGAAGCTGAAGTGCCAACAGTTTAAATCAACAGCACAACAAAGAGGAGGAAAATGATTTATTTCCATGACTTTCATCCCAACATTCGCCTCAATTTTATCCAGTCACTCATGATAAACACTAAATTCAACCGTATAGCAATCAGATAATTATGGGTTTGGACTCTTGACTTTTACATGTAACATGATAAATAAATCTTTGATCAGTCCCAAATTTGGAAATACAGTAAAATTCTCAGATCCCTAAAATGCCAATTGAAGTCAAGCAATGCTGTGGGCAACCTTAACCATTCCTTTAGCCTCCAATTATTGCTGACCTTTCTTAGAAGAGATGTTTGCTTTCCAGCAGAAAGATGCCTGCAGAAAAACTTCTGCTAAGTTGGAGTAGGTGTTTTACAATGTGAAATGCAAATTAAAGAGAAAATGAGAACGAGGGCAACGTTTCACCTGCATCGTTGCTCCACTGAATTCAACACAGCTATGCCACCTGCATATGTGGAATGAAAGATACTTTACTACTTCAGCAGAAATTTTCTAAGTGTTTAAGGATCTATTTAAAATCAACTTCCCCCTCAAAAAAGCTTTAAAAAAATGAAAAATTTTTTAAAATGTAAGATTATGTAGGAGTTCTTAATAAGTTTCTGGAATGAGATGGTCATTATAAATTGCACTATGGAGGAATTAATAGATCATTGTTATTAATTATTTTTCTGCACCATTCTACTACAAAGAATCAATAAACTCAGGAAGACATTTTCCTCAGAAATATCAAGGGACAAAGTTGTTTACAGCTTGTTTACCATTAAAATTTCATGCAGAAACAACAAACTACGGTACCATTTAAAATCAATTTGATGCTTGGTATTGCACTTCTCTTCGTTTCTGGTACAGGAACACTCCTATTGTACATGTAACTGCTGCTCCATGTCACCAGGCAAAACTATCAGGGATTTCAATGTAAGTACCATTTAGCCTGTCATCAGGACAGACTATCCAAAAACCACAACTAACAATCTAATGGAAAGGATGTACAATTACTGGTCTCTTGAATTAGTCAATACACAATTGGAGGTTCATCATTACCCCGTAATACTTTATGAACTGAATTGTTTAAATAAACGTGTTTGATAAATAGCAATTAAATTAGCAGAGTCCGAGCTGGCATGTCAGGCTAAGCTTATCTAAAACCACTGAAGAAAATGGTTTAACTGGTAAAGCTCAATGATAAATAAGTAACGTTCAGTACAGTGTTTGCTGAGGCACGCTTTTCCCGGTCATTCTTTCTACAACTCACTATTTCTCAAAGACAAAATGAATATAACCTGTTAAACATTAATGTTCAGGAAGGAGACACAGTGCAAGAAGACGATGAAAAATATCTCAGGTACACAATTAGAGAGAGGGACTGAATCCAGAACTATTTTTTCTAATTTCTATTTTCAATGCAACCATCAAAACACAGTATTTCAAAATTCAAAACGCATTATACTTAGATCCAACCCACTGCGGACTGAACTCCAGCCAATATTGTTTTGTAAGAAAAGATGTATAATGCTGCCCTTCTACCCAATGCTATAAAATATTTATTTCTATACTGAGTTCCAAAATTACTTGCTCAATGCATGGAAGCAAACTGCTACTGCAGAAAGAACTGTCCTGATACCCCGTCAGGAAGGACCTTCACAAGACCTCATTCTTCTGCCCATCTTTGAGGAATCATCTTGTATGACAAGACGATTGCATGACAGAAGCTTTCAATCACCAGGTTTCACATCATTTTGCATAATAGAATCATAAAATGAAGAGCTGCCACATTTAAGAATCTTGTACTCTAAAACAGACAAAGAAAAGGATTTCAGCGACAGAGAAAGCACCAGCTTTGGCCTCCGTGGTTCGGAAGTGTTTTGTAAGCAACTGAATTAACAGTGGGCTGTCCAGACTTTGCATCACTTGCTCCAAAGTCTCCTTTGGCCTCTTGACAATGTAGACTGCTTTGGGCAATGGCAAACAGCTACAGAATGGAAAGTCAACTTAAAAGAAGAGGGTAAAATCAGATGCATTTTTAACTTTTAATAAGCCTGACCAAGACATTCTGCCCAACTAACATAAACATATCGCTTGAACCTGTTGGACAGTGAGCCCTTTTAATTGTACCTGACTGTAGCTTACATGGTAAAGCTCCAAATAATTTCATGGAAGAGACATAAGATGCAATCCTGGTATTCCTAGTTTTTTTTCATTTTAGTGATCAAAATGAGTGACGTTTTTCTTCTTCACTAATACAAGACCAGCAAAGGTAAAACACATTCAGAGGTTTTTATAAGAATTCTACAAATTCCAGCATACCATGCCTTCAAAACTAAATGAGACATTAGCAGAGAATACCAAAGCTTTATTTCTATTGTTATCTAATTTTTATCGATTAAAGTTGTCAGAAAACTTTCAACTTCAAGCAGTAGGACACTTGGCTGCCTTCTGATTTCAGTACTGAAATGGAGACAAAAGCCTGCCCAACACAGCTACAGCAGTCACCAATATTTAACATTCCCAAGAAACTGGAAATTAGACACAGCAAAAGAAAAATCACACAGGCATGCTCATCTATCAGATCTTCTTGTGCCTTCTATAGCTGTGGATCTGGCTGCTTCAGGCTGTCTGTGTAGGAAGAAAACAGTTGAAGCAATACAGAAATTCCAATTCATGGTAGTGCGGCAGTCCATTTCAACAGCAGTGAAATCCCATTTTATTCTAGTTCTTTTGTCTTTACAGGAACGTTTCTTATATTCTTTTTATGAATCCATTTTAATGCTATCTTTGCATTCCTAGATATTGTCATTCAGGATTCTGGCTCTTAACTCTATAGGAAACAAACTCCAATTTCAGCTAATCATCTTACATAATATGATAAGCTAAACACAGAGAACAAATATTTCCTGAAGGGGTAAAATAATTCTCAAGGAAAGAATAATCTTGCTCGCTAAATTTAATTGAGGACTTTATCTTCCCTACAGATCATCCATTGGAATCCTAAGTATTTATTTTCCTCCAGCACCCCCTGTAACTAAAATCCCCAGGAACGTTTTGTTTAATTTCAGTCTCAAATAAGGTAGAATTAATCAGTTTTTAAAACATTAGACTCTCCCACCATTGTCTGTTTCAGTGCTGAATTAAAAATGGAGCCATACAAGTAGCTTCTTTCCATATCTTTCTGAAGCCAGATGTGCAAATAGTGAAATAACACAAGCAAGACTCTTTTCATGATATCTGCACAGCACCGGAAGCAGTGTGAGGATTATATCAGCCCAAAATTTAATTTTGCAAGATTTTCTGTCCATACTCCCAAGAATTTCAGGCACGTAGCAGAGGGGATTTTCATTCTTTCTTACAACAAACTTGAAATCCAGATTTTTTAGATAATCGCCTTTAAAAGTTGCTAGAGAAAACTGTACAGAAAACTGTGCAAAAATAAAACCTACAATCATACAGAGCGAGATGTGTGCATTTTAACTTGTTACCAACTACAAAATTTTTCAGTCCCTGGGTTTTCTCTCAGATTACTACCAAAACGAAGCCATAATCTTTAAACACAGGGTAAGATAGAGTTTGAGCTGTGCACAGGCAATCTGAGATGAGAAGCATTTTGAACGCTTGGAAGCGAGGAGATACACATCTTCAGAGGTTTCATCAGGGATACCTCTAACTTAAAGCCCCCAGTGTTATCTGGCATTACAAAGAAAGAAGGCAGCAATACGATACGACGTGGCCGTGACCAGTTTCCATGATCTCCTGCCTCACAACTTCAGAAATGCTTGCTCTCCACTAGCACACTCTGAGTTGTAGATTTCTCATGAACCCTAGAACAGAGGTGAGTTTTGTACAGTTAAATTCTGTATCAATACTGCAAATTTGTGATACTGCAAATTTAGTGCTGGGAAAAAAATATATATAAAATTGCAGCTACCACAGGACTACTCATTTATCGCTATAAGGGTAAGAGCCAGTGAAAAGATGCTCTGGACCACTTACTTCTTTAACAGAAATACTTCTGTAATAAAAATAAAAATTTAAAAAATAAAATAAAATGCCTTTTTTTTTTTCTCCCACTGCTCAAATGAAGGGGAGAAAGCAGAAGGGGAAGCAGTGTCAAGACTTACCGCGCCAACTGGCCTGGAGATACATGTTACCCATATGACAACCTGAGCTTATCACAGTGGGGGGACTTCAGCAGGAGATGAACATCTTGAAAGGAAGGGGTGAAGAGAAAAAAGGAAGGAAATGCTGAAGAAAATGATCTGAAAATGGGAGAAAATGACCTATTATCGCTTCTTTTTTATATCACACCGTTGAGTAGGACTCAGACTAGCTGTCAAAAAGCTTTCTTTGCTGAGAGAAACTAACAGGGGGTCCCGAGAGTCTCATGGGACAGTAAGTGACAGAAGAAAGAAAAGGATACTATAAAATGCGAAGGAGAAAGAAGCACAGAAAAGAAAGGTCTGAAATGGTTAAGGGTGTCAGGCAGCAAGCAGACACAGGTATCTCCAGGGAAACATGGGGAAAAAACCCAACCCAACCACAAAGCACTAAGAAGGAGCAGCAGAAAAAACACTGCGTACCTAGACACTGCAGTGTCAGACCCGACAGAAAACGTTTTTTCTGTCCTGCGTCCCTTCCAGCCTCCTGTCAATGTGCACCAAAGTCTGGATTCTCTTCCCTGAGTGTCCCCAGCCTTGCTTCAGATCCCAGGGAGTTATGTTTGTGTCGGGAAAGGGATGGAATCCCCTTCCTGCATGCCCTGACATCCGAATCATCGTCAGTCCGCGGCAGCCTCGCTGTACGCAAGGAGTACCGCAGCCATCGTGTTTCTAACTTCCCCAGCAAAAATATGGGTGTGCTGGTATTTACAGCATGAAAGGACTTCTCTTTGCAACAGAGTCATCCGCTCAGTGCAAAGCTCTTTGCAAGCTAACGCAGGCTGCCTCTTCTCCTGTACAGAAGAGCCATTATCCTTCTACAGATGGAGAAATGAAATACCGGGGAGTCAGCCCTTTGATTATACACACACAGAAAATTTAATTAAAAAACTGATAATACACATCAGGTCACTTGTTCTTTTCTGGCCATTACCTAAAAGCCACTGTTCCCCTGTATTTGCTAAAGTTGTTACTCAAGATGGGTGCATTAACGTAGCTAATGCTGTTCAGCTCTGAAGGACAGACAATGTGCTTGAATCTCCAGAACAACAAGACCTCATTTTTATAAGCAGACTTCTGAATGGTTTCTGAGGAAAACCTGTATTTTTACCCCAGGAGGAACTGAGGCCATCAGCCATCACGTGCCTCTCCCGCTCCTGCCCTCGAGCAGCCCGTGCTGCTGCACAAGCGTAGCATTTTTCACGAAGAAATTGAGGAGTGGTTGGGGTGGATCCCAAGCACGAACCTGTGCTCTGAGCTGGGTTTGGGGCGTCCCGGTGTCCGGGGGGGTGTGCAGAAATAGGACTAGCGAACTGGTGCTGGGGTGACCGGAGCCGTACGGGTCTCTCCAGTGCGTGGGGTCTGTTTGACTGCAGGGAGGGTACAGGAGGACTCCGGTGTGAGCGCGTAGGCCCTTGACCTCCATCCTCTTCTGAGAGGAAAGCTGGAAGAGAGGAGAAAACACGCACGATACTGCCCTGTGGGCATCAGAGGCTTTGCAGGGGAGGACTGATCTCCTGACCGCTGCCCCAGCCTCAGGACTGGGATGATATCGTGTATCACCGCGGCTGGACCTGTCTCCTCTCCACTGCCCTGCCTGCTCCTCTGCAGAAGAGGAGGAAAGCTCCTGGAAGTTCCTCCGACAGGCAGAGCTGGAGGCGAGGAGGTGGGAGCGGGCACGCAGGGGATGGAGAAAGAGGCACCAGCTCTCTGCGTCTACGCTAACGCCGTGGGGACACATCTTTCTGTATTTTTATTGTCTGGGGGGGGGGAAGCAGGTCGTAACACGGGCTCCAGAGATGCATGGAGGAACGCTCAAGCCCAATAGCCTCTCGCTTATCGTGCTGCTATTCTCCCTCAGCTGTAAACCCTCTCGCCGGCGGCACAGAGGCAGCCGTCAGCCCCAGGAGCCATCTCTCTGCGCTCGGCTGGAAGCGTCCATCTCCGCGAACTCTCACACGCTGCTCAGCAGGGGCTGCGGGAACAAAATCGCCGTGCATCGCTGCCATCCCTGCAAATGCACACATCTGCAAAACGGAGCTCTCCTCCCCAGTGTCCCATCTGCTGCTTTGTCATTAGAGACTTTGTTCACCCCACGTTACGCTCGTTATCCAAAACACCACAGAAGTCGTCACCGGGGACCTTAATTTTCCCTATCAGAGCTGTACAAGCATCAGAGTTTAAATGCCAGAACTGCTCTGAATTACAAGCAATGCTGTGAAAAACTTTTTAGTAGTAATAAACTGGTTGAAAAGACCGTGTTTTTTAAGGACAAAAAATGTAGTCTAGTGAGACTAGTCAGCAGGATTCCCAGACATCTCCTCTTACCATGGCCACAAGGCAATGTCTTGATTCTCCTCCATTTCAGATTCCTGTCTTTCACAATAAAATCAGACCATTTTTGTTAGGCACCAAGATCTCTTTCTATTGCAAGGGGAGAGCAAGGTGCCAGAAAATGCAATCCCTGAAATGCAATGCATGGGGAGATAGCTGAGTGGGAAGCTGCCTTGAACCGGCCAGAGAGGCAATGCTGACGTGAGCGTGAAATAAATCCACTCTTGGGACCTCAGGAATGTGCCAGGATGCCCGTGTCCCACCGGCAGCCCACTGCAGCCTGCCACTCTCTTCTGAAGCTAAGACCCCAAGCTCTTCTCTTTAAAAACTGATTTTTTTCTTAAGACCTAACCAGAGAAGTTCCCATTTTATACAGCAGCTCCAAAGACATCTCACATTACAAAGCACCCAGGCTCAGCTCTACCAAGCTGCCCCATCCCCGGGTGCCCCACAAGGACTGGGCGATTCCTTCTTTCACAGCTCTTCAGCTTTACTGGAAATAATCCAGGTTTAGTTAGCGGAGAGAGGGAAGAAAAGCACTTGAGGTTAAGGCACTTGCTCGGAAAGGGAAGATGAGGGTTTCAACGCCTGACTCGAAACGCTGTATACAAGTTACTGGACAAAACACAACAAAACAGGGGGACTGAAAATAGATTTTCACACCTTCTGAAGCAATATGAACAGTCATTTTTCCTCTCACCCCAAGCCTGTAGCTCAAACAAACCATAAATATTTTTTCTGGAAAGAGGATCAGCTTTGTCAGTGTACGGGAGAGTGTGTCTGGCCTCACCAAGCTCCATGCAAACCACTGCAAAACCAGCTGCAGCCTGCTCTGAGACATGTTGGAAGGTGACCAGACTATGGGTTTACATTTTTTAGACAGCAATGAAGAAATCCAACCTTTGTTCATCCCCCATAATGGTTGCTTTGTGCCACAGCTTTTCTGTATGAAGGGAAATGGAAGTTCCAGTTTTGGTGCCCAGGTCTTTTGGGGTTCCTGCATGAATACATCAGAGTACAAATTTAAAGTACCATATGTTCATTCTGGTATAATGTCTTAAAGATATATTCAGTGCCTTCTGGAATCACAAAATCTGTGTCAGGAGTTGAATATATGTATGTCAGTCCTTCTTGCCAGTCAAAACCCAGGCTTCTCTGTATCCCATAAAAAACATGGGAGACCAGTCATTCCCTCTACCTCTCCTCCCTCCTGGATTTCTGCAAGGCTGATTATATTTCTGCTTTGAAAGCACCTGGAAGTTCTTGGCTGGAATTTGCTACATAAATGCAAAATATTGTCACTTAAAAGAAAAACAAAAAACAAACCAGCCTTACCCATATTTAGGTGATGCGTTAAAAAAAAAACAACTTTATTGCCACATGCAAGACAGAAGATCAATGCTTTTTATAAAAACAAGCACCAATGGAAGGCTCTTTTCCAACACGATGGGAAGTAGGGGAGAGAGGCCAGCAAAAAATCCCATGGAGACTCATGATTGATTGCAGAATTGCAATACTGATTTGATTTCCTTTAAATAGTGATATTACAGCTTTAATCAAGATCGAATCAAATGACAAATAATAAATCACCAAGCAGAGTTCACAGCTGAATAAATAAGTAACTTGGGGGTGGGTGGAAGAAATGTTTCAGATACTAAGAAGGTTTCAAAGTTGTAATGCTCTCATCATTTTTCTGCAACCTTTTAGCAGTTAATAGTGAATGGATCGCAATGCAATATTTGGCTGTCTGCTAGATGAGGGCGTACGTCCAAAGCGTACTTCAGGCTGGCTCAGATCTGCTGCAAGCAGCCCCAGTGCACCGGGGGACATAAACTTTCTAAGCTGAGGTTTTCACTTTTTCTCACTGGATCTCAAGCGGGAGGGTAAGGACGTGTTTTGGGGGCAATTCAGTAATTTGCAATAGAGTTTGTGGATGTGGAGCAGAAGTGGTGGCAGGGGGAAGTGGTGGAGCGACTCCCCGGGGTGATGACACTCCACCGGCTGCGTAAAGCCCTCTCAGCCGCGAGCCATCACCGATTTCCTTCTTACCTCACCTCTCTGCTCCTCGGCAACTCTTCTTCTTTTCTAAATACCTCCCTCGTGCACGCAGTTTGAGATGGCTCCTATTCTCCTACTGCAATTAGGAAACTGGTGGCAAAGGTCTCATTCCTCTCAAGGGTTACTTGCAGCGATTCCCCAGCTCGCTGAGCATGGAAACTCATGCATTTGGGAAGCCATCACTGCTGCCATATCCAATACTGAAAATGAAGCCTCTTTTTCAAGATCTGTTGCCAATAATCTTTTCCAATGCAAATCAAAAAGCAACGGCAGACAATTGCAAATAACATTTAATTACAGCAGTACCTTTTACTCAAGGATCTCAACAGCTAGTTAATTAAAATCACATCCTGCTTGTGCGGCACACATGTTGGTAAGCCGAATCACAAATGAGCAAGCACAGCTGTGAAAAGAATAATGACAAAGAACACTTTTTTTTTAAATTACTTTTTAAAATACAAGTCAATGGGAAATTGCTTCCTTAAAGTCTCATTTGAGGACTGAGACCTGCAAAACAAGGGGCACTAGAAACCCGAACAGACTTTTTTTTTCCTTATCTCACACATAACTTAAAATTATCAAGCAATCTTTTTTTCCCCTTGCTTTTCCTGGTTCTATTCTCTCACACAACTGACTTGTAGCACTTGAGAAGCATAACTGCGTATACAATTTTCAAAGAGCAGTGTCTTCCAAAACCACAGATGATCAGATCAGCCCACACGGCAAGTGGCTGCCAAAGCAAACAACAATTGAAATCTGAACGCAGCCCCAGCCCTGGAGAAGAGCCCGAGAGCCTCGGCCATGACTCAGTCATCATTTCGATCAGTCACTAGGAGGAACAGCCCTCATTTTCAGTCCCTGGCCAAAATCAGGGCATCTGTCCGCCTGGCATCGGCTGTATGGCACAAAACTGCACCTCGCTCACACAAGGCACACACTTGTAAGAACTTCAAAATACAGAAACAAAAAGACGTATGAGGTTAAAAGTCTACAAAGGGTTTCAAATCAATGAGTTTGTACATCAGTGCAGCTGCTCTTCTCAGTGCAGTCTTCAAGCCAAAGTTGATCATGCAAAGCTACTCCTTTGCCAGGACCGCTGCCTCCCCTCCTTCTCACTGTCGCTTCCAAAACCAAACAGTACAGAAACAGGAGTTTCTCAGCTCTTCTGAGCAGAACACTGGGAGTGTTTCAGGTCATATCTGCCTTGAACAGCCCCCCAAGAAGCCTCGGAGGTACATTTCCCAGCAGATGTACAGATGGGAGAAGGTTTCTGCTAGCTGCGTCGTTGCCCACAGGCGATACAGACGCTACAAAGAGCTCAGTTAACTTTGCAGTAGCACAAAAGGAAACCCTATTTTGGAGGGTTTAATTGCAATATACACAAATCTATATGAGCCTCAAGAACAGGAAAACTAATGATTTCACTATATTGTCCTAATGTACATACAGGGTAAATGGAGGTATATATAATGTGTAAGAGGAAGATTTGCAAGAGTAAAACCAGCTTCTTCAAATCAATAGGTAACATTCAAAACTGGCTCTGGTTACTATTACCATTAACGTTTTTCTTACTTTCTGAGTATATCCACTTTACCATAAAGCCTCTCTAGGCAATGAAGACAAAGACCAGTTTCACAGTATAAGGAGAAAATCCTAGAAAGATGGAGTGGGTAGTAATATCTGAGTTTCTGCTATCTTGGCTAGCCAAGAGCAGAACAAAAATAAGATCTCCACGTGTTTGTAAACGGCTCCTGAAGAACTAGGTTGCTGAAGCCGAACAGATTTTAGTCATCTTTTTTACAAGCTTGGATGTTCAAAGCACCCACAAAAATTAGGGATGGGAGTTTTCAAGTTTGCAGAATTCTCATTAATTCCTATTAATTTCTCCAGCATCTTTGAAAAATCCCTCTTAATTCATTCTTCCATCATTCTGATGGAACAGGGGTCAACTGAACGCATTTCACAGATAGGAAACCACAGCAGAGAGGTGAGGTGACACCGAGTTACTTTATGACCTTTTTTGTATAAATTCATCTTCCTAGGCTTTTTTCATGTCTCCGTTTCGTACATGACGGCACATGCACATCTCTAAGGCACCCTGGGACTCCTAAGAGGAAGGGTTCCATGTGTATGTAAGGTGTGGTGTCATATGAATAAATAAAAAATAGGAATAATTAATAATAAATACCAAGGTTGTATTTTCAGCAATGTCCATTTTCATCTGCAAACTTTTAAACAGGATGTGAGCTTAGGATGCTTTTTCTTTATTCCAAAGAAGAAAAATGTTTTCCTCACCTTTTCACTGTGACCAAGTCACAGGTCTTAGAAGGCTGGGTGGATTTGCCTTGAAATTTTCCAGCATAATCAAGTCTAAATAAACATCAAACACTGGCATTTCAAATCCGGCAAGGACTGACGCAGGAAGCGATGCGCATATGAACCCAAGAGACTAGATCAGAACAGAGCTTTCTAACATTAGCTATAGGCACTTGGTTTTTTCCAGTGATGGTCCAGAGTACAAATCCCAATGGTAAACATATACTATCAAATGCCAGCTATGAAAAGGAAATACCTGCCCCTATACACATAGCTCTCACTAAATAAGCATTATAATTGCACAAGGGACTTTGCACCGTGCTCCCCGCAGTGGGACCGCGGTCAGGCACCTCCAGCACAGCACCGGGGGTCACTCCACGACTCCACATCCAAAAAGTGTGTGTGACCCAGCACAGTCCTGTCCTGTGCTCAGAGACTAAAACACTTCAGAGCCTTGCACACACTCAAGAAAGTCAGGACTGTGAAAACTGTAGTCAAATACTCCTGCCACCATAGAACGTATAATGAAAAATAATAATATTCCAGTCTACTTTTTTTTTTTTAAAAAAAGAAGCCACAAACATGTTTACCATGCAGTCTCATTACTAGCAGACCAAAGGAGAGCTGCGAAACCCCAGCGCTGCTTTCTTCCTGCAGCTGGAGGAACAACACAGAGGAGACAAGATGCAGGCTCACCGTGATGCACGGCTTTTCCTTTCCCAAACTCAAAGACGAACGCCAGTGCCGAGAAGACCTCAGAGTCCTTCCATGCAGATGGATGCGTGGGACCGTTTTAATCATGCCCCTCTGCAAAATCCCTGGGCTAAGGCTGCGAGTAATGGTGTGCAGTGACACGCAGGGATCATTTGTAGGAGGGCAGCAAAGGGCTGCCGTGCAGCTCTGCCGGAGGTGCTAAGGTTGCCTTTGACACAGAGGGAATCCACCCTCAAAGGAAGAGCAAGCCCAGCCCTGATGCTCCATATTCAACCTCATTTCTTTGTTGTTACTCCCTTAATTGCCACTCTGAAATGCTGACAACATTACCTAAAAGTTAAGGACTGCTGGCATTTTCCAGAACACAAAGAAAATCACAGGGAAGTAAATCTGCTTAAAGAGAAGCATCTATAATTTTAAACAGCAGCACAGAATAACCATGTTGAAAAGTGATGTATGATTACTGTCACAACTGGTTTGATTGATTATTGATTGCAATCATCTCCTCGCTTCCACGATGAAATTGGCTACAACTCCTTCATGCAGCCCCTGATAAGACAGTGAGCCTCCCACTCCGGTGCGGTG
Organism: Harpia harpyja; assembly: GCF_026419915.1. Lineage (NCBI taxonomy): Eukaryota > Metazoa > Chordata > Aves > Accipitriformes > Accipitridae > Harpia > Harpia harpyja. The sequence continues at coordinate 114,628,720 of NC_068969.1, read as the reverse complement.
GGCGCACGCTGCACCGGATAAATGCCTCTGCAGACAGAGATACCCCCCGCTACAAGGCACTCGTGGGGCTTTGCCGGGTCCATGGTGATGCTGCGGGCTCAGGTGGGCACAGGAGGGGAAAAACCCCTTCCTGGAGCCCCGATTTAAGGCAGCGGGACCATCCCTGGGGCTCACGCCCCACGGCACCCGCAGGCACTGCTCCTGGGGTCCCTTCCAGGATGAAATCCCACGGGAGACCACGCAAAGACCCACCAAGAGTCAGCCCAGCTCGACCACCCCCATACACATGGGGCTGAGCTCTCTGGGAGAGCTGGGGAAAGCCAGCACCCACCATCCACCCAAGGCCTTCGGCACCCTGCTTTGGGGACCGTGAGGATTTAACCTGCGAGGAAACGCCGGCAAGCCCACCACCTTCGGGATTTTACACCTTTCCACATGGGGAACGCTTATTCAGGGATGAAAGTAGAGAAATTCTGGTCTGTTCGACTTCATGACTGGGACAGCTGCCTTCCTATCGAGTCAGCTGTTCACTCACTGAAATATCAAGTGATACGGAGTCAGTATTTTGTCATGCCGTGATAACGCACGGAAATAACCACTAATTAATGTGGCATAACAAGGAGAAAGATAAAAACCTTTCTCCCTGAAGTGTCAAACGATCGCTGAGTGTTTTTCCCTCTTTTTCTTCTATTCTGCGTTAATAATTTAAACGGAAAACTTCTTCCCATACCAATCGCTGCTGCAAGCCAGCAGAGCAACCCTAATCACTGTTTGAGCATCTAATGCAAGACATTTTAGCGGGCATTAGGAAACAGAACAGGGCAAACAGATCTGATACTTCCCCTCTAATACCCCAACACCTTCCCTTCAAACATTTTTATTGTAGGAAATTTCTTAAGTCCTGGTGATTTTTTTCCAATGCTTAGAATAAAGGGACGTTTTCAGCAGCATTTTCTTGTTCGCTGGAAATAATTTGTCCTTCCATTATGTGGCAGACAAATCATTTCCTTCCATTCTGACTGCAGCCTGAATTAACATAGTTCTTTGACTTAATTCCAACTTTTCAAAAGTAACCCGGTGATAAACAAACATCTTTATTTGTCTGTCACCCTTATCAGATGATGACAAGCACAGTTCTGAGGATCTGCATTAGTTGACAGCTGCTGAAGAGCCTACAAAGCAAGCACAAAGCACTGTATTTTACAGTAACTTCAAACTATGTGCATAACACCAGGAGCATTATAAATAACACAGAATCCAAGCTCATACTGGTCTCAATGCAAACTTTTGCACTAACAAAGCAAAAGGAAAACTTCGTATCGCTTCTTGTTGGCTATTCGTCATGTGTCACCTAAGTTTTCCGGTGAGTTTAGGCTCTGTTGAATGTATCACAGGGAGGAACATAGGCTTTGTCAAAGCCTTTGATGCTCAGAGAGATGAAGACAACTACGATGTGCTCCATTTATTTAAGATACGGCCTTCAGACCACCAAGGAGGTGACGCTGTCAGGTGTGGTTAAACAGTATGCATTCAGGAGAGCTATATAATTTCCTATATTGGTAAGGAAAGGTGGCATCAGTACAGCCAGTCACTTTTTTATATAGTTATAAATACATACACATATATAGCCAGACAGATGCAAATGCACGTTTAGGCAATATATATACACAGTACGTATACAGTATATAGTTTAATTTCTTTCTCAAAATCAAAATGATTTCTCTCAAATCTTTTCCCTGTTACTGCCCAAACGTGCTATGGGAGGTGCAGTCTCAGTGCCCCTTCAGCCATGTGTTCAGTGCACAGTAGTACATTTAATTAGTTACACACGTAAGAATTAATGCACACATTTAACAACTACTGAACTCCAGGTTTTCCTACCACATTTATTTTCATTCACATTGCTAACAAACGCTGCAATAAACAATGGAATAATACCCCATCGATTAAGTATAATTAAGCTTAATAATTGCTTAAACTTGTCATCCATAAATCATGACCAGTAAACCATTATGAACCAATTAATCATTAGTGGCATCATTAAGTATGTTTATTTATAGAGTATTTATAGAAAACCTAATCATGTGGTAGAAAAGATTAATAAGTACAAGCTGGCAAAGGGAGGGATGGGGGAGAGGTGTTGTACAAGAGCAGGGAAGCCTTGAACAAGATCACGTCAGACAAATAACCATAACACTTCTATTGCAACCATTAGATATTTAATCTATGAGACAGAAACAGGTGTGAGAATCCAATCAAGGTGTCGAGGAAAAATTGCAGCTACTAAAGACTTTGCACCAGACAAATAAAACCCTTAAATCTAAATTCGAGACTGTGATGTATTAATTTGTATTGCAGCAAGTGTCTATAAAGCCCAGAGAAATAGTCCAATAATTCACTGTGCTAAAGACTGCAACAGCACTAAACAAAAGGATGGTGCGTTTTCCCCAAAAGCACAAGGTCACAGTTTAAAGTCAATAATGTACATTTCCAAAGAAACTATGGAAATTAGGCTCTAAAATACCACTGAAAGAAGAGGGAACTGGAAGAGGTGCCTAAGCTGCTCTTTGGTTCTTCGGAAAATCCTAGCATGGATTTTTCCACCTTAAATGCCTGCTTATGTTTTACTGTTTGGGGGTTGGTTTTTTGGGGTTTTTTTTTTGTAAGGTCACGATTTCTTCCTCTAGCCCCTAAACTTGTTTCTACCTACGGGTATTTATTTGAATGTCCTAAGGGGTTTAGAGCATGAGAGTCTAAGTGGAGACAGATTAGGGAGCCAAAGAAATGTATGAATGTTAATGTAATTGACTTTTTTTAATAGACTTTTGAGTTTAAAAAATTAAACTCCTGTTCGGGAACTGGGCTCTATGAACAAAACAATCTATCCATTGATCCAGCAGTTCACGAGGCTACTCATCATCAAATTAAAACAGCTAAGGAATGGATTGCAATAACGTATACCTGATACTGGTGTTTATTTCAGTGTACCTCTGGTCTCCTATCTGAGTATTTCTTACCATATTTATGGCATGCCATCTTATTATCTAAAGATGTTTCACTACAGCGGTAGCCCCTTATTTGATTAACGAGAAATTTCTCCATCATATATAGTCTACACATTTTAAAATAACTATGTTCAGCCTTTAGCCCTGGACCTAGCACGTCTCAGGCCAGTGAAAGCAGACTTTAAAAAAAAAAAAAAAAAATCCACTGTTTTCTAAGCTTTCTAGTTCTTCTCCCATTAGGAGGACACAAATGCTTGCCTTTAATTTCTATTTTCTACCACCCTGTTATTTCCAAATGCATCTTTCTATTTTGCAGGAGAGTAAACAATGGTATCTTTTCAAAAAGACCAACATTTCCAGTCCTCCTGACCCATCAGCCTGGTCCATGTTTTGCCATTAGCTTCCAGCATACTGAATTTGTCATCTTGAAAAAAAGCAATTCTGTATACTCTTCCTAAAATTGCAGAAAACTGCAATTAGCCCTGTGGCAAAGGGCAGAGAAAACCAGTAGAGAGCAAGGCATAAGTGATGCTGCATCCAGGTGTGCAGTGTCCGGCGCTGCCACGAAGCACCAAAACTCTCCTTATATTGACAGGCATATTACTCTCCTTAGCTAAACAAAAACTACCACCATTATGAAGTTAAATAGGTCAAACTGTCAGTTGATACCTGGTTTATACCTGGCATACCTGGTCAGATACCAGGCATCTGACATGTTAAAGCCATGGTTCACACCATGAACCCACACACGCACTCACAACTCTCTTCATTACTCATTACTTTGGCCTAAAAACCCCACAGCAATCAAAGAAAAAAATGCATTATCTCTTCTTCAATGGTAGTCATCATAGAATCCTAGAATGGTTTGAGTTGGAGGGGACCTTCAAAGAAAAGATCATCCAGTTCCACCCCCCTGCCATGGGCAGGGGCACCTTCCACTAGCCCAGGTTGCTCCAAGCCCCATCCAGCCTGGCCTTGAACACTGCCAGGGATGGGGCAGCCACAGCTTCTCTGGGCAACCTGTGCCAGTGCCTCACCACCCATACAATGAAGAACTTCTTCCTAGTATCTAATCTAAATCCACCCTCTTTCAGTTTAAAACTGTTACCCCTCGCCCTAGCACTACACTCCCTGTTAAAGGGTCCCTCCCCATCTTTCCTGTACCCCCTTTAGGTACTGGAAGGCTGCTACAAGGTCTCCCCAGACCCTTCTCTTCTCCAGACTGAACAACCCCAACTCTCTCAGCCTGTCCTCACAGGAGAGGTGCTCCAGCCCCCTGATCATCTTGGTGGCCTCCTCTGGACCCGCTCCAACAGGTCCGTGTCCTTCTCATGCTGAGGACCCCAGAGCTGAACGCAGTACTGAAGGTGGGGTCCCAATTTCCTTGATATTATCAATAAATAAACTTTAGAAATATAAATGTTAGTCACTGATCCAATGCCTAAAAGCTGTCAGCATTGTATAAATTAGCATGAACATATGTTAATGCATAATTCACCATTTGCAACAGGGCTTTGTTGAAAAATTGATGAAAATTCATGAAAGAACCTTTCCAGATTAAGTTGCACAATAAACATGTAGCCAGCGGCATTCATAATGTAAAGGTAATAGTTTAGATTTACCCTCTGAACATTTTGTATATTCGGAGACCGTACATTAAAATTTTAACTATCATCAAACCCAAACATTGAATTACAATGCAGCAGTGTGTGTGTACAAGTAAGTGGGTGTTTGCGTGCGCGCTGCAGGTATACATTTACACCGCTTTGCAAAATACTGCTGCTTTTTCCAGACGTTTTCTATCTTTGCCATACAATAATGTTCTTCAGAAATGTACAGTTTTTGCAAAAGAGAAAATTTTCAGTATTCCACTAAACATCATATGTAAATAGAAATGGTAAAAGATGTTATATCTAGCCCTATTTACTGAATATTGATAACTGTATTACATTTTTTTTAAGAGAGAGAAGTAGCTTGCTGCCCCAGCCCATCCAAAACCATACTGAGTTCAAATTAAGCCACAAGCAATAGTATCGTGTCCAGGCGATGTTAGAAACCCTGAATACATTATCAGAATCTATATTCTCTTTGAAATAAATTCAGTGCTTGTACTGAAAGTTTTGTGTTGATTTGAAATGACCTAATTAATGAAATTAATAAGAGATAATTTGGATCTTTTCCAAAAAGGTTATATAATATTTCTACTCTGAACACCTTGTTCATCTTGAAGAGCCTCTATTTCCATTGCCAGAGTTATGTCCGTTTGGAAATAACAATTTTCTTGCAAATTCAATGTCAGGACACATATTTCGCCACATGGGATATGGAGAAGGCTGAGGTACTCAATGACTTTTTTGCCTCAGTCTTCACCAGCAAACGCTCCAGCTGTGCCACCCAAGTCGTAGAAGGCAAAGGCAGGGACTGGGAGAACGAAGAACTGCCCACGGTAGGAAAAGATCAGGTTCAAGACCATCTAAGGAACCTGAAGGTGCACAAGTCCACCTAAAGGGAGCCTACAAGAAAGCCGGAGAGGGACTTTTTACAAAGGCATGTAGTGATTGGACAAGGAGTAATGGTTTTAAACTGAAAGAGGGTGGATTTAGATCAGATGTAAGGAAGAAATTCTTCACTGTGAGGGTGGTGAGGCACTGGAACAGGTTGCCCAGAGAGGCTGTGGCTGCCCCATCCCTGGCAGTGTTCAGGGCCGGGTTGGATGGGGCTTGGAGCAACCTGGGCTAGTGGAAGGTGTCCCTGCCCACGGCGGCGGGGGGGAAGTAGGTGATCTTTAAGGTGCCTTCCAACCCAAAACATTCCAGGATTCTGTGATTCAACCAAATCCTTGCAAAACTAGGTGCCCAAAATAACTGCCTTTAGTCACAGGTGGTTTTGAAGCCCCTTTACAATTTCTTTGCAGAAAGTTGTAAATGGAATTCATATTTTTAAAGATACTTATTTCTGCCAATTCATACAGTTAAAAAATGAAAGATTATTCATACTAATGGCATAGTCGTGCTCCAGAGGCCAAATGCCTACAGAGACATTATGTCTACCTGGAAGAGCTTCAAATCTAAGAGAACAATACAGGATAGGAGGGGAAGGCAGTCATTCAAACCACAGTTACCATTTGTATGTGTGCAGTGAATTTATAAAAGCATAGTTATCTTTTTTCTTTTTTTTTGTCTAAAAGCATGTTAGAAAGGGGAAAAAACAAGTTCTTAGAGGGAAAAAAAAAATGAGGTGGGGCTTTCTTGAATTTTCCCACTAATTACAACCTTCAAGAGGAAAATGTACAGAAAATATGTGATGTGTCTTGACTTTATGCTGAAATTCAGCTGCAACAATTGCAAGCCAGTATATTACAACTGTTAAACAGTGCCCACATCTTCCCATCCTCGAAGCTGTTATCTTTGATAGGTTGAAGCCGCATGATACCAGAGGTGATGGCATTACCACTGAGACCCATTTAGAGAGAAAAAAACATGTATTTTCTTTCTCCGTCTCTCTCCGATGGCTTCTCTCCATCACGGTTCACTAGAAGTTCTTCATCCCCAAATCATGTCTCCCTCAGCTGCCAGGCAGCCCCCAGCCAGCATGGCAATTAGCCAGATGTCAGCAGTTCTATTATCTCCATTCCTCACTTCTACATTATTTAGGCACTGCACGATAAGAGAGAATTACAGCAGAGGATCCCACCAGGACTCCACTTTAGAAACCTGCATGGTGCCTGAAGGAGGGCCAGAAGAAAGACCAAAATGATGCAAAAGTAGCTAAACACTGTCTCCTTTCCTGTTGGCACCCGAGTGCTTCTTCTTTAACTTCTCCTTGGGAATGAGAGCAGGTTGGGGAGATTATAAAAGCATAACGAAGAGTTATTTTTCCTTGTCACAGTTCTCTGCAGCTCTGCATACAGCTCTCCGCTTTTTTCCTGCGATACTGGCATAGGAGATTAACATCTGATAATGGGAGGGCGACAGGCTGCACAGAGGCACGGAGTCATACGTCAAATGGAAAATGCACTAAGTAATTTTTGGGTTTGGGGTTTTTTTTGCATAAACCAAAATATCATACACAGATTTTGAGTTTAAAAACCAAAGGGTTACGATTTTCCATTTCTGGTAGTTTGTTTTATAAAAATTCTGCCTTACCCGTCCGGGAGAGGGAGCAAAATCCCATACTAAAGACAAAGGAAAACTTTCCAGTTTTGCCTACAAAATATGCCTGGCGAGGGTCTTCTTTTGCGTATAAAAAAGCATTTAAGCATGGGGGCATACTAGTTAGTATTTCTGGGTCATCATTTGGGTCATCAATTGATCAGTACTTCAGATGTCCAGACAGGCAATTAATCAGCGGCTTGAGCAAAAGATAGACTGTGGATGGAAAGTAAATATGACAGTGACACTCTGTAAATACTTGGACTATGATTAATACCTGAAAAGTGACTCTCTAAAAGTGCCTTTCTTCTCATTTTCTTTCTCGTATGGAGCCTTTTACAGAGACAAAGATTCTTCTTTCTTGCCACTGACATCTCAGACGCCACCAACGGCTTAAAATAAAGATGCTTCATTTCCCCTCTTGCCTCATTCCATCTCGCACATCCCACTGGAGGGCCCAAAGTGCTTTATCAACATTAATGAACTGAACCTCAGGACGGTCCCATGAGAAAAGCAGCTTTTATTATTATTAATCCTCTTGGGCAGATAGGGAAACCGAGGAAGAGAGAAATTAAGTGGTTCATTCCCACCGCAGCCAAGCAGAACTATGTCCTGGCGCTGCGGGGAGGGGGGGACAGGGACATGGCCAGGGAGGTCCTGGGTGTGTATAATGCTTTTCCAGGTCTTCATTTTAAGCTGAGTCCAAGGCAGCCCAAGCACCTCAGAGGAGCCTGAAAACAGTATTTTGCTAGTGATAGGACCTAAAACTCTCCGTGCTCTGTTGGAAGCCTCCTATCAGATATCCTTCTCAACTCTGTCATGACAGCTGTTTTAAGAAGTTTTAAGATTTCCATGAGACACTGGCATTTCAGAGATTTAAATCCAGAGCCTGGTTATCCTGGTTAACCCAGCCTGGGCAGAGCGATGTCTTCACTGAGCCCCCAGCACGGGTAACCTCTGCTCGTGGCACAGCACATGCATCACACCACCTTGCCTGCGGAAAACCCCAGCAACACGAAGTCTTTCGTGGTGGGCTGTGGTGGAGACTCTCAGAAAAGGAATATAGCCACTGCTTGGGAGAGGGGCTAGAAATGAAAGAGAAGGTAAAGAAGATAGGATCTTGCTGCAACTGGAGGGGGGAAATCAGTCCTGGAGTGATGGGAATTGTCTAAAGGACGGTGCGTTTATCTCATCCAGGCTCACAGCCTAGCTAGGATTTGGGCTGGGGCAAACATCTGTACAGAGCTCAGCAAATAAACCCCCACCACAGAGACCTCTGCACTGCAAGAGCTGCCCCAGCCCACATCTGTCCCGGGGGGAGGCCCAAGGGCAAGAAGCTGTTGCCCCACACGGCATCACTTCTGAACTCCTCTTCAGCCCCAGGATTGCAGAGGGGAGCCCTGCAGATCTGTGCAAGGATGTGATTTTCTTTTTGCCCATATTTCCGTGTTACAGTACTCAATTTTTAGCCTCTCTTGTCGCTCATAATGCCAAAATAATGCTTACTGATAACATAAGAAAGAAAAAACTGGGGGAATAAACGCAGAATCTCCTGTGTTGCCTTGCTGTATTGTGTCCCTAACTTCATCTGCCATTTACTGTATTAATTGTTCCAGTAACGCACAGACCAGCCACACATTCTGCATTCCAGCCTGCCGCCCGCTCTCCTGACAGCACCGTATTTGCAAACACTCAACTAACATGCTTCGCTGTGTTTTGAAAATTCAAAAAAGTGACGGGGAAATAACATCCCATTTCCCGTCTTCTTGCTTACCAGATTTTGACACATTTGATGCGAGTAATTAGTTAAACCTGATTGGTTTGCATTAAAAAGGAAGACAGCTGAACTGCAATCAAAGACATTATTAAACAAGTTGGGTGTTTCTCAACGTACCTGAGCTATGGACATCTTTAATTTTTATTTGCTGTGACAAGCAGGCAGCACAGTGCAGGGGTTGGAAAGGGACAGACACGGGGACTGCAAGACAGCCCTGAGCTCGTTATAATCTCCGTCACGGGCAAATGCTAAAGTCTTGACAGAATTTCTACATCTCTTGATTGCATCACCTTACATTATGCTGATGGAGAAGCCTGAGATTGTGGACTTACAGACCACTGAATAAAAGCAAACCAATCCTCTAGTCCAGGGCATTTAGCCATTAGATTTATCATTCTCAGTTAAACAAAAATGTTTCGGATACATACGACGTAGGTATATCCATTCATGACAGCCCTTAAAAACTCAAGTGACACTCACAGAGTGTGACAACCAAAAACCATCCTGTTGACCACGTTCACCCACCAGCAAATTCATTTCCCATGCTGCAGCTGCAGAGCCAGCTGCCAGCGGAAAGCTGAAAATAATGGGACATTTTACAAAATGCCCTGAGGATCCCTGAACTTTTGCTCAGCGGGACAGGTCTTGCTCAGATCTGCGGAGGCACCAAATGGAGGAGCCACGGCTGAGCCTGCCCTGCCAGCAGCCAGCCCCGGGGGGCACGTTTTTAACACTCCCAGATGGAAAAGCTCTCCGCTATCTGAAATCCAGCTGCCAGTGCAGCTCCACAGTACATCTGGCTACCTACCCTCAATCAATATGAACCATTATGAGACCGGACTTTAAATGCAATTATCTAAAATATCAACGATTCACATACAACAACTGTCACTTCAGATTACCTATACATTTTATCGTCGGTGATCGTTCTTGAATATTTCATTGAAATGCAGGGGGTACGGTAGGGACACAAAGTTACAGCGATGGCTAGAGAGCGAGCAAGAAGAGATGACAAATTAGCACAGCCATTAATTGTGGCAGCATCAACAAGCTGCACCAAGGTTTCTTCCCAATGACACATTTTTAAAGCGTAAAGATCACTGTGGTCTAATTTGCTGATTCCCTCATGAAAATACTTGCTGAAAAGCATCTATCACCGAGACAAACACAATTAATCCTGGTCTGTGCAGCCACTCAAGTGGCTGACAAAATTATTGTTAAATAGAGATTGCCCCGAGCGCTGGAGGTGGTGTGGGGAGAAACACGGACAAGGGGGCAGACAGCACCTCAGCAGGGTATTGGGGAGAAGCAGCAGACCTGAAGCATCCCCGACTAATGCTTGCCTCTCGGGTCCTTAAGAGCCTCCAAAGAAAACTTTTCCATAATTTTATTTTGATATTTGGAAAGCTTTTTCCTAACATCCAACTTAAATCTTTGCTGGTTATTAAGCTGGCCTTACAGCAATGTCCCCAGTAGATACGGAAAATAACCGGTAACATCCTCAGTACAACAAAATTTTCTTTATTGTAAGATCTTGTGCTTCAACCTTCTCTTTCTAGCTCAACCAGCCCAGAGTTTAAACCTTCCCTTAAAGGTCACCGTTTCCCAAACCTCTAAAGACTCCCTGGAGTGCCGCAGATTGTCTGCAGAGTTTTAAAGTGCAGTGCCCCAAACTGAGCCCTGTTTTCCAGCTGCGGCCTCATCAGTGCCGAGCAGAAAGGAATAACTCCCTCCATACGCCGCTACACGTGACACTTCAGTTAACGCAGCAATATTTGCCTTCTTCACAACAGCATCACGCTTTTGGTTATGGGATCCACCATCTCTCCCAGATCCTCTTTTGGCAACAGTGCTGTCAAGCCCAAACCCTCCTCAGCCTGTACCCGTGCTCTTGGTGGTCTCTTGCCTACATCTTCTTCCCCTTATTTCACTTTATCTTGTCAATTTGGTACCATTCCTCCAAGCTATCATTCCAGTATCAAGTCTGGCTCCTTCCTTTCCAGCTTCTTCCCAGGCTGGTGACACCTGCAGATTTGCTACCGGTACTTTCCATTTTACTTTCCTAGTCATTTAGAAAATGAGAGCTGGGTTTTATTCCCAGCTTCGTCGCTAACAAAGCCTTTGGGCAAATTGCTTACGCTATTTCCCTGCTCAGTGGGGGGAAAGAAAAAGCTCAGGAATGTGGCAAACATTGAGACCCTGCGGTACCGAGCCACCCGGCGAGCTCCCGACCTGGGAGGAACTCAGCAGAGAACCCAAAGTCCTCTCCTTGCAGCATCTCACACCTGCCCCCTCATTTCTGTGGGCTTTATACTCCACTGATTGGGCTGCAGCAACTCATTTATTCTGATATAAATTACAAGCCCTAGTATGTTTTATACCTTGGCATAAATCTTTAAAGCATTAGACAGCACAGAAAGACTAGCTATGTATACTTCTTATTCTACACGGTATTTCTGTCAAGGGTTTATTTAGGGCAATTCTTTTAGTAATATTATTATTCTTCCACCAGAAAGTTCTTATTTGTCATAAGAATGAAGTTTCCTAAGATCAGCCGAAAACCTAATGAGCACACACTGTGACATTAATTGGGATGCTATTACCTGTTTTGCTATAAACACTGCTAATATAATAATACACCTCCAAATCTTTCACTTGCAGAGAACATTATTCACATTTATCATTTAATAATTATTGCACAGACATTAGGATCTTCTCATGGGATCTAATCTCGAAGCTTTTATTCAGACTGTACATATTCAGTGGAGATTTTTCAGTGCAATAGGTGAAAATGCCTTTAGTGAACTCAAACCACACCATGGGAAGGGATTGGTATAGGTGTCATGAGGAAGCAAACAGAAAATTGAGAAACATTAAGCTGAAGCATTATAAACTGCACACTGTGCTTTCAAAATCAATGTTATTTATCCAATCTTAATTCCATAAAATAAAAGCAGACAAGTTATTAACATGGCAAGATTATGACTATTGGCTTAGTGCTCATCCCTTGGGAGTTTTGGACTGCAAGACCAGAAAAAAAACAGACAGGGTTCTACAAGCTCATGAATATGTATCATTTTTGCAGAAACTCCAAGCTGTAGATGTGAACATGGTCACTGGGGGTGGGGGGGCACCTATGCCTCAGCCCACCCTACCTGCCAGCAAAATTTGCAGGTTTTTGTAAATGGCCTCTCTAACAGACTGGCATATGCATTAGCAAGTCATCTAAAGTATCACAGATGTTTCACAGCTTCTTTCCTTTTGTTGATTTTTTTTTCCCCCCCTTCTTCAAAATGAGGAACAGTTGGACATCATTTCTGATGCTCAGGCCAATTTGCAGAACACAATACAGCTCTTCAGATCCTTAAAACAATAGCTCTCAGGTCCATGCCCCTCTCTCCCCTCCCCTTACATCTCACTATATTATAAAGATCCCGTTTTACAGCATAGGCAGCTTCAACATCCCGGGAGCAGGGAACCCACCTGGGGCAAAGAGGGAGTTCGGGACTGAACCCAAGCCCCCCAGTTCACAGGACGGTGCCCAAAGAGCTGAGAAGCAAAGGGGCAGCATCTCCTGGAGGCTCAGGCTATCCCAAAGACCCCGAGGAATTTAACTGCCATAGGGATACACAACCACCCGAGGAAAAGCCCATCTTAAGGCTTCTTGCAAACGTCACCTTTTCGGTTCATGGTGAAACTTGTCCCCATTCCCAGCGGTAGCAATACTTCCATCGCCTTCGCTGCGACACGGTGTTGCCTGGGACTAGGCAGTGCAAAGGCGCCGAGGGTCGGGGACAGCTTGGGTCAACAACCACCACAGGCTAAAACCAGCAATTATCATGCTGACAAAGAAGGAACAAGGAGAAACTCCGACAGCAGCAGAATAGCCCATAATTGCCTACAATTACCTACATGTGCACATATGGTACGTTTAAGCCTGATGCAGCCCACTCAAAAGCAGCCCCGGTGCTCATGCAAGTTAGTGAATCTCTTTCCTCCAGGTCAGTGAGCAAAACAGAAATGACTAATATAGGATTGCGAAAACCAAATGTCGTATCTTGAGTGTATAATGTAGCTTCACTAATGGAATAGGGCTGGAGAGGAACAGCTCTGTGCTTTCTGTAATGTGTCAAACGTATTTGCTCAGGAACATCTCATTACTATTTTTTGGCATCTTTGCGTTTGAGCTGTGCGGTGGGGCTCCCAAGCAGAACGGGACGGGGCGGCTCAGCGGAGGGCGAGCTCAGGAACCGTGCTGCAGGTCTGCCAGCAATTCACACGCACCCAAAACCCCCCAGATCCCTTCTGCAGCAAAGTATCATAGATCAGCCCTGGGTTTATGCAACTGAGTAATCCCTTACTCAGAAGCCCCTGCCCAGCCCCTACATCAAACAAATTCCCTCTGCGCTATGTCTGACAAAATAATGATCTTCCTGGGATACCTTTTCCCAATCACTGCCGCTGCATACATCCTATGCCCCCCAGCTATTTTTTCTCTCTTTATGGCTGGAAGGAGAAGAAACAGTTGACAGATCTACCGTTGGCACGTTGAGAAATTCGCTAGTCTATCTGTAACGGCAGGCATCAGAGGAAACCGGGAGACACTGGCAAAGTGTCAGAGAGGGATATCGTGAGTATGTGCAAGTGGAAACAGCATTCAAATCCAGATAGATTGATGCAGTCGCTGTTGCATAGAGAACAGACTGGGATCTTGCAACTCTAATTTAATTTAGTATCCTTCAAAACCTAGAAGTTGCCAACTTGTCAGCCAAGCAAGTATTTGACAGCGGTTCCTAGCTATAAAGCAGTACATACTCTCCTGGACCTACATGAATCAGCCCTGGAGAAATTCAGCTGCAAAGAGCAGATAAAGGTGGAAGAATTCCCACCTGTCTCAGGCGCTTTCATACCTGGATCATCTCTAGCCACCGGATACTGATTCCAGGAGCTGGGAATCCTCTCTCCCCGCTTAGAAATGATAACGTGGGAAAGGATTTACATAAACGACAGATTCTCAATAATAAAGAGCTGCGCTCCCACAGAAAGGCTCTGCACGACAGGCACGTTACCTGTCGGCATCAAAAGGAAACGTGAATTAAGCACGAAGCTCACCAAAGCCTGGTAACCAACAAAGAGCAGACCACAGAAATGAATCTTCTTCTACCCATTTCAAGGGAAATGACAATAACATAATTATTCACTTAATTATCTGACACCTAGTGACAAAATGAATCCTCGGTGTGAAACTGCGAAGGCCAAAGGTCTTACTGCAGGGATGAACTTGGCTGCTGGAGACACCTCAGATGTCTGCCATTAAAGCGGGGAGGATGAAACAGCAAGGGTGTATGTATCCGTGAGGAAGATGGAGAAAGAAAGATATTTTCAGGTGCTCAGAAATCTCCCCAAGGCCTGGTTAATAGGAACACAGAAATCAGAATAGGTAGGAATTTATGCCTCCGGGGCCCCAACATACCTCCCCAGAAGTATATGATGTACCGAGCCGTGCTGTGCATATAAAACTTTAGGCAATATCATGTCAGTGCAGCCAGGCAGCAGTAAGGCCCCTGCAAGTGTGCTGCAAAAATATTACACCATTACACGTAGCAGGCAGTATTTTCTGTCCTCCTCTCTGCATAATGAGCTTGGATTAAATAATCTTCTTTATCTGTGAAGAAATTATCATTGGGCTGAGCTTTCCAAATAGTTTACATTTGTCATAAACGTTTGAACTAGGTTAATTTGAGGATGACCTTGGCCTCATCATCCCTTCCAGTGGCACAAAGGCTCTGGCAGCTGCCGAGGACACCGGGTACCTCCAGTTCAGCTCTCCAGAGCCAGGGAGTGTTCATACCTACATCATCCCCAAATGCATCCCACCTGTCACAAGGATGGGGATCTCTTTGGTCTTTCCTACAGACACTATTAGCTTTACATAAAATACACTATGTTTTGTGAGAGAAAAGAACCATGAGGTCTAATAAGGAGGCAGGAGGGAGGGTTGTCACCTACCCCTACTCCACTGAGAGCTCAAGGGGTTTAGACAAGAAGGACCCACCATCTGCACACAGATGAATGAAGTCCCACCTTGGAAATATACCTTAATATGATAACCCATATACATTGTGATTATATTTTGGTTTGTTTCTATTTAGTAGCCACCGCTGGACAGAGATCCTACACTAGGGAAACAGTGCGCAAATACGGTCTTTCAAATGGAGCTGTGAATGCTTTTCCTTTGGTTTCCAAGGGCAATAACGCACTCCCACAAGAGCACTGAGCATTTAACAATCTTAAGCACTGACAACACTTCTGAGAAGAGGATCTGGCAAGCAGAGGTTAAATCACTTGCCCACGGCCACACCGCAAGTCAGCTTCAGAGTCGGCAAAGTGGAACGAGTCCCAACTCCGGCGCTACCCTCCTCCTCTAGTGCCTGGGCTCTCACGGCACGCTGGAGAAACCCTGAAACAAGTGCCACCGCAAGTGCCTGCTAATTCTCTGGAGGAGTCTTGAGCTTCACTTGAACTGTTGCTGGCAATTTAATGGTATCAAACAAATTCAGCATTTTCTCATGCGAGCGGCTGACTTTCCCTCCCTTCATCCCATTCAAAAGCCAATACTCCATTACTACAACTCAGGTCAAAACCAGTCTTCATAATCCAGAGTAAATGGAGTAGCTTCTTTTAGGATGACCATATAAAAGCTGGGAAGGATTTCTGGTAGTCCAGAAACAACCATCTCCA
Organism: Harpia harpyja; assembly: GCF_026419915.1. Lineage (NCBI taxonomy): Eukaryota > Metazoa > Chordata > Aves > Accipitriformes > Accipitridae > Harpia > Harpia harpyja. Next base: position 114,613,046 of record NC_068969.1, on the reverse strand, counting down.
GGTCTGATGGCAACCAGAGGCACAGACCACACGGTACAGCGCCCAGTATTTGGAGCAGGAGGCAGGAAAGCCCCTCTCCAAACTGGAGAGATGAGCAGAAAACTTCACTGCAACTGAAGGACATCCTAAACCCTGCCCTGGGAGATGGGGTGACTGCAAATGGAAGGGGCCGGATCCAGATGCAGAGAGAAAGCAGGTCCAGCTAGGACGAAGGAAGAAATCCTCTCCAGGACTGGGAGAGACCCTGCAGCCCATACTTTTCGCTGTTTGTCACCCAAAGCTAGTGGCACCTTCCACTGCTTACAGCACCCACAGCCCGCCAGGAGATGCGGCTCCAACTCTCCCACTGTCTGGCACACAAAATACAGTCCCAGATGCTCAAAACTCCTTCTTTCGAGTGCTGCTCAATGGGATTCCTGCAAATTGGTTTCCAATAGAGTTATGGTTGTTTCTTCTGACAGTCTTTTATATTTTAGATTTCTCTAGCATGACACTCAAAGAAGAGACCTCAGAAAATGCTGGTCTGCGCAACCCCATCGTTCAGTTGTCGCTTGCTCAGGCATAAAACTGTAACAATTCCATCTGGGAGTGCAATTACATTCTGTCCCTGAGCTTATACACTACTTCAAGAGTCTGAAGGTCCTTTAGTTTCATAGTATGAAGAATATTTAAATGATGTTTTCCCTGGCAAAAATCCATTATTGTATCATGCATGACATCTGTAAAACCATTTTCTTTTATTTTACTTTACATTAGGCCTTAAGGGCCAGCGCCTCCTTCACAAAATGATAAATCCTATAAATTAAATAGGAAGAAGCAAATTTCTATGTAACAAATCACATCCTAATTTGCTAATCCATTACTACCTAGTCAGAGAGTCTCTGTTCTGAGTCTTCATTTGTAATTCATGAATATTTCACAGGCACCCATGCATTACCGGAGGAACGCTGCGCGGCATTGTTTGCAGACGTTTTACAGCCATCGACCGTGCATGTAGGATGGAGGAAATAAAAGGTGTGTTGTCATTCTGCAGAGTTGGTGAAAGGAAACCAGAACACTTGCTCTCTGTCACCTGCAATGATACTCCTCAGTACGGAGAGACAGGAAAACTAATGACAATTATGTTAATATTATACTGTCACTATATATGGGGCACACATTACAGGTGGAAAATCTCCTACCAAAGCATAGCAGTAATCACTGGTAAAGTGAGCAGGTGTTTGTAGGGATCTCCCATCAACAAAACCATTCCCTTGTCAAAGAACTAGCGTTCCCTGTAATACGTTCCCCAGTTCTTGGCTTAGCCCACCTTTCAATATCACAAGCAACAAGGCCACCTACCACTTTCCCAGGCACGCTGACGCAAAAGCATCAGGGGAAACGTCTGGCCACCAGCCTGCAGCATTACTGCAATGCTTTTCACTTTTAGTGAAAAATACAATATAGGAATTTAATATCGACTGTGCAGGTCTGGTAAAACCCATCCTGTGCAGCAGTCTGCCTCCAACAGCTGATGGTGCTTGACAGTTCAGAAGAAACAAGGGGAAAGAAACCCCATGGCAAGCAAATTACAGCATAACCTGCGGATGAGAGTCCCAGGGAGACTGGCAGAGCATTCACGTACATCACTACCCCCACAGGGCGAAATGCCTCTTCGCCATAAGGATCCCCAAGTTACATCCACAGCGACTGGTGCTGGGCTAAGCTGCTCCTCGCCTAGAAATTCTGGGCTCCTCCTGGAAGCTCCGTGCACCTTTTGGCTTGCTGTGCCCTTCAAGATTGTCTCACTGCTCTTTTTGCTGTGGGAAACCAACGTGAGCAGCCCTGTACTTGGGAATGACCCTGCAATACCGAGCCAGATTGCATCGGGGCAACTGAGAAAACACCATGCAGACGCTGAACAGATTTTGTATTCCCAGGCAGTTGCCACCAAACACAAGTCAGGACAGGGATGCAAGTGCTGTCTCTGAAAATACTTCAGGAACAAGGCAGACCAAACAACACAACTCTTCTCAGAGTCCAACCTGCTCTGTTTTGCAAGAGTGGCTTATTCTGGCTGCAGCTACATCCCGAATCCTGGACACGCACGTTGCCTCCCCAGCATCTCTGTATCCTCACCCCACCAGCTCTTGTCTCTCCTGACATGTATCAGGAATTCTGGCACCTTGAATAACATCATCCTAAAGTGTACTGCTTTTATTTATTTATTTAAAAGCTGTCTAAAATGGTTGGCTTTGATCAGGATTTCAAAAATACACCGAGCACCTGATGACACCTATTACCACAGCTGAGGCCAGCCTTTATTCCTCTTGAAGTCTGTGGGCCCTTTATTATTGTCTTCAGAGGCAGCAGAGAGCATAATTATGTCCACGCCAGTTCTCGGCATCAGCTTCTGTCCTCCAGCTCCTCTCTGCTACTCCCTCTTTGATATATCTAAATGTCCAAACAATTGCAGACTGGGTTTGGAGAGGAGACATTTTCATCATGAAGCTGACATGCACGACCTTAAGGAAAGTCTTTATAGTGAACCAATTGTAAGTAAATATTGGAATTTAAACTGATGAGAAACAGATTGGGTGTTGTCTGTCAGGGCCCCAAAGGCCACGTAATAAATGGCTAGGTAGCAACAGCTCTGGCTCATTGAAATGCAGACGTTATTCACCGAAATTTCATATGCACGGCTTACTCTCCACTGCCTCCTTAACAGATGTCAATGAATCAGATATATACGTTCAGTGAAATGAAGTGCAAATACCACTGCAAAAATCAGGGGGAGGCGCGCAGGGAGGCTCAGCCCTGCACATCCCTCCATGCCTCCTGGCTCCAGCGAGCCTGCCCCAGCGGGAGATGCTCCTATGCACAGTCCACACAGACGCATCCAAAAGCTTATCTGCTTTGAAGTTTCACATAAACTCATCAAGAGACATTCTGCAATCAGACCACCGTGCAGTTGGAAAAGGAGAACATTTTATACGTACGCATCCCTGAGACTCAAAGCCCCCAGGATTATTTCTGCCATGAAATCTTAAAACATCAGGATACACTTTTTCACCAAGGGATATCAGAAGTTGAATTATTCAGTGTTGTGACTAAAAATCAGTGCAGGGCTCCAGGCAAGACTGTGTGCCACCAGCAAGGAGATGCTGAGCACCATCTGAATCAGGAATAAAACAGCCAATTTCCTTCTTGCCCTGTCCCTCTGGTTTTTCACGGCTTGCTGGTCTGTATCCCAGGTTTATAGCCCTGCATCCACTATATGCCAGGCTGCTTCTGGACCAACATGACATCCTTTCATTGAAGCCAATGGGTATGCACTAATTCACAACAGCAAAGAACCTGGCAATATATTTAGTTTCCATTACGTGACATGATGCCTTCCTGTGTTCAGGAAGTTCTTTTCTGAAGCTGCTATGAAATCCCTTACCTTTCCACAGGTCTTAAAAGGAATATCCTCAACTTAAGTATCACCTATATGTTGGTCTAAAATTGTTTAACTTAGTAGAACAAATAACACCTAGCTTTGCCATAATGGAAAGCAAATAGAGGGGAAAACACCTCCCTCTGTGTTTGCTTTTTTGCATTTGAGCAGATTTTTCTGCATACTCAGTTTCACAGTTCTTCCAAGCATCACTCAGTAATTTTGTCTCCTGCGCTCCTCACTGCACCAAAGGGATTCAAATCCCTTAAAACAGTAAGAAAACCTAACTGTAGTAATTACTAGTGAAAGCCGAAGGTTACTAAAGACTTCACAAATTGTAAACACTAATGGAGTTTAATTTCAGATGTGAATTTGGCTACAAATCAGGATGAGTCCCTCCAGCATACTCACACAGCAGCAGAAATCAGCAGCAGAACAGGACCAAAAGAAGTGCCCCTGGGCCAGGTTTCTGCCTGAAATACTTGCTGTGTGATGGAGGACAAGTCTCACCTGGCCACGAGCAGCTCTGCAGGCAACACAGGGAGGTCTTGCAGGTGACCACAGATTAGAGGCAGGTGGCTCTGGTCTCTCCCAAAGCTGCTGCCTAAGAGTGACAGGGCAAAATCACCTTCATCAGCCAACCCCATCCTGGTGCTGCCCCGTGCTCCTGCTGACCAAAACACGGCGTGCCCACGCGACAATCCCAAGGATGGAAATCATCCCCATGACTCCAGACTTTCTTTTTGGCTGGGCTAGTTTCATTTACCCCAGAAACCACACAGTAAATCCAGCGGTTTCTTAATAAAATAAAACCTTGTTGAGTTTGCAATCCTTGCCTTGAAACCATAGAGCATTTCTTAATGAGCTTTTACAGGACTGATGTCCTGAGTCAGAGGTTCACCATTCACTTCAGTCACTTCACTCCCACTGCTTTTATGTTATAAAATTGCTCTTATTGGTACACAGACTAAGAGCACCACCCAGGGAGGCATCTATGAAAGTATACAACTCTCCGTAGTCCCTCTTACAGCCCCAAATTTACTGCTACCTCACGCAACGCTGGTGTTTTACCACCTTTGTTGTCATAAAATATTTTCATGGTGATTAAGGAATCCGACAATGCACCATAAAACCCATCATTTAGGCTAGAGAAATCCATAAAAAAATCTAAGTGATCAAGGCATATTGCTTGGAGGGAGGAGGACACCCAAGCCGGGTGGGTGAGTCCCTGGTGCCAGGAGCATCCCCAGGTCTCAGGCTGCTGCTCGGACCAAGATGCGTAAGAAGGGTGAGTGCCCCTCACCAACCGTGGTTTGAAGTCGTTCAGCTTTGCACAGAAAAATGTCAAGACTTGATGGTCCAGAGGGAGTGAGAGCTGGTGTGTAACTGCAGTCCTCTTTCAGAGAAGGGAAGAAAAGGGAGTCCCAAGGCGGGTCCGGGAATTGTTAATAGATTTTTATAAAATGCCAGTTTAAGGTAAAAGCAATTTGTAGTCGTGATGCCAGTGACAATCTGTCCAGCCCTTAGAAATCTGCAGAGATTCAGGGAACAGAGGCTCATAGTACCCTGGGTCTCTGGGGGTTTAATATCTATTTTGGATACTGGCTCCTAAGCCCCTGGGGACAGGGACCACGTCCCAGCTCCACTGCTCTGGGGCAGCGCTGGGAATCGGTTCAGATTCCCAAATTCTGGGAGTTTTCCGGTTCCCAGGCAGGGTCTGGAGCTCTCCTGCCTAAAGCACAGTCTTAAACCCCCGACCGATGGGCATGGAGCACAAACAGCAAGCGGTCGAGGGCATGTTGGCCTCAGGCGAAAGAGGCATAATTTTAATATGTGCTCTTCTCCCGGGTTTCCCTGCTTATTTTGAGACAAAGAAATGTGCTTATTGCAGGGCCAGGAAATGTGGTCAGACTCTGCCGTCGGGTACAGGGGGGGAATTTGGGAGCAGACCCCTGCAAGCCTCCCAGCCGCAGGGGAGCAGACGCCAGCCCCCTACTCGCCTCCTCCTCCGCTCCTGCGGCGAGAGACTCACTTCTTGGTGCTGGTCGAAACTTTCCTGATAGGGACACAAATGATCTTAAATCCTCAGGCAGATCACAAGGCTTACATTTTCTAATCCTATAAGGAGATATCCAGAATAATTTTGACGTAGTTCAGAAGGTCCTAGTTCAAAGTCTTCAATGCACCTATTAAAGAATATCTGAGACTTACAAAGCCAAGTGCACATGGGTATATTCAGAAAAATCCACATGTGTGGCTTTAATCGTTCCCAGATGATGTCTCCCACGAGTACTGAAACTCAGATAACCACCCTGTTGTGGCATACAGGAACTACTCTTCTTTGTCTTTTCTGCCACCGGTACAATATGAGCAATACCATTTTTCAACCTCGTTAAAAGCTGCTGTTATATAAATTGCTGGATCTATTAGTATATCTTAATTACAGCGTCTTGAGCTGCTCTTAGCCTCTTGTGGGACAAAATTGTCATGATTTATACTATACTAACAATGATATTTTTACATTAGTAAGCAATTAAAGGACTAAACAGCACCCACGGGAAGTCTAGAAAATCTTGGAAGGACCACCATCATTCTGAGTTATATGTAGTCTAATTGTATTTACAGAAACCTTATGAAAGAATAATACCTTGTCAAAATATTTGCATTATTCAAAATAAATGTGTGTATAAAAAGTGGCATTAATGGCTTGAATTTATGATAAAAGGAAATCATAAAGGGGAAAAAAAATGGCCCCTGATAAGGTCACAGAGAGAAGATGATCACAGGGCTTTAGCTTTGTCAGCCTGGATTGTTACAAAATGTGGGTCATTTTCAGGCAGGTCTTTGCTAGCGATGTCGAGATGACAGGTGTCATCATTACAGCTTATATTTTTAATGTTATTACAGCAATGACGGCTGTACCGTATTAGCTGCAGCGATGCTCTAACTGCAGCATACATTTGTCGGGACAGGCTGGAATCAAAGCCGGCACTATTTTCCCAGAAAGGCACAGGGCATGGGGCAGATGCGCCTTCCTCCTGCACGGGCTTCTGCACCTCCCAGCAATGAGATGTAAAAAGTTCATGAAAGGTATCAGACTGGTTTTCAAGTGTTTCATAGAGTATCAATGAAAAAAAGGAGTCATAGCCAGACTCGAGCATAGAAATGAAGGAATCCTTGGCTGGTTACAGAACAACAAGAGGGTTTTTTCTGTCATTAAAACCCCTGGGGAGGAAGGGGCAACCACTAGAAATGCCAGGCAGTGGGGTTTCGTGTTAATAAGCAGTCCAAAGACATGCCAAATGAACACAGTTAGGAGATTCATGTCTGTGCTTATATAATCTACCTCCCAACAAATGTAACAGAAATAAGCTGCAATCTGTTACTCAAAGAAAGGGTAAAACCCAAAGCACCTGGAAACATTTGAGGGTCATCACCAAAAAGCAAATTTTTGTACTCTACGAGACAACCATCTCATTGCCTTGGGATCCTCTGTGGGATCACTGCGCTCCTGCCGTGGGGAAACCTTTGCTCAGGTGCTCACTGGTGCAGAAATTCATCCAAAAGCAACAGGTAAATCAAGACGTTGATGTGGCGCTGCTTCTCTCCCTCCGCCAGTCCTTTGCTCTCAGTCCCAGTGCTCCCACTGAGCCCAGAAATGCCGACGGGGACCAGGGAGCCAGGCTGGAGAGGGCTCTGCGAGGCTTCATGCTGGGCAGTGAGAGAAGAAGGAGGAGGGTGGGCACGCACCCGGACCCGCTCCCCATGGAGGACATCCCCGTTCGCCGTAAAACCTGGATGCCTTCCTGCACCACCCAGGTAGACGGGGGAAATAATTTTCAACCTCATATCTATAGATACACATATTTATTTGTCACCACGCTATGGGCACTAAAACCTCAGAAATTTGGCCCCAAGAGACCAAATTCACTGAGTTCTTAGAAAAAAGCATTGGCGACTCGCTAGGGTTACGCAAGGTGACCTGCCGCCTTGGGTCCACACATCTTCCCATCGCATCCTCTGACCACCACCTGCCTGGAAAAGAGACAGTCTTTTTCCTTCCCTGGGATTTCTGCAGCCTTCCCAAGGATCGAGGGTAACATTTTATTATTATTCTGAAACAGAAATGTGCTCCTACATGAGAGGCTAACAAGGTTTTAAAACCACTCTGCTCATCTTCTTCTGGTACAAATGTAAAACAAGCTATTTCAACTGATGGTGAAAATGTCACCTCTTGCATGAATTATGAGGCTCACACCTTCACAGCAAGAACAAAACTGTTGCCCCATCGCATGCCTTTCCAGATAAAGGAAATTTGTCCAGTCTCCTCTAAAGCATTACACATCCTGAAGTAGAAATACTAGAGTAAGAGTAAAGACGTGGATCAGTGTTTAGTCCTTCCAATTAAATATCACAACCTTAATTTTATCACTCTAATGGTGGTTCAAGGAAAACTTGGAAGGCCAGTTAGACTTAGTAAGTACATATAATCTAAATAAGCTCCTGGTTCTCTGCTCCTCATAATCAATCCAGCTAAATATTCAGTCTTGTGTTCCTCAAAATGATCAGTTTATTCAGGTTAGCTCACATATAAATGTCAATGTAGTCGGAATAACAGTCCTTTCCTTTTTAGCCTTTGCTTTATCCTTTCATCCCTGTCTCTGGCAGTGAAGAGCAGTGTAAGAGGGTTTCGCTCGCTCGCATTGCCGTAACTCTGCTAATCAGTGGTCTAATGGTGTGCAAGAGTTCAGTGAATCAGAATTCTTCTTAATTAGTTTTTTTGCTCCCTCTGCGATGGAGGTGCAACTCCAATGAAAAATAGGTTTTAATTATTGAAAGTTTCTTATTGAATTTAATTAGAGTCATGCGGTCGGAACCCCACACCTCACTCTAAAAAATTAGAGCTATTGGTTTCCTAAATGAATTGCAGTAAATATCGCTGCTAAAAGGAAATGCTTTCATGGAAGAAGCGATGACCCTCATAATTCAGTATGCAAATCACAGAAAAAAGCAATACCCACTTTCCTCATCAATCTTACATATCCTAAGAGGCATAACAATATTATATCTAACTACCAATGCCTATGGAAAAAATAATGGACTGAAACAGGTGATTTTATAGCAACGGTATCAGGAGTCTCATTAATAAAAAGAAAAAAGAAAAGAATGAAAAATGTAAAACTTAATACCTCTGCTGTAGAAATGGGAAACAGGGCATCAATAAATAATCTGGTCAGACTATCACTGATTATTTGGGTTGGAAGGGATTTCTGGCAGACGAGTAAATGTACCCCCACGTTCTGTGGCACGATAACCCAAACTGTCTATAGGCAATGGTTTTTTGAGCCTTGCATACCCGTGATAATATATTTCTTCCATGTTTTGGTATCTTATTTCCCGACTTGCGTAATTTCCCAGCAGAAACAGAAACTTCAAAGGACACTATTGAAACAGCTTTTCACAAAACAATGTTTGCAACCAGACTGAATTTGCTTCTAAAAAACTTCCTTTTAATTTTTTTCTGGATGCATGTTTAGTAGACAACTAAATGACTGAACTGCATGAATGAATAATGTTGTCGTATAAAAGACTGAGGTTTTAAAGCACAAAACCATGAATCTGAAAACTTGTGCATGCAAAAAGATGAACGGGAAATGCTATAATTATTTTTACAGTCCATATATCTATTCAATTTGAGGTTCCTTTGAAATATTTGAAATACCAGGAAATAATGAATACATTCAAGCAATTTTAAAACGGTACTGAAAGGGCTGCAAAACATAAATATACATTTACATGCATAAGGCATCTGTGTATAAGATTTCCCAGCTAAATGGGACACCTAACTGTTGGCTGCTTCTAAATATATATGAGTAGCATATGCAATCACGACAAATGCACGTATGGAATAAGTAGGTATTTAGCATATATTTTGCAATGGAGCCTTGCAAAATTGCCTGTTCTTCTGAACATGAGCTGCAGATCCCCCAAAGCTTTAGAAATGAGTGTATTTTTACTGCATCTGTATCTTCTGGTGGCCAAAATACACGGAGAGAAAAGACATCTGCATGACTTCATCCAGTCCCTCGAGGGAGGGTGCGTGGCCGGCGGCTGGAAATGAAAACCCAGCTCCTGCTTCTCATGAGCAGAGCAAATGTTACGTGGCACCATCGAGAGACGATGGATATAGACGGACTCCTCCAGCGGCTTTATTTATTCAAACAGATTGAATACCCAGAGTGGAAACAAATTTCCTATGAAGTCTATCTTCTTTTGGTCCTTTGCCAGGCAATAAAAATAATACAAATAGTATGAATATAATCATGTTGATGTCCTTGACTACAAGACAATTCTCACCAGGCACAGCAGTAAGTCATTAAAATTTAGAGCACTGAGTGGGCCCACAGATCCCGTCTGAACTTTGGTCCCACTGCAGTTACAGAACTGCCTTATTTTGTTCAGGCTACAAAAGCTGGTCGTGCCACCACTGCAGCCACTGGTACTGTAGCATGACTGGTCACAAGTGTCCTGAACAGTGTCAGATTTTTTTTTCTTTTCCCATTAGAAAATACTTTTTCTATGATAGTGTGAATGTATCAATATGAGAAATGCTCACTTAGAAAGTATGAATTTTTAATGAAACTCCTATTATAGCAGATTTCCAAGTCCAAGTATGCATGGCCAACATAGGAAGGAAGGAAGGAAGGAAGGAAGGAAGGAAGGAAGGAAGGAAGGAAGGAAGGAAGGAAAGAAAGAAGAAAAAAAACCAATTTCATTCATAAAATCTGGTCATTTAGAATCTCATCTAGGATACTGGAAAATGTCAGATTACTTGAATCATATTTTTTGCTTTTGGATATAAACATACATGCATTTGGTGCTGGATGGAGTTATTCCATAGATCTCAGGCTTTGTAGGCTGAAATTGCTGTTTGTCTCTGAATCAACTCCCTTTGAGGATGATTCCTGACTCATTTATAACAGTGTATATCTGGGCAATTACTAAGACAAGATAGCTAAACTTAGCTTCTTTTAAATGAAGGCTCTTTTCTTCTGAAGAAACATTGTCCTCGAGAAAAAAATGTCTCTATCTCCAGTGCTCGGAGAGAAGGGAAGTGCTATCCTTATTGTGGCAAATAATTACCACTACCAGAATATGCAGCCCTTATATTTTCACTTAACAGCACATGTACATCAACCACAGTCATCTCTATCCGCAAAAGCATCTTCTCAACCGGCAGAAGGCTGAGGTAAGACCTTTGTAGCAACTTTGCACTAATGAGGCCACTTTGAAGTGGATGAAAACTTTGGTTTTGGCTTCAAAGGGTACATGTACCTGCTGTGCCTCTGCAGCAGGATCAGACCGCGGCTGACAGGCAGCCTCGGAGGGGCAGGGGCGGCACCGGAGCTGCTACAGACCAGCAACCCCCATAACAAACCTGGCTTACAACACATTTTCACTTATTAGCCCAGCCAACGGACGTGGGACGGTGGGTCAGGCGGGAAAACCATTAGTCCTCACGCATTGCATCGTGATTAAAGAGAAAAATACTGGGTTTTTTCTCCACGAACTACCACGAAAAGGTCCCAGAGCCCCAGGAGCTGGCCCCGGTGATATGCACCTTCACGCTTGTCTGTTCAGACCCCGGGGAAAAGCCGCTTTCATGCCCATCGGTGGATAGGTCCTGCACTGCTGAATGCAAAGGAGGTTTTAGCACAATCCCTTTTGAAATTTCTGTGTAATCTGAAATACGAATAATCAGGGAGTGATTTAATATCTGGTACGTTGGGGTCAGAGTCTTGCAGACTCACATAGCACAAAATTTTCCTAAATTGAAAATTATTTTTCTTTGCCGCATTACGCTCTATAATCTGTAGTTAATACTGCCCATATCTTTAACTGCTGAAGACACCGTATCATTGCTGTAACTGGTCCATCCAATAGAGAGTAAAATGAGATTTTCCCCATATTTTCTACCAATTGTTACTTTACAGCTCAGGCTAGTTTGCTGCAGCTAGTCTGCTCTGTCAGTTCTAGTAGGTTTTCCAACATATGATGAGGATTTATATGCCATTAAATACGTAGCTTCTGGGTTTATTCCCTGGCCCTGGTCAGACACACTGCAGAAATGCTGCTTCACCGGGGGACAGTCTTTTGGAGTGAAACCACTAACTCCCTCCAAGATGAAGTCTGGTTGTGGATCTGCAGATAAATTGCTCTAAGGATCATTGCCAATAAGCACTAGGGTTAAAAAAAAAAAAAAAAAAGCACCTTTTTTGGTTTTCCCTGACTACCTCCAAAATGCTCCAAGGCAATCCCGGCACGCCTTGGATGCTCATTCCCACACGTGCCTTTCTGCGGCACGTCAGGCCATGCAACATGAGGCCTTAGCTCCACATCATTCCAGTGCCCTGTCACCTGCTGCCTCCTTTTTCAGGGCTTTGAATTAAAAAAAAAAAAACCAAAACCAACTATCATGTCTTAAGGTCTCAAGATCCCACAAGGAGCACAGAAGAGCTGAATCACATCTTATGTTAAATAGATGGACAAGACCGGTCTGGAGGGGTTTATCCAGGTGAAACCCACACTGCACTGCAGGACACGGGGCCAGCAATCCCCAGGCAGATGCTGTCTATCTTTTCAACACTGTTTCTGATATCCTTGGACAACTTCGTGATTTTTATAGCCAATATTTATTTTGCCCTGGCCAATGCACGTGTATGCACTGAAACCCTGTCTGTGTTGTGTGCTGTGCCTATACACGGGTCCATAAAGAGGGATTGCTATTTCCATTTCTTATCCCTCTTGTGAAGAAGTTCAGTACACAGAGTGAAAATTAGGCTCCAAAATCATCCCTAGCCATCAACAGAGCTGAGATACCACAAGCTTTGGGACTTTTTTATCTTCAGCATCAACAGCCTTGGGTCTCAAGCTCCTAAACACAGAAATCTTTTAGAAATTTATCTAATCCTTACCTGTTATGCAGCATTTACCTATAGCTAAAATTCTTATAAACGAGGTTATCAAGAGATTTTCCCAATTCTCACAAGTCTACAAATAACACAAACCCAATAATTTTCATACTCGTCAGAGCTTCTGGACAGAAGCTCAAAGTGAAAAGATGAATACAGTGAAAGAGAATATCAAGTAAAAGAGAACATAAAAGGTAACGGGAAAATCCCAAAGTCTGATCGTTATTTATTTCTGTTTGAAGGTTAATTTTCTTCCTAGATGTTGCTAGAAATTTGGAGAAGTTAAAAGCTGGTGTTTAAGCCTGTTTAGCATAATTTGAAGTCTCTCAGACTTCCTCGGCAGCACTGAAGCAAAAAGACCTGTGGGAGGTGACTACTCGATTTTTTGGCATGCAGAAACTCAAAAGGATTTTGTTTACTCTGTTGGTTTTTTTTTTTAATGAGAGGTTAAGCTGCTCTTACGATGGAGATACGTGTCCTCTAAGGCAACTGATCCCTGCTGCAGGGTTGCACAGGGGGAGCTTGTCCGTGGCCAAGCTGGAAAGTTCGATGCTCCCACAGATGGTTACGCCAACACAGCTCCTCCTGTGTTGCATCCCCTTGCAAAGTCGCGCCACAGCAGACGCGCTTGCGAAGAAAACATCTCTGCCCCCAACAGACTGTTAGATAAAGGTTAAATAAAGGACTTTGCTTAAGACAGACTCTGGGAACTTATCTCTTGAGATGATACTCCATGATTGCATACAGCCTACTGGAAATTAATTTCTAGCCTGAAAAATTAAATGGTGCTATGCACAGCAACTGCAGATTCTGGATGTCCTCCGCATTTGGGGCTCCTCCCGCTACAGTGCTTGTTAGAGTAGGAATGAAGAAACTCCATCATATTTGACTGACTGGATATGTTTGATAACACTATAAATAATCCTCATGTATATGTATCTAGCGATAAAAATCTATAGAGGGGCTTGGGAGAAATGGAAATCGGTGCAAGGCAGGATGAGGTGGAAGGAGCAGGCTGACATTACATCCTTCCCTTCCTCTCTCTGTGCCCCCCAAGAAGCTATCAGTGCCTTTAGCCATTGTGAGCCTCTCCTTTTTACATGTAGAGTTGTGTGCTTTTTTTACCACTGAAAAAAGCCCCCTAGCAATTCAAAGGTAGATTACACCTGGCTGCTGAAAAGGTCAAGAGAGGCATATAACCTGGAGACAAATAAGGAGATGGAGAGAGATGGAGAAAAAGAATCCCAGTGAGGGGCAAAAATAAATACATTCCACCAACAGGGAAAGATAGTCAGAAGGTCTTCTCTTCTAATTGCTCTTGCTCTCTTGGTAGGGATTCCTTGCCTAGAAACCTTCCTAACAGCCCTTCTCCTCCTAATTCTTTTCCTTCCAGTGAGGGAGATTAATGGGCAGTGCCCTAATTGTAATAAAGTGCTCCCCACTCTTGAGTCGGTGTCCTCAGCGATTCACCTCCCCAACAGCCGACTGCAACGCCCTGTCACCCAAACAGATACCTAAAGTGCACCTGTAGTGCTTTGATGTCGCAGTAATAATGGGGCTGGAGCCCCGATGACAGCGATGGGCATTTCAAAATACCGAGGGATCAGTCACCGTGATGCTGAATCAGGGGGAAAACCTACCAATAAAACCATCTCGGTGGAAAAATACTAAAGCAAGCTGATGGGACTGATGCCAGTGTCTGCAGAAAATGACTAAGTTTGTACAGAAATTTGACTTTCTGAAAACACTGAGAATTTAATTAATATACACTATTAAATTGTGAAGTACAGAGTTCCGTGCAGGGCTATAATTTAACAGTAAAGGCAACAAATATTAGGAAGTTACTTTCCATTGCACTGTAAAGGATTTTCACACAGAAGTCTACACAATAGCAAAGGGGAAGTTCACGTGTTGAGCTGCTGAACCAGTCCTACTCTGTAATTAATTAACAGCACGCAATGAAAAGACCATCATTCTTTTGTTTCTTCCATTCAAAATATGTACCCGAGAACATGAATGCTGACTAACAGCAATTATAATATTCTAGAACATGAGACAGAGTTTATGGATAGTTGGAATAACAAAAGACGATGAAGACACAGGCACTCCCCACCGCGCTGGGGGGTCTCTCGTGCTCCTCTTTATTTCCTCTATTGATTTTCTGCTGCAGGCGTGTTAGGACAGCAAAGATCAAATTCAAGCTAACAGAGCATGTTGTCGGTATTTATCCTTCAACTCTGGCTTAATGGATTAGTTATGCGAGGGGAAAAAAATCTTTGCAAACATAGTTTTGGAATTAGCGGGAGAAGAATATGAAGTCCAGGTCGTGGGGATAGGCGAGTCGAAGACATTAGCGCTCAGCATGGTGCGCCACGGCGTGCTCCTCTCGCCAGCCCTGGAGATGGCCAGGGAACAGATTTCCCAGGTTTTGCTGGGAAAAAATTTAAAATTACAGGAAAAACAGCTGCTCTGGTAAAATTGAAATGGAAAGCTTGGAAGCATTTTGCAGAATGAGCTCCTCCCACTGCTGTCCCTCAAACATTTCTTTTGCATTGAGGTGAAATGCTCTGTTTCACCCCAAATTGCATATTTCATTAAACATAGAATTTATTTAACCTTTACGTTTGACTTTTTTTCCCATTAACCATAAAGTGCTGCTCAAAATGAAATACTTAGAAGTTTCACTGGAAGGTGTGAAAATTGAACTTTTAAAGCTTTTAAAATAATGCGTATGTTTGGGTATTTTCTACATCTTACGTTCCATATCTAAATGCGCTTCTTAGCCAAACTATAATCTGTAGTTGACCTGAATTCTTGTAAAGTTGCTGTTCTGGAAGGCAGAAGGTGCAAAATAAATTGGGCTAGGTTTGAGTTGGCATTATTAATTTGTCCCCTAATTTGTTTTATGGTCTTTTGTGGAAGACGGAAAACCAAGCCGTGTGGCGAGCATCACACCTTCCAACAGTTGGAAAGCATTTCTGAAACGAAGGTTATTTTTCAGCATTTCCTGAAGACAGATTGGATCCAGCCATGCACTTCTGGAAAATAATTTTGCAGTCCAACCTCAGTGACTGTGGATGCCTCGTTCCCACCAGTGGCACGCTGCAGCCGGCGCTCTCCTGCACAGCACTGTCCTGCTGCACAGGTACTAACTGGGCGCTGTCCTGGTCTCGTCCCATGAGCCCAAAGGAACCTTTTTCTGACTTTAATGGGCTCTGGGTAAATGCTTATCATGGCTGTCCCTTCCAGTAATTATATTTATTATAGTAAGACTTCCCCAAAGCAAGGACTGCTGAGAGTCGGCCCAGGGAACGAGCAGAACGATCCACCAGTAAAGAAGATACGGGCACCAAAATTGATGAAGTCTGCCGCGCAGCATCTTCACCACCAATGATGCTGTTTAAACTGCAAAGCATCTGCTCTGAGCTCTCAGGATGGACAGGATAAGTGAGTCTGAGCTTGTAAACAGCCAGTGTGATACGGGAGCTGTGTCAATCATCCAAAATAGCCTTCCGAAGTACCACTTCAAAGTTGCTTTTCAGAGTTAAGGTAACCTAAACCTAAGAAAGCAAGTAAAAAATGGAACCAATTTATACATTTTAAGTGCCAGAGTTACCACATGATCCTTTTATCTCTAACGTCAATGGCATGTGAAAACTGACCTTGAACCTCTGGAGCTGAAGAAGTCCCATTTCGGTACTGCCATTTGTTCTTCCCTTCTGTCAGGGTGTATAAAGCATTGTGAGGACTGTTCAAAGGATGCTCATGTCTTTGACAGTTTTACTGAATTACCAGCAAATGCATGTCTGGGTCTCACAAGGGAAAACTCTAAAATCAGTGAAATTTAGATTTCTGTCAAAGTAGTCAAGAGAACAAGTGGGATGAGACTTCTTCTGCACTAAAGGAGTAACCTAGCTCCCATCAGCCTGCAATTTCTGCAGCATCTCTGCATAAACACAACCACAGCCAGTCACAAACAGCACTGCCTACAATTCTGCCAGCTGCCTTCTAGAGTGAGAGGGCAAACATCTTGCGTGTTTACCTCTGCACACCACGCAAAGACCAGATGACAACAGTGCCAGGCCAGCAGCGGTCCCCACCGTTGCTTCTGAGGGTACCTGGGGACCACGCGCAGCACTCCTCTCATGCAGTCAGATGTGCATCCTCAACCAGAGGATGAAAATACTATTGCCCCGACCGCACCACACTGCACAAGGACCAAATAACAGAGCAAAACAGCTTGCCTATGTTTGCCATGTCTGCAAGCCACCTTCACGTGGCTGGAGGCACACCAGGCTTAGCAGGACTGGGCACAGAAGAACCACAACACCCCAGCACCTCCGGAAAATGAAAAAACTCTCCAGTATCTACTCAACACAGGGCAGGTAGAGGTAACATCTACTGGAATTTTGGGGCAAACAACCAAGGAGTGTTAGTGCTTGGAGGTCGTGATACCCGTGAATTTAAAACTTCCCTAATGTTCACAGAGCCTTCTAACGCCCGTTCAGTAATAAATCAGGGCAGAGAGTGCCTTCTGCGATGCTAATAACTTATTGCTGGGTATTCAAGGAAAGTTTTTTGTGCAAGTAGTGATACAAGTCTCTCAGCTTGAGAGACAAAATCTCTTTGGAGTCCCAAGTGCTATTGCTTCAGGAGATGCATATGAAGATCATTAATTACTGTCTCGCAACTTGGCTGTGGACCCAGCAGTTTTTTCATCTTCTTTGGAGTACTCGGTTTCTATTTGAAGCACTGTGGAACTGAGGATAATGACTGTCGATTATAACGGGTGGAAGCAGCAACATGGCTTTATTATAACACAGCATGCTAAATGGTTATGAACTAGAAAGGAAAGAATTAGTCCCCCTCTGAAAAAATCTGTGCATGTTAATTGCTTGCTGACCGCAAATATTTTTTCTCATGATTTTCTTTTGAAATTTACATCATGCTTCGGTGTTTGGCAGCAGCACAGGAACTGGAGGGCCCAAGCAAGGAAAACAAGCAGGTATTTTGGAAGGTTTTTCTGAATTTTAGTATCCTACTGCCCTGCAGGAGGCTGTACTCAAGCAATGTTAAATATACATAGTCCTTTCTTCCAAAGCAAGTAAGATAGAGATTTAGTAGTTAAGTGGCATCTTTCTTCATTACGGTGTGAAAGAAGAGAAGGAATGAATGAGTTTTAAAATAAGTGCCACAGAAAAAAACCTTACTGTCGCTGAGGTTAATGGCAAAAAAAGCCATTAACTTCAAAGGACAAATATTTCATTTTCTGTTTCTCTATTACCAGAAAAGCAGCATTTCATAACTACCTAACTCTGCTATTACTTACTCGTAGTGGTCTCAATGAAAGAAGGCAAACTCACAGACAGGCTGTGCCCCCCACCCCAAAGTTGGTATCAGTTATTTCCCATTCCAGCTGAGCAGGGCGAAAATTGTGCCGTCGCACCTGCAGAAGATGAGGCTCTCTCTAGAGTTTATAGGTTTCCACAGAATTTGCAGTATTTCTGAAGGAAAACTTTGTGGGAATTAGAATATGCTTTAAAAGTTAAGTTTGCATTAATGATCCTTGGTGGGAAAATGGGAAGCATTTATTAACAGACACAGTAATAATAACTGTTGATCAATGACAACGACTATTTACTGTTATGCCTTTTGTTTTCTGCTCTAATTAAAACCTCCAGTAGTTTTCTATCAAAATACCTAACCACACTGCTAATAATTTGTTTTTATTTTGCTTGCAATCACCATAAAGCAAAAATGCCATTCCATTGTATGTATTTATTTTAAATAACAAACAAAACAGAATGAAAACCCACATCATCTCTTGGCAACAAATACAGCCTTGACTGTGAACTCAGATTTACCCGCTCTGCGCAGGGCTATCTTGCAGATTAATTAAGGGGAGCAACATTCTTATTTTGCACAGCAATTTTTGTCACAAAGACAAATTAAGGGAGCCGGGTCGGGTTATAACGACGGAATCTGAAGCCAATCAAGAAAAGCCATCAGAGACTTACACTTGACAAGCGCGGCAACAAGCCGTCCTCCCCCCATCACCCCAGACAAGTTGAATTTTCCACTCGTTTTCATTGTTTGAAATTTAATTTGGCCTCTCCCACGCCAGCGCGGGGCAGGGGGCGGCCACGGCCCCTCTGCCCCCCCAGCGCTCGCCGAGCCCCGTCGGCGAAGGAGACCCGGCTGATACCCCGTGTCGAGAGGCCACGCGGACTGCCATGAAAATTCATTGCTGTCACAAGATTGAAGGCCCAAACCGATGCTTTTGACAAGCCTGAAATCAGCAAATGAGGACGGTGAGGAGAAAAAGGCGTGAAATGTTGGCTAATTTTAAAGGCTGGATCTCTTTTTCTCTGTCCCCACTTGTTTCTTTTTCATTTAAACAAGTGTAACATTAAATGAATTGCTTTTATTTTCTCCTACTAAGCTCATTAGGATGTAACTATGGAAAGTTGAAGCAATTTTTTCCTGCTTAAGTTCCCTCCACTGCGCAAGGCTGGGCTCCAGCTGTCAGCCCTCCCGAAGATTCAATGAGATTAGTCCTAAATGTTCTTAGCATCATTTCAAAGGTTGTAACCGCATTACTTCCTCAGACAAAATTGTTTTATCGCTTCTCTAAGTCTAGTAAGTGGTCAGAGATGAACATAAGTGGTTTTGAGGTGATTGAAGTTTTCAAGATTGTGAAGCTCTCGGTGGCTCCCAAAGCAAAGTGAGATATGGGGTGCTGCCAAAACTGCTTTCACACAGTCTGCACCAGCCTCCTCCAGCCTCACCAGAGTATGCAGCGTCAAGGACCCATTAGTTACTCCTGGTTTACAATGTCGTAAGGGAGACAAGATTCACATCCATAGGACATAAGTGCAAACAAGGGCCAACTCTACTAAAATGAAGAGACTTTGGAGTAAGGGCAAACACAATGGGCTGAAAGGACAACCCTAAATCAAGGCCACCGCTTCATACCCACCAGGCGTGGTCTCGGTCTTTACCTGTTGCAGCTGAGGGACCTGCTCTAACGAGCTACAACAAATTATTCAGACTAAATGGGGTAAGAAATTTGTGCTGTTGGAGAACCCTTGTGCTAAGACAAAGTGTTATCCCAAGATGCATGAAACTCTTTGACATCCTTCTGGATAAGAGCATTAGGTACAGTAGAAAGAGGTGACAAACATGCCCCAACTCATGAAACCCATGAGAACTTCTTAGATTTGACAGACCTGGTCTATCAAGCACAACGCAAGTGGTCAGAGAAAGGGGTCTGCTGCCCACAGCTGCGAGGGGCACTCGTGGACAGGACAGGCTGCCTCCCCGCGTCGCACCTCCTCGGGCTCACTTCTGAGGGCTAAAAATACGTTCTGTATTTTCAGGGGTAAATAGCCAGGCTTTTTTCAGTATTGGCAATAACTACGCTGCCTCCCGTAAATAAAACCATGAGGCGAAGAAGCTTTTCACATGCATGGATTAACTCCCAAACCTGCTAAACTCGAGCAGAACAGCCTTGTGGGTTTGTGAGTGCCCACCGTGCACGTGCCAACACCAAGCAGGGTTTGGCCGTGTTGCCGCATGAAAAACGTAATAAAAACATCTTTGGAAGTTCAGAGGGACAACATATTTTTGTTTTCACTCTGAACTGATGCCTTTGAAGTGTAGGCAATGAATTTTTTATACTCTTCATTCGGACTCGCATCTATCTCCAGTCCACCTCCAAACACCCGTACTCCGAGGTTGCTAATTTGGGCAGTGAGATTAGCCCTGCTTAGTTCAGCTCTTTTCTTGTTTGTTGGAACAAGGCTGTTGGTGATAGAGGAAACCTCAATTTGCATGTTAATGAGAGCGTAAGCGGATTGAGGCCATTCATGCCAGTGTCCATCTCCAATTAGCTGAAGAATTTCCATTCTCAGTTTAAAGAGTTAAATAGTCCCAGCAAGGAAACAGCACTTCGTTTAGGCAAGGAGTCAAAAGGACAGAGAGCCTGTTGGGAAGTGTATGCATGACTTCCTAATCCCTCCTCATTTAGTAACAACTGCTAAACCATTTGGTCAGTACTTAGGGCTAACAAAAAAAATACCTCGCAGATCCCCACAGCTTGTTTTGAGATAGGATCGTGTACCAACTCACTCAGGAAGCACCCAAATGGCCAAAAAGCCCCAAGCTCCTGTTGCAAACAGACAAACCTCAACACAAAGTGTGTGCGCTTAGCTTCTTATTTTGCTTCATCAGCGATAAAGACATTTGCTACACTCTCAGCATGCTTTAAAGCACTAAGAAATTCTTGTTGTCAAGCAACCCCTTTGTTCGTAGGGATTTTTTTTTTAATTATTATTAAGCTTGGAACAAAAATGCAAATTAAATATTTAAAACAGCATTCTGCAGCATCCACTAGAGAAGAATATTCTTATCTCCTAGCAAAGTGGGACTTTATATATATTCTATTTAACCACAGCAGTGTGGGAAACACAATAAAGCGACACAGCTTTCTCACAAAGAGGTCTGAGCATGTGTAGTATTTCACAGGAGGTACAGAACAGAAATGAAGCGGTTTAGGAATATGCTAATCATGGTGAGAAGCCAGCATACGTGGGAGAAATGCAACGTACTAAAGGAGAGACAATAGAAGAAGATAGGAAAGTCCTCAGGTTGGTCTGTTACGTGACCCAGGAAAACTTCTCAAACTCTTTGCAATTCTCTTCCACTGTTAAATTTTGCTTGTTTAGTGGGACAATGCTGGTGATAGGAAATGCTGTTTTGGAGAAGGCAAACCCATATGGCTGCACATCAGTCACCAGCACACCCTGTTGGTTTATACCTTTGTGTGCAATGGGAGAAGTCTTCAGGGCTGTTCATCATCCCGAATCGTGGGGCTCTCCTGATACAACGCAAATGGGAATTAATATTCATTTAATGTCAATACACAGCAAGGTGTGCCCTTTCATAGACCTTTGAAGGGCTTTCAAGCCTCTGAACACAAAGTAATTCAAAGAGGCAGGCAGCGAGGGGGAGGCTGGGGTGGGCGAAACCCCCCATCATGCCCACCAGGCCCAGGAGATCTCCAGCGCTCACCCTCCCTCAGCACCGGGCAAGGGGGAGATGCTTTGTCTCGCTCCACCGGCCACCCTGGGATCCCAGAGGGGACCTTTAAGGAGAGGAGCTATTTGGAGCAGGGTGGTCCCAGGGTGCCTCTTCGCTCATCCTAAACCTCCTCGGGAAGCCGTAGTGCTTTGGTGTAACGGCTCAGCATCCCTTATCCCCCTTATGCACCTGGGTGTGTGTCCTAAGTGTGATGCTGATTTAGGGCTGGCGAAGAAATACCTCGGGGAGAGGGTGGGAAGAGAAATATGGTGTACCTGAGTGCAGCAGGGGAGAAGATTCAAAGAAAAGCAGGTCCCTGCTTAGGACCACCGCCTGGGCTCCTGTTCCTCCTGCGGGGCAGCAGGAGCAGCACAGGGTTGTGTCCCCCAGCCCCAACCTCGCTACGGTGGGCACTGATTAAGAGCAACCAGAGCTCACATAGTCAATGGGCATTTTACTATTTACCTGACAAATATATGAAAAGCAGCTCTCCCGCTGATCGCTGCTGCAACCCCAAATCCTGGGGGTCCTCAGGGCCCGATCCTGACCTGGCTGTCCGTGGCCTCCAAGTCCCCAGCAAATAACCGATCAATACCATGAGCAGAGAGGAGTTACCAGGGGTTCAGTCTGTATTTACGCTGGTGCAGTCAAGGACAGAGCCAGCTACACAGTTCAGACAGCCAAGAAAGTAATGCAATTGCTCCGGACATTCCCGCAGTGTTCCTCCTGTTAGCTCAGTATTAGACAGCCACCGGACACAGCAGCAGGCAGTTGAGGAGCAGAAAACTCTTGGAAACAAGCTCAGCAAAAGCCACATACGCAGTAAAAAAAAAAAAAGAAAAATCAACTTTCCTTGCTATTCCCTTTCAGAAAGCGTTACACTCCCACTAAACAACACGAGGGGCAATTAAAAAGGATGAGCCCAACTCCAGCGGGTTGAATAGAGCCACTCCAAGGACTAGACCGTAAACAGATGCTTGTTTTTGTCATATTAAAGCCCCTATGGCTTCTTTAGGTAGCCATTGTCTGCCCGGCTCCCCCCGGGGACCGCTTAAAAAAACCACCTCCTCCCATCGACAAGATGCATCTATTGTGCGTGTCCGACCACGCCGCGTGGACCCGCACTGGCCCCGCACCTGCGGGCAGCTGCCGGCAGCCCCGGGGGACGGTGACCCGGCCCGGCGCTGGCAGATGTGGGGACCCACGCCGGGAGACCCCCGAGAGCCCTCGCGGTGGCGGTGCGGCCGTCCAGGCCCAGACCACCGATGTCCTCCCCATTTATTTCGCCCTCGGCCATAGCTCCGGGGCTCTCCTGCCCGCGGGGCATGCACTACAAAAGAGCAGCGGGAGGTCTGCTGGGATTTACGTCCTGGTGTTTCTGAATTTAAGGAAAATAGGACTATTTCCTAGAATATAAAAATGTATTTCATTATGTAACGCAATGTGCCCCAAGTCACATATATATATATAAATATACATACATCACTTGAATGAGCAAAGACCTAAATCCATTCCTTTTACACCACAAGAAGTTAAACATCACTCTACTTTTTACTTATAAAATTTAATTATGTGAACACTAAAATGTCAGTAGTTATGAGTCAGCGAACAAAAGACAACAGCATAAGTAATTCCATATACGTAATACTGGGAAGCTAATATCCCACTGCTCACATTTAAAAATACCCTCTAATGTTTAGAGTTTTAAATTAAATACTGACATATGTGCTAGCGAGCTGCATCTGCATTTTTTCCCTTTCTGTGTTGTTTCAAGAGAGAAATTGGAAATAGGGTAATTGTGGACCTTTTGTATGCAGAGTGACCCATCTATCTTCCCCAGCTTTTCACTCAGACAACAAAGGAGCCAGAGAAAACTGTGCGGTTTCCTTCTGCTGTTTGAAGTAGCATTTTAGTTAACTACAAGGCAGTAATTTTCTTTGTGGTGACCAAAACACACCTGCGTTAGGAAAGCAATGGGAAAAAAAAGGGGAAGCGTTGTGCAGCGATGCAGTACAACGCCCGTCCTTCTGCAGTCAACGTCCCCCGTGTGTGCCCAGGTGGGCTTGTGGACTCCTCCTGGACCTGTGCTGGCTGCCAGCGGTGCCTCGAGGAACGGCGTCCTTGGAGGACCACATCTGGGTCACCTTTGCTCTCCGGCAAAGAAATGCCGACACGCGACTCGGTATCCTATGAGCCGCACAACGGGCAGGTCCAGAGAACTCCTATTTTTAACCATCCTTTTGATTGACCGCGAGGGCGAGGGACTCACGAGCCGAGGGCATTGCCCGGCACGAAGAAGAGGTGCCCGCTGCACCCCGGGGAGCCGCGGGACCGAGAGCTGCCTCCCGCGGCACCGGGGCCGGCCGTGCCCTCCCGCTCCCCCTGCAGCAGAGGCAAGCGGCTGGGTGGTAACCCAGCGGCCGAGCAATTACGGCATCGACCGGGGCCGCGGTCCCTAAGTAGCAGCAGCGACGATTTGCCTGCCTGCCAGATGCCCAAAATACATGGGGTGTCCCATTAATCAAAGGACATCTGCCCTCCTGCTTTCTCGGTAGCTTCACAGCCCCTCGCTCCCCCGGGGACAGCGTGTCCGTCTATAATTGACTCTGCTCCTGAGTCTACGTTCTTACTATTATGTAGGAAAGGAGTATTTAGCCCAGGGACAAGCGTAACACCACAAATTCATTTCCACATCTGAACAGATTGTTTTAATGAGACTATGTATGTGTTTAAATGCTCTGCTGGAGTTTTCCCAAGATCTCAAACCTTTACAAATCAAATCCCATACTTCAGTCTCCAGACAGTGCTAAGGTCAGACAGTATACGCTGAGCAAGGCACAATCATCCCAGCAAAAACTAATCCTTGGGTTTGCTCCATGCACGCAAAATTTTTCGCTCTATAATTTAATAAAAGAATTATTGATCCCCTACCTTGCTATACACTGCTAAATTAAATATGTATACGGACAACTGCAATCAGCTGGCTCTTTATACTTGCACGACAGCAGAGCCAAACTCAGAACCTAGCTGCAAACTAAACATTTCCAAGACACCTCACACTCTCATAGAGCACAAAGGTGAGATACATCTCACTTATCCCCCACCACTGCGACATAAATCCTCATAGAAAACCTATTATTATTTTTAATAGCCAATAGTCCACACAGTCAATTCTTACTTTCAGGATTCCTCATCTGTATCCTTAATAGAAAATTTCTGTAGCTTTTTGAAGGTCCAGAAGCTCTGCTGAATCAAAGATTTTACACACGGCGTATCCATTCAATTGTCTTAAATGTTACGAGTTACACAAACAGGGATCCTGACAACTATACAATTCTGCCAAAAGATAAACTGTTTGTAATCGTATCTAAGTAGTAGTGCTTTACAAAAACAGTCTGCATTATCTAGGATACATTGCTAGTATTATTCACTCGAATACAAGCTCTTCTTCCACGGTAAGGAAGAGGCTGCATCTTTCTAACCTATTTCTCCTACCCCCTCCTATTCTGTTATGCTCAGAAGTTGGGAACTAACTTCTTTTTAGGGAAATGGTATCTCCTTTTCTGAATTGGTTTTGTACAATACTTTTTTTTTCCCTCTAAAAATAATGCTGGTATAGCCTGTATTTATATGTTTCTAGTTTAAAAAGATAGAGATTCAAGACAAAATATCGTGCAGACAGATTGAAAGAAGACAGTGCATTCAAAAAACAAATGACCCAAACAAAAGATTTCTCATTTTAGAGCCTTTCTGTTTTCACTTTGTTCTTCAGCCACTCTGCCAACCAAATGTACTAAAAATAGACATTATTTATAAGTATTTGGAAAGCAGTACTACTCAATTAAAACTCCCTGCTTAATGGACCAGAACTCAACTTAAGAACACGAAAGAGGCCCGAATTTCAACAGGCTGATTCCTCCCCTATCTTGTAGCACTTTCTGCATTTCGTAGCTTTCCCTGAAGGTTCACATACTGCTCTCCAGGAGCTCAGCTCCCATGTGGTGGCCCACGTACAGTGCTTCAACGCTCAGACGCACCCACCGCACTTTCCACGAACGCAGCATCCTGGTGTAAAACCATTCGCCCTGCTTGCTGGCGCGGGGATTACGGCAGTGATTTATCAGCTGCCAGACAAAGCAGGCAACGCAGCTTATCCCCTTAATGTCTGCTCCACGCACCGCACCACAGGAGTCCAATTCTTCCACTCTCTCTGCTCTGATTGTGTCTTTTTTTTTTTTTTTTAATTAAAGATTTCACTGACGTTTATTATGAATAGGCATTCATGACTCCAAACGACTCCTCTGGGCTGTAGCTCTGTGGAAATGGAATCGATGGCAAAGAGCGAGCTTTCCTTCCTACGGCTGCACAGGTGGGAAGCTTTTCCCTTGCTGGCAACGAAGAGGCATTTCAAAGGACTGGGACACAGCGCAGGCTAACACACACCTTAACTGCTATCCAAAATACTGTTAAGAAACATCGAGAAAGTCATGCAGCCATGAGCCATGCAAAATTAATTTGCAGGTTTTATTCAGCCTGTAGACCAGAAATTTCTTATCCTGCCCTATAATATATCTGATTGCCTAACTACAGTGGAAAAAAATGAACTGTGTTCACTTCCACACACCTCAAGCATTAAAAGCGGGGGAGAAAATCTGGCAAATGCAGAAATATCCAAGTGAAAATTTGTTTGGGATACCCACCGTCTCTTGCTTAGCCTCCAGCAGTGGGTCTCCATCACGCACAACTCCTTTTCCACGGAGCAGGGTGGCCAGCCTTCATGTGCTGATGCCGTAATACAGGCACAAAATATTAAATAAGGAGTGAATATTACTTGTATGAAGAAATCTTACAGAAGCAGATTAAATTATATGGACTGAACTAGTGAAGTTCTCCATAGTTTCAGCTCAAGACGACAAGGGAGCGTTACACTGTCTGGTCTGTAGTCACACGCCATTAAGTTTCACTGACTTACGTCTACATTAAGCCCAAAGATTTTAGCTACATTCAAGCATCGCAAACCACACATGACTGAACTTGGTGCTAGAAGCGAAGAACTGGAAAACCCACCGTTGTTTGAGGCCCCACAACTATTTCCACAGCAATCACTAATCCACAGAGCCCTCACGAGGACCTGATCTCCCATCACTTTTAGCAGGGTTTTTTATAGAATCGCTTGCCATCATCATTCTACATACCAAAAGGAAAGCTGTCTTCATCAGATTAATTTCAAAAAAGCCAAACAGCCACATTTTCTCCACCCCAAGGCCACTGAGGCAGGATGAACACATGCATACAACACAAAGCTCCAAGAGGTACTAGGACATCCAGGATCTGATTTGCAGGTTTCTCTCCTGTTTTGGACAGTTTGGCTCACACTTCCCGATGTAAACACAAGCCAAAAATGCTTCTGCCACTTTTTAGTGCTGCCAGTTAGTTTTGCTGGTAATAAATTACATTATTCGATTCATTTCACTTTTAAACACGCTGGTGTAATGTGATGCTGTGCTAGCTATTGAACAAGGAGAATTTAAAACAAATCTAATTGAATTAACTTATAAAGACAATGCAATGGTGAGTAGCTGCTTCCATCCCTTTGTCTGTTCATTTAATGCGAACAGTCACTTTTGATTTCTACCCATTATGAAAATCAAGTGCTAAAGGTACACTTGTATGCAGCTCCCAAAGATTTATTTTCAAATACCGTATCTGCAGACCTTTAAAACTTTTCAGATGAAAAATAGGGTAGGAATCTCCTGTTCTGGGGTAGAAATCTACTGTTTTGCAGTAGATCTGAAGTCAGGAATGGATCATCTTGCAGGCTGAGACATAGGCTTTGCGGAGCCCTTCATGCCTCCACATCACAGAAACCAAAATCCTTCTGTTAGCATGTAGAAAGGGTTGTTGGGAGCTGTAAGTGCTCATGCATCACTCCATCACATCCAAAGAGAGCAAGGAAATGGTGCTATGCTATAAGCTCTCCTGTAGCTGACAGTATTTCTGGAATTTGACACAGGTAAGACAAGCAAAATTATCATTCACATCGCATAAAAATCAGGAAACATGTTGTGTCTCTTATTTAACCTTCCTCCTCCTCTCACATTTCTTTTTATTCAACTCGTATCTTGATGCACTTACTCTTCATTCATTTTTCATGGATTTGGTTTCCATACTCTCATGCAGATTTAACTGCTCTCAGTCTGTCATTTTTTATATCTCCCTTCTTTTAACTTTCCTTGCAGCATATTTACCCTTTCGAGCCTTGTCTTTCTGTCAGTATTTTTATCCCATAGTCTCTCTATCACACCACTGAGCCTCCACACCCAGCCCAACTGCAAGTACAATCCTCTTGCCCACCCCGGGTTAGCAGAGGCTGGTAAGAACTCTACCTCAACAGGCAAAGGAGAACATACATGTATTTAAATATGCCAATTCATGGCCCTGCAAAACGCGAGTGGGAGAGAGGAGAGAGGAGAAGGAGAGGGAGAGGGAGAGGAGAGGAGATCCTCTGATGTGAGGACCAATGTGTAACGTACATTGGTGACAGTGGATTAAGAGCCTTAGTTAGGTCTCTGGGCTTTGCTGCAGTTTTAGTCATGTACCTAAATACTAGCACTAACTTCAGCTCACAGCGGACTAAAGAAGTACAATTTATAAAAAGTACACGTACAAGACCAGCCCAGACGTATCTGAGACTCCATCAACTGTACATGTCGTGGACGTGAGCTGTAAAATGCATACTCAGCTGTTTGTAGAGGTTAAGGTTTCTGCATACATTCAAATATAAATCTGGCTTGCAAAGAGCATCTGGTCTCATGCAACACTTGTTTTATGTATCAACAACAACTGCAGAATTTCAGATGGCTCCTTGGAAGCCATTCACGAGCTCTGCTCAGAAAATTCAAACTCCCTCCCATACACCAGAATGTACTACGTATATGTCAGCGCCATAGAATTAAGGTTAGATAAAGAGATCATTAATAAACCTTGGAGAAGCGTTACTGATCTGTGGAAATTGTAATGACAACTCCAAATGATAAAATACAAAACAACTCTTTGTCACTCCATCACTATGCAGGTTTTCACCAGCAGGGATGATGGGTTCAGTTGAAAAGGCAAAGTCTTAACTTCAGTAATGGTTTCATGTAAAACCTTTCCATTGCAAGATAAGGTTATTATGGACTTGCTTATTAATTAGGCAGGCATCTTTGTAGCAGTGAATAAATTTCACAGAAAGCAAAGAAGCTTTTTATGCCATTCTGTTAATCCTGCAGAAAAATCGTCCCACCTGTCCCTATCCCATATGCATGCTCCAGCCATTAACTGAAATAGCAACTAATTACATCAAAAATCAAGTGTAATTATGCCAAAAGATAACATTTCACCTAAAGAAGTCTGCAGCTCCCCTGGAAAAAAAAAAGAACAGCAGCTCTTTTGCTCCCATCAGTGGCATCTTGCAGAGAAGGCTGTTGAATTCTTACTCCCAAGATCAACAACTAATCTTAATCTGCATGCTAACGGGGCAGGTGGCGGTGAGCAGCAATAGCTATGGAAATGAGATGAAGCGCTGCACCTTAGGAGGAAGCTTTGACTAAAAGCGAGGCCACATTGTATCATCCAGTGCCTTCTAATTTAGCAGTGCTCTAAATGATCTCGTAGATGCCAGCTCCTTCTCCAGGCTCTCTCGCCTTGGTCAGCCAGAGAGGGGTTGCACAGAGATGTCTGCTTAATGGGTCCCTTTCCATTGATTAGGAGCAGTGTCGGTGGAAAATGGAGCAGATATCATTAGACTTCATTACAGAGCGCAGCTCATCTTACGGCTGGCAATGATGAGGCTGTCGGCATCGTATTTATTCGATAATAATGGGTAAGCTTTCCAGGGCCGATGCTTCTTGCAGAGGAGGGGGGATGGCTTTTTTCACTGAAAACACAGCAGTAAACATCAGAGGAACAGTGCTATGCTTCCTGTTCCTTCAGGATTATGCCATGTAACACAGGAAAGTCGGATGCGCTATGGGTTGGGTTCCTTAGTCTCAACGAGACACCTTCTGCAGCTCTCTGGGATGGGGACAGCACGAGCACCCACGCTACAAAGGCCCTTGGGCATGCTGCAGCCATCAGAGCTCAGCTTTTTTATCCCCACAATATTTTTAAAGGATCTCACTGCAACTCGTTGATTAAAAGGCATCCCTGTGACATGGGCTCACAGAAAAGCTGAGCAGTCGAGTGTCCAAGTTCCCCTATTGCTTTCTTAACCACAAAACAGCTAGATAGACCTGCTCTGAAGTGGACATCATGAAACTAAACAACTAATGTTAGCAAAGTGCTTTGATGCTCTTAATCTCTCCTACTCTTCTCCTGTAGCAAAAGATAGTTGGGGCTTTTGGTCTTTTACGATAGATGCAAAGTTTATTAGACATTTCATGGACTGTCCTGTGCCCTGAGGTGTCTGAGGGATATGGAGAGGAGCTCTGTGGGCTCGTCTGCACCAAAAAGCTTGCATTTCCAGGGACCTGGCCTCCCCGACACATCGGTCCTTCCAATCCTGCACTGTTATTCATGGCTAGAAAGCAATATAGTTAACACACACAGTGATTATCATCAGGTATTCACAAAATGTCACACATTCCTATGGCACAGTGGAAAACAAAAATGTTTGAGTTTATGTCAACGTGTTAACGAAATGAAATAAACACTGTGTTAGGGCCAGTAAAAGATTGCAAGTCAAATCAAAGTATTTAACATATTTCACTATACCAACCCTGTGTTTCCTAAATTTCATTTCAGTTCTACTATAGTGTTATTTCTTTTTGGTCAGGCAAACAAACAAAATTCTTTAGTCCCTTGGCACTGCAAAGACAAACCTGTGTCAAAATAGATTTGATGTTCTGAAACTTGGCTCCCACTTGCTCCAAAGTGGGGCATGTCTCTGCAAAGGTCTTTCTGCTTCTTCTATGGGATTAAGAGTTTAATTTCACAAACTCAGAGAGTGATGGAGGCCTCCCCTAGGTGAAGACAGAGGAACCTTCAATCCATCCCTTCCTTCACCCAACACAGCATAGATTAATTATCAATATCTGCTCACTAAAACATTAATGATGTATCATAATTTCAACTTACTTTTACCTTTCTAGCGCTTCTCTGTGCATTTTTATTACATATTTGCTTCATCTAAATTTTTACTTTGATTTCTTTTCAAATTTTAAAAACACTCTTTTCTTCTTTCTTTGTCTGAGATATGATATGCTACGAGATATACAAAACCTTGGTATCTGGGCACAAATGCATAATAACCCACCAATCCATCATAAAGTATCTTATCAGTGGCAACAAAGCTGGAACAATGATATACGAAAACGACACAAGTTTTTTACCTACATCCTTCTAGAAGTTTTTTCTAGGGGGAAGGAGACCACAGGGAAGGACAAAATGGTCGGAATCCTGACTCCAATTGAGTTTCCTATCTGCTTCACGTTGTTTCAGGTATGAGCAGAAATGAAAGAAATATTGCCAAGTATCCCCCTGTTATTATTCTCCCCGCTAAGACTCCTGCAGTTCTGTTATTCCCAACACTTTCTGTGCAGATCGAGCGCTCAGAGGCCCCTCTCCATCCTTGGGTTAAAATCCTGACTCTAAATTTCCTCTGACCAGAAGAAGGACTTAAACAGGAACTCCATTTCTTTGGTTCATCACTACACTTACGCCATATGTTACAGGTCTATCTTTAATCTGCATGAGAAGTTTAAGAGGGATCATGTTTTACATAATTGAAAAAATAACAGCAAATTCGGAAAAAAAGAAGTGTTGTATTTCATTTTGTCTTAATATTCCATAGGAGTTAGCTGAGTTGGGAGTAATATACAATTTATTTCCTGCATTACTGAAGGAAAAGGATACATGCTTATCATGTACGTATTACTCTACCTTTTATGTCACTTAATTGCTCTTAATACCATAACAATTGTCCATACCCTAAACACAACTTTAACATAACTAAAAGCCGCATATGGATGTTTTGAGAATGCAGCTCCCAACCTCTATTTGTTAATCCCAGCAGGATGATTAATGAGCGATGATCATTCGTTCCACCACTATCCTTACCAAATACCGCTGACCTGAAAGCTTCGGTTCCGCGATCTTGCTTCACATTTTCCATCTGGACGGCAGGTTAGCGGCAGCATCCCTGTCTCTGGGACTGCAGCCTGCAGCAGGGCCGGGTTGCCCCACCACAGAGAGGACAACAAGGTCCCTGAGCCGTTTATGACCCACCGCAGTTTTGTGGGAAACCACTCTGGCGTTTCCCTGCACTCCAGAGCCTGGATCACTTTTCTGGACTTGTTGGGAGAAGACCCCTTTTTCCTCAGCTCTAATTCATCCCGATTCACTTTCCCGGCAGCGATTGCACGAAACAAGGTGGCAGATAATGGCAAAGGCTGGTAACTACCTGACGATAGCCATCCATATATCTTTAAAGAAAAAGCATTGAGGAGAGATAAGATGTTATCCCAAAGTTAAAACACTCATTAGTATTTTATTTACTTTTTTTTTTCCCCTAAGTCTATTCACTTGTCTTGTCCTTTTGAGTCATCACCTCTCTTTAACATCTCCGATAAACCCACAGCAAGCAAGCTCTCGAAGGACGGCAGCACCAGTGCAGATCACCATCCAGCCCCTACCCAGTCTCTGATCATCAACAACACTGGGAAATACAGGGTAATCCTATAGAAATACCTGCCCTGAATATTGTCCCCGCTCCCATCAAACTGCAATTTGTTAAGGTCCTCAGTCTGAGGGTATCTTCATAGAAAGAACATTTGAAATGTATTTGTAACTACCTTCCTCCCTCCACCTTTTCCCTCTTGGGTGTCTATCAGCATTTTTTTTTTTTTATTTAACTGAAAAAAGGGGAGTATATTCATAGATAGAACATGTCGCAGGGGTGACTAGTGGAGTCTCATTGATTTCAGTATGAATACAAGCTTCTCACCACTTTGCAGTGTCAGGCCTCAGGGGAACAATTGAAAGAATGAATTCATATTTATTGTGGGTTTTAAGGCCTGTTAGGTTTTATTTCTGTCAGCCACAATGGTGTCTTTTTAACTAAGATGAATTATAAACATATGAAAAGAAAATACTGATTGCAGCAGAGAAAGCGAGTAGATACATCACAAACAGCTTCATCTCAAGAGCAGACATGTGGCATGTGTGTTATTCCATCAAAAATGCAACCAGAAGCACAAGAAAGATATTTATGGTTGGCCTGCAAAAGCCATATGTTTAAACCATGCCATAATAGGAAGAGAAGGCTATAAAGGATATTGTAACAATCAAGGCAGGCTATACTTTTCTTGCCTTGTATCCTTGTCAATACTTCTTTTTTTGTTGTTGTTCTTTAAATGGGCAATAATAAGGACTCCACCTGATCTGAAATACAGTTTTTCAAACCAATGGAGAGAGTCTTATGTCCCCATAAAATCAAAAAAGAAATTTGTTTACAAATCTCATCATCACGGCCTCAAAGCATGAGCGCAGTTTATCATTTTCTACCAAATTTCTAAACAAAATTTAGACAATGGGGAGAAGAAAAGTTAAAATAATCCCAAGCTTTCATGAGCTTTTCCTTGGTAGGAGCATCCACAGCCACTGCTGAACACTTATTCCTTCAAAATTCCTGTTGACTTTAACTGAAGTTTGTTAACGCCGACGAATCAGGAGTCAGGGACGCCTCCAAGATGCTTTTCTGTATCTGCTATGTACGCTTTTAAATGCTGAGCATGGAAAATTGTTCAAATATTACACTGATCTGAGCAACAAATATCTCAGTTGCTGGAGCTGGTGGTTCTCTTGAAGGTTGTTTAAAGGAGTTCCTCTGCGATTTCTGTGATAATGTTAATTTAGGTCATCTGTTTCCATGTATCGGCATATGTTCTCCTTACGTTACTTGACTGCATTCAGCTCCACCTAATGAGCCACAATCTAGCAGACTGCACATTTGTTCAACATCCCAGGATTCATTCAGAAAACAATAATGATTGTGCCAAAACGTTTGCAACCAGTTCTACCAAAGCTTGAACTAAATCATTATTTTACTACTGACCAGACTATATTACTTAGCTTGGGCTAAATTACTGCATTTAAAAGTTCAGGCATTACTTCATGTGGGTGAAGAAGGAATCAGCAATTCTGAATTTTATTGTCATCCAGGTGCTTCTGAAAAAGTTACTCAGCTTTCACTCCATTAATGGTCTTCAGCCCAATCTTGGGCACTGTCTGCACATATTCTAACCAATTATTTCACCTTGCCAGCGTGCGTTAGCTGCAGCGGTGGCAGTTTGACTGTTCGCTTGCAGAACTGCCAAGGGGAAAAATACTTTCTGAAGTCCAAAAGTGTTAGCCTAATTTTGTCTTAGGAAGCAGCCCTTGGAGCGATGCTAAATAGTCTGTAAAGGTCCTCGTCACCCGTTGCGGACGCTGGCCAAGCCCGGAGGCGGTGGGGAGTCACGAAGCCCCGCTCGTGCCAGGCAGGGGACGGCAGCGGGATGAAGGATTTCCCAGGGCATGAAACCAAAAATCAATCAGCTGAATTCAAATGCCTCTTCAGGCCTTGTGTGCAATACAACCCTCCGCTCCCTCGGGAGATGCGATCGTGCTGGGCTCGTTCCTGATTGAACTACGAGGGAGACAAACGACCTCGGATTTGTGCCTGTGGCAGCACCATCAGTACCGGCCAGGTCTAACGTGCTTGTTTACAAGTCAGCCCTTTCAAGGGTGGCAAAGGAAATCAGGGCGGCACGCTGCCAGCCCCTTCCTTCTCTCAGGTTGATTTTTCTGGCCTGATTTGACCAAATTACTCGTATTAGGGGCTCTGATATTCACATACCTTCCTCTGACCCTTCCCTTTGCCCTACCTTGCAAATAATAGGGCATTGCTCTACCGTCCCTGTCTACCCACACTATCCCCTTCCCCGCCGCGGACCCCACCGCGCTTTGGGACAGCTGAACCCCCGTGGTCCTGCCAGACCCCAGCCCCACAGCCCGACCCAGAGGGTTTTAATTCCCACAGTGGCCCTGGAGCTTGGCAGTCCCAGCTATCTCACTCGATCCTTGATGGCTTGACAGAAATTTCTGAGTTTAGGATTTCACTTTTACTCCGTGATGGGATGCTCCTGCCCTGTTTCAGCAGGTTTTGGTGCTTCGTGGAGCACAGGCAAGATCCACGGGTGCCTCCTCAGGTGGAAGACAATTCTGGGTACAGGCTTGTTAGACAAAATAGGCACAGTGCTGGAAACACACATTTCCAGTGCTAAAACCTGATTTTTCTACCGGACTCAGCGGAAGTTAATGTAAATAATTGCCCGTGTTAGTACAATGTAAGGACTTGCACTCTTGCAATGTGCTGACTTCGATGTGTGGTAACGTGGGGGTTTGCTGGGCTCCTGAAGGCACAGCCTGTTTTAATTTTGTTTCCCAACATCCGAGGGACTTTGCATAGAAGCTCACGGTCCTGAGCAGTTTAGGGGGTGTTTATGTGTGAGATGTTAGGATAAAATGCATATTGCTTTTAGCTGATTATAATTTGTCTTTCAGTTTGGCCCACAGCTCAAAGGTAGCCATCAAATATTTTTAGTACCATCATAAAGACTGGTCAGGAGTTCAAATTCAAGAGCATGAAGAATTCTTTGATAGATGTACAAGATGCCACATAAATATATGATCCCAGGTTCAGGAACAAATAAATCACAGGAAAAAATAATTTAATGTTACCTCTTATTTTAGAGGAAAAAACAATTTTTTTAACCTTTCTCTTAGGGGGTTAACAAACATAATTTAACTTAATATCAAACATAAAGAAAGATGCATAAAACATAAGATTAGAAGGCTTTGAGAGAAGCTGGATCTTTCATTTAGTTCTTTTATCTCATCACTCAGTAATTTGAAGTGAAGAAACGCTGTTGGCACTGTTTAGCAACAATTCATCAATCTTTTCTCAATGAAAGTCAAGTGCTCCTTACACCAATCCCAGATTTTCGAGAGCCTCCTTTCTTGCTTTGACTTTTAACTTCGGCTCCTCGCAGCATTTTTTCTTTGCAGAGCAGCGTGGCAGGTTGGGGTAGCAGCAGAAGCGGCAGATTAGCCAGTCCCGCTGAGCAAGGAAACTGCTATTGCCAATCCTCAGCGAGAGAATTAATAAATGCCCTCATTAAAGCAACTTTAGGAGCTGGATAATGTTTCATATATTTCAGAAAAACCCATTTTACACTGGAAACCAACAGTAATCCCACAGCCCCTTAACACAGGCAAAACATTTACCTAAGTGAATAGAGCAGGTTCAGATGGCAACGGAAATCTGGAATAATGCCACTAAATTGCATTACGGAAACTTGGGATTTTCTGTTTTAACAGATCAGAGTTTAACCTAGTGAATGGCGGACTGAGGCCGTTTAATTCTCACGCGCAGAGATCCTCAGGTGTAAAAGGAACATCTCACCAAGGTGGCTTATGTCGTGCCACATTGGAGGGATATGGGGAAGCATGTGCTGTGCCTAGAGGGTTTTTCTAAACACTGGCTTATGTATCATTAATAGCAAACAGACCATGAACTTTGATTTTAATATAACACTACTTAGTTGTAGCATTTGCCATTTAATAAATGCCAAAAGCAATAATAGGCTAAAATCTGGATAAGGGCTTTTTTATAGCAAAGACTATTACCGCTGCATCTGATGGGTCCATCTCTGCATTATGGCTTAGCTTTCGGAAAGGGCAATGGCATGAATAAAGGTCTCGTGCCGTGGCCGGGTTCCCTCCTCCCCTCACCCCAAGCAAAGAACGCAGGAGTGCTGAGCTCTAATAACGCGCCTTTCGTTGACTCTGCCCACCCAGGCTTTTATCCGGCACAAACGACTTTGTCGTGATGGATGGCTACAGTTTATGGTGCCCATCTCATCTGCAGGCAGAATTTGGAAGCCCCCCTTCACCGGCAGCATCCTGATGATCGTATCATTACCGCATGCTGAACTCATTAGAGGGAGAGGAAAGAGAGGGTGAGCTGGGATTTATGAACCACCTCCTAATCTTGTTGTGTCGAAAAATAAATTCAGTTTTTCTTTGCGGGCCTGACACATCCTGAACTTTTGTTCCTTATTAAACATGAACTCGTCTCAAAGGTTGGAAACTCAGGCAGGCTTCTTTATGTTTTTAAGGTCAAGGAAGGAGAAGGAGAACAAAACCAAGACAAAAATACCCTCTTAGAAAGAAACTTAACTTCATTGATTATGTCAGTGAAGAGCAGATGCAAAAAGACGCTGCTAACAGAAGACATCAGGTGTGTCTGTTGAGGAAAAATAAGATGGAAGCGGGGATAACTCGTTTAGGAGGTCTCCAACTATTAGTGAGGCACAAGCAGTTTTAAAACAGTGAAGATTTAACTGTTTTTAACAAAAAAAGAAAAAAAGGAGTAAGGAACAGCAGTTCATTCAGCCAAGAATGAAGGATGCAACTTGGTAAAAGCCCGTGCAGCAACGGTCTCCATACAGGTGGATCGACAGCCGCACTCCTCGCCCCGGATGGGTCCATGGCAATTCCACAGGGCTCCCACACCAACCTTTCTCACGCTGCAGCATTTTGGTAAGAACCTCTGATCTTTCAAAGAAATGTCTTTGGACAAATCATGCGCCTGTGGTCACAGCCCTTGCTTCAAAACGCTGGGGACAAGGCACTGCCACCCCATGATTCGCTGGGAAATCCTCAAGAAATAAATCAGCAGAGTCAGGCTGTTTCCTAAGCCAACAATCAAAGCAAAGCTAAACATGGCTAATGGACTCCTGAACTGTCATTTATAAAAGAACAGCAGATTAGGCAGTAATTTCTTCACAGAAGTACCTCTTGGTGGTTTCTATCAGCAAACATCTATTTTAAAACACTTTGAAGATGCTCTCCGGGCTTCACACGTAAACTGAATGAAGGGCCCACTTCTTTCAGAATAATTCATATGAACTCTTTTTGGAGCTGTGAGAAAAACTAAATTCGTAAACCAAAGTTAACCGCACCCAGAGCATCCTCCGGGAGCCCCAGAATGCCGAAGCATTGACGGCATCCGCGTGTCCCCCCGAGTGGTCACAGCGCGCACAGATCACTGCAGCGCTCATCCAGACGCACAAAAATGTCCTACGCAAATGTCATATGCCCTGTAATATTCTTGGCGGGTTCAGCTTTGGGATTTTCAATGCAAGTCCCGTAATAAATCTTGCCACGCTTCCGCGGTCTCCTTATGACAGTATCACACACAGATCTGCTTCATGTATTACCACTGTTTCGTGGAACCCAAATATACTCTTAGAGCAGCAGTGCTACTATAAACACAGGTATCAGCAAATTCATTCCGTATTATGACTGCCATAAATCTATCAGGACTTGTCAGCTGCAGAAGGGCCTGAATTGTCCATAAACCAACAGTGCTTAAAGCTCAGAAATCTCAGTAACATAAAAACAAAATCAAAGGCACGCTGCTAAATGTTGCAGGTCAGAAATGGCCCAATTTTTTAAGGAAAAAAAACACAAAAAAACCCAAACCAAAACCAAAGTAACAATTCCCCTTCTCAGCAGAGAGAAGCAGCTGACAGATGGACTGTGCCGTTAAATGTCAGCACTATAACTCAAACCCCGAGCGCAAGCAAACAGCCCCACTCATGGGTCTGCTTACCGCAGCCCATTAACTGCCCATGAATCTCACCACTGCTTCGGCCTCACCCACCTCAAAGAGCTTCTCCGCGCATCCCGTGGATTCACAATATCTAACTATAGTGACTAATTCATCACTAATTCATCACGTCTGGTATTTTAGGCTTCTACTTCTTCAGGATTTAAGGACATGAGGCAGGAAAGCAGAAAAATATAGACGGAGAGTGGAATGCCAAAAGCTCTATCCCTAAATCAGTTAGGAGCACAAGCCCTGTTAGTGACCAGCTCCTACATCTCCTGAGCGCTGTCAGGAAGAATAACCTTTGGTTTCAGATATTCCACCCAAGGCCACACATCATATTAATTATTGACACGAAATGACCTCTTAGCCTTCACTTCATGCAAACCTGTTTGAGCAAGGGTTATGATTTCTGAAATTATCTCATTTCTGTGTTTTATATTAAAAACATTTGTTTCGAGAGTTTTATGTACTGTAGTCTGCACTTGGTTGCAGTGGATTACTGAATATTGCAGACTGGTCCCACGCAAAGAGATCCAGTGAGCAAAACAGGGGTGCAATAATGCACAAAATTAATAAAGTTGTGCCTCAGAGGTGCAGAAGGCTCTCTTTACAGCCCTTTGTGCAACCCAAACCAACATCTGCTTCAGCTCCATCCACAAGAGGAATTCTCTAGGATTCTGCTGATTAAAGCCAGGCGCTGAAATGGAGGATGGGCGTTTCAGGATGGCTTGCATTCATTTTGCATGAAGCAAAGGTGTGACTGCATCTCATTTGACTGCACTGCCAGCACAATGGAACAGGAGGCAAAGAAAAAAAGCAGCAAGTGTAACGAATAGAAAAGCCTTGGGTTACTTTCCTTTAACAAGGTAATCCTGATGGAAAAAGCAACGCACTTTAATCATCTATGCCGTGCGCTACCTCTTCTACCTAAAAGAAATGATTTCTTGTCAGACATAAATGGTCATGTTTCACTGAAGGAAGTTGAGTCTCGCTGGGGTACGTAACGAGGCAAGAAGGAAGAACATTATTGCCTGGGACAGCTGAAGCCGAATTGGATAGCACACCACAAAGGCACCTGAAAAACACACAATGGGGAAAAAAATATGCGCTGACAGGTAGGGAGGAATAGATTAGATGACCAGAATACCCTCTCTGTCTCGGCTCTTTATTATTCTATGAACCTGTTTGATTCTCAGGAACAGTTCAAATTCCTACGCCAACAAAGGATGGGTTTATCTTGGCAAAGAAAAAGGCAAGCCTCTGATTTTTATTATCCCTGTATCTCCTTTTGACAGAGCTCCTCAGGTGGTGATGCGAATAGTGTATTGAAAGCCGCAAGAGAAAGGGTGGGCTGGGGCCAGGATGGTAATCAGAGGTGGGGAAATGGCGTAGCTCTTCTATCTTGCACAGAGACAGTAACACTCATTTTAGATAATGTGTCTACAGTAACCCAAATAATCTGGATCATAGGGAATGGCAAGTATCAATCTCAGCAACAGCTAGAAAGGAAGCATCGCCCAAGAGGAGGCAGCCAGCAAAGCGGATTGCTATCATTACGGTGATGAATGGGAAATTCTCCACAACGCTACAGGTGTAGGACGGGGAACGACTCACTCGTCTGCAGAATCACAAGTAAGAGCTTTGCAGGCATCTCAGTGCTGCCACGCCATAAAGCTGTCCCAGCCTCTTCCGTGACCCTACCCAACAGGGCTGCAGGAGCAAGGGAAAGGGAGAGAACAGAGATTCCCTATTTTAGTGCTTTTATCTTCTTTGCTATCCGTTAAAGAACAGCAGAGAAACACCACAGATCTCTCCACCACTGGGAGTGCAATGGATGCTCTTTACAGAGTACAGCCTCATGAAGCAGAGATGTTTTTTCCTACTTACACACAGGTGGGCATAGATTAAGGCACTTCGGAGAGGGAGTTTCTGACGGCTCCAGTACAGAAAAGCAATCGGTCGGTTGGCAGAGACAATTTTTGGAGCAGCAATTTTCTAAGTGGGAAGGCTAAGCAGGTTAGCAGATTACAGGAGAGACTTAAAAAGCATCAACACTGCTACTTGACACTAAGACGACAACAGCAAGGGGTGGAAAAAGTCAGAGAGCCCTTCTTCTGAGCTCAGCTAGGAGAGGAGTGGGTGGGATGAGCTGATCTGTCTACCAAACAGCAGGAAAACTACTAACAGTTGCAGAGGCAAAGTTGACCGGCGGCGGGAGAGAACGGGAAACACGGCATCTTTGCAAAGCCTGGAAAAGTTTGGAGGAAAAAGTTCAATGCTGGCCAGTCACGACTAATAATAAATAGTGGTGGTTGTAGATTTGCGCCTATACAGATATGTACAATCCGTGGATCTGCTTGCACCACCTCTCAGAGTGCTTATATTAATGACCTCCTATTAAATGGTAAGACATTCGATGAGCTAAGAACCACGAAGAATTGAAGGATTTGAAGCCTCATGGGCTTTTCAAATAAGCCTGTTCTGGATGTGCTGCTGTCTGGGTTTCAAAGAAATGAGGCATTTTACTTTTTTTTTTTCCTTAATAAGTGGAGAATAAAACCAGATTAGAACAAAAAGGACATGAGAATACTTTATGGAGGATTGAGCAAACCCTCAAGATCCTATTTCTATTGCTCTGTATGTGCTTCACGAAAGGCACGATTTATTCTGGTGTCACAACAGATGACAAGCAACACCACCACCTCTGCAGCCCGGTGCTTTCACCTTGGCCAAATCCTGACATCTAGCCAAGAATAAAAAAGACCACTTTTATCAATGCCACTACAGGACACTTAGATAACAGAAAATAGATGAAAGTTAAAAAAAAGAAAACTTTTTGGTTTTATTTTGTTAGGATTTCAACTTCAAAGGAAAACATGTGGTTTAGACTAATAAGGTACATGAAGCACCTGGAGTCTGTGGCTGAACAGCAAATGTGCTCATACATACAGGAATCAGAGTCTATCAGTTACAGTGCCATCTTACTTTAGCACCCCATGAGCATCTCCAGGCTGGATCAGGGAAGCCAATGCATTACTAAAGAAACATTAAAAGCAAGCATGCAAGACGTCGAAGATAAGCAGTGGTCAATGGAAATTTCAAGAGACGTACAAGGATCAGCTAACAGGAGATGCGATGTTTTCAAAGCCTGGACAGCAGTGGAAAAAAAGCATCCTGTCAGGGAGAGAAAGATAAAAGTGGTAAACAGGGCAGCAAAATTGAACCACAGATAAAATAGGGAAGAGGGGAAATCAACAAAGGCAGATCTGACATTTCCAACGCTCTGCTGAAATGCACTTAGGTTTGGGGGATGTCAAGGGCTGAGAGTGTATTTTCTGCTGTGAAGCTTAAAAGGACCACACCACAAGAGTTTGGAAACCAAAGTCTCTGTCAACTTCACGTTCTGCCATGTAAAAGATTCATCAAGTGATTTGAGATATTCAGATATATGCTTCTCTCTGGCAAAACGCATCAGATGGAGAGCAAATCTGCCCAGTTAGGAGAGGCTTTTCTTTCTGCTTTGTATGCTCACATTTCATATGAAAATGCTTTCCATGCATTTAAATAGGGTACTGATGTCATAGGCACTCCAGAAAATCCTCTCAGTGTCTGGCAGTAAAAGGATCATAAATATCACCCCCAAAAATGCTAGACAAGGATAACACAAAGTGCTACAACGACTGCTAAATGCCACAATGATCAAATCAGATGCGGCGCGCCAAGAGGACCCCCTTTGTTCCGGAGCTCTCCTGCGGCACCCAGCCCCTCCCCGGCTGCGCTATTTACACGAGGTGACATCAAGGCAGGACTTAAACCTGGCTCATATCCCTCACACAAGTGGATTCCCACCAGCTTTAATCACACTGCTCCAGCTGGGCAGGAAAGGCAGGAGCAGCCACAGCTTTCGGATTGCTGCTGTTTCTAAATGAAACCTCTCGAAGACGACTCAGGGTGCCGGCCGTGCAGCAGCTACAGGAGTAGATTTGCCCAATTTGGCCGGCGGAGAGGTCCCGGCAGCCCCAGCAGCGGCGACGCAGCACCGGGACAAGCTCAGCAGGCTCTTTCCTGGGATTTAGCAATACCGGGACTAGCTGGTTCAAAGCTACGCCGGCTCTGGCACCACAAGCTGGCCTCACGCGCCGATCTCTGCATCAACATAAACCTCCCCAGCAGGGTATGACCCTCCTGGTGTAATGCACTCTCCTTTCTCTCTCATGTGCCAGTTCTGGTTCGGACAGGAGCTGTCGCTGTCATACTGTTATTGCTCTCGCTGTAAGCAAGTAACTGTGAATGACAGGATCTGGCAAACAGGAATGTAAAGGAAGCAAATGCACACACCCAGCAAGTCCCCTCAAGCAAGACTAGCTGTGAATACAGTATTTTTGGCCATCCCGACCAGCCCAAGGTATTACTTGTTATGCCTGGAACGTATTTGAGCCTTTCTGAGCCGAAAAATCCATTCTGCAACAATCTAACCACTTTCGCTGCAGTAACCAATCGAGACTATAATGACTGCAGCTAGCTGGCACAGCAGGTTATGTTTGGAGACCACTGATTCAGACCCGAAAGGCTGAGAAAAAGAGAGACAAAAAAAATCATCCAAGAAACTGAAGAGTCTTGGGAAAGATCAGAAAGGCTGTGGAGCAGATGAGGGTCTGAGACTCACCGATGATAAATATTGGGGGAGAAGCAGCTTTGGCATCAAGAGTGAACTGAGATTTGTAATCCAAATTTAGAAGGAATCACTGTCTGTGTACTATCCCCATTCTAATTAGATGATGTTCTTGCAAAAAAAAAAAAAAATCAGAAACAACCACAGAGTTGTGCACTGCTCTGTAGACTTGGAGCTATAAGGTGCAACGAGGCTGCAGCTGAAAAGCATCTTTATGATCCGCTGTGCAGCCAAGTGAGTCAGGACCAGTTTACTGCAAAGAAGGGCACTCACAGCACTTTGTAGATGAATCTTGTAGTGATTGCTATCATCATCAAAGATGCAATGGAACTGATTAAAGTGGAGACATGTCCTAGAAAGAATCTGCATAGAAGGATAACAATTAGCAATTTTCCTCAAATCGGCAAAGTGGCACTCACAGGATAAATTAGTGCCAGCAGTTACATGTAGCAATTCAAGAACCACCGAGGGCAGAAAAGAGGCAGCAGCTCCTCGGTCATGTATTTATCAGGAAGTAAAATACATTCTAGAGAAAGTGGATTATCTAGAGATGTCATTTCTCTCATAGAGAAACATGCAATTAAAAAATGAAGATTTTTTTAATATAAAGTATAAGATTTACTCAGCAGCTTTTGAAACTCTGTCTCCTGATTTTGCAGCCATGCTCTGCTGAGGTCTGAGCACAGACGTTGCCTTGCTGGGGAGGGGGGGAACAAAAGAAGCAGAAAACTTACCCTCAAGTGGGACAGGGGATAAAGGAGCAAAGGGGGTTAGGAGGGAGTCATTACCTCCACGTTTCTTTTTTTCCTGTTTTTCAAGAAGTTACAGAAACTTCCCAGCGGTCCTGCTGGGGAGTTCTGCACCCCAGACCTTAAAATAGTGCATGAAAGGATGCTTGAGATGGTACTATGCATATCACCCTTATGTAGAATTGGGACTTAAATGACTTTTCTTTGCCTACAGCAGATGAGATCAGACTGATTATTTAAAGAAAGAAGAAAATTCCCATGTACCAATCCTTTGCTCTCCTCGATACACTCAAAGACCCTGAGGAGGAACTAATCCACTGACCCTTTTATGATGCACAAAGGTTTCATCCAGCCTATTTTACTTTTCCTGTGTTTTTTAAACTGGATCAGTTTCAGTGCTTTCATCACATCAGACTAAATCTGACTACTCTGCCTGGGA
Source organism: Harpia harpyja (assembly GCF_026419915.1). Taxonomy (NCBI): domain Eukaryota; kingdom Metazoa; phylum Chordata; class Aves; order Accipitriformes; family Accipitridae; genus Harpia; species Harpia harpyja. The sequence continues at coordinate 114,569,016 of NC_068969.1, read as the reverse complement.
GAGCTCCCTTGTACAATACCGGGAGACTAGGTTACTCCTCTGATTTAAAGTGGCACTGGAGATGAGGCAAGGAAAATAAATAACTTTCAGAAGAGAAAGCAGTACTTACCCACCTGGCAGTACACCTCTATACCTGCTTTAGATATAGCAAAAGGGCTCATGGTGAGCCAGGCAAGCACAGACTGAAAGGACAAATACTGTCATGGGGAAGAAACTCCCCACCGGAGTCAGTGCAACATCCCTAGTGGTGCTGCTTTGGCTGGAAAGATAAACAAGTTGTGATCTGAGAGACAAGAAACATCACTGCTACAAAATGCAGATAGGATGACACTGAGATAGTTTATCATTCTGTAAGGACAGTTTCAGCCTTCAGGGTTTTCACCCCCTATTTATGGCACTAATCAGGTGCTAAGGCATCAGCTTTAACAGCAACCAGAGGCACTAACAGCAAAAGCCTTCCCATGTATCTACAGTATTTTTGTGCTTCCTATAACACAGGATTCAGATAAAAAGCTTCCCTTTCCTCCCAGAGAATACAGTCTCTTCTAGCAGGGAGACTTGATACTTAGATACGTTGTCAGCAGAATCCTGGATTAATTTGTATGCAAGTCAAAAAATGGAAGGTAATGTACACAGAGATTCTCTTGTCCTCCCTAATTCTTAGTGAGAGGGAACAGGTAGAGAAAAACAAACAGCTTCTCCTAAACCAAGAGGAAAAGCCCACAAGCAGAACTTGAAGATCTTGCTGAAGGTCTCGACCTCAGCCAGTCCAGCCCAGTCTTTCCCCAGGCACAGAGAAGGAGAAAAGGCACATAGAGCCCATGTCCCCTTCCTACCCGAGGGATAGGAGAACGTGAGCCAGCTTGAGGAGTTCAGACAACTTGCTAGAAAAAAAGAAAACAGATAAATTAAGAAATAATATGGCAAAGGACTGCAGTGCAGTTATTCCTGGGATGAGTGATGCATCATAACTGGAGCCCCGTAAAAGCCCAGCAACACAGCCTGCACAAAAATGATTTTGAAGGGTCTCCTTCCACCCGCTATCAGACTCTGTGCAAGACCCTCATTTGGCCATGACAACTTCAGTCAGTAGTATCACCTCTTTGCTACAGAAATGGGACCTTCCCCTCGTTACTGACACCAACCCAGCAGCTCAGGCCTGGCTAGGCATCCAACCCTGACAGCACTGTGCCCAAGGAAGGCTAATCCTGCTTTCTGGACAGCCTTTGCCAAGCTCTGGGTCCCTGCGGCTGTGGGTGTCTTTGCTCATCGGGCAGAAACCAGCTTGGGAGCGTCTCCATTACTCTGCGGTGACTGGAGGTCCCACAAAGCTCTCAGAAGAGGAGGGGACCATTCAAGAGCATGGGAGATGAAAAAAATCAAAATATTCTTGACAATTACAGCTCTTTCTGATGACCCTAATAGGGTATAAAGATGCCTCAGCAAAGAAAAAGAAAAAGAAATAAAAAGCCAAACAAACGAAGTCAAAGCCTCTGATGACCCAATAAGAGCATTTTTTCTGACACAAATGCACAAGTCTGATCGGGAAAAGCAGAGGAAAAAAAAAAAAGAACATTTTCAGCATCTTAGACAACACAGACTCCCAGGACCCTGCCAAATCCGTCTTCTTTAGTAGCCTCCAACAACACCTTGATAACTATCTCCTCTGGTTGCAGCTGTACTGGAAATATCTTCAGAAGAAAGATCTTTCCTTCAGAGAGAACACTACAGAAAACATGATAAAGACGGACTTTCTTCTGTCTGTCAATTCTAAATGCCCTTAAAGATCTTGTGAACTTCAGTGTAGGCAGGGCTTGAATTTAAATGCCAAGTGCAAACGCTGTCTGGAATGTACATCCCCAGAAAACAAAGGAGAAAATACTTTTGGCAAGGGTGTCCAGAGCTGTCTAGTTAAATAAGCACCTCAGGAAAAGAATTAATAAGGTGGAATAATTTTGAGATGGACCGGCAAAGAAAGTACCCTTTCAGAGGTCAAAAAGTGGAGGGCTAATACTGGAACAGCTAAAAACTGAGCGAGTGAGATGTCTAAGAGGAAACCAGAAGTATTTTTAGACATATAGATAACCTGCCAGGTTAGACACTTCTTTTTACTGCTATTTAACAGTTTATACAGCTGGAACATCATCAGAGGACGATGGTGAGATCTCAGCCACAGCCTACTCCTCAGGTTAGCAATTAGGCCATTCTCGCAGCAGGAGAGAGATGTGTCTTCACATCCTCTCCAGCAGGAGAAGGAATTTGAACTTTGGTTTGAAGCATCCAAACTGAGAAGTCGACTGAGATACTGGGTAAAGACACAATGATAGTCCTCCAGCAGTTTTGCCGCCTTTTAATTGCTTTGTTGGGTTTTTTTCATTGAATATTTGATTTGGAGCCCAATGGAACTTTGCAGACGGAGTGAACCAAAATGCTGAATGTTTCCTGTTCCAACAACTGTTCAGTCCTTCATCCTTCTGCATCAGCAAGTGGGCTGAAAAAACCAGTTATTTACAGAACCGTTTACATTAACAAGATGGGAATATATTTTCCACATCTACCCAACCTCCTTCAGCCACCCACTCTATCCCTTGAGCTCTTCACCCACGTATGTGGAAGGTAAGAGGGGAGAAGGAGTGAGGGTGGTGCTCGCTATGTCCTGTAACCATTGCGCTCAAGGGAGCAAGACGCAGCCATCAAGACCTCTTCGCATACAACACCAGGGATACGATTCTGCACACTCCAGCAATCTGGGAAATCTATTTGACTATAGTACCACCTGCTGTCATATAGTCGGTGTTCTGATTAAAAGAAAAAAGGTGAACTTACTAATACCTGTGTGAAGATGGTTTGCTTCTCCATCTCCTTATCAGTGAGTAGAGAATCCCAGTCTAAAACAGACTTTCCAAAGACTAGTTCAGTCAAATATGATTTCCAATTGGCACTTCTATTTGCTTTATTATCTAGGGCATTTTTAAAGCTCTTCTGCTCTTAAAAAATAGTCAAATAAATGAAAGTAAGGAAGCAGAGCTTATCTTTCGACTAGTTGAGTCTAAAGACTAGTTATTTTCCTCACCAATTTTACTAAATACAAAAGGAACCTGAAGCCAAAACAACAAACAGCAGACAGCTATTTAATTAAAGTAATTCCTGCCTAGATGAGGCTCACGCAATGACTCCACTAAATAAGGTTCTGGGTGTTACCAAGCAGAAAAACTAGATGGCTAATAACTATGCAGGAAGGCACACTCAGTTGTAGTAAGGCTCGTGGAAGGATGATGGTTTGTGGCTAGAGGACAAAAGATAAGTGAATGTGGATAAAAAAAGGAGATAAGGAAGGTAGCATTCAAAATGCAAGGCCAAGGAAGAAGTGAAGATATGTGCCAAGACACGAGGAGAGACAATTGAGCTGTAGGGACGTGACAGGAATGAGCAGCGGGGAGATTTGTAGAGGGTTTTTCTCCTGGTTCCAGATCAGCAGTGTGAAAGATTAGTCTGTTTGTCTCCTAACATGTTAAGGAAATCCTTCAGCCAACTTCTCTTGAAAAGAATATTCACAGCCAGAGAAACGAGAAGTGGGAGCCTGGATGCTGGATGTAGGTCAGGGATTAAACCAGAGCAAGGATCTGCCAGCCTGGGGGATGGGAGAAGCGGGGAGAGGGGATCCACCAGCCGGGGACTTGCTCATTTCTCTGCAAATAGGAGGAATTCTTTTTCATTTTCAAGGAAAATTATCAACTCACAGCAGGTATTTATCTAGAATATGATCCATGTCTTTTCTCTATGCATCAGCCTATGTATCTGTAGCTTCACTGGTACAGTGATACCCATACAGATTCTCATCTACTCCTTAGGCGAATATAATTCTTGAACCTTCCCCCAAAGAAAGCAAGCAAGCAAAGGAAAAGCAAGCAAGCAAGCATGATGTCCTGGCCCCGAGGACACTCGCTGGCCCTAATGTCCCTGGCCAGCCTCCCCTGGGCCTGCCCATGGGGGGACCCCATTTCAGCCCAGCCCAGTGGCATCAGTCCCTGCCCCAGCAATGTCCAGATGCAAGAAAAGAAATATATTATGCCACATACAGCTGTAGGGTAAAGAGAGATGGCAACACACACACACACACACACACACAACCTGTTTCCAACCACCACAGTGACGGTGCTGACACCTCTCTTTGAGTGCCAGCTGACATCTGAAACAAAATACCTGGGGAGTGAGAGCTGACACCAGCTCACAGCATCTGAGGCTGCAGGTCTATCCCTTGCTGAGACAATCAGGTTTTTAGGGAAAAGTCATAAAAAAAGATAAATTATAAATTCAGGTCTAGATCAGCTTGTGCACTTTGGCACTGATGATGCATATGAAATAAAAATCTTGAGGTCAAATTCCTCCCTGCTGCAAAAAACAGAAGAAAGGGGTGAAAGAGCCCGGAGAGAAATGAGAGCGCTCAGCTCTCTCCTTGCTCAGTTGGGCTTGTCACAGATTTTCCTCTGTCTAAGCCATATAAGCCGGTCAAACAAAACCAGTAATCAACCAGAAGACGTAAGTAATAGAAACGAATAATAGAATGTTCATATTAACTACGCACAACCACCAGCTTCTAATTTTTACAGTAAATCCATTGTAGGAGTTGACATACGGAGCAAGTTTTACCCCTTTTACTCTCATCCGAGTCCCTGTGTACTTGCAGTAGGGCTGTAGGCGTTAGCAACAGTTACTGACGTGGCTCCTCCAATGACTCCCTTAGAAATGCTGTCAATGTGATCCAGGCCTGTTATGCTAACACAGTATTTCCAGTCTCCTGTAACTGTCCCTGTCACGGGAAAAGGAAGAGTCCCAGAGGAATTACACCACCAGATCAGACGTAGCCCAGGGTCTCGTCTGAAGCAGACAACAGGAGCAGATGCATTTGAAGAAGATCAAAGACGCCTCGCTCTGTCCCTGCTTCATCCTCAGGTGCAATCATTAGAAACCGAAGTAGGAGACTTCATAGCCCGTCTGACATTTTTGTTAGCCTTACCTCTATCAGCTCGGGACACTCAGGCAATGCACGTGCAGCCCAGTGCTGCAAACTGCGAGCGTTATGCTGTGCCTTAAACAGCACTGGGTTTTTAAACGTGACACTATTATAACTACAATAATTCCTGGAACTGCAAACAGCAGCAAAAGAGGCCGGTACGAAAGTAAAGGCCAAGTGGAGATGCGGTTAATTTGCCGGTGCAGACACAGAGGTGCTCTGGCTCTCTCTGCCTGCAGAGGAGCTGAGGAGGGCATCTCCAGCAGCGATACCTGCCTCAGACATCTCTGACGCCGAGTGCAATGAATCCTGTCTGCATCAGGCAAAGCCAGTGAGGAGCGAGGCATATGTTCAAAATAAATTCCTGTGTTCCTACCAGAAGAGCAAACTCTCCTCCTGGCTGCTGTGCCACAACACCCCCATGAGCAAGGCAGGCTGCACGTAGCTTAGCCAAGTTTTTTCCCAACGGCGAAGACTGTTCTGATTAAACCGAGACCAAATTTTGCAGGTGACATGGGTTAGCCACCAAGTTCTTTTACTCATGTTACAGATTTAACCTGAAGGAAATGTCCAAAGCACACTTCAAGCGTGCTGTCATACTCCACTGGCAATTTCAGAGATGAAACCAGACAGAACTGAGATCAAAATGAGATTCATTCCTTAATTTTTAATGTAAGAAAATCAATGTGCTTTAACCAAAGAAAATAAAAGCCTTGAAAAGAGTTCAATAAGAAGCGCTCGTTTTGATGTAAGCACCAATAAACAATATCAGAAAGTGCAGACTGAAGTGAACCAGAATGAGAGGAAATTGTACAATTTTGGGGTGTGTGGCAGTTATAAAACTAAAAAGTTGTGAGCTTTCCATACAGAAATTACCATAAAAAGGATTAAAAAATAAAATGGATCTTTACACCACCGTTTGGTTTCCCTCCTACTGAAGAATTGCTGCGACAATGCCGAAGGTCCCAGCAGTTGACATAAACCCAAAACACATTCGAGGTTTTGGTGGAGCCTAAAGGGGAAGGAGCACAAGGGAGCCCACCCAAGCCAGTGGGCAAATACCACATTTTGCTCTTCTGCTCTGAAGCAACTGACTTCTTAAAAACGCTCTTGTACCTCCCAGGGAGCAGACCCTTAATGCCTGAGATTGGAGCCCTTATAAAATCGTTCAGGGAAGCGGTTGGGGAGCGGAGAAAACTGACACTCCATAAACTGCTTGGAGGATATTTATAATACTCAGGGTCCTTCATGTACTCTTTCTGTTTTATTGATCATAAAAAAAAATCAATCCATAAACTACATATGTATACAAATATAATACAATGACGTTTCTTAAGGGAATGACAGTACAAACTTAAACCAAAATGCATGAAAATGGATCCCGAAACGTATCTGAAGGTCTGCAGGCACTCCCCTGGCCGCAGAGCCAGGCAGCCGGTGCAGCGCGGAGCCCTCGGCAGCTGGCGGCACTGGCATCGGCACCGCCAAGGGCCAAAACTAGGTTAATGCGGTGAGTGAATCAACTCTCTTAATAGATACATGGCTAAGTTCATTGGCAGGGCAATGAGGCGAAGCTCGCGGCGTAGCTCTCTGCAATACGACGGGTCTACAGATAAAAACACCGCAGTCTGCAACGCTGCCAGCTACTTAAATTTTATTGCATAAACAGTCAATCATGGCTTCTTAAAAAAACCCCACCCAAATCCCTTCATTCAGACAGGTTTAATTGATTGCTGTTCTTCAGAGAGAGTTCAGAAAAATGATAGATGTTCTTATCTAAATCCCTTCTTTTAATAGCCCTAAGTTTGCACACTACCAGTAGTATGTATTTATATATCAAAGCCTCAAGTCCTGAGGATTTTTGCTCGACTCTTGAGAAATTTCAGTATTTGATCCTGAACTCAGGATAGAAAATTCACTTGCAACCTCAACTGTAATCATTTAAAGAGAAAGGTATACAGGTGGACAGAAGAGCCGCAATGTAAAGAAGATGTACGCGGGGATCCCGTGGCCAAGCAGGATGCTGCGAGTGGAGGATGGCCACAGCCTCTCCCCTCCGGGCAGCTCCAGCCAAGCCCACGTCAGGCACGCTGCAAACTTACTGTGTGTTACAATAAATACAACACCTAGGGGAAAAGAGTGATTTCTCTGGATTAGAGCTGCAAAGACCCTACGAAACAGTTTCTCGGGGCGGTGTAACTCAGTGGCAGTCTCCACACCGGCTCCAGCAGCCGCCCCACGTAACCCAAGCCCGCACCCACTGCAATTGGGCAGCTCACTTGTGCAGACGAGCCACAGCTGGGCATGCTCTTCATCCCGATTAGGTGTGCTGTGCTGTGCATTTGGTATTCTCTACAACGTCGTTCATAAGACGACTGTCAGCCTTTTCTTTTTTTTCTTTTCCCCCTTTTTTTTTTCCTTCTTCCCTGGCTATCTGTGCCAGCACACGGCTCAGATTGAAATGCTACGGTAACCCATGGGAGCAGGAAATTTATGACACAGAAAACAGTGCTGTTTCAATAACCATTCCATTTTTTTCCCTCGTTTCACATCACAGTGCTAATATTACTTACTTATTTATTTACATGGACCTACTCTGTATATATATTCTCCTAGTCTCAACAGTACTGTAGAGCAACAATTTTTTTCTCCTCTGAAGTCTAAGATGAAAATATGACCTGACTAAAAATGTTGCATTTAGTACACTTCAGCTGCAAAGATTCAGAAAATGCAAAGAGAATAAATTTACATTATGGTAGGATTAACAGCTAATTCATTCGATTAATTCCAGATTTTGGTGTTTATCTGGGTATAGTCTTCTACTCAAAAAAACCCTCCACAGCTTCACATCCATGTTTTCACAATGATTTTGATTTGTGCGTAAGAGACGGATTTACTAGCAGCTTTGTTGCCTCTTTTATTTTTTTTACCTGTCTCTCCAGTCTTAATCTCCACACCTTAAAAACAAATAAAAGAATATTAATATTTCTGGATATCTCTCTCTGCATTTCAACAGTGTAAGCGCAAAACATCATCTCTAATCCCCCTTTATTATGTCTACTGAGATTCTTTTGACTCCCCTTGTCTCACATCTTCACGACCTTCAATATACGCCTCGTATTTTGTCCTCTTACTGAGGACTTACTTACTGAGATTGGAGGTAGAATGTGTCATTAACATAACGATGTTGAAAAATATTTTTGTGTTACAGACAAAGACCTAAGCGATTAGCTTTTTCGGATACCACTCAAATCTATTCTACACTTAATTTTAAACATTTTTTACCCCAATAGGTTGAATTGGGCAACTCTTAGAAGAAACCAGCCTGCTAGGCACGTACCTCTATTCTTTTAGAATCACAGAATCATTTAGGTCAGAAAAGACCCTTAAGACCATCGAGTCCAACCGTTAACCTCACACTGCCAAGTCCACCACTAAACCATGTCCCTAAGCACCACGTCTACACGTCAAGAGGTGACGGGCCACCCTGCTGCAGGGGTGCTCCGCCAGACCTCCCGGTCCCCGCTCCCATCCAGCACCCCTGCCCCGCCAGTGCTCCTCTGCCACGATCAGGAGGCAGCGGCAGCGATGTTTGACATTTTTCTTTCCTTCCAGATCGACTTTCCATTTCAAAGCGCGGCGGGCGCGCCGTTGGTCTCCTGCTCTCTGCATTGTTCTGTCTTTCCAAATCACCATCAGGTTAGTTTGCTTTGCATATCATTTCCCCTCTTGGAGATCCTGAGACATCATCACAGGTAATGGATGCAGTCCAAAACGCCTGGTTGCCACTGGGATCGGGGAACGGCTGCCGTGTTGAGCTCAGAGATTATCCAGCCCTCAGACATTATAATTGGTAATATTCAGATGCCGTATGCCTCTTTTTTTTTTTTTACCACAGATGAGATGACATTTGGAAAAAAAATTAAAAAATAAAGACAGCTATGAGTCCAGATGGCTTGAAACCTACAATAAGGATGAAAAAAAAATGACAGATCTGTGGGGAAAGAAAGGAAGGAAAGGATGACAGGGAAAGAAAAAACAATGCAGACCTGACTGGGTAGGTAGAGCATGGAGTGAAAGAAACCTGTCGTATTTAGCAAGCCAAGCACCATAAATCCAAGAACACCCTCTTAAAACACACACATTTGTACCCGTATTTGTAAGCTGATGAGAGACATAGCAAAAATACTAATTTCATGGTGTGATCATAGCCTCCAATCTCTAAAACAAGCCAACTGGTATCCTCGTCTCTATTGTGAGTACAAGATTGCGTTAGAGGGAAACACAAACCAGTGAAATGTCAAGAGCAATTAACTGCTGCATTTTTCACGCAACACAAAATGGGAAAATTTTATAGGGCTCCTATAATTAAAGTTAATAAAAATGAATATACAATTCCCGGAAGGACTGTAGGTGATACAAGTTTCTCTAGCCTCAACGTAGCCATGCCCTCCCCAGTTACCTGGTGCTCCATTAAAACACTGGAAAATGTTCTTTTGCCACATTTCCGACAGCTCTGGAGCTGAGTTTTTGAGCCACCCAGGAAACTCTCAGCAGATTTCTCTTTGTGAAATCTACTTTAAAGCAGCTTGCTCCTCACCACTGAGTGACCCTTTATTAACTCGGCAATGGTGGCAGCAGGCTGAGCAGGCAGAGGAGTGACACAGAGCGGGGACAGATGAAACGCTGAGCGGTGTGATAAGGTGCAAGACGAGGTTTTGGACCGGGCTCCTGGGGACGGGCTGTTTGAAGGCAAATGATGCTTTGTTTGTCACCGAGGTCTGACACGAGCCCTTCGCTCCCGCCTGACCCCGGACAGCTCATGTATTACTGCATGCTACAATTTAATGACTTTAAAACGTCCACAGAAAGCTAAAGAAGAGGAACCGTCAGCAAGTAGTGAATTTACCAAAAAGAAGCCAGTGTGGGCAGTCGGGAAACAACTTGTGTTTCCTACTGCATTTGAAGGAGAGAATGCAAAGAAAGAAAGGAGGCGAACAGAAAGAAGGTGATGTCAAGGCTTCTTGGTCTCGTCATGGTGCTGGCTTCCTTCCTCTGCCTATGGGAGCACAAGCCCTTCTCTCTCCTGCTCAGGGAAATGTCACCATTTTTAGGCTCTGAGATATTTTGGGTGCTGCTGGCAATGCCAGATACCCTGCAAAACTCATTGATCCCAAGTCCAGGACTTTAATTTCCCATCACGCAGGAGAGTAGAGGGACAGGGAGTTAACCCTCTTCTCAATACTCAAACAACTGGAAGTGGAAAAGCTCTGTGGGAAGAGCCACGAAGGCCCCTCTGCTCCCAGAGGATTTGGGGCGCTTCCAGATGGGGTGGGGGACCGGCCCCATCCCCTCGGTGTGTCCCACCACCACGCAGCCCCCAGCGCCGGCTGTCAGAGGAAAAGCACCGGCTCTCTCCCCATCTCTTCAGTGAGACATTTCTGCAGTCCTTCATTTCTCAGAAAGGCTGAGAGTGTAATAAGCTGGTGTGAACGGAGCAGAAAATTTCTTTTGACGTTAATTGAATTTTTCAGGTGTTAATTTTTATCAGGAAAGAAAAAAAGATAAATTTTAAATCTGGTTTGATCCAACCCCCTTTTCTTTCCTTTTTAGCTGCTGAACTAGGACTGTTGTGATGCAAACGCTTCCCCACTGGAGAAGGCCCTGTGGATTCTGCTGCGAGTGAGATCCCCGTACGGCAGAACAGAGGACAGTGTCTATTAACCCAGGATATCTTTCCAATTTCCATCTCTTATTCTGCTAGTATTTTTAGAAAGCACTTAAATCTGTGTGAATTTTTGATCTGGGCTGTGAGGAAATACCTCCTCCAGCTGTGCCGGCTCCTTGGGAATACCTGCAAGAGGGAAGCCAGAGCCAGAACAGTGACCAAAGCCAGGCAGAGACGCAATCTCCCCGTGGGCTTGTCCACTGTGCATCCCGCAGAAGAGCGGGCTGTGCGACGGGAGGCGTGGGCACTCAGTACCACGTACGCCGTTGTTTTGCATGCAAAGCCGCGGTTTTACCTTTACATGGACAGAGCAGAGAAATACCCAAATTTTGGTACGCTTCCACCTCCAGAATAACCTCGCAGCGTTGCTCCCGGCTTTGCTTGAAGCAGCTTCACTCCCGGGAGGGCTGTGGGAGTTCATTCCTGATACAATTCCCCTTTCCTCATTGTTCTTCACGACTCAAACCCACCGCCACGCCAGTACAGAGCTCCCACAACCTCCCCGTCAGCTCGGGCAGCCAAGAGCTGCCCAACCTGAAAACCAAAGCCACGTTGGCTACCTACAGATGAGCCTTCACCCACAGTCTCCTTGGGTCAGCAGGTGGAGAAATGCTTCTCAGCAGACAATCCTTTGGCTAAGAACATCATTAAAAAAGATGGAGAGAGACACAAACAAATCTCTTTCTTGGTGAACCTTGATTATTCCTTCTTACGATGCAGTTGACACAAGCGGCTCCATATGCAGCATGCCATCAAACAGCATTTGTCCCAGAACCGCTCTGAAGCGGAGTACAGAGTGCCACATGGTGTCCTGAGCCTGCTCGGACATGTATTAACAGCAGGAGACATGGATAAGCTAGTGTGCACTGCAATCTCCCTTATCAATTCCTTTTTCCTTTTTCTTTTTTTTTTTTTGTCTTTTTCTTTTTTTCTTTGATGTTGTCTAAAAAAAGCCAAACGGCAATATCAAACAGAACAGACCTTTCAAAAGGTTTTGATAACAGCAGCCTGCTGAGTCCTTTTTAAATGCAATTATTTTATGTGGGACTAATTCAGAGATAAAAGTCAGCTCTGTCAATAGAGCTTAAATCCATTCCTTGCAAAACAGGCCCTTGAATTACTCCCGTTTTGAATAAACTCGTTGATACGACACGTTCACTGGATAGTAGCGGTGAAATGACCCATCGTGAATCCCACTGCCATGCACCTCGCAGAGCCTGGATTGTCCCCAGGGAAAAAAAAAACCTGCAACGGCTTAACCTGGCTTGTGATGTGGCAAAGCAGAAGGAAGCGAGAGGGCCTGCGCGGCCGCTCGGCCATGGGGCTGCTGCTCGGAGCAGCTCCTGCTCTCCGGGGGTCCGGGCAGCATCAGGGGCTCTGTAACCACCAATCGCATTCAGATTTAGGGCTTAAATTTAGCTGCTACTTGCAAGGACAGAGCACGGCCGTTTCTCATGCTTTGTTCGGAAAGACAGTATAAATGGGCCACTTATGAGAGCGCTTGTTATGTACAAGTACTCGTACATTTGAGGATGTACCGGCACTTCTTAATTTACTCTTCAGCTACAGTTGAAATCCTCTTCTGTCAGGCAGGTTTTCTGTGTAAAACCTAGTTTGTACCGATTTCTGGGCACCTTGCCACCGGAGCTAGATTATACACAAACAAGCATGCGCGCACACACATAATCAGGGCCTGCAATCACATATTTAATCAGGAATGGATTAGGCAACCTTTCCAAAGTTCAAGCTGCAGACTGAAATAAAGAACCACCATGCTGAAAAAAAAAAAGGTGTTATAAATGGGTTTAATGGACTTGGCATTAGGGATGCAAACTCGCGTCTTTACCCAAACGGTACTTTTAAACCCCTTTTCCGGCTGTTTCTTTTAGAAGCAATCAACCCTGGTTTACACCAGCTTGCATTTCAGTGTTAATAATATCAGTCTACAGAGTTTTAATTAAAGGAAGATCCTCCTGTAAAGAAATCCCATGAGTATTTTAACAGTGCATTCACTAGAGTCTTTTGCTGGCTGAGAGACAGCCAAAGGGGTTTCGCATTGCCAGCGGACAGTAACGCCTACCAGGTTAGGCATTACTACCTGCTGCGACCCAAACTACCTGCTGATGTCTGGGCACGCACATGTCCGTGCAGTGACGAGTTCTGGTAGAAAGAAGGCATAATAAAGAACAGAAAAGGCAACACATGGGAACCGAATTGCCACTGTCTGTGAAATACTTCAGCAGAGCATTTTAATTAAACAATTTAATTATAGCTAAATTAAAACAATAAAAAATCAGTTCCTTGTGGTTTTGGCAAAAGCTACTTAAGAGTTTTGATCTATTTTCCTTTCTTCTCAGGTAAACATCTTAATCCCTCACTGGTGTAAATATAAGATATACTCTTCTACATTGATCTTCAACTGCAAAGAAACATCATTCACGCTTCAGTATTTTTGTTCATTATAATTCTGGTTTTGCCGTAGCAAAGCTTTCCTCTCCCCCCGGAGCAGACAAGCTCTCCCAAAGCCAGGACATCTGCCCACCCCAGCAGTCACCAGCCTTTGCACGGGCTGGGGCAGGGCAGGGCGAAGGCTCCATCCCCTGCGGGGACCTCCGCTCACGGCAGTCGCCCTCTGAGTCGGACCGAATGACCTGAGATCTCAATGAGGCTGATCAAGCCAAGACAGCCCTTGTACACCCCAGCACCCGCAACTGTTATACGGATGACGGTGGAGGTTACAACCCACCTCGTCCTCTACCACCCGCTTATGGCCCGGCCACCAGCCATGAATCGGTCTCAACCCTTTTTTCCCACCGACACCATCTGCCTCCGCAACAACCCCAGCAGCTATGACCAGAAGTTCCTTTCCTGCTGCGCAGAGAAGCACTTCTTTATCTCTATTTTTGATTAATACACCTTTAATTTCTTCTCCCAGTCATACAAACCAGCGAGGGCCCAAATACTGGCCCAAAGATGCAGAACAACAGGTAACACCAAACCCAAAACTAAATGAGTCACAATTTACCAAGCCCGCCTGGGTGATCTGACCCCATGGCGTTTCCCTGGGGCTCGCATCAGCCACATTGGACTCTCCTCCTGTATTAGGGGACTTCACCTCCCACTCTTTACCCACTCAAAACTCACCACTGCCTGCAGTGGGAACAGTGAAAAGGCGAGGAACAGGGAAACGTGCCCCGCGTGCAATATTTAATCCCACGCCTTAGACATAACCCGAAAACCCCACAGATTTGCCATTTACAGGGAAATCACTGAAAAGCAGTAGTATCTTTGTTGCCTCACCAAATAAGATTTAAAACAGAGAAAAGCATAAGTTGGTTCATTTTGTTATTAAAAACAGAGCCGGTATTCTTCAGCTGTTTTCCAGCTCTGCAGGCTTTCCAAGCACTGACTGCTGATGGATTCCAGCAAGTCCTCCCTGTTGAGTGAATGATTATTATTCACACAGTACGGTGAGGGAAGTCGTCAAGGCTAAACTCTTCAATCTCTAGTGTCAAAAAGTTGGATAAACTCAGGATTGCTGAGGGCTGGCAGCTCCTCTTTAGAGGAGCTTTTTATCGCAGCTGAAATGGGAACCACGCTGCCCTTCGCAGCCTGGGATTTCTAGACTGTCCGATTTGGGCAAAAGCACGGCTGGAGCCTTGATCATCTGGGTTGCACCGAAAAACAGCCTGGAACAATTCTTAAATGCCCGGAGCAGAATGAATCCAAATGGTGTCGCAAGCTCCCAGTAAAATTATTGGACGTTGCCCATTTTTGGGCTGCAGCCGTTCCTATCTGTCCAGGCACGGAGCAGTGCTACATGCATCTGCTACCCATGTGCCTCCGTTTTTTTTCCAGCCTTCAGATATATTTGGCATATCGTTCGGGTATCCATAGCAGTTACTGTAAGAATGGGGCTATAATTTTTAAGACAGTCTCATTTATGAAAAGCTGGAAAAGAGACAAGTCAAAATAGAGCACATAAAATACCCAGTAGCTAATTTACAATCTTTTATTTCTGGATCTTAGATGCATTTGCTTCATAACAAGAATATATTCTCTGCTCCTCTCTTTCCCCCATTTTCAATTTCCTGGGTTACTAAAGTTGAAAAATTCATTAATGAAAGCTCTTTGCATCCATAACTCAGGACATAGAGCTTCTTTTCAAACCTGGCAATAAAGCGTCATTTATAGCTGGAAAGAGTTAGGGCTGGTTAGATCAAATACCAACCTAATCCCACTGAAAGAAACAATGTTGCAAAAGTAATTGCTTGTTAGTAATCACCCCCCAGCTGCAGCACTGTATACTGCTGCCTTTGAGGAGCACGATGCAATGTCAAAGGAGACGCACTGATAGAAAGAAAATACTCTGGAAAACCAGAGGAATCAATTTGTGCTTAAAATACATAATCCAGCAAAGGAACTGGCAGGAAGAAAACTTGCCCACAATGTGATGCTGAAGGAACCCAATGTGCTCTGGACTTGGGTGAAGCAAGAATACAAAAAGACACCTCGATAGCTTTTCTTCATTTTGAAAGATCACATTCAACCTAGATGGGGAAACTTATCACTGGCATGTAAACCGAGACCAAGATTTACTCCAGCTCTAGTTCAAAGGAATATGTTTATATCCAAAGGTATAAGGGCAGAAACTGCTACCAAGCTGTAGCAGGTACCTTCACCGACTTCCCCGGCATGCAAACCTTGTCTATGCTGCTTCTCGCTGGTGGCCACGGGCACAATTAATGCAGCATTTCCAGACTGACTTTGTGTTTATTCTTGTGCCAAATACAAAAAAGAACCAAACTTTCATCTCTATTTTTTTTTCCATTTGATTTTCTGTGTGTACATTGATAGACAGCACAAGGCATTGAGTGTAAATACTGTCCCTACATCTATTTTCACAGTTAGGATAATATAACCACAACATTTTGCTAGGGTATATTGCCACTCAAAGTGTTTTTGCCTATTGACTGTCGGATTGAGTGATGGCAAGAGAAACAATCTTACTAATAGAAATGACACCACACCTTGATTTTCTCCCCTCCTGTTTCTTCTGAAGTATCAGAATTAGAATAAATCCACCTTTCCAATGATTTCAGTGGGACAGACGGAAAAAAGAGTGCACAATGGTGCAATAATTACCATTTCAGCTTGTTTACACACATGCACACATAGACACACACACTTGCACACTTCCTTTTTCCCCCCTAGAAGTCTTCTGAAACAACCAACCCGCTTGGTCTACGTCTGGAAGGTCAGTTGCTTAATGATGCATGCTTAATTGCAATTCATTACATCTCAGCGCTATGTAAATTATTCCCCTCTTGCTTTAAATAGACTAAAAGGTTTTAGTAATCCTTTGCATTTAAGTGAACAACGCTGAGTTTTGCTATCTGGGGCTGCAGCTCAGGTCTGTGTCTCCGTTCCTGAAGGGCTCGGGGAACAACCGTGTTTCCACCCCTCTTCAGCCGTTCTCGCTCAGCTTGAGCATCCCACCAACCTTGTCCTTCCTCAGATATACAGGACTTCTGTTCTTCAGGAAAATGCCTATTTTTAGCTCACAAAATATGGTATAAATCACCGTGTGGGTCAATGCTTGCTAATTACCCATGACTAAGTCCCAATTTAATGTGTACTGACATAGAGATTTCCAAATAATAATGCCTTCTCCCTTGCTGCATGACAGTCATAAAATACGCATTAAAGAGGCCTTCTTTTAGGAGAGCAGGTGCTGAGACTAAGCACTGACAAAAAGGCACTTCTGGGGTGTGAAATACGTTATTGAATTAGCAGCGAATGCATTAGTTAGGTCTGAGTTATGCTTTGAACATCTAGGACGCATGCAGCCATGCCAACTCCCTCCTCACCCTTTCAGTCCATCTTCAGGGTGAAAATTTCACTTGTCGCCTGCTGAATAGAATATGGGGATAGAAAGGGGCATGGAGAAAGCGGTGTGAAGAAGGATTAGAGTCATGGGATGTTGTGAGGTTTGAAGGAAATGGACTGTGACGAAAAATGAAGGTTATGTTGCATGTACGGAGAAGGTGAAACTATCAGGCTGCTGTTAGCGTGCAAGGGGAGACTGGTCCCCAACGCCCTTGTTGCAGCAAGTCGGAGAGACAGGACCTGTTCCCAACTCAGTGGGTGACCTCAGGCGAGTTTATTCTCTCCTCGATGTAGTAAATTATGCTTTCATAAAATCCCATGCCCCCAAAACACCATTTAAAAAAGAAAACCCAACTTTTAAGGCTGCTAAATGAAAGCAACGCAATTGTCTATCACTTCATCTAGAAACCCCAAGCAGTTAAAGCCAGGGAAATGAATAGTTAATGATACCATAAATCTTACGCTGCCAGGTAAACATAAACACATTTTTTCTTGTCATGTGTGAAGGAATAAATGTTTTATCACACCTTAACTCTGCTACATTGAATTATTTCCCCATTATTATTACTATTTTAAGGCAAGTATGTATTTCCTCCCAAAGAGGCTCTGTTAGGAACGAGTTACACAGTTATTTACTTGTGAATAGACAGTGCATCTTCGGTGAACTCCTTCTGTGGAGATTTAGGCATGTTCAAAATAAGACTAAACAGACATTTGTCTGACAACAGTGACTGGAAGTTGTAAGAGAGACTCCCTGGCTATTTAGGAGGTGAGACATGAGAGAGCAACACAGGTCCATGGATTGGCACTTCTTGCGTGTGCTGGAGGAGAAGACGACACGACAACTTGTGTGCAAGAAAAGAGCTCTGGGGCTTCTCTCTTGTAATACCCCACAGTGCTCAGCAGCAACAAATACCTACAGACAGGTGTTTTGCCTGTGAAATTGGAGAAAAAAGAATCTGCGTATTTCTTAGGATAAACTCAAAAGAAGTGACCAGGTTTTGGAGCCCTTGTGAGTAGGTGCACCTCTTGGCTACAGCTGCTGCATGTGTCTTGGGTGCTGAGCGGTACCCAAAGGACTGCACACAGAGAAAGGTGGTGTATAAGCCACGGGCAGCCCGAATGAAGACTGTACGATCCCATTTCCATGATGGTATAAAAGAAAGAGCCTCTTCAGGGAAGCAGGGGAAATAATAGCTGTGAAATGGCAGCTCCATTTCTGCCTGGAAAGGGCACGCTCCCATCTTGGGGGAGCACTGAGTTCCTAACTCACCTCTGCGTTCAGGGCACATCACGTGTAACTTTCTGAGGCTGCACAGAGAAAATTTTACCACCTTTGTAAAACACTTTGAAATCTGAGTGAAAACTATTATTTAAGTGCAAAATATAATTACAGTGAAGATCAGCATGTAGAATGCTGCTGGGAAAAGGGGTGTGACATTACTCTTAATAATTAGGCAGAAAAACACAGAGGAAATGGATTGTAAATAAAAAAGGAAAGAAAGAAAGAAAGAAAGAAAAGGATAAATTAAGCTTAACTAGCAGAAAAACCCTTTCAGAGACCGGTTGGTATTGTGTCTAAACCAGCAAAGCAGAGTTGATCTAAGCCACTAATCCAGTGTGCATCATCTGGACCCTTTTCTCAATGTCTTTATCTGCAACATACAGGCTAATAATTGTTATGAATTTTTGATAGGCACAAGTAGCAATACGACAGCTAGCTTTGATTTACTGTCACGTATACTTTGAGAATTTCTCTAAAGCACTCTCAGTTCTTTGTGTGAAAGAACTGCTGCAGAGGTGCAAAGTATTATTATTATTATTATTATTATTGTGCAGAACATTTCAAACACTGTACAATAAAACTTGTGGCCAGCAAACTAGTTCCCAGAAAAGCAAGCCTTTACAGCAAAATTGCATCAACTAATGAACTCCCCACAAAAAAGAAATAATTGGATTGAGAGACAGCTTCACACGAAGGGGTGGACCACCAGAGTCAGTCAGATGAAGTTCATACTCTCCCAAGCATACAATATAGATGCCACTGATCTCTACACAGTACGTAAAAACAGTTAACTATTAACTATTAATATTAACTATATTGAGAACTTTTCATTACAAAGAGGCTCTGCAAAACCTTTTTATAAGGTAACCAAGCTAGATAGCTAAAATTATACAAGGCAAGCCCCTCCAAGCTCCTTTTGAAGCACTGTCAGGTATCACTTAGGTACCATCATGATTCTTTCCATGTATTGGGTGCCATACAGGAACCAGAGGACGAGGGCAGGCACTTGTAGGATTAAGGGTAACAGCCTGAGCTTGTAGGTCCAGATTGTGAAGTCCTGCAGGCTAATTTTTCCCAGCGTCTGGAAGGTTTGCACGATCATCATCATGTTGCGAACAGTCCCTACTGCATTGCCACAATTAATCCACTCCAAGCCTTTCCCTGCCTATAATCAGGTCAATTCCACCTATATTGAGACAGATAATTACTATTTAAGGGCTTTTTCTCCACGGCTCCCTACAGGTTTTGAACAAGCAGACTCCCTCCAACCCCTGGAATATCTTGTAGGTGGTGCAGACCACAAGCATGCGTGCATCCAGGGTATGTGTGCTCAGGACATCAGGAAAATGCAGCCATCCAGCATGTTTTCCTCCCCAGTAACGCTTCCCAGGAAAGCTGCGTTTCTAGTAGCCCCTCAAAGAGATTTCAGTCCAGACTCTCTTAGCAACACCTCATCCACCTAGTCATTTGAGAGGTGACGCAGGGCAGGGGGGATGTAGCCAACGCTCCCCAGGGCCTCTCACGGCACAAGTTGCTTTTCCAACGAAAGCCTTCCTCCCTTTTCTGGATGCTGTGCGCTTTCCTGAGGCTTCCAAGGACTACGTGGAGCCACACGAGGCTATAACTCACATGATGAAGTCCAACCCAGTTAGCTTATGTGATATGAGTTCCTCGACTACGCCGGCCTATTGATTAGTTTGTCCGAAAATGCTGCCTCATTTATTACGGTTTGATTTAAGCAGATAGAGCGCACCAGAAAGGTCACTCATTTTTATCTGTTCCTAGCAAACAACACCCCCAATTCCATTACTACTATTTCCAAATCAATGCTGCTTTACTTTTCCCTTCTGAGCCTCTGGAGCATAGCTAGGATCGATGGTGCTTGTTCTGCCTTCAGTGTGTGAAACATTGCTCAGACGCTGTTGCAGGGAAAGGCTGCTCCTCCGCTCGCTGCTACATCAGAGATGCCACCTCCCATTTGCTCATGCAAACACAGGCAGCTCGATAATGAATGCCATATTCAAATGCATTTGTTAGTGGTTTGATCCTCAGAACAGACTAAAATATTTCTGCTAGAAAGGTGTCATAGGTTTTTTTTTTTTTTCCCAAGAGCCTTAAAAAGTAACAAAACCAAACCCTTCCCCATCCCAAAATGGACACTGCCAGGATCCATTTTTGCAAAACATTAAATAACCACATTGGTAAATACTCTCTGCTCACAGAAGACACAATTCCCAGTTTGAGCAAAATGAGAAGTTTGAAAATGGGTCACAATTCCAAAGCAACATACTGGAAGTAAATTTTCAAACTTTCTGCGCAATTACCTTCCATCTCTACCTTTTTCATATTTAAACCCAACCCTATGTTTGGCTCTCAGCAACAAAAGCAGGTTTAGGATATACGAGCTGCCCTTGGCTCTTGCAGGTGAGGAGGAAGAAGAGGGATTATCTGCATCGCTGGTCCGTGCCGTTTGCTTGGATTACAGTCTATTTTGATACACTATCTTCAATGTCATTGTCATTTTGAAGCTAGTAAAAAACCTCTCTGGGTTGTTCTTTAGTCCCTAAGTGGTATTTAAGCACTTTTTTTACCCCACCGCTACATTACACATTAGATAACGCAGCATTTGCTCCACAGTCAGAAGGGACTTGTTTTTCAACCAGACTGCCATGCACATCTCGAGCTGGGATGTTGCTTCCCTGCTTTCTCACCAAACACCAGTGACACCTTAGCAGCTGTCCGTCCCTTCCCAGCTCTCATCCCGCGCTCAGGGATAGAGCCCCAAGCGAAGCACTCCCGTGTAGACCTGTTACCTCCCGCCTGCTGGTGCGAGCACTGGAGGGGAAGAGATGTGCAAATCCCCCTCTCCCTTACTCAGCCATTTTTTAATTAACCTCTCGATATAAAAAAGGCTAATCACAGTTACCTATGCTGAGTCAGAAGGCTCTTTAACCACCAGCCAAGAACTCTAGAAAAGTCTCTTTCTGAGCACCAAATGCAATCACTACCACGTCTCAAATTCCCATCCCAGTTCACTTCTCGCAATTCATTAAGTGCCGCAGCTTTGCCATTGGGCAGTACCAAAATCCAGGTTCCCTTCCCACTCGGACCGAGGGCTCCAGCCATCTCCCTCTCCCTGGGATCCTCCCAGCACCTTTCAGCTCCGCATCGGGTTTTTTTTACTGGCCCTGTTTTTCCCTTCGGCCCCTTTTCATCCCGAACGTGAAGCCGTCACTGTGGGTGACACTCAGAGAAAGGTTGCTTTATTTAATATATGTTTTCCACCAGTGCTATGCAAGTTAAATCAAAGTTTGGGGGGACCTGAACTTAATTATACATACAAGCCAATGTATGCTGGGAAGATAACAGTCCAGGTAAGCAAAATACCCGTAACTTCATGTATATGTGCCTTCTAGGGGTATTTTTGGAAAATTGGGAATTTTCTATGAAAGGAGCTAAATTGGGGCTTCTCTGTGAGCAGAGGAAGAAGGAAAAGAGGCACACGGGGCCGAGCCGCGGGCAGCAGGATCAGTCCATGACCGTGAAAAGCAATGAGAGAGCAAAGCTCCCTTCACCGTTGTTCAAATAAATAGCATAAAACCCCAAACAAAAAAATCTAGCTGCATTCCCACCCGGGGCGAGCTGTAGCTTCAGGGCTCGTGTCCAGCAACCGAGCTGACAAGCAGCTCCTGTTGATGCCAGCACACACACACACACATGCACACGTGCACGCACACACACACACACGCAGCACATCTGAACTAATTGGCTGGCTCTGCTACTCTGTGCAGACAGCAGCTGCATGGGTAATGGTGTTACTATAATCAGATGTTATAAATCTCCTGATCGGAAACTACAGAAAGTTATTTAGTCAGAATAAAATGTGCTCTCTTCACCTCCGACCTGCGCACGATTCCTGACACTCTGCAACTCTAACCGCAGCACCAGCCCTTATTACAGCTGCAACATGGAAAACCAACTGCAGATGTTGCAAGGCGGTGAGGTTTTGCTCCTTTACGCTGCTGTGCCCTCTCACTGCCACCGCAAAATGCCTTGCAGGGTTGCTGCTGAATAATGCAATTACGGAGTCAAGTAACTAGAGAGGGAGAGCGAAAAGCAAGAGAAACGCTGGAGTTTCGGTGATGTTGTGACCGCGGCAGGGATGGAAGAAGCAAGGCAGCCGTTCTCGCCAGCAGAAAGTCAGGGGAAGATGTTCACCAGCTGTTATGGGACTGCACGGGTGAGCCTGCGTGCAGGGACGGGGCGGAACGGGATGGTGTGGCACTGGGGCTGTCTGCAAAGGCAGCGAGTGGAGAGCTGCTAAAAGAAGGCAGTGCTAACGTATGTGGAGAGAAAAGCAGGAAGGTGTCAGAAGTGGAAAAGGTCACTCATATGAGACATGGTAATTCACCTCACTTCATGGTGCCGCTTCGATGAGGAGCTGAGTCACCCTCCGCTCCCCGCCAGCGCCGAGGGGGAGCCAGCACTGCCCACCACCACGGCCCTGGGCTACGGCGGAGCCTGCATACCCCCAATTTCTGCATCTTCATCGGGTGTCCCAGAGTTCCCCAGATCAGCTATATATCCCCTGGTAACACACTTGACCCTGACAAAAATACCAGCTAGGGATCCATAAAGCTGTGGATCCTTTCCTTCTTCGTATCTCTACTTCCTCATGTCATGCCTGCCTTTCCAAAACAGCTCTCTCAACACCGTCCTAATCACTGTAAAAGAATGGGTGCATCTGAAGGAAGAAACTGCTGTGTTTATTAAGATACTTTACATAGCAAAATAACAAACTGCTCAGGAACATCCACGGCAGACTACAATGGCATAACACTTATGCCACAGTATGATGGTAAGACGCACGCTGACTGCCAGTGCTTATTGCCCACATGTTTCATGGCTCCCCATCCCTTGCTATTTTTCTAAATTGATTTTACTGCAAACTGCAGAGGAGTTTACCTCCTCTACGGGCAAAAAAGCCCAACCAAGAAAGCAGCACAAAACTTTAACCAGTGCAGCAGGCAGGCCTATGGTAAATGTTGAGGTGAGAAGCTGAAGTGCTGCTGTGGCTTTGATGCCTTCTCCACCAAAGGAACCACCAAAGGCATCGTTGATCGCCCCTGCAGCTGAGGAACTGCATGGCTGCATCTTCCAGCCCTTTATTAACCTGATATTGCGAGGACAGGGAGATCAAATGTCTGAAAAGGGAAGGACATGGCAATGAAGAATGTTGTTCCAGCAGAATTAAGGATGTTTATTCCCCCTCTGTCATCTGAGCAGTGTGTGACACACCGGGCACAGCTATGGCCTGCTTGGAACGGAACTGTGGTGTAGAAGTTCTCAGCTGCTATCAGTGTTCATCAACTCCCCTCCTAAAAACGCACATACCAGATACAATTTTTCTTTTGTTTTTGATCTTGAGGACCAGTGAAGGGATAGTGTAGTTTGGATGCTGGGAGAGAGAACTGTCTCTTAAACATGAGTTGGTGAATTAATATTTAAAATGAGTGATGGAACTAAACAGACCAAACAATGTGTTCCTCACACTGCTCTCCGACACCTCCCATTTCTCTAACTTGCACCTTGCCAAGTAGGCTGGAGTCACACCAGAAATAAACTCTGACACAATACAGAACAAACCAGACAGAGCAGAAGCACAGCCACAGACATCACTGCAGGGCCAGGCTTGAACCTGCAAGGTCTTAGGGACAACTTTCCCAGACAGACAGACCACCCCAGCACCTAAATAATAATTAGGCCATGTTTAAATTTGCTATTTTGATATGCTTGGCCATGTGACATGCTGTTTTAGCAGCACTATGACATCAAAGTGGGAAAAGAACAGAAAATTTCCACCATTTGGGTACCACTGAAAAGTTTTCACCTCAAAAATCCTCCACCACATCACACAAAAGCATGTCTTCCCTACTGCAGTAGCCCGTATTTTGCTTTTCTTTCATTTCCAGTTCCATCACTTGTATTATCTTCTCCTCTTGTCATTTGTTTCCCTCCAGGTTGCCCTTCCTTTTGCTGGTTGCTCTCTGTGCTGATACAGCACCTATTGTTATAAATCATTAAAGTTTGACTACACTGTTAATATTGGTATTCATGTAGAGTTGACACTTTAATAGCATCCGCATGCAGAGATGCAGCATAGAGATTTCCTAATGGTTTGTGTTACCTTTGTTAACATGATTGCTCCTCATTTAACTACAAACCTGAAGACATTTGCCAGTGTGGAGCTCCTGTCATTAGGTGGAGCAATATCAATATTTCAGTGCAGTGAATTACATGCCCAAAGTTCAGTGAAATTAGCTAATATCTACCCAAACTCTGCCACCGGTCACGACACACACATGGTTACCTGGGACCTCTGCTTCTGCTACTTTACTGAATCCTTCCTAAAAAGTTATTTTTGTCATTGTGACAATAAAATGCTTCACACCGGTGGGGTTGTTGGATATTGCTTGCTGTGCAGCTATTGCCTGTCTAATGGATCATTTTCTTCTGCCCTGCTTTCCTCCAGCCACTTGTGACACAGCCTATGTTTCGTCCTCATTTAGCACACAATATTTTTACATGGAGGATGGCTACTTCAAATATATGTGTTCCTTAGCCTACACACCAGTGCCATGCTTGCCTCTATGCATCCCAACAACAGAAGCAAACAACAGCCAGCAATCGTGTGTCAGCCCAAATCAGTACAAGCCTGGCCCTGCTTTGGGTGAGCAAAATAAAGAAGAAACACCCAGATTCGGCCATTCCTCTGCGCACACGGGACCTCGCTCGAGCCTTGTTCAGGCAGCACAGCCCCTGGCTGAATAACTGCTCCAGGATGGGGCTTCCTTTTTTTAGTAGTGGTATGGGACAGACACGGAAGGAAAAAGCTCCTTCTTAAAATCTCGGCAATTCTGTAATGTTATTCTTATCTTCCAGCAATCCCACTAATTTCCAATGGCAGGCACCAGGTTGGATGTGTGGCACCAGGTCCCAGACCTTCACACATGAGGTCCCCCGTCCGTGCAAAGACAGCTATAGCGGGGTTACCTTACCTAGTCATCTGAGACAACCCTGAACATTACTTTAAAGACTACCATTATCCAGTTCAGTTTTAAATGATCAAGACAATAAGTCATAGAATCACAGAATCATTTAGGCTGGAAAAGACCTTTAAAATCAAGTCCAATCATTAACCTAACACTGCCAAGTCCACCACTAAACCATGTCCCTAAGCGCCACATCTACATGCCTTTTAAATACCTCCAGGGATGGGGACTCAACCACTTCCCTGGGCAGCCTGGTCCAATGCTTGACAACCCTTTCAGTGAAGAAATTTTTCCCAATATCCAACCTAAACCTCCCCTGGCACAACTTGAGGCCATTTCCTCTTGTCCTATCCCTTGTTACCTGGGAAAAGAGACTGACAACCACCTCGCTACAACCTCCTTTCAGGTAGTTGTAGAGAGCGATAAGATCTCCCCTCAGCCTCCTTTCCTCCAGGCTAAACAAGCCCAGTTCCCTCAGCCGCTCCAGTCTGGAGACTTGTTCTCCAGACCCTTCACCAGCTTCATTGCTCTTCTTCAGACACGCTCCAGCACCTCAATGTCTTTCTTGTAGTGAGAATCTTCAACAGATTCTCTTGTAGTGAGATCTTCAACGCTTTTACATCAGGAAATGATTTTACAATCCCACTTATCTCTTCACATGGGAAACTCTCTGGGCATCAGGTTCAAATCACCCACATCCTAGATCTTACTTGTAGCATTCCCAGCATTTCTTTTCTCTCCTCATTGATTTTGAAACTCTTTTAGATACGTCAGACCCTTTGTAAGTTGGGAAGCAACACACAGGAAAGCTGTACTGGCTTCAGAAGACCCTCATCACAGCCAGACAGTGCTCTCAAAGCCTGCACATTTCTACAGGACAGCTAAAGCACCCAAAAAAGACACAGCTTTCCTGGACGATGCCGTTGCAATGAATTGTCGTGATAAGCTCCGCAAACCACAAATGCCATGCTTTCTGCCTAATACAATCCTTCCTTTGCACAAGCCTAGTGGTAACCTCATTCAATTATGGCTAAAGGGCAGATATCTATCTGCCGCACTAACACAGCTTACCAGTGCATTTGCTCAAGATTGATTCTTCCGCTGGGGGAATAACTTCCTTAATTTTTAATTTATTTATTTAGCCTTCACAGTTTTAGTAAAGAATCTTTATCACTGTGCTTAGAGGGTAGGGAGCAGGAGTGTGGCAGCTGCTTGCTATTCCCCTCATGTCTCAGCAAACGTCTTTGGAAAGGTGTGCTCTGCTAACAGGACTCAGCACTGCCTCTGCACAGCAAGGTGCAGTGGAGAGAGAGGGGAAAATTGTTACCAGGATAAATGAAGGCAGTAAAGCTAAGTGACCTGCTTGTGGTGTGGGACACCGTCAGCATCACGGTCGGGATCAAAATGGAGAGGTTCCTCCGCTGCCGTTACACATTTGGCAAGCACAGATGTGCAACAGAGGTGATCTGCCAATTTCCCACAGGCTCCACCACACGATCACGCAAGCAGATAGATTTGCAAAGAGCCCACTGTGTCCTGTCCTGCTCTTTGGGGAAAATCTGGAGAAGAAAAGGAGCTGGTGGATGTCAATCACCCTTCAAAATCTGTCCCCATCCAGGGCACTCTTTATAACCTGATCCAAAGTAATAACAGCAGAGAGCACAGAGTATGTGAGCAGGTTTTGAATGTGTCTTTTTCCTTTCTTTCCCTTGTTTAGTGTTTATTGTCTTCAGAATTCAGCTACCAAAAAAAAAGTGCATTCATCTTAGCCAGAAAAGAGAAACATACTCTCCTCATAACATTTTGTTCTCAGAAGAAAATGAACTATATCTTGATTGTCAGGTAGCAGTGAAGCTCAGAAACTAAGACACAGACTTCGCCAAAAAGGAGGCAGCTTTGCAGTTAGCAGCAGCATCAGCCTGTCAGAGGGAATTTGATTTTTAGAAGAAAGTAACATTCAGATTCGGTTTACAGAATCCGAACATAACGTAAGCACAGCCAATGAAACATCAAAACTTGCCCCACACCTAATCCTGCCGTTGCTTAGGGTTTCTTCTGGAGCTTCCCATCCCAGCTGAAGAAGGGTGGCTTTCAGCCACAATCTTTCAAGGTGCTTTGAGAAGCTACATGGGGAATTTGAGGCTCTTAACTTCCCTCTAGACAGCCCAGCCTTACTGCATTGCTCCTACCTCAACCTCCGAGGTTTGGGCTTGGAAGCAATCGCTCCGTATCCTTTTAATCCAAGGTGAACACACAGAAAGACTTAGACTGGGAAGGGCCTGCGGAGGTCCTTTGGTCCAACCCCTGCTCAGGGCATGGGTGAAGCCAGACAAAGCGAAATGGTCAGCTTGCCGAGCACCACAACGCTACCCAGGCGAGTGCAGTCCAAGGAGCCTTCTCCATCTTCTGGTTGGAAGGACAATGGTGAAAATGAAAACAGTGTGAAGAGGCTGGATGGAGCAGGAAGGTCCAAAGCCTTAAAAAACCACCTCAGCAACAGCGTGTGCCCTTCTGAAAGTGCCCGTGTTGTCATGTCCACATTGTCACGCTCGTGTTGTCACATGTAAGCCTCCCGAATCCCTCTGATGCTTTTTTTAACGTACACAGATCCTAAGTTGCAAAGCCAACTTCTCTACGTGAAAAAGCCTAACAGGGATGTTTCTCAAGCCTATAATGGGCAAACTTGGCTTTTGGAGTCAATGTTATCTGGGTTTTTTTTCCACAGGCAAAGATATTTCAAGTTCAACTTGAGTTTGTAGCAGGGCTGTACATTATGATTACTTAAACATCTGTTATTTAAATATATCCATTAATGCTGTCTGTGCAAATTAATCCTACCTTTTATTATGTTCTGAGCAGATATTTTACATACTCATTGTGTTTTCCAATCAAATTCCAATAAAAAATAGAAGAACAGAAGATGGAAAATCTCAATATAATCTGCATTTGTATGTATTTTTATTGTGAATTTAAATTTATTTTCCTCTGGGTCTTAAGGCACTTTGTGTTGATGCCATAAAGCAGCTAAATCAAAATACCTGAAAAATTTAGATTTGGGGCCTTAATATAATACAGACATACCTCTCTTAGTTGGCAAATATCTTTCTGACCTTCATTAATGCTCATAAATATTTTTTTTTACTGCAGTGATTTAATCTCTTGGTACTCTGCAGAATCGCTAATGAATGGATGCTGTGGGAGGCAGCCACCTCCACCGAAATGTGCTATTATCTCAGGCATCTCTCGAGATATTTGAAATACATCAGGACACACACCGATAATATAAGCTGCCCTGATGCATGACATTATTTTCACTAGCAGCAAAAAAAGAATGAGAATCCAATGACGCTGCTCTCAAAACTGGCAACACATTTAACAGCCCTCTCTACAGCTCTCGGCTTGTTTTGTTTCTTCTCCGAGCACGTGCTCGCAGACCACAAAGAGGGAACGGAGTAACGGAGCCAGTGAGCCGGTTCGTTTGCAGCACAGGGTTGCTCCTCTGCGTCATATGGATTTATTACTTGCATTGTGTTACCAGCAAGTGACCCTGGCCCATGCAGGTCCCCAGACAGAAGGGGGGCCCACCCCACTGCATGCAACCTTTGCGTGGGCCTTCTACACGGGCTTTGAGGGATTGATCCAGCAAATTTAGCAGGGAACCAAGTGGTCTCCTCTGATATTCAGCCACAAGCATTCAATCTCTTCTCAAGTTTTCAGCAGTTCTCTCCATACACTACTCAAATTCCCACATTCCTCTCTGGATCGGAGGGAGTTACGTGCCCATCAGCAGGCTGGTGAGCAGGTCGGTGGCACGGCACCAGGGAAGCGTGCGGGTCCGTGCCCAGCTGTAGCTCTGTGTCCCATCACCACTGGGACCCGACACCTTTGACATTGGCTTTGGCTGCTCTGCGAGCTCTTCAGCAAGGGATAAGAGGACACGTATCAAACACGGACGTTCATCCCTCGCGAGAGCCATGAGCCCCGCTAATCACCGAGCTACTCCAGTGCGTAAGAGATGCAGCTTTGTGACGGCCACAGCTCTCTGCAGCAGCTTCCCCATCCCACATCTCAGCTGCTTCAGCACTGTCTGAGGTTTGCAGAAACAGTGTTAAAAAGAAAGTCCAGCTACGGACTCCACATACTAAAATACTATTTAAAAATAATTAGGGACCCTTTCTTGCTTTTCAAATTAGTACCTTGGTTCCAGGCACCTGGCAAAGGTTACAATGGCAGGCTGCACTTTGTGATTTTTTTATTGATCTCAATATGTCCCCTTAATGGGAGGTTTACCATCAATTCTCTTCAGTTAAGTCTGAGCACACAAAGCCTATTCAGGGGGAAAAAAGGGGTTCGAGAAAAGCTTTTAAATTCTCCTGTGTCCTGGAGAGAGTTTGAGCAGTAGAGAGAGAGAGACTTTGTAGGAACACTGACTCGCAGACCTGTTGGGCAGAGGAATCAAACCGTATCTCGTTTACTTCCACAAATAAGTTGGCTCAAGCAATGGAAGTAGAATAAGTTGGCTCAAGCAATGGAAGTAGAATAAATAGCACAAACGCATCACTAGTAACCTGCAGCAGGCGATATATGAACATGACGGAGTATAACTCATTTATCATGCTCTTTAGTTAGTAGCGACCATGTACATTTCCATTTATCCACTGTTTAATTATGCACAGCAGCTCCTTTCCCATATATAGACATACCAAATGCAGCCATTCATCATTTCTATAGTTTATGTCTTATTCCATTTCAGTTCTCTCTTGTCTTTACTAGAGTTTAAATAGGAGCTTTTGTTCACGCATCCAACCCTCTCCCTCTTTTTTTCCTGACAAAAAGGAGCCACCTGCCCTCCCAGCCGCAGCACGTGCGTATCCTCTCCTCCCTCCCCTAATCCCTACATGTCCGTCCCGCATCTGGCTGTCCCACATCTGGCTGCTGCTGAAACCAGGGGGGAATTTTGGCATGTGCTTCACGGAGCAACAGGATGGGAATTGGAGTCTCTGATGGAAGAGAGGCGAGGGAGGTAGATTTCCCAAGGATTTTACCCTTGGGGAAGAGTCCTCAGACATCTGCCACAGTCTTACTTCCCCGGGCAAGAAAAGGGGGAAGCCAAGAGCACGTCCCCGTCCTCCCAGCATCCTTACGGCCAGCGAGGCAGGTCACCTCTCCTCCCCGGGCATGCACCTACTCCCCCAACATTTTCTTTCCATTGTGCTCCCTCTCTCACTCCTCCTCCCCCACCATCTCGTTTTCTGTCTCTCTCTGTCCCACACCTCCCCCACGTTCTTCTGGGTCTATTCTCCTCCCGGTATGTAACTCACATTAATGTCAACTGGAGTTATGCACGCGTACGAAGGGGAGAATGGACCTCTTGGAGCGGAGCTAATTAAGCTCTTCTTTAGAAGTCAGCGCCTGTAATCTCACAGACATCAGTAGCCTGCTGTCAATCAAGGTGCATCCTGGGCTGCCAGACATTCGTGCCTACCTGTTCGCTCCTGGCTTTCCGACAATTACTGATCGGCTGCGATGGGGGCGGGGAGGGCGGCAGCCGCGCTGGATTCGGCCTCAGCTCTAGCAAAGCCTTAAAGCAGCCGCTCGAATGGACTCCGATTTTTGAAAATGCCTTGAATATGCATATTGCTGGCTAAATTCTGACTCCAGTCAAATCTGCGTAACTCCCCCAGTGCTGGTGAACTGCATATATTGAAGGGAGCGATTTGCATTTAACTCTCTAGAAACTTTACCTCCTGCCAGCAGGCATCAGAAGATGACATCGCCTTTGAAAAGTCATCTCAGTATAAGCAGGAAAGGCACTACCAAAGTATTTGCTACTCAATTCGAGTTCAATTTATTTCTTCTCCATTCCCCAACAGCCAGCCCAGCCTGCAAACTTCCCCACTAGCAAGCTGCCGTTGCCTCTACCTGCGCTGAGCAAAGCCACGCTGGGCTGGGACACCAACGGGACCCTTCTTCTGCCGTTCACCCATGGTACCTGAACCCTATGCTGTTCTCCAAGAGTCGCAAGCCGGCAGGCTGGGCACAACCTGAGAGTCCTGGCACAGACAGTCCCTTTCAAGTACCTGGTAAAGTGTCAGAGTCAGAGATGTTCAACAGAAACCCCGTGCCCAGGCAGGCGGCCCCTCTTCCAGGTGCAGGCGGGTTTGCTCCCCAAGAGACGGCACTGCTTTCTTCGTCTCTTCCTCCAATCCCAGCTTACACAAGAGCTCAGTCTTCCACTAAGTCTGAATGTCTCTTATTTCCAAACTGCAGGAAATAAAGGATTTACCCTTTCTTTCCACATAAGTACTTAATGACACAACTTGAATCCAGGGAAACCCCTGTGAAATGTTTAGATTCACCTTCAGTTCATCTTTGAAAGATCATCTACCAACTTGGCACAGTAGACACCGTCACCGCTCTCCTCTATCTCACCTTCTCTCCACTGGCCGCAAGGCCCATACAGTTGTGCCTTCAATATTACAACATTTCTGTCTCAAATTCCTTCTCAGTCACACCATAAAACCAAAGCACCGTCATGAACCACCTCGCAGCAACACATCAAGCCGCACAATCCAGCGGTCACCAGCACCCTGCAAAACCTCTGCGGCTCCAGGCACCACCACCAAGTTTCTGATCAGGAACCATGGGGAAAATGCAGCGGCTGATGCACGATGGGAGACGGGACTGAACAACCACACCAGCTTTTTCTAGCCTTATATTCAGTGAAACCTAACTAAAAAAATAAACGGTCTGCAAACACAAAAATTCAGCTGTAAAATCATTTAGTAACAAGCTGACAAGGAGATCACATTGAATACCAAGTAAGGGGAAGGAACTATTTTAGAAGGTATAAAATATCCCTTCGGTGATTACCCCAAAGTAATCCAGAAGGAAATGCACCGTGGTTTGCAATGATCTGTAAATATTCTGTTTTCATTTGCACTTTTTATGGATATAAAAACTTCAGTATTTAAATCTCAGCTGTGAAGTGAAAGGCATAAATATTATATCAGATATACACTCTATTTAATACAACTTAAGGAAAGGGGAAGGTCCAAGTGAAGATCCTGCGGCTTAGAATAGAAGTATGAGAATTTGAAACACGTGACTACCTCTTATACCAAAAAGCCCACTCTAGCTGTAAAAACACTGGTACCTTCTTCCCTGAGGCTTTTACTGTGTTTCATTCTTCTCCTTACAGGGAACAGCACTGCTGTCTAGCTTAGTGTGATATTTTGCCAGAGATTTAGAATGGAAAATAACCCAACAGTCTAAATTCACCTAAGTGAAATTGGGAGAAAATGCACTGAGTTCAGTTAATTGGTTCATTTTCACTAGCTCCAGATTTGTCACTTTGATTAAACTGCATGTTCAGTAGGCAGGTGGCTTGTGGGAACACAGATATCAGATAATATGAGTTATTTCCCTTAGTGTCAAATGAAGAAATCCAAAATACCAACAGAAAATCCAACCCAGACTCACATTGCCCCTGCTCCAGTACCAGCTGATTAAAAGTTGTATGAACTCTCAGTGACAGCCTGTATCAGTCCAGAGCCCCCAAAATAAGCCCCAGCTTCTCTAGGAAGAAACAACGGGCTCTAATGAGGAGGTAGCACGGGGACCTGGTGTCTGCAGAAGTGGAAGAGGGAGAGAAGGGTCCCTGGGTCTCCTGAACCGTCCTGGAGAATTCAAGGACTACATTACCGTCGGGCAGATACTCCCCTTCCCTGCCAGAAATCTCACCCTTCTGGCAAAAAGACTTGATGTTTCAGCTGCCACAACTCATGGGGTGTGGGACTTTGCCCATGGGTTGGGAATGGGGACACAAGAAATCTCCCTATATCAGTTCCCATCCATTTTATTTTATGGCCTCATTTACTACCAAAACTCCACTTTCTATGCAGTTTTCCACTCGACTCGAGTTGTACATAGGAGATGGATGCTGGGGAGCCACTGGCACTCAGCTCCCTAGATGCTCAGTACTGGGCACAAGGGAAGAGACAGGGAAGGGGAGCTTCTACCCTGGGGGATCCTGGAAAAGTCCCCTTTTCCCCCAGACTTGCAAGAGTGGCTGGTAAATCAGAGCGCTGGCCAAGCTTGTCTCCGAGGGCTTCATTCACTTGTCAAGCTCTCGGCTAAAACTCTCCAGCCTCATCTCAAAATCTTGCCCGTGTAGCCCTAAGCTACAGTCTTGAAAATAGCAAGAGTGACTGTGCTTTTTCATTTACAGTGTTGCTGTGAAATTAATTTAATTATGAAGTGCTTTGTTATCCCTACGCTCAAGACAACACAGAAGTGCTTGGCAAATAAAAATGATTTCTTGACGATTGCCAGGATTTCATCTGCAGTTATTAACCAAAGAGACTTGATTTCAGTGTCACTCACTAAGGTTTGGGTTTGGAATTTTTTTTTTACTTCACTGCCTGGTACTTTGCAGAAGACATTTGGTATGGGACCCTGTAATGATCTCAAACAGCACAGAAGATGCTCAACAGCTAATTAAATTCTGCTTTTAGATCAATCAAAAATCCCGCTATCCGGTACACGTTTGCAGACATGTTCCTGCATGGCCCGGGCACCGTCAGGGACCAGAACTGGGGTGCAGCCCCTCGCCACAGTCCGAGCACCCACGGGGGGCTCTCGATGGACGCGGGCAGCATCTCCGTGGGTGTGGGCAGAGCCGCCGGCACGGGGGTGCTGGGTTCCCGGCGCTGCAGAGACTGCTGCCGTGGGGACAGCGGACACCCAGTAAAAGCCCCTGGTCACGCAGGGAGCAGCGGGCAGCTCTTCGGAGCAGGGGAAGGGGAGCGGAGACCGTGCTCTGCTGCACTCGTGTTAGTCGCTCCTGAACGGCGGAGTGAGGATGCTCATCCACTTCATTTATCAATGTCAGTTACACCTACAGGATTTAATATAGACGTAACTAAACTGAGGTGTACACAATAGCTTTTACCCAATACTAATATCTGCGATGGAATTTGTATCTCTGTACATACCAGCGCAACCCTTCCCCTTTCTGTTCTTCAGTGGGAGCCAGACCTGCTGAAATTACAACAGTAACTTAAAATTCATAAACTTGAAAGCTAGGCTGTTAGAGGTTATGGGGTTTTCTGCTGAATCTAAAGCCATATTGTCCCAAAAATGCAGGTCAGGAAATGAATTCCTGTGAGAGAATAACACTGTGTAGGATGCAAGAGCCTTCTATCCAGAATGAGTAATACTGAATATGTGAAATTATTTTGTTAGTAATAAAAAAATCTTTATTATAGGATTGGATATAATGTTAGAGCTCTGGCAGCAAAATCCTTCTACAGTTAATTCTACTCAGAAAAAATTGCATTAAAACTTTATTTAATTTTTTTAAGCCCAAGATATGGAGATCATCAGTGAACACTTGTTCAGTTAATACAATGCTTGAAGATGAAATGACAGAAGTGCTATAACTAATTAAACTCTAAAATTTTGTAATAGGAGCCAAATTCAAGTCCTCCATCATTTGCCTTATTCATTACCACATCTTAGACAAAAATATACTTTAGGTTTCTGAAAATACTTTTAACGTTCTTATAGCCTCTGGTTTTATTCTGACCTTTCTGCAGTAGCTGACTGGGTTATACATTTATTCACACAAATCAGACTTTGGTACCTATGTCCCTCTGATAGTAACCCAGTATCTAAAAATCTCCCCAGGGCCCCTTATCTTTCTATAGATAACTATAAGCATGTAACTGTGTGTGTGTATGTATATGTGGTTTTATCTACACCTATTTATCTGTACCAAAATATGTCTGAATGAAATATAAAGTTCCAAAAAGATACTTTTAACAAAGCTGCTGATAAATGCAATCATCTAAGTGCCACACAGGATCTGCCAGGTGCTGACAAATAGCAGAGTGCTAATTCTGAGCATCTCCATCTGCAAAGGCTGGTGACCTTAGCTCAGGATAAAATCAAAATACAAGGAGAAAAACAGTCCTTTCTGCCTCCTAGTCCCTTGGTGAAATTAGCTTTTTTAAGTAAGGGGACATTTTGTGGCCTAATCCTTCCAACTCAAATCGGATGTGACTTCAGAAATCCTCCAAGGTACAGAGAAGCCCCTGCTGTCGACAGGAGCAGTTTGTTAAGGTGGAAGATGCTCCAACGGCCATGGACCCAGGGGGAAGGGGTTCCCCCAAACAGGCTGTCTGTGCTCCCCGTTAGGGACCTGATGGTTCACCTCCAGCTCTCAGCAAAGTCATTTACTGTTTTTCTACTGCAGAAATAGTTCCTGAGGTCACTTCACCAAACAAATGCCTGGCACAGACAGGTCCCAGCTGGGACTTGCCAACAACTTCGCTGCTGGCTTTACTGTGGGGAATGGAGTTGTGTGATTTTTCCAGACCAAAATTCAAATCTCCTTCTGTCCTGTCCTCACATGCATCTTTTTATCTAAGACAAAGCAAAAGGGCCTGGATATACAAAGAAGGACAGAGGTACCCCAGAGAACCAAAAGCTTTGGTTAATGAACAAAATTAGCGCATCTCGGCTGTGCAGTAAATAGGCTTTCCTGCCCCAAGACCACACATTAGAACGAAAAATGTTCAGCCATAATAAGCTGATGTATTATACAATTACTACTAATAAAACTGGACCCAAAGCTTATTCATAAATCCTCTGGAAAGTACTTAAGAAAATTGTAAGGGCCAAATCCTGCCGGTTTTGTCAGAAAATATGTCCCCTTGAAACCACGTGAGCTCTGAGTGACTGAGCCGCGCAGATCTTGGTCTCCATTGCCTGCAAACTAATGATTCCTGTCTGAATCTATCCCAGCTATTGATTTCCAGTCTCCACACCCGCCTGTCCATCACTGCAATCAAGGTCCTGCTTAGGGGAGAGCAATTTATCGCTAAACTCTCATAAGACAAGTGACACAAATTTAGGATCCTCATATACTTTCCCCATCACTCACTGAATACTACTGAATTGATTCAGATAGGTTTTCTTTTATCATTCTTAGCTTATTGTCATTTTTGTCCACCGTGATTTCCACACTGCCCCATGACATAAAGCTCAAAGTCAAAAGATATGCAGTGCTTGTTGCTAAAGCTAACGCTGTCACCTGTGTTATACAAGTTGCTTGTGCCTCTGATTTTTCACTCCTAGGGAAGGTTGGTTTATAAATCCAGACATCCAGCAGTGAGATTCAATCACCTATAAAGAGCCACAGGCATGCATGACATTCACAGGGTCTAGTAGGGTACAGACGTTGCCTAATCCTTATCCATGTGTACGTCAGTAATTCATACAGAGAGCTGCATATCCTCTGCCCTGGCAATTTTTCTCTGTCAGGTTCAGTTAAACAGCTTGTGAGACGTTTCACCATGACCTTATGGTTCACCTAGCACTGGGCACCGGCGGAGGTCCCTGCTCACCAGCCCTGCTCCTCTGCTGCTAACGGAGAGCAAAGGGCCCCTTCAGAGGGGCCGTCAGATCGTTAGCGAGCCCTGGTAGGGTCCGTCTTCCTTCAACGACCACTTAGGAGGCAGAAGAGGGTCTTGCCAGGGAAATCCGGTCCCTCTAATTTGGTCTCTAGCAGGCATGCGAATGTTGGTGCCTACTGAAGCAGTCAGCAGCCTGAAGCCTTTCAAGACTCCCTGGGGCCAGCCTGCCTGCCTAGCTCCTGGCACTAACTTGACAGACAGGATTTTCCTCTGGAGGTCCTTAAAGTAACCTCATTTTCTCCAGTGACTAAAGAGGGACCTTAGGCATTTGCTTTAGAAGGACTGTTTCTTTGGGCACCTAGTATTTAGGGGTAGATCAAATACCCGAGCGAGGCAGACGGGCTCCGGCTCTGTGTTCCCACCGCAGGTAGACACCGCAAGCTAGGCTGGATGACTCTGGGCCATCATAACCTGTGTATAAGGAGAGCGTACGTGGAAAGAAATGATGCTCACAAGAAAACTGAGGCCATTCCCAGAAGCGCACAGAGCTGTCCTCATCCCTCCACATCCCCATGGGTGAACGCAGAAGGCAGCACTACTTCTGAACTGGAGCTGAGTACTGGGGTGGGGGAACACCCAGTACCCGTGTCCTTAAGTAGTGGAGTGTCTCATCCATGCCGTTTAGCTAAGGCATAACTTTGCAAGATACAGCAGCAAATACTCGTGAGAAAAGTAAAGTGGGAATAATTACATGCACTTATTTATTATGCACTTGATTTAGTGAAATAAATTACTTCTGTGTTCCAGCTTCAAGGACAATCCTTTTATAAAACAATAACAAAAATGAAAAAAAGCCAAAGCGTTCCAGTAAACTGAGGGACAATGTTCAAAAGCCTCCTTAATCTTTCCATGAACATCAAAATCTCCCATAGACAAGACCCACAGATGCAACCTTCCCTTCCCAAAACAGCCCTCAGACCAACAGAAAATGAAGAGCTGGATCAAGAAATCCACACAAACAAGCGACTGGTATCTGTCCAGCTCAGATATGAGAAACCAAACACTGATTCTCCGTCCAAAACCTGATCCTCTCCCATCCTTGGAAGCAAACCCAAAGCAATTTCTCCTTGAAAAGTTATTAGTTCTGTTTTACCACACGAGCCCCTCAGAGGCACACCGTTGCTTTCCCCAGACCTCTCTATCACACACTAAGGACTTTTTGCTTCTGACCATCAATAAACAGGGAACTTTGGGGAGAATATTCCTGTCAGTGGGAAAATGTTTTTCACGTTTCAAAAGAGCGCAGGTAGATCAGGGTAATAACAGGATTTATGCTGCAGTAAAGCACTGAAAAGCTTCGCAGCTCCCTGCAAGAGCACAAATAATTCAGCCCCTGGGCTGGCCCGGCACTGACGTTAGGAATATGATGCTCATGGTCCTCAACAAAAGGCACATCTGCCCATGCTTGATAAATGCCTATACACTTGACACTGTACTTATTTTCAAGATTTTGGGCTGGATTCAGCTCTTGGATAAACCATACTAACCAACAGTGTCCTCCCTCCCACGGCTGGGGGAGGACAGGAGGATGCGCAGCCAGCTCTCTGGTGAGAAAAATGCCCTTCAGCGACACCAACCCAAGAAGCATTTTCTGCTTCTGGTATTGTGTCCAGTACCGCACACAACATCCACGGTCTTACCTCTGCTCCAAAGGCGCACCCCTGCACACATCCCTACTGCACATCCTTCCCTACCTCTAATCACCAGTGACAGCACCGCTAGAAAAGGCATCCTGATTTTCATTTGCAAAATCTACTGCTTCTCTAGAAATCTTTTCCCTGTATGGACAAACAGGACATAAATGTCAGTCAGTCCTGACTTTTCATCGACTTCAACAGCACAAGGGACTGATCATTAATTCACATCCCACCATCCCCACTCTCCCACAGGACTGGTCATTCCTGGAAGTCATACTCCAAACCTTTTGCTATTTAGTTTGTTATTTAAGCATCAGACATTTGTATGAGCATCCATCAAACATTTGATCTCTGAGCTTGGAGTCACAGCACAGCCCTGAGCTCATCTATCACACCAGTCCAGCATGCATACGGTTGAAGATTCAAAACAGGTCTTTTAAAAAACATCATGTTTTGGCTTCTTGCAGAGGGTGATTAATTTTTAGAACAAAATTTGCATAAAATGTTTTCAATCTATTTGGAATTACCAGAAATTGAAACAAGTGACAAACAGCTTTGAGCTTTTGTTTTCAGCTGGGTGTTAACCAGGAAAACCTCCAACTAACTGAAACCCAAAGTTTCAAGTAAGAAGTTTGAAATATGACTTTAAAGTACTTGAAAGCTCACATATTTTAAGAATCCAACTTACTCTACAGAAAAGAAATACACAGGGGTTATGCATATTTAGAAATCCCATGCTATATGGAGTGCACATACCCATGTGTGCACAATATGTGTGGGGCGGTGGAGAGAAAGGTTCTATCATTGAGATCTCTTAGTAGAGATGTGCAAATAATTGCTTTTTGGGTCAGTGCATGCAAACACAAACGTTAGGTGGGCAAAGATGGTTTTGCACAGAAAGGAAAAAGAAAATCAACAGTGAAATATGCAGACAATGTATTTTTTCCAGTTGAAACTATTTACAAGTTTTCCTTGAATTTGACCTGAAAGTGTATGCCTATGTGCTTTAATGAGTGAAAACAGAAGGGTCCAAGGGACTGTATTTAAGAACGGGGGAGTTACAGTTTCAGTGTAGCTGTCCCCTGGTTATTCTGTTCTGTACAATGCCCACACTGTGTGATGTACATATGCATACTCACACCCATTTCTACCGTATTGACACAAGGGTATCCCTCCTCATTTAGGCAGTGCTCTTCTAACCTGCCTGGCTGCTCCACATATTTCCATTCCATAGGCAGTGTCTTCGTGCTTTGCAATTTGCCTTGTTTCTCACTATTTCACCTCACTTCTCACTTCACTAGCTTCCTATAAATTGGTTCTTTCATGTTAAAAATTACTGCCGTTGCATTTAATTCGGACATACAACTCACTTCTCCAGTTTCTCTCTGGTTTTCTTCTTTATGCAGTTCTTTCCCTTTCTTCTGAGCATCTCGTGCAACAACTCACTTCGAAATAACTGCCCCAGTAAGTTTTTCTGGAAGAGGTTTCACCATCACCTGCTGCCACAATCAGATTATATGGGATCTGCCCAATTAACGCCATCTCAGATAAATGCTGCAGGATTGACCTAATTTCAGAGCTGAAGAAAGATGAATCAAGGAAAAGCGAAACACTTACTGAACCTCCTGCCCACCTCCACAGGGTGGAAGATACTTCTGCTGGCAAATCTATCCCACCAGGGCATATAAAGGCCAACTAAATCCCCCCTTCCTTCTTCTGTGGACTTTTCTGTCCAAGTGCTTTTGGCCTTAAAAGAAATGAAGGGTATATGCAAGAAGAGGTGTTTTACAATAAAATGGAGATCATGTTTATTATTCAGTCTTTGCTGTTCTTACTGTTATTTTTTTCCCCTGGAGAAAAGGAACATAAATACCATGAAAAGTCATCCCGGGGCAGAAACAGTGTAAGCAACTATGCTCCATCCTTCAGAGCCCCAACACGCTCCTGCCTTTCACATAATACAAGAGCCATCAAAGCACTCAAGTCACCAAATGGAGAAGCGGGCTTGACACCAAAACACCCATAGCCTTCCTGCTTTAGTCAGTAACAGAGCAGGGAAGGCTCTGTTCCATTTCCATCCAGCCCAGTTAATCTAAACCGGTGTAAACATCGCGCTTCTTTGGCCCCGTGAGTCCAGCCCTGCACAGGGCACGTCCTCACCGTGTCTGCTGCATGGGGCTTCTGGTCACCCAGACATACGGCTGAGCAAGACAGGGATTAACCAGGTCTGACTGCATTTAATTTCTAATACAAACTGCCCAGTGGGAGCCACAGCAAATCTCCCGTGTGAGGGGGAAGGAAGACATCATTGCTCTTGATTAGAGACAAGAGCTGGCAGAATTTTTTTAGTTTGCTCTGGCTGGCCCTGGACAGGATCATGTTGTCCTGTTTTTTAAGAGTGAAAAACGGCTTGTTTTAAGGATTGTGGCTATTGCTGTTACCACGATTAACTTTCTAACGTTGCACAACAAATGTCTGACTCATCTCGTTACTAAATAAACCACTGGTGGTGGTGGTGGGCCAGCAACAGCAGGAACCAAATCCAGGTCTTCTGCAAAGCAAGAGCTGGAAGCCCGGTTCTGTTCTGAGGCTGATACTACGTTAAAACAGCCCCTTCACGGGACAGAGGAGCACTGCACCGAACGTTGCTGTTCCCTCTCTTCTCCAATACAGACGCATCTGGCAGCAGCCAAAGTTTCGGAGACCGGCTTGGTGTCTCGATTTTGGGTCTCCTTCTGTTACCCAGGAAGCATACAGACATTGCTGCCTCTCCTTGAGCGGCTCTTCATAACCACCTATGGGTCTGAAACACCCCATTTCCCTGGCAGTTTAACCCCTCGGTCACATCTGATCAAAAAAGAGCCTCTGAGCTCAGAACTTCAGATGAAAACAATCTGGACTATGTGGTCTCCACTTAACTTGAGTTCTTTCAAGAAAGTTTGCCAAAGGACTTTTCACCATTCTTGGAAAGATCCCAGGACACCGCGGGGGCTTCACGCCAAGAGAGGATATTTTTCTAGAGGTTTGGTCACAGCAGACATTCGACTGTAGTTTTCCTGTCTTTTGACTTCACAAAATGACAAAATAAAGGAAGAGAAATCTGCAGTTACAGAAGGTGATGTCATGTACCTTTACTCTGATATTGATTGCCCATCTACAGTACTTCACTTTAAAATAATGAGCAACCCAGAAATAGAAACATAACCAATCAATTATTCTGTCCTTCTAATTACTCAAAGCCAAATCTGGTGGAAATGCAGACTTGCACACCAGCTTCTACAGCATAAGAAAGCCCCCTTAGATCCTTATGAGGAAGTGGGAAGACACAGCATTGCAAACTTTACTGCAAAGTAAGCCTGAATCGCAGCCGCCATCCCTGAGCGTCGCACGGGTCGGCTAACCACACACAGGCGCTCATGCAGCTCCCGCGCTCTAAAGGGACATTTACTTAAGCTTTTATACTTGTGCAGGATTTGGGTTGTACAGAATGGGATTTAAGCAAGTGCTTAATTTGTTCACGAACAAGAGAGACTTTGTGTCTTTGTTTCACCTCGCAAGCGTCAGAACTTCAGGTTGTTGAACTACTTCAGAAATTTAAGTGCAAACTGAATGTTAAGTGCTTGAAAACCTAGCCCCGCTGCTGTGCAAACCAAAAGCAATGAGAGTGCCGCTCGGCTGCAACCGTGTTGTCACCCTCACAGTTACAGGACAGTACTATGGGAAAAGATTTTCATCTTAGAGCCATTCCACTGCCAGGACGAACATTAACCAGCATGTCAATATAACACACTAAACCCACCCATCACCAATTTCAATCTGGAAAATACTGAATGTCTACAACCAAACATTCTTGAGAGACAGGCATTTCCATCACAAAATACAGGAGCCAAATTGTGTATGTAAAGCTCAGGCTTAATGCATTACAAATCAATATTTCTCCTTCCCTTCTCCACATTTACCTTCTTTGCTCATATAAAGCCAATCATCTCATGAAACACAGGTGTGAGAAAATTATTCTGATTTCTACAAAAAGTCAGTTGGAACCAAATGCTATCAAATAGAATAAATCCAGTTAGACAGCAGCTGAAATCTCCGCAAATGTCTATCAAGCCTAAAGCCCTGATCCTCATCCCAAATTCAACCTTGGCTGAGATCATTGGCATGACAGGGATTTATCACGGTGCAGAATTTATGCCTCGTGCACCTGATTCCTGTCCCAGCATTTCTATGTGTGTGACCGCTTTGGGTTAAGGTGACTACTGATGTGCAGGAATGGGAAGGAACAACAGATTTTGCTTTTCCAAGGTACTTTTTCCAGCCTGTGCCTAAATCCCGCTCCAACACAGGAAACCTCAAAACATCAACAGCTTTTTTCCTATCACGCAAGCAGCAGCTTTTACGGAGGTCCAGACTTAGAGGTGTAAGGAAAAACATTGAAAGAGATTGCAAAGACAATAAAACTTGTAGAGAAAAAGTTTGGCACATGTATAAAAGCAGAGGGCAGTTTTTCCTTCAAAAGTCAAAGTTTACCTCACAGTAATTTCATCCCACAGCAATTTTCTAATTGTTCATTAAAAACACATTAATTGTATGTAACATGCATAATTTATCGCTGTTTGGAAGTGAAAATAGAAAACCCCAGGGGGCCAAAAGTTGGCATGAAGTCATACTTCTGATTTATCCCTACAAAATCTGTCCTTAGGTACCATTAATTATTACAACTTACAGGAGAAGACATTAAATTTCTACTTTAAAAATTATTTCTAATGAATCCATGCATTGATCATGAATATACAATATTTTAATAAAGCACCACATCTTTCAGTGCAAATGTGTGTATGCTTCTGTTGATTATACTTAGCTCACAAAGTCATATTTTTGCATGAGTGCAAAACCAATATTCAGTAGTCGTAATTCAAAAAAACCCCACCCAGCAACAAAAGAACAGAAAATCCTGCACCATCACGCTACATGGTCTCATGATTACTGTCTCCTATTTTAATGAAGACATAGCACACCACTTTATAGGCTTGATTTACACTATAGATCAAAACTACGTGAAATTTTCTAATTCTCTAAGGGAAGAGGGACATTGCCTCCTCTGTGGCTTTCAACGCACGCTATTACTTCAGTTTACAAAATCAGCATCTGTGTACAGTGGCAAAAGAGTGCTAGGATGTGTTTAATGTAGCATTGAACTTCTGATTCTCAGAA
Source organism: Harpia harpyja (assembly GCF_026419915.1). Taxonomy (NCBI): domain Eukaryota; kingdom Metazoa; phylum Chordata; class Aves; order Accipitriformes; family Accipitridae; genus Harpia; species Harpia harpyja. Next base: position 114,525,717 of record NC_068969.1, on the reverse strand, counting down.
GTCCAAATAACGACTATTTTACCCCTACCAGTAATAACTGAAACCTTCAGTTCAAGTCAAATCTTTCTAGCTTGTTTGTTCAAACAATCTAAAGGAGAAAAGTAATTACCACAGCACTGTGCACTTGCAATTCTTCTTTCTGCTCTTCCAGCAAGCTCGTTTGCTTTTCTAACTATAGTTTACTAAGAACTTGCACCTTCTCTCTTACTGTAGCTATATGTGCGTGCACATACGTTACATACATGTATATGCACATAGGTACACGCCCAGGTATACCTGAGATACAAAAACACACGCAAGTACAGCAATGCACACCCAAACATATCTACTTACATACGTATAAACTCACCATATACAGAATTTAAACCACCTCTATTCATATTCATAGGACTGTATTTCATCCCCCGTCCACAGGTGCACAGCACCCACAGAAGTCATCAGACAGCAAAATGCTGCCCACACACTCAGAAGTGACTGTTGGGCCCCTAACAAATGCCAGGAATTAAAGCAGGATTTTGTCTAATCAGGTGCCTGGGGCGTCACTCCATGAATCTCAGTGGTCGTTCCTGGATAATACCTGTGGAGCTGCTTCACCCTACCAGATTCATTCTCAGAAGAGGAATTAGGGATTTTTGTACATCGTTTGGTCTTACCAGCAAACGAGCATTTTCTGAATCATTACAAGCTGCTTTAAGAGCAACATGGAGCTTCAGCGTATGGCCAACAATAATGCACGTATTTATACAGTAGGCTAAGGAGTATTTTTTATTTTTTTTAAATCTGCTTAAGTGCAGAGTCATCCAAATGTCCATTTATTCTATTAGGTCATGAAGACAACTGGTTCCCTGACACAATAAATACCAGAGTGCTGCACGCTAGGAGTATGAGAAATGGCCGGCAACGTATTCCTTGCAGGATGAGGCCACCTTCCAGGGTTGGGAGCAGCCAAAGACCCCGAATGCCTCCGCTGCCTTTGCTCTACCTCCTGGCCGTCCACCGCTGACCATCCACATCAGTCTGGGACAGCTGCTAACAGCTGGAGAAAGGCAGGGTGGGAGCCAGGGCTGCACGCCCCGCGAGGATATGGGCACCGACAGCTACGACTTGCTCAATATTACTTTTCCTTTCAGTGATGAAGGGAAGAGAGAAAATCTGCGTGTTTATGTTTTAATCATTATACACTGTCTTCATTACGATCCACACTCACTGCTTACCGCAGTAAGATTGGCAGTAAGTCATCTCACTTTAGATGTGGGCAGGAGGGATATTTCCTGGTTCAGCTTGGCAGAACATACATTTCTGTTTATTTTATGTTTAATTTGTTACAAAAAGAATAAAATAAATAAATCGTCTCTTACTATGGGACACTTACAAAGTCTTTCATTAAAAATAAAAGAAAATTCCCTGACTGATTCGCTACATAAAATGAGGAGGGTGTCCTTCTTGAAGCAAACAGGTCACTCTCAGCAGTGTTGCAGGAATGGCTTGAAAACACTGGCAGAGGAAATTGCCTTTTGCTCTTTTCTAACATACAGGAGAGTTTGTAGTCTTTCAGCTCCTTTTCTTTCGCGTGATCTAGTAGACAACGAAGTTTCAAGAGGATCTGCCCTCACCCTCTGATAATAAGCATTTCATTGCCTCTGCTTCCACTTACAGATTCTTGCTTGAGGCATCCAATGCTCCAAGGCAAGCTTTGATAAAAGAGCCTTGCTGTCTGCAGTGCCCCTAATTACAGCAGCTCCGTTTTCTCGTTTGCCCATGCTCTGTGCTCTAGGTAAATGCCACAAAGGTCACTTTGTTAATTCAATACCAAGCCCACATTACAAATCATTTGCACAAGGCGGAAAAAGTCAGTGTCTTATTTAATACTGATGTTAAGGTTTTCTTAATACTATACAGTCATAGAAATGAATTTCAATTACGGAGGAATAAAGTAGGTACCTTGTGAAGGTTAGCATTATCCTGAGATAGACATCAAGGCAGGTCAGACAATTCACCACCTGGAGGTGACTATTTTTCTCCTGAGATTAACATACGTTACTACGCCTTAGACGACAGCCTTCCAGGAATGTGAAGTTAAAAGAGATTATTTCCCACTGGATGTCACTCACGGCGGGGAGGTCCCAGCAGGCAGGGCTCCAATTTGACCAAACACGTCGAAGGAACGATCCCTCCCGCATGGGGCTTTGGATGGGAGGGGACAACCAGGGTCATCAAGCCCACTCCACAGAAGAGCTACACAACAGATACCTACTGCAGAAAGGTCCACAGAGCTTCACCACATGCCACGAACCCCCCAAATACTTGCAGGCACCCTTTTAAAAGACCCCATAAAGACCAGAAACTGTAACTACCAGAGGAGACGTGAGGATACCGATGTCCCTGAATGTTGCACAAGATGCTAGGAAGCCCAGCAGACCCCACTTTACAGGAAAGGGGGGAAAAACAGTCCCTGGCAATCAGACCATTAGGGAAAAATTCCCTTCTGATCCCAAATCCGGCAGCTGTTTTAACTGTGGGTGTACGAGCAGAAGACAGCAGCTAGGCACCTGCAAGGGCTGATGCTAACAGGACCGCAACGGCCCCTTCCTCCACTCTTCCTCCAACCTGCCTCTTTTGTAATCATTTAAGGAGTTTTCTCCCCTAGATAGCAGATGCCGATCCGTTATGTATTTAAGGAAATGCACCAAAAAACTAAAGCCCAAGCATTTAGAGCTGCTGGGCTGGATGCAGAGTCCAGCCTTCACTGGGTTTTGCAGCACACGAGTGCAGTGCTGTCGTGTGCTGTATTGTCCTACTCCTTTCTCCTCCGCTTAAATCGACTTTCTGTCATGATGAACAAAACTACTGCAGGACAAAAAAAAAAAGTACAAAGCAGGATTTACAAGAAGGTAGAAGCAGAGGATGGGATGTGTTCATTAGCTGTAGCCCTTCTAGTCCTGAGAGTTGACAATTAAGTCCTGGGCTGGAAACATTATGGTTACTCCTGGAGTACAAACCGTGAAGCAATAGTTGATATTTGCCCCCAGTTTTGTTGTTTGCCTGTTGACTTGCCACTTTTATTTCGTGCGAGGTTACCGTGCATCTGCTCAGGGAGGCCATTAATGAGCAGAAAAACGACCCTACAAGCAATGCCGAGAAGTCACCTGTTGGCGCTCAAAGGAAAGCAGAGGGGGATTTTTCATCCCCTCTTTAGCTTATTAGGGCTGTGAATGCCAAGAATGTAATTCATGTAGTAACAGAGGGGTGAGGGAAGGCCTTCAGCACTTACCAGCGCTTACCATTTTAAGACTAAGAACCACAAAGAAGGAATATGGTTTCTTCAGTCATAGTTTTGGGAGGGATCTGCCAAACATTTCGGGGAAAATGTTTACCAATTATAATTTCAAATGACCGATTTCTTCCCAGGAGCCAAACAGGCTATTCCTAGGGATGGATTTTGGAAACCATTAGCTGCTCACTTTTTTATATTACAGAGTAATGTATATGCCATCAAGAAATGTTCTACAAAAAATGAGAAACAAATTCAGATAAGTTGCTGACAGATCGTATACTAAGAGGCCAAATTTTCATCATACATTTACTGAATTACCTTTTAAAATCTAATTTATTGTCAGGCTAACTCTAGTCTCATTTAGAGCTTACTAGCGTTAGGATGATCCACATTTTATGACAGCCATACATTACAGTTGTGTCGTACCCTTTTACTACAGGAATCTCAAAGCATTTTACCATCCTTCATAGGTGTTTGCAGTTGTTTGGCCTTAATTGTGATAAGCACCTCCCCATCCTCATTTAACTTCATGGAGAAGCGACAACAGGACGCTTACAAGGCTGTGGCAGCATCACAAAGCAGTTTGGGAAAATGAGATTTTAGAGCTGGTATGATTGAAAACCCAATAGAAAATTAGAGAAAAAACTATTCCTCAAAGGGGACTGGCCTCAGCATCAGGTTTCCTTATGGGAAGGACCACGGGACCTTTAGGTCTAGAGCTCAGCCAAGGAGATGCAGTTGGGATGGAAACCTCTGCATCAGCATTCATTTAGCTGACTGAGAAAACAGGGAAAGTTAACCCCAGCTCCAGGAGTGGCTGGCTGCATTTTTTGATGTTTTTTTAGTCATGCAATGACCCAGATTGACCTTGTATAAAGGTTTACTCACTTCTGACACAACCCATTTACCTACCATATGGGAACAGAACATTTAGTGGCAAAGCCTGGAGCCCAGCACAGGGTGATGCAGGGAAACTCCTGACGATGCAGGAGATGTCAGGAACAATCAGAACTAATGAAATAGTTATTGCTATCAGGTATTTGGCATATTAATGCACAGAGACAGATCTCATTTACTGAGACAGTCTGGCAATGTAAATTATCGGACACTCAAAATACTATCACACTCCACATTTAAGGGCCATTTGAATTGTACTCAGGTAGTTTCACTCATCTGCAATCTGAGGAATGTGTTAATAAATACAGGACTGAATCACACCATTGATTTGTAAGTGGAATTTCCCATTAAAACCTGTCAAGAGTATTACTTAAAAAAAAATTAATGGTATAATATAGCCCAGGGTTTTGCTACAACATACTCCTGACGGTATAGCTCTCTGAGTCTCATGGATGATGGATAATCTTGTTTGTTCTGTATTGTCATTGTAGTATCTTTCTTTTGCACTTCTGCTGCAGCCAGAGGTCTCGCTGCCACCAGTAGTAGCTGGTGTCCCTCTCTGGTGGGCAGCAAATTAAACAACCAAGCAAGAGTCTACACCTTTCTTTCCACCTCCCTGAGGAGCAATGTTTCATTCGTATGGCCAGTATCTCCAACTCAGCAAAAAAATGGAAATCCACCACTCTGATACTGCAACTTTGGACTCTGCTCCCATTTCTCTCTGTTTGGATTTGAGCTCGTTCTCCCAAGTCTCATGGGTTTGGTGTCTTTTGGAAAGCTAGCTAGTTTTGTAGTTATCGACAGATGCACTTGTCATTCCTGGGATGTTCTGCGAGCTCTGATGTGAAAAGGAGTAATGTTGAGTAACAATACGACACCAACAGCCCAGACTTGGCACACACAGGCATGCCCCCTGTGATTTCTTTGTCGACGGCCTCACTCCACAGTACTTCAAGAATTTGTGATAAAGACAGATTAAGTTTATGTAAGGAGCATCGGGAGGGTGCGGGGGGGGGAGAGCCAGAGTATTATTTTATTGCATGTTTGAGATGAAAACCATTTCATACTTGATTCACAAAAAACAATTTGCAATGAAGCAACGGTGCCAAGGGATTTGGGTGGCTCCAAGCCAGCGTGCCCATTTAAGTAGGAAACCTCCCCTCGGTCAGGATCGGAAAATTTGCTCATTAAGAGAGTCATGGCACTGCCCCATTTGTGAGTGGTTGGTTGAGCACAAAGCATTACTCACAACCTTGAGTAGCCACTGTCCTTGCGATGATATCATTTTCCATTGATTGTAATTGAGTTCTATCAATGATGTAATTCAATTAGACACAAATCAAGAGATAACTAATACTTTTAATAACATAACACCAGCTTCTGACAAATTCCCTACGCAGATGGAAAAGCTTGATAGAGTTACTGGTAACAGAATATCCCCCTCTGGAGAGATGTTAACAACCCTTTTAATATCAATACACCTGCTATAGCAAAGCTATTTGGTTGCAGAGAATCAGCGTCTATGTGAGCATATAACGAATGCAAATGATCAACAACAAATTGTGTTAGGAGGACTTCGTTGATGTGAAGGTATCTCCACAGAAGTCAGTGAAGATTTATTCAGGTTAAGAATCTGGCCTAATGTATTGAAACGACCTTTCTCTCTCTTTTTATAATTGTTCAAATCATTAAAATTTGATGGATTAAAAAAAATCTGATTTATTCTCCATTACTGTGAGCTTAGAGAATTGTGTGGGCAGTATGGAAATACAGCTGTTTACCCAGTTTTCTCCTGAATCTTTCATCCAGATGACCTTTATTGCAGATTAATGGAAACAACAAATGAATAACGTTTGCATGAGCGGGAGATCACAGCAAACTGCCACATGTAACAGTCTCCACCAGAACTGAATATATTTCTTGTAACACGCACCTGCTATTGCAAAGCACAGTTGTTTTAATTTCCACAAACTATCTCCTTACTTTTAATGTCAAAAACAATTAGCACCAGAAAACTAAAAACATAAAACCATATGATTTTTGCAGAAAGCACTGCACGTACAACACCCTCAGTCCTACAGCACTTTAAAACCTTGTGCATTAATACCTTTTTCTAAGTGTCCTTATACGGCTGGTTTGCTAAATGTCCTATCAACACTTGGACCGTGGGAGCTATCAGCCCCTTTTGGTGTCTCTGTCACAGGCACAGAAAATTTCTACATTTATAAATCTCTGTGGACACTGAAAAAAGCCATTCTGACACTATCCAGTGGTATGAAACTGTCTGTTTTGCATCCTCCTAATCATGAATGGTAAAACAAGAGCTGTCAGGTTAATTTAATTTTTTAACTCGCCTCACACTGTTCTTCACACAGGAGGACACGGTTTTTATTATGTCCAGGGAAAATAAAAATGTCCAGAGCCCCCCTAAATAAATACATAAAAATCCCAGTGTCCTTTTTAACAGCAAAGTCTAAATCTAAGACCATGAACTACTTTCATATGTATGACAGACTCCTCTTCAATAATTCATCTAAACCTTTTCAATCTTCTGAGCAGAAAACCATGTAGGAAGCTTCCTTCCAAAGCAGAATGGGGGATTGTGGGCCTTTTTGCCAAATTTATAAATAACGTTTAGGAAATAAGGATAACCAATCACACCAACAGCATGTTCAGCAGCATCTATAATACAACAAAGGAGGGATGAACTAGGAAAAAGGATTTTCACTTTGGATAAGAGAAACACAAGCGCCATAACATTTGGAAAATGAGTACAAAATTTACAGAATTTGATGAATATGGGGAAAACCCCACATCACTGCAACCACATGAAGTATATATATATATATACACACACACATGAAATGCCATCTACACCCACCTCCTAAAATACACACCCCCTTCTGCTGGACCACCCTCCTCCATGGCCCTCGCTCAGGCCGTTCTGCGGGTGGTTCAGCACAAACTCCAGACAAAACCATGATTACTAATTACAGTCCTACAGCAAAGTTGCATCGGTCCTTCCCTGGCATCTGACACAAGCGCCTGCCACCAAGACAACAACAATCAAAACCTCAACGTGAGCAAGAAAACGCACTGCTGCTTCAGCAGTCAACAGTTTGGTGCATTTGGGTCTCACCACGACCACAGTCTGTTGAGTGTCTTCAGCACCAGGGAAGAGGAGAGGGAAAGTTTCAAGGGGTATTTTCCTCTTCTTCTTCTTCTGATCATCAGAAGGCAGAGAAGGGAAAAAAAAAAGGAAGGGAATACAGACAAAGACCCCTCAGAGCCTTTTGAAATATCTGTCTTCTTCCCCTGATGCTTCTAAAAGGAAACAAAGAATGAATATTGTGGATAGAAACTCCAAAGAATGCTTTTAAAATGCTTTTTAGTCTTTGGCTGGTGAGAGGAAGAGTGTCAGAGAGAGACTCAGGTGGAAGGGGGTTCATGCATGAACTCTGCACCAAACGAGCCCTTTTGGGTAGCTGTGGGCTAAGGATGAAGCACCCAACTCTGCTCGGTACCTGCTGTCAGCCCCAAGATAGCCCACTCCTTGCTCATAAGTCGACACCACTCCTAGGAAAGCAACCTTTAGCTTTTAATTGCAACGCTTTGGAGAGTCCTGCCTTTAGAAAGAAACACTTTATGCAATTATATCAATTGACCTTGTCCAGAGCTGTCATGTTTCGTCTAATTACTGCTCTCTGAGCTTGACAGCCAGACAGAAATGCCCACCAGTTTAGCTGTAGGTCACACCGCTAACATAGGCATGAGCCCCTGGACACTTTCTGAACCAAGATTTCTCAAATTTGCTGAACCAGATTTGGCTGCTGGGCACTTTTATGTTCCTCCTCAAAATACACTCCAAGAAAAAGGGACGAGGAACCTGGACTAAGCCTCTAAAAAAAATATTTATGAGGTCGGTGTTCAGCTATGCCAACAGCAACCGCCTCTGGCTCACCGGGATTGCTCCTGCCAGCAGCACAGCTATCGGCGCGGGATGGGCCAGGGACGGGCGCAGGCTTCGGCTGCGCGGGCAGCAGCACAGGCAGATCAGGCTGCCTGGCCCTTCAGGGCAGCACCGGAGCATCCATCCAGCACCAATCTGTTTAGCTTGTCAGAAAGGATATGAAGATGTGCCTTCACTGTACTTCATACCTTCTCAGGGAGAATTCACTGTTAATTTAGTGGGGCAGGAAAGGCGCAGCAAGAACCAGTGGCAAGAAACTGGAGCCAAGCAAATTCAAATGAGAAGCAAAGGAAAAACAAGCAAGCCAACAGCAACCCAGTGCATGCAATTAGCTATGCCAAGAGAGAACGTTCTCCAGCCCATCACAGCGCTGCAAGGTAAATAGGTGAAGTTACATGGATTGTCCATACGCAGAACGGACTAAATAAGCAAATGATTCCTCTTTCAGTGACATCATCTGCTCCCATCCTGGCCGCAAGATCTCAAGTACATGCACAAGTGTATCATATACAGGGCTCAAGTGAGGACTTCTCCTTAGGTGCTTTGCCTGGAGACTCACATCTGTGACCAGCCAGGCAGAGAATACAAACATTGTGCTGCTATTTTTTATGACAATCTCTCTCTACTGAGTGTACCCCAGAGCAAGCAGGGAACTAAAATAATAGTTAGCTTTAGACCAATAATCTCTCTATTTTCTTAATCTTTCGTTGTAGAAGCTACCCATATCCAAGAGTAACCTTGCTGCTACTTCTACCAAACCAGCCTGCACTTGCAATGCTGCACCGAGATTTGATAGAGCATCAGGCAACTGTGGAGATGGCAGAAGGTATGCGGGTGGGAGTAAACAAAAACTTGAGAAATAGGAGACAAGAACGGAGCTATGATACTGAAGAGAAAAAAGGGAAAGCAATAAGCAAAGGCAACGTGGAAATAGAGAAATGTAGCTCCTCACCTGTGCAAGACACAGTCCCCGTCAGCACACCTGAAGCCCCCATTGACTGACAGGGTATACAGAACCAGGTTGTGAAACTATTATTTTATATAAATGATAAAAATACGAACTAGGAGACTGTCGTTCATTGTGGAGCTCTTCTGGTGATTGAAGAGCTGACCTTAGCTCAGCTAATCTACAGAGCCTCTCAAAAGAGTCATAACCCTGCAATTTATAAAGCTCTCCATCCACTCCCCAACGAGCAGCCTCAGCTCCCACGGTACATCCTCATCCCACGGTACGTTTATATCGTGCAAGCACCACCTTCGTGATTTGGATAAATTCTGCATTTCGTAACACAGTGCCACAGTAAGCGCCCAACTACCCTACCCTCTCCAACTAAAACAAATGTTGTCATAAACACCTGCACTGGTAGTTGGGGGTGTTTCATTGTCCAGGAAGCTATGTGCACAGAACAGGAGCTTTTCTGTGTAATTTCCAGTATCTTTACACTTTATCTATTTTTGTCACCCTTTGTTCTTGCTGTAAGACCCCAGAGGAGAGCAACAGTATTTGTTTCGATGAGTCAAACTTCTCAGCTGGTCCAGACCTGTTTCCCAAAACAGGTGGAAATTGGTATCAAAGCTTTGGAAATGACAAAGCTGGTGTTTGTTCACCTTCTGCTTCCAAGCTGGGAGGGGAGGCACCTTGTGAGCCCTCCAGCCCAGGAGAATGTGACCATGGGCTGGGCCCGCATCTTCAATCCAGTGAATCTGATTGTTCATAAAGCACCGTAAAAGTAAACAAAATCACCAAAACATCAGTAGCCTTCCTGTTTTAAGCTCTACTTCGCAGGGCAAGAGATACCCAGTTTTCAGGCCAGTAACGTGATTTCCAATGAGATACTATTCCTTCAGCTTCCCTGTTTGACAACCAGTATTTTGCTGAAACTTCGGGCAGCAATTTAGAGTAGTTTTCAATGTATTTTGAATACTTCAGAGCATTTATAAAATTACAGCACATATTGGCATTACCATCGACAAATGACTGCCATCAACTGAGACAGAAATTGAGACATTTAACTGTGCATTTATCGTGCCTCTCTGAGAATTCAGTTTCCTTTATAGTTCAGACATCTCCAAACTCTCGAGCAAGATGTTCTGTCATTAGCCCAATTTAGCTGTAGCCTTTCACATCAAAGCTGAAATTGAGAAACGTTGTCAGAAAGAAACAATTCTGCTAGGTTTACAATTATCTGATGTGTTATCTTTCAGGAATAATATACTCTATTTTACCAGTGAATTTACTGTCAGAAATCAGGAGATACACTTCACTTTCAGTCATCGCTTTCCATAGTTTGATAAGTTTTCCTTACAGGAGGCTGTGCAGAAGACCCAAAGGAGCAGATCTCAAATGCCCGAGGCTCTCCACCAGTATTAAAAATAAGATTCCCCAGCATCAAGCATCCTTTATCTTGCAGAGGAGACCACTGTTGCTTTTCAACAGCAGAAGCGGTCAAAGAGACTGTGAAGTTTATAGAAGGGGATGGGGAGGAGGAGATAAGTAATGGACACGTGAAGTAGATTTATTTCCCAAGGACCAGAACCAGTAACAATTTAAGCCATCCCCACAACAAACATTTGAGAAGAAATTCTCGAAAGTGAGCATCAGAAACATTCACCAGGGAGCCAGACAGAAAATGGCATAAACACGGGTACTGAAGCCAGTTCCCTGCAAACCACCTGAGGCCAGCTCTGCCTGGGGCACAACCTCACAGTTCCGACGAGGAACGCTGTGGTACCTTTTGGCAGATGAATTTTAAGGCCGGCATGGAGAAAGGAATTCACTTGGGCAAATTAAAAGTAAGGGTGTTCGGAGACCTGGGGAATAGCAAGCAGCACCTGGTGGCGGATGCCTTCCAGAGGAGCGGGGATTGCTCTGCACCCTGCAGACCCGGGTGCTGCCTCCCGAGCCGATGCCCTCGCTCCCGGGCAGGAGCACCTCTGTCCAGCCCAGGGCACCATGGCTGCGGTAAGAGGGATCTAAGGAAAACGAGGACAGGGCCAGCGTGTTTACTTTGGATTCCAATGGAAATACAAAAATTTAGGTCAATGTTTCACCCAAGGGATAATTTTAACAGAGCAAGTGATTTTTTTTGCCTTCAGTTAATTAATCATGAAAGCCTCAGTGGAATTTATCAGTATACTTTTTATTCAGGCAAGGCCAACATTTTAAGAAATTTCCATCTATTTGTATTACAACAAAGAGACTGGCTGCACTGACTCACGCTGTTACAGATCTGCATTTCAGCAGAAGGGAAAATTAAGCATGTAAAAAAGTGGTCCCTTCTTTGAGCGTCAGCTTCTTTCACAACCGCTTTGTTCAATGCACAAAGTGACTAACTTCTGTAAATTGCATCAATCGAGGGATTTGCAACAGCAAACCTGAGGTGAGAAACCTACCTGTTGGCTCGTGTGTAGCCTTCGGGTCTGAGTGTCCCTACACCTGCACAGTGGCACAGCTAAGCCTTCTCTTAGGCTAGCATAGAAGGGAAACAGAGAGGCGAGCTTTAGTCCGGTAAGATGTTAAAATACCAGGAAAGGGCAAACTTCTTTCACAGCTTACTCACATTAGCACATTTGCTGAAGTCTCTGCAACAACCTGTTCGACCAAAAATGGAGGTGCAAACCCATTGCAGAGTTTTGTCCTTGCAACTGGACATGCCATGCAAGCAGGCGCATTGGAAACACTCAACTCTGTAGCATTATTTTATCTCATAAAAATAACACTTAAAAAATCAGTACTGGCCCTCTAAAGGACATCTGGTGGAAAATCCGTGCGCTGAGCATCTGATGAATGACTCTGAAAGAATTATTTTAGCTGTCATGTCACCGGATTGACAGCAGTCTCCCATTAGAAGAGGCCAACCCAGGCGTCACAGGCAACACATGCTTCAGGGGCCGAGCTCAGGCAGAACCCAGATTATTGCAGGATGGTGTTAAACAACAGTCTACTGGGAAATACCAGCCCACATACAGCACCAGTCTTTTGCCAGTCAAAACGTGAGACAGGACGGGGATGCAAAACAAGGCGCTCTGCTTCCCTGGCAGCAGCGTGAAAGCCTGGCTGGGCTGAGAGAAGGCAGCACTTGCTCCTCCATCTCCATCCAGGCCGCTCCAGGAAAACGCAAACAGCCAGGTCAGTGCACTAGCTCTGAAATTAAGCTCGGTCAGATGACATGAAGAACTCACCTGGATTGCAAGTTGCGTCTGGAGCAAGCAGTCCCACAGGTTTTCTTCTCTAAGTTTGACAAGCATAGATGTTTTTATTAATCATTTTGATCCTGGAAGCCCTCACTGCGGACCACGATCCTGCTGTGAAACTGCACAGAAAAGCCCTTACAGTCCTGCCCCAAAGACCTTACTGTCCCCCAGTGTAAAACAGGCAAAGATGGGTTCAGACAAACAAGAGAAACACAAGCAGAATATCCTGAGAGCACTGTCATGTCTTGGGCCCCGGAATAGATCTTTCACACTAAGTTTTGTGTTAGGAAGGACAAGGGAGTAGCAGTCAGGGATAAATGAACCCAGTGTGAAATCTGGTCATCATTACACTTGGCATAATTTCATTGAAAACAAACTTTCCAGACTGTGTATCCAAAGCCAGCACTGGTCCTGTATCCATATGGACGTGGAGAAGGGGGGACTGAGGACAAAAAGACCTAAAACAGGAAGAGCTGAATACAAAAATATTCAACAAACTATAGAAAGAAGAAAACTACTCAAATGTAAATTGCTCATCCTCAACCAAGCTCATTTCCATTTTTAAAAATACGCTCGCGAACGCACGGAGGTTACCCCACTCCTATAATACATGTGGTGGCTCACAAGGCTCATAACACAGAGGGCAACTGCAGCGCATGTGAAATGGATGCTGTGACAGGTCACTGGTGATTTATACTGCACCACTCACAGAAGTGATTGCCATAGTACCCAGACATCGCTGGGCTCTGACATGCTGCACTAACACTAAATTTCTCACCAAGATCTAGTGGGAGTCAAAGACACCAAACACAGAAGCCATTCACAAAAAACCTTTGAGATTGAGTTAAATTCCCACCTACAGATTAAAAAAAAAGGGAAGGCATTTTGTGATTACTTTAATACATGGAAAGGACAAGCCATACAGCACCATAACGACCAAACGCTACGTAATTTACATCTGCCTTTATCAGGAACACGTTTTCCACGGTCTCTTTCCAAAATGGCAAACACTGCCCATCATCTGTTCTTCCGTCCACTTATGCACGTTTTTAACCAGGAAGAGTCTGATGTTGCGCTTTACTTTTTGTCTCATCCCCCAAAACGTTTTGCCCCTCACACACAATGGCAAACGACAGGCGCGGGACTTGACTCCGGCGCAGAAGCAGCGTGTCCCTGCCCGCACGTGGATGCGCCGCTGCCCTTTGGTACCAAAGTTTTGAACGCACCCCTGCACGCCCACGGCAGCTCTGGGCTTTGGGCAGGGAGCAAGAGAGGAGCCGGCCCCATTGTGCAGCATCTCCAGGAGCCCTTTGTTAGCAGTGCTCGCCGCCCGCCCGTGCCCTGCTGCGCGGGGACCGTGCCAGGCACAGCGTGCTGCCCGTACCTCCTGCCTGCACCTCCTGCCCACAGCGCGCCAGCTCGCCGGTGGGGTGGAAAAGCCACGGTGAGCGAGCAGAGGCTGCAGCCTTACCCGAAAGGGGCAAGACCCGCTTTATTCGGTTTTGTCGGCTGACTTGGGATGGCGACAGGGGTGCTCAGGAAAGCACAAACTCACGACTGCCCCCGGGGCTGCGACGCTGGGAAAACTTTGCCCATTTGCAGCTTGTGAAGCGCAGCGCAAGGAATTGGGTGCAACGCAAAGATGCCACCTTCAAAATCAGTGCAATAAACACCTGTGTATCGTAGACGGGGCGTGAAACGCACAGCCAACACGGGCTGCTGGAAAACAGCCTGTTTCTTCCGTGTACCACAAAACAATACCGATGCTGTGGGAGCAGTGGGCTTGCAGCACGTTTGGCCCCTGACACAGCACACGGTTTCCTTCGCTCCTCAGGCGCTCACGCACAGAGGCTCTCGCTCCATCCCCTCCTTTGGCAGCAAAGCAGCCTGCGAGTCAATCATCTTTCACGAAGGAGGATCACTGCCATGTCTCCCAGCCTTTAAGATGGAAAGGCAAGAGAGACACCTATTCGTTATCCTGCTCCCACTGCCCGGGTCCCACCTTCCACGCAAGTAATTGCAGAGGACAATGCTGGGGACACACATGCACAAACGCGCATACACGCGCATGCAAAATAATCCTCCTGGTTTGGCAGAGAAGCATCTTCCAGTTTACTTGCTAACTCCCCAAAATCAGGACAATCAAAAGATACCCCCGTTTGTCTAAAGGAAGCACCACCTCCGTGGGCGATTGCCATTTGCATACAGCTGATATAACCTGAGCTTTGCCAGAAGACACTGAGGATCTTTTCGCAAAACGCTTCATATGCAGCACTTTCCCCATCACAAAAACCTGCTTTAGTGCTGGTGTGCGTGGTGTGGGGAGTTGGTTCCCATTGTTCCTCTGTTGGTGCTGCGAAAGCAGTGTGCACAGACGTGTGCTCAGATCCCTTTTTGTATTTTCCAGACTCCCCCTTCCCAAGGTTTCTGCTACTGAAGTGTTCCTCCCTTCCTTTTGGAGAAAATTAAATGAGCGCTAGAGAATACTATTGCCTTGCACGCATCTCCCTCCACCATGCACTCACACCCCGAGCCTGCTGCAAATCAAAGCTGCACTTTCTTAGTTCCTAACACTTCTTGGCTCACGCTCCCATTTCTCTTTTCTTTCTTTTTGAATAAGAGATCTGTGTACCGCCGAGCCCTTCTCTACCTCCCGCACAAGTAGCCCCGGAGCATCGCTGTGTCAGTCCCCTCCGTTCCTCCCCTACCCCAGTTCCACACACAACTGGCTTTGCCATTTTTAATTAGAAAACGTGCCTGCCAAGTGCGGTGAGAGAGGTGCAGCCCCAAAGAATCGCAGCCTCATAGAGTTGGAAGAGGCTTTGCAGATAACCGCGTTTTCTGCCTTGCTAACTCATCTGCTGCTTTTATTCCTTTACCCAGTGAAGGCAACCCCTTCCCTCGGCTTCAGCACACAGACCCCAAAAGCTATAGGCGAATATATGCAATCGCAAGCGGGATCAGGTGCAAAAGAGAAGGGGAACTAACCCTACCGCCGCCATGGCACACACGCTTACACACCTATTATGCCACCTCCTGCCACATTTCTCCTTTATTTTCCACGGATTTCCTTCTTTCCAGTGCTGCCCTTTCTCTCCAAGGCTGCGCAAGGCGCTTCTAACCCCGCTTCCCCCTTCCCATCTGTGGGAAGTGATGCAAAAGCTCACGCTGGCGAGCACCACGGACAACAAAACCCCCCGAAAAACCAAATCGTGCTTGCAGAGGGTGAGAAAAGTCCATTAGCACAAGAGAAAGGGGCACATTGCTTTGGGATGCAGAGAAAAATCACCCTCGCCCCGGAGCGCAAAGGGAAATAAGGCAGAGCTGACTTACCGGAGACTCGAGGATGCAGGCTCGCCAGCGTAAACCCGAAGAGGAGAAAAGCCAGCTTTGGTACCCAAACACATCCAAGACTATTCTCCATATTTCAACACACACCTACGGATTCGGGTGCCGGGCACCAGCAGCAACCACACATGCACGCACAGCCCCTTCTGCCTCCTCCTCGCCGGGGCTTTTTTTTTTCGGTCCCTGCTGACAGGGATCAGCCAAGGGGGAAGGGGTGCGGAGGGAGGAAAAAAAGTTGCATTCAGTCCAGGAGGCTCCGAGGCTCCCGAGCGTGCGGGGAACTAACTCAAGGAGACGGGGAAGGATGGGGAAGGGTCCTCCCACCGCTGGAAAACCATACAGAGGAAAATCCTGCCCCAAAAAAAAAAAAAAAAAAAAAAAAAAAAAAAGCCGTCCGGCGTGCATCAAAAGAGTCGCGGCGGCTCCATGTCCAACGCCGTGCAAAGTAAAAAAAAAAAAAAAAGAAAGAAATAATAAAAAAAGACAATAAAAATTGGGGGGGGTGAGGGGGGGAAGCCCGGGTGCACGCGTAGAAAAAACCCCAAAAAACCCCCCAAAACCCCCCCAAAAACCAAACCCGAACACCGGGAGCGGTGCAACCCGGGGAGCGTGCGGCTCTGCCTCCTTTGCCGGCAGGCGCGGGGCAACGCCGCAAGCAGCCGCCGGCGGAGAAGGGGCTGCGGCGCCGTCTCACTTGTTACGGCCGCTGCCGCCCGCAGCCTTGCGAGCCCGGACGTGCAGCCGCGGCGGCCGTAGGGGCGGGGGGGCGGCGGCGGGAGGCGGCGGCGGCGGCGGGAGGACGGGCCGGGCCGCGCCGAGGCAGCGGCGGCCGCGGCGGCAGCGCCCCCGGCGGGGAGCGGCGGCGCCCTCTGGGGGCCGCTCGGGGAACGGCCGGCGGCCGCTGCCGCCCGGTCCCGCTTCTGCCGCGGTTGCGCCTGTACCGGTAAGGTGGGAATTCTGCTTCTCGGCTTGCCTTTTTTTTGTTTGTTTGTTTCTCGGTCTCCCCCACGCAGCAGGAGCCTTTTTTTGCTCCCGCTCGTCGCCCGTGGGGTGTCCTCGGCTTCCTCCAAACAGGTCCAGCCGCGGCAGGTGGGTTCTCACAGGTCTTCCGCAGGAGAGCGCGAACGCTCGGGTGAAAGAAACCCGCACGGTTCTTCCCAGCACGGAGAACTGTTCTGAACGAGGAAGACGGGACTCTCCCAGACATCTCATTTTGCAGTTGAGAAAAAAAACAAATTATCTAAAGAGGAGAGTGTCAGAAAGCAAAAACCAAGAGACCGTAGGCTCGGACCACACAAGTCAGCCCTGAGAAGATCCCGCGGCTCAGCATCGGCACCAACGCTTCCAAAGCAACAAATACCAGGGCTCGGGATGTGGGGTCCGGAGCACCTGTATTTAACCTTAGGGGGTGGCTGAATGGCAGCCAAAATACAGCGCTGGATACACATGGTGTAACCCAGAAAATCCATAATTTGGGGTGAAACGCTAAGAAAAAGGGATTGAGCACTTCCAATTGCAATCCAAGCAGCGAGTGAGCCGGATCTAAGAGGGTAAATTGCTGTTTAGGAGCTCTGGGGCTGTTTCAGGATAACCTGTCGCAGTTCCCAAGTGCTGAACGCTCGGGAGTCGGGTGCTGAGACCCCGTGCAGCCCCGCAGCAGCCCCAGTCGCCGGCTGTCAGGGTTGAGAGCGTGCTGCGGCATCGCTGGACGTGCTTGCACGTGAAGGCGGGATGGAGGGCATTTCATCATCCCGGGCCACGGCCAGGCTGCCTTCTCCTGCCAGAGAAAGAGCGCGTAGCCATGGTGGTGGCACTGGCTGTGTCTTCTCTTGAGCGTGAATTGTGGATGAGTGAGAATCAACAGCTCCAACATTTACATAAAGTGCACCTCAGGGGAAACGGGATTCAAATCCCAGGAAGAAGTCTGCAGCTCGGATGTTTTTCTTCTGGGATTCTGACTTTCAGCATGACTTTATGCAAGAATAACTTAAAATAATCAGCAAACCAATATGCTCTGCCTACAATCGTTGCTTTGGCTTAATTAGAGCGTGTCATGCCTTAGGTCAAACTGTGGTCTCCGCAGCAGCAAAAGCATTGCCAGCAGCCGAGGAACCCCAACCTTGTACAGCTTACTTGGCCGCTCTCCACCCGCTCTTCCTGGAAGCGGAACATACCAAGCTGCCACACGCATTTCAGTAACTTTTTGGCTGCTGGAAAAAGCACATGTTGGGTAGGAAATGACAGCCGAGGAGCTCAGACAACTAATTGACCGAGGTAATTTCCACCGGTCAGGCACAAGTCTTCTAGAAACGCCTTCACTACCTGCCTATAGACTTCTGCACGTGGGGCGTTTCTCTCTAGAAATTACCCAGACTTCAAGGCAAGGGCCCTGCGGAAGGCACCCTGCCACCCTATTCCTCACAACGGACTGACCTTGCTCCACCACCTTCACCGTCCCCTGCTCTCAAGGGCACTCCCGTTGCCATCCCCAGGAGCTTTCACCCACCAAATCCTCTGCTCTGGCTTTGCGAGACATCCCTTTCTGCAAAGACTACTTCTGGCGCTTGTTGCTGTTTGTCTGCAACTTGCTTCTGCCGTTCTCTGGTTTTCCTCATATTTTGGTCTTCTCTTTTTCCTCCCTTCGTCTGTGACCTGCCTTATCTCTGTTTTCAGTAGCACCATCGCTCCTTCTGCATGTGAACCAAAATTATAGCCCGAGTGTTCAACACAGCTCTCGCAATGCTGACCTCCTTACTGGTGGTCGGACACCCCCGTGCTCTGGACTCCCACAGATGCACAAAGGGATTCTCTCTGAACAGTCTTGCTTCATCTTCTATTCTCAATAAGTATTCTGCAATGTGAGATAACTGCACAAGAAGTTGCACCCGGTCCATTATCATGAAGGCTAAAAGAGAGCAGCCCTTATTGAAAGGGAAAGGACTATGTGTAGCAGGCATTTGTAGTTGGGGATGGGTTTTCTCCCTTCTGCTTTCCCGGCACGTTCCAACACACAAGCCCGTAGTTCTGTGGTGCTACACACCACCATTGTTCTCAGCGTGAGCTCCAAGTGGCTCTTCACAACCTGTTTCTAAAAACTGCCCTTCCAAAGTCAGCCTTTCCTTGAGTGTCTGCTCACATAGCAGAAACACTTTTCATCCTGCAAAGCCTATTTTTACAAATACAAAAAAGCCTTAACTCTAAATATGGATTTGGCGCCAAGGAAATAGCAAGCTGAGCAAATGCAGGTTTCTGTTTTAAATACAACCAGGACTTCTGCCAGTATGTGGCCAAGACCCTTTCTATTTGAACACACAGAGCAACATATGGTGATAATCTTACTTACAACTTGTAACTACATTGAGATGGGAGTTGCTCTCTGAGGTTCTACCAGTCCTTTGGGGAGCAGACCTCTCCCTAAGAAACAGCACGATAACATCTGCAGGTGCAAGGCTATGTGACCAAGAATACCACAAGCAGGACCGGAATCTATCACCCAGCACATGACTCTATGTGCTATGTGAAACTTGAAGAGCAAAATGTGGTTGGGGCGAAGCAAGCAAATGTTCTAATTTATAAAAAAGATGTGTAAAATTTGGATTGGTCAGCCTAAGGCTACAGAGTAAACAGGACTGTTGGTACAACCATGCCATCACAGCTCAGCTGTTTCAAGATGTCACTGGGAGTTTTTGCATTGCAGTTTGCAAGTTCCGTATCTTGGTTTTCTATTTAACTTTTGCTTGTATTCTAGTAGTGAAAACATAGTAAGTCTTGCTGAATTGCATGTGAAAGTAAACAATGAACGAAGACAGAATATTAGAAGCAGCTGTACTCTCCCAAGTTGTCCAGCAGAGTTATATGGCAGTTATGTACTTTTTCCAACTTCTGAGCGAATGTTAGTGGAGGACAAACAGAGCTGATGTGAACCAAGCAGAAAATAGGCAAGCGCTGTGCTTTCTGACATGTGATCTCTCTTTTTTTTGCCTTGAGCTTCTTCAGGAACAGACTGCCAACTGTGCTGGGCTGTGCACTGGAGGTTTATGAGCTTCAGAAATGGGTGAGCAGGTTTTCACCACTAAACTCATTTTTTGCTTTCAATCTGAATGCAGATCCTGAGGGATAAAAGGCTGCTGTGTGTGCCTTAAAACAAATGGGCTCCACATCAGTGGAAGCAAGCATCGCTGGTCTTTTTGGAAGTAAAGGGGTACAGAGACCCATAAAGCCAAATCTGGGTCTTAGGAGAAACAACTGCCCCATCAGTCACTGCATCCTGCTGTGGCAAGACGGGCGACAACTGCCTGAGTTGCTCAGCTGCCCTCTTTGCGTAGGCTATGGAAAAGTCCCAGAGCCAAGACCTGGGAAGGGTCTTCAAGTCAGATCGAGACCCTAAAAACTGCAGTAGATCCTGCAATGGAGGTTAAAAATCAGCCCTGGGTTTACTTTTAGACTTATTGCCAACAGGCTTTTTTGCACATACATAGTCTCCAGTAAAACCTGCTGCCTTCCTCAGCCAAAACCCATCCCTTCTACTGTGCCAGAAAAAAACTGGAGATTCACGGGCTGAGAACTTATAAGAGCGAGTGTGACCTTGAAGGTGAGGGGTTAAAAGCACTCACTAGGCTGGAGGAGATTTCCATTCCTGTCCACGAAATTAAAATCTCATATCCGCTAGTCACTGGCAACAGCTGATACTCTGATCGCACCATGGAGTCTGCCCCAGGGCCATAGGAGTTCAGCTCCACGGTGATGCTTTCCATCACGTACGATTTCCTTTGTACATCTCACCCGGAATGAACAAGTAGGCTTTTCCTTCTCTAACCACCACGATGTGCAGTGCTCAATGGACTGTTCAAGGCAGAAGACTGCAGAGTTCACTCTGCAACACATTACCACTTTTTCTAGGGTCTGGTTCCTTCCACCTCAAGAGACCTGTTCAAAAACTTGAACATTTCTTTTACCGACTTTTACATCCCAATAACCATGTTTAAGGTACTATTATCCACTGTAAGATTATGTGCAATTACCTCCTTCTCATGTAATTTTGTTCTCCAGAATTACCACTCCCCTTTCATTTGTTACAAGGAATATTTTATACACCTTTATGAATTCATCCAGCTATGCAGTAGATCACAACACATAATTTCATCACACTTACTTAAGTGCCTTTTAAACATAATTAGAAAATTGGTGCAAGTCAAACGAAGCTGCAGGGAAGTTTTCTCCTTTCCTACCTGTTCTTCTTCCCACCAACCCTCAACATGCTGCTCTCCCTGATGTGGGCTCCCACCCACCCCAGGGCCTCATTCCTACCTGGCTCTCCAGTCTTCGCACGGTGACCCTCCTCCTACCCGTGCCCCAGACACTGCACGTGCAAGCTGCCATCTCCCCCTGCTGCCAAGCATACCTTCTCCTACCAGGTACTGTAGGAATGCGTTTAAAGATCAAAACGTCCTGTGTACATTCTTCCATGTCTGTGGCATCTTTCCATTATGAAGTGCCGCCTAATGCATTTTATAGAGTTTATATTTTTTTGTTATAATTAACTTAATTTCTTTGTTCTTTTTGTTTAGCTTGCAGTTTTCTTAACATAATCATTAAGTAGCCACAATAACAGCCACATTGATGTTACTCCAGAAGTACAGCAACATACATCAGAGCAGAATTTAGTCCCTCTTACAAAGAACCTTAAATTAACTAAATGGCTTACAATTAATGAGCTTATTAGACAGATGAGATAAAGTAAGAGTCTTTAGTTTTCATGCAAAAGAGAGAATGCTTTTTGCTTTGGCAAGACAAGCAACTACTTCAATTGCCTCAGCACATTTTTTGAAGGAAGCAGTGCATCTGTGGCTTCACCCTCCTCTAAAGCAGAGTATTGGATTTGCCGCCTCGAGAAATCTAGCTCTAACGCTGTATGATAAGTTCTTGTTTTCCTGTGATTAGAGTTTAATCGCTGTTCCTGTTTTGCCACTTGTAAGTCAAGCTGGTATATCTAAATGTTGTTTCTCTTCTGCAGAGTCCTTGCATTGGTTCGCATTCTCCTGTCCACCAAGCATCTTCTAAATATGTGTCCGCACAGCACTTAAGCTGAATTCCATCCTGAGCAATAAAACTGTCACATCATCACAGGTAAAGGTGGCCATCCCCCAGGCTGTTGCCAGTGGCCGGGCCCTTCCACAAGCACACATCCTCCGTGCTTTTAAATTCCCTGCGGCTGAGCACGGTCAGTCAGGCACCATCCCTGGTTCTCACCTCTGGGACAAGGTGACCACTTGCATGTATCGTACATCCACGCTGGTCCAGACAGCCCTTCGCAGATCACGTGCACCCTCAGCCCAAGCTCCGACTTTACGGGGAACCTCACCTAGCAAGGGGTAGTTGCAGATCTATCCCACAGGCTTGGCAACAGCTGCTCTGCCAGGAACGGCAGAGACGATACCACAATATGTGAATACCAGCCATACTTCTCCTGGAGTTCACTTTTCAGGTTATAGGGATGCAGCTGTATTTTGGACCTTCCTGTTATCTCCCTTATTTCATCAAAATAAATTAGTTCTCCCCCTCTCCTCCCACAACAACTTTGTCACTTGAACAAAGGACAGTAAATCTGCTGTAATAAATAGGATTAAATGGTTTGTCTGCTGCAATATCCAGACTTTTAAAGATGCCAGTCATTCCTCCTTTGATGATCCTGGACTTCAGCAGCTGAGATCCTCTCAAAGTTATCAAGCACAAGCAGTGAGAGATGTCTCAGCAACATTCGCTCACATGCTGCTCTTCTCAAGGTCAGCAATCCTCCATTTTCAGTGATGTAATTCCAGATGGGCATTTTCTTAGGAAAAGTTTCCTTCCCGGAAATTACATGAAGGTACAAGTAGCATTTCTCTAAAGGATCACAAACAAAAACTGCCGACTTTTCTGTTCTTACGCAGGTAGGTACTAGTCCTGTCCCAGCTGGATGAACTGTGAACTTTTCTGGACATCAAGCCATATGGGAGTCAGCTCAGCCTTATAAATTTATGAAAGTGACCTTCTTTCAGAGTAAAATGTAGCTGTGAAATTCTCAGTGACTTACCATCAGATGTTCAGGTGCCTCTGGTGCATTATGTTCTCTGATGGATTGCCAAGATGTTTCTTCTCCTAAAGCAGTTTTGAAGTCTCCTGGAAAGATTTGTTTTCCCTAAAGAGAGTGAGGGCAAAGTCCAGAGTACCTTGTGCCAGCACATGCTACAAAAATTCAGCAATTCATGCCTCCGTCTGCAAAAGGCACAGCTTCTTTCTCTGCATTTTCCTGAAGGTTATCTTGAAGTCTACCTGTGCCCAACACACTGCCTCATGCCCCCATAGTTTACTGAAATTAGAGCATGCCCTTTCAGAAATCCTCATGCTTACGTGGGGAAGCTGCCTGTCAAAGTTAGGTTGAAGAGTGAATTTGCTTCATTTTTAATGATTTTGGAAACTACACTCATTTTATGACAGCGCTCAGGAACCAATTCGGTGTATTTTCTGGGTTCCAGATGCCTTTTCAGTACTCTGCCCTCCTGAGAGCAAAGCTTTCTGAGCCACAGTGTCTCCTCTTACCAACTCTGTCCTCCAGACTCCTTTAGCCCTGGCTAGTCCTACCCACCACCGGCACCTCTCCCTGCAAGCACTGATTTCCCTTCAGGAACCTGTGCATCCCCTCCACGGATTTCAAGTTCTGAGTTTTTTAGAGTTCAGAGCAAATCCTGATCACTGTATCCTCATCCTCAGCAAATGCTGCTGCTCCCCAGAGAAGGTGCTGGAGGAACCCTAGCATCACGAATCCGTTGTCCTAAACTGCCCTGGGAAATAAGTGACAGTGCTGACAGCAAAAGCTAGATTCCCCACGTACTGGCACAATCCTGGCGTGTTCTTTTGCCTTAAATTTTTGGCATGTAAAATGCAGATGTCTCCACCTGACCTAATCATCTGAGGTTCTTCATTACAGTCCATAGGGTGAAAAAACACAGTTTCAATGCATCACTTAGACATCTCCTTTAAAATCAGGTGATCCAAACTCTGGAAGAACCTCATCCTTTCTGTTGACCCTCATCCTCAGCCAGATGACCCCTCTGTTTGCAAACAAACCCATTTTTATACAACTAGCAGGGCACAGAAGTTATTCGTAGACAGATTGCCAAAAGACTCTCAGGGACGTGTCTGATTTTAAGTGCATGAACAATCAGACAAGCCCCACTGATGTCAACAGATTAGTCGCAAGAGCAAAAGGAAGCAAGAGCTGAAAGAAAGGCTTTGCTAAATCAGACTCTCAGTCAATAGCAGGTCTCAGAAGATTACAGCTAATAACACTTAGATTACACTAATATATTAAAATATGGATATTTTATAGCTAATATTAAATGATAAGAAAATCATTTATGACCTCTAAATTTAAATGCCAGGAATTTTGTAAGGAAGTGCCTGCAACTCTTATAAATCAGAGATGGAAGAGATTTCCATTAGATCCAGCTGAATTCGTAATTGGTAACACCTTAATGCTAATTTGTGACAGACCCAATACTCTTGTATATGTGTCCCTCTAGTCCCTTTGCTTGGGGCAGCAACTGATTTTGACACCTCAGGGCACACCTGTCCATCAGACAGCATCTAATCTGTGAGCAAGGCTGCACAATCAAGCTCTCCTCTTGCACCCGACCTGTAGAAGAGCCTAAACCTTTACCGTAGCTATGACTTTGAATCCTGCGTTAGCGTTATCAATGATCCCAAGATGTTGTCAGTAATGGAAGTAAAGCCACATGCCCAGTTTTTCTCTTTGCTGCGTATCTTTGGCCTTGAACCCATCCCTGCAGAAATCAGCAGGAAAAGTGACAGCGCTCATAATATGTAATTGTGGGATCAAAGGGATATTAGCTACCCACAGGCAGAGGTGGCCCCTGTGATGAGTACCTACAGCCATACCTCTGCCTTGGGCAGGGGACCACAGGGTCGCTTATGGCTCACTTCGGGAAAACTCCTTGCTACTGACTACAGACTGTCAAAGCTACTGAGATCCTCTCACATCTCTCACACAAACGTTGCCTGACCAGGTTGGGGCAGGCGCAGTGTTCAGTATGGGTTAAAGCAGGGCTGTGCGACCGCAGAGCAGATTGCCCTCTGCTAGCTTCACCAGCTAAGCCTCTTTTCTGCCTTCCTCTAGATTTTCTCATGTCATGGTTCAGAAGACACCTGTCCCAACACCCAGTGAACTCAGAGCAGTCATGTTGACAACAAATTACGCTACTGAACAAATTTTGTTTTCATCTTCTGTCAGCTCCCTTTGGAAACTGTTTTGCTCGGGCCTAATTCTTTACACCATCCAGTCCCCAGCCAAAATATCAAGTCTGCATTATCTACCTCTGAATGACTGCCAGGGCTTGAACTACTGATTAGGTATGTCAAACTTGACGGTTCGACCACTGTGCTTTTCCCTCCGGGAAAGAGACAAGCATCTGGTCATTTTTTCTTTTTTGTGTTGGACTGTTCAGACTGAGAAGCAATTTGTTCAAATATGAAGTCCTTTACTAGGAGGACTGTGTCCAAGATGAGACAAAATTACAATGAAAGGAAAAATAGCCCACAGCGGCTCAGCTCGCCAACCGAGCCACGTCTCCCAATGAGAAACAGAATATGCTGCCTAACGTTAGTCCAGATGTTAGCCAGTAGTTATTTGCCACTTCAAAACCTCTTTTTCCTATAGACCCCTTGTTGGTTTAAAATCCATGTTTCAGCTTGAAAAGCTACCATATTTTTTAATGGAAAGTAAACTGATACTTGCAGACAAATGATCATTACAGCTGTTTAATCTCATTGTGCTATTGTTGGGCTGCCAAAGAATTGGCCATTAACAATCCACTTACTCAAAGTTACACTTTCCCATTGCTGGAATAAATTCAGCACCTGCAGCTATCTCAGTTAGCAGAGGCTGCCATGGGTTTAATGTTTCTCCATGTAACTCTGCAGCGTCGGTCACTCCATGCTGGCAGGAGACATCCACACTTTTTCCCCAGATACAACAGCTGACCGTCCACAAGACAGCCGTGGCAACCGAAATCTGCTACATGCTCCTGAGAGCATGCTAAATAACATTTCTCTTCCTGAAACTGATCTTTTTTTTCTGTATTTTAGATCAATCTTTTATTATTAAGACATTTCTGTGTCTTACACTTGCACTGGGAGTTAGAACACAGAGGTTGTATACTGCTTCTAGAACTTCTTTTCTTTGACTTTTGGAAAGTTACCTAGAAGAAGTTTTTTGAGACTTGAAACAGATCTTGGAACCCAAAAAAACCCTAATGGAGGCCTGACTTTTACAGATAATGGCCCTTTTCTATAGGATAGATTTCTTCTAGGAGCATTTTGACATTCTGATTCAGACACATCCCCAAAGGTACCTAATTTTTCTCCACTCCGTAAGGAAATCAGGCTTCTGACTTCATTCAAACACAACTCAATTAGTTGCCTAATGCTGCCTAAAATAGAGGTGGGAAACTTCACTCTCACTCTCCGTCCCCAGAGGCCATTCCTGGGAAATACTGAGTGCTCTAACCATAATGTAATGACAGGAGTTGCTCAACATCTCTCAAAATCATCATTCCAGACATTACATTGCTGCTGAATGAAGTATGTGGTATGTCCTTCACTAGGACGGACACTCTCACGCTCAGTAAGTCCAGAGCTTTTGAACCAAAGCAGACCAAAGGGAGTTCCCAGGGCTACCACTGTTTTACCATTGGAGCACAGTTTGCAGTCTCAGTGCTACAAAACGGATGCCAAAATACTCCAATTAGATATGCACATGAAACTCATTAACTAATATCCAAGCACTTACACATCTTCAGTCAAAACCCACTATTTTCTAATTTGTTAATTTATTCTATTTATTTCTATAAATCAGTATCATTTCATCCAAAACCAGAAGCAACAAGTAGCAAGAGAAGACCAGGAATGCAAAAGAGCCCTTCAAATTTCAGGAGCAATACAGGAAGTAAAAGGCAAACGTAATATGATAACCTATTTGCAGTTATACATGTTGTTAGCCCCTTTCTCTTCATATTTAGATTATATTTCTCCATGAATATAAATCAATATAGCTTCCAGATGTCAATTCATATCAAGTTCTATTCCAGGTTTTCTCACCCCTCTCCACTTCTTTCAAAGTTAATTCAAAATATACGAATATAATAGAAGTACTATAATAGTTTGAGAAATGTAAGCAGCAAGAGGACAAGAGGAGTACAGCACAGGGGAATGTTCTGCTTTAGAAGAGAAAATCATCCTCCCTGCCTCATAGTTAGAGCTCTGGCTGTGAAAACTGGCTAGGGAAATGTCTCACTGTACTGTCATTCATGCTAAATGGCCAAGGTTTCTGTAATCCCTGCTTGAGAACTGTAGTTTTTAATTAGCTTTCACTTATTTCCAGCATGAAGGCTGATTTCAGGGAATCACTCTTCAAAAAAAGTCTTATCATCTCATGATGTCAAGATTAACTTACTTCTAATGCTCCACAGATGTTGGGAAGTGCTTTATTAGGTTTATCAAATGCCCAATAATCAAGTCAATACAATAGCACATCCTGCATGCCAGGGGCAACAAGAAATGTCCCAGTGTGATGTATGTCACATAAAAGCATTTTGTAAATCTTCCGGTCACAAAACAGTAACACTTTCAATGAATTTGTAGTATACAATAAAAAGCTTACCACTGAATATCTGAGCGTAACAACTGAGTAAGCAACTGAAACCTACAGAACATAAAATCCATCTCTTATACTGATATTAAAGATGAGCTTTGGTTTTTTATGTATCTCAAAAAGGATGTGTGCAACAAAAGCTGACATTCAGGAGCAGAGTGAAACAGTGGATTAAGAGAGACTTGAGCTTCCAGAAATCTGGATAAATATCAGTAGCTCTGTGTGTACAGAATTTCCGTTTGTGCTACACCTTCATACTGAAACAGAACATGCAACCTCCAAAAGCAGAAATATAGAATACAGCATAACATACGTTGCCTCCTTCAGGCATGCTCTGTATCAAAACACCCAATGCATTATTTTTTTGACAGAGTGTGCACTGAAAATGAATTCAACAGACAGCCTTATATGTGTTGGTTGGTTGGTTGCTTTTTTGCCAACGCTACTTTTTGACCATACCTAGTTACAGAGTTCAGACAAAAAAATAAGTAACAGGAAAATCTGAAGAATAGGCAGGAAGAAAGAAGCAGCTTTGGGGTAAGATGCTTAAGATGGTGCAGAAGTACAGCAGAAGTATTCAGGATAATGCAAACAAAAGCCCTTTTCAGTCTGAGACCATGACTAGATACAGAGTGAATTAAAAAAAAAAAAAAGAACGCCTACAGGCATACCTCGAACTTTTTGCTTTAAGTCTTAAACCAGGATGTAGGCTTGAAGAAGGGCTCCGGAAAGACCAAATTACCACATAGCACTTGTAGCAGTTGTGCTAAATAGTCAGTTCTTTGAAGCAACTGGCACTGGCCGCTGCTAGAGGTGGACTTTAGGTCCTATCTCCAAGGGTCTCCTGCTCCTCAGCAGTGAACGAAGAGGTAATCCAAATCCTGCCTGAGCGATGAGGTGGAAAGGAGCAGGAGGACCACAAACCGCTGCGATCCTGTCCTGTTGACAGCAGGCACAACTTGTGACCCAGCTAGCTCTGAAGACTCAGGTACGACTTTCAAAGTCTCCTCACAGCTTTGGAAATGCAACCGATTTTACTGGACACTGGGCAGACAAACGACTGCACTGGCTCTAAAAACACCAGTCCTTAGAGTGACGGTACGCAGCAGCAAGGAGATGTGTCCTGGTTTCAGCTGGGATAGAGTTAACTGTCTTCCTAGTAGCTGGTACAGTGCTGTGTTTTGAGTTCAGTATGCCAAGAATGTTGATAACACTGATGTTTTCAGTTGTTGCTCAGTAGTGTTTAGACTAAAGTCAAGGATTTTTCAGCTTCTCATGCCCAGCCAGCGAGAAAGCTGGAGGGGCACAAGAAGTTGGCACAGGACACAGCCAGGGCACCTGACCCAAACTGGCCAACGGTGTATTCCATACCATGGGACGTCCCATCCAGTATAGGAACTGGGAAGTGGGGGCGGGGAATCGCCGCTCGGGGACTGGCTGGGTGTCGGTCGGCGGGTGGTGAGCAATTGCACTGCGCATCATTTGTACATTCCAATCCTTTCATTATTGCTGTTGTCATTTTATTAGTGTTATCATTACCATTATTAGTTTCTTCTTTTCTGTTCTATTAAACCGTTCTTATCTCAACCCACGGGTTTTGCTTCTTTTCCCGATTTTCTCCCCCATCCCACTGGGTGGGGGGGGAGTGAGTGAGCGGCTGCGTGGTGTTTAGTTGCTGGCTGGGGTTAAACCACAACAAGACGCTATCAGAAAGACTTGGCAGAGTTGCAGTCTTGATATGCAAGGGAAAATCAGAGAAACTTGAAGAAGCAAGTGTGAGAAGAGTAGGAGAGTTAACAGCCGGGTGGACAGTGTAGGCCGAGATGAAGGCTGAAACCTGGCAGAGAAGGCTGATGGTGGGGACCAGAGGTACATCGCAGGTTTGTCTCTTCCCGACTGGCAGAACATCTATGGGGAGACACTGCCTGCTTACACAGAAGAAGTAGTAAAGCCCATCTGGCCAGTACAGGTAAAAATAGGTCACTGCTCCCACCAGGAACAAGAGCAGTGCAGTTTGGCCATTTCTTATAAAGGTACATCTTTCTTCAGTTATATGCATGAGTTTATACCAACCTCCTACCCATATGAACTCTATCACCACATTTCATTATGCCTTTGAAGACCTTATCAGAGAATATATGAGTAAGGACATATTTATTAATACAGTGTTAAGCAAACACTGTATTTCTGCTATCTACTATAGGAGTTTGCCTTAAAATGTCATATACACTGGTTGCAGCTGCTGATAGCTCTCCTGTTTCCTTTATATGAAAAAAAAATAAAATAAAAATAAGTATTGGCCTCAGGGGGAAATAATCTATACACAGTTAAAATGAGATATTTCCCTTATTAAAATGTCAAGCTTAGAGCTCACATGGCACTCTTCCTTCTCTGAAAGGGTTTGTACCTATATGCAATGGTGCACAATACTTTTCATAACAGAACAGTTCTTGTGGTCTGCATTCATCGTGCAGCTTTTTAAGGGAGTGTGTTATCAAGGCTGTTTTTTTATTTCCCTCTCTCCTGCTGTAGAAGATCATTTCATGTCATTTCATGATGTTCCAAGCATTGGCAGTGTTCCCCCCTAGTTAGACCAGAGGTTGTTATTTGAATGCAGACATGAAGAGAGTTTACAAACCACAGCAATAGTATGTGTGTGTGTATATATATATACATAGTGTAAGATGTAAGACAGCTGTGGAATAAGGGCTTCTGAAACACACACAAGAAAAGGCAATTTGCTTTGTTAATGTTTCTCACGCTTAAACAAAATTTCATGCATCTGTGTTACGTGCCAGATGCCAGTAAAAGTTGTTACAATAATAAACTTAAAGTCTCATTAAATGTTTAACCCCAAGATGTCATTTACTTATCACTGCGAGATGGCAAGTTATGGTCATAGCAGCGCTGTCTCCTGGGGCGAACCTGACGCGTGGTACAGGGCTTGTATTTCTGCGGGCAATTCCTTTCCCCGGGTAGGAAGCGCCTGGAGCTGCACCCAGGGACCCTCTGACTCCAACCTTCTCTGACAACCAAATCATTGGGCTTTTGAAGTGAAGTTTGTCAATGATAACCTAGAAACCACGGCTGGTAGATCAATAAAATATTGCTAGTGTGCATGTAACAGTAAAAGCTCTCAGGGTTCAGCTGGAACTCAGGCTGGACAATACACAATACGTGCAACGTAGCTCCTGTTAATACTACAGGGACTTGTTCAGGGTTATGGAGCTTCCACGATGCTCATGTACAGGAATGTACAGTGTTCAGAAATGCAGAAACAGGTAGAGCAAAAAGCCATCCACCCCTTTCCAGCTCTTAACCTTTGCCACCTACATCTCCGGGGATAACTGTTTGCCTTGGCATTCAGTGAAGAGTCAGGGCACAGCACGACTGACCCTCTCAGAAACTGGAGGAGCACAGAGGAATTAGATGGGTGATGGGGGAATTAGAAACGGCTTTTTCGGAAGCTTTCTGTATTGGCCTCTACTGGAATCCTTGCCAGCTGGAGGAAAGTTAGACCAAAAATGAGTCTGTCTGACTCATTTGACACTACAGCAATTGCGGGTCTCGGGGTCAGCACGTGCTTCCTAGGATTCCTCTGGGCTTCCTTTAGGCTTCACAGCTACATGCTGGCATTTGAAAGGTACAGTCCCACATCATGCAACATGCAAATTGCAATAATTACGTGCTGTCCAAGAGCAACGCTGGAAAAAAATAAAAGCAGGAAGGAGACATTTCATCTTAGGGCACAGTGATAAAAAGGCATGGGTTCTGTACAGCACAAGCTACAGCTTTTAATTTCCAGGAGCCTACAATTCGTATGACAACAAGCAGGTTTTGTTTTATTTTATTTATTTATCAGGACTGTTATTACTATGCTGCTTGTTATTTATCTCTAACTGTACCCACTGCACTAGTAATCGCAGTGTGCGGAGTGGTATGTGCCTGGCTCGGGGGTTTACGGAGACACTGCGGGCAGAGGATCAGCCAGGCACCTGCCCCTTTACAGGAGGTCACTATATAGTCCCTAATGTACAGGGCACCGATGTCCCTGCATCACGCTGTCCTCGAGGGGGACTGCTCTGTCCATGGGCCTGGACTCACGTCTGCAAATAACTCACACCCTCCTCCCTGCTTCCCAAACTGCTCCTCGGAGCATGCTCCCCATTATGCTTCCAAGGGCATAATAATGGCATATTATAATTCTTCGATGACTTCTTTTCCCACAAGGTCTTCCTTTGCCAGACACATCTAATAGTACACATTTTTCATTGCACCAACTGCTTGGGAAAAATACAGTTTTATTTGTGTCTTCTAGCACTTTTGGAAATTAGCATGTTACCTGTGTTGTTGCTTCTTTGTAGATGTTTTTCTATTGTAGTAATTTGTTTAATTATGATTCTTTTGTCTACGCCTATTTTATTGTACATTTTCTCCTATTTTCTGCTTCCCTTCCCTTCTTTTTGGCACATAAAATAAGTTATTTTGGTACCTTCATTCCATTGTGCAATTAACTCTCACTTTTGGTTATTTGCTTACCACTGAGGGAAACCTGCTGTCTCCAAATTGAGAGATACCCTGCCCCTATATGGCATGTTCTCAGTAAAATGGCCTTTCTAGGGATGAAGGCAAAAGAGCACATTTTGCCCATTTTTGTTTACATATAAGCTCAAAATAAATTTACTTAGAAGAGATATTTAAAAGTTTGATATCTGTTTATAGATATTTTGTTTAAATATTCATTTTATACAGTAATGTTGCAATTATAATGTGTAGTTGTAGACACATCAGATGTTACTACTTTTCATCTCTAAATCTCACAGCACTTCCCAAATAACACCTCTCAAATTTTCAGAGATTTATGAAAGGGGAAGGTAAGGGACAGGGAGATTAAGTGACCTGCCCAACTCACACAGAAGATAAGTGGCCTGAATCCCACTTCCATGTTCAGGCCACTGGGACCTGGATCCTTTATAATGATTTGAACCTCAGTTATGGTTAGTTTTTGTTTTTAGAAGCAGATAAGTTAGTTTCTAGGAGCCTATATAACCAGAGCAGCACAAATATCTCTGCGTCTTCCCACTGCAGGCATGCAAATCCCACTTCTCCATGACTGCGCTGCAGCCCAGGGCTCCAGCAAGGGCTAGAGTAAACCCTCCAAACGAAACCACGTCCATTCAGAGATCTACACAGGAACTTGTAGATTTACATAGTGCTGACAGTCAGAAATCAAAGTCTTTTGGACTGTAACAGATTACTGAATTATGAAAATGGAGGAGTGCAAACTCATAGCTTGGAAATTACCAATCTGCAGACGGCTCTGAAGAAACAGCAGGCTTTCGTTATCTGAAATGAGCACTAGCAATTAAGGGCCAGCTTCACTGATGTACTGAGAAGTTCGACCTTCAGTTTAAGCAGGAGAAATTTAACCCTCAGCTCTTCAATTAGTTGTATCTGAATGCACTTGCGTAAAAGCTGTAACTGACAGATGCGATTATAACAGGCATATATAAATACATGTCAAGCAACAGGTCTGCTTCCAAAAAACCTGAAGTAAAAGATTCTGGCATAGTACAAAAGATCTGGGAGGTGAGAGCCTCCTAGGATCTTGCAATACATCTCTTGAGAATTGAACGCTCGTTATTTTGGGCAACCTGTAAAGCCAAACTACTGGTCATTTTGCACTACAGCCAGCGCACAGAGCGCTGGGCCAGGGCTCAGCAACGGGGGCATATAATCACCTCTGCACTGTGTCCTTGCAGCAATATCTCATTTCATCTCTGCCTTGCTTTTCCCCGTGGGAACTGTAAATTGTCAACTTGCAATTACAATTGCAAATTGTAAAATGAGGTCATGATGCTAGCTTCCCAGGTGAGGCCCTGAGAAATGTTAAACCAAAAGAACTACGTAGGAGTGCAATTTATTATTAATGTCAACAGTTGTAATTTTTGAATCAGTAGTTCCTGGAAAATTAAACCTTGACTTGAGCTTCTTCGTGTTTCCACCCAGGACAGCAGCAATTGAACCTTTCCTTTACTCTCTCCCTGATGTTGTCTGATCCCGAGTGGCCTGGGCCAGAGCTTGTGGGATAAAGCTGGACGCTCATTTTCTGTTTTCATGTCTGTTCAGGCTCTTGGACTGCAGGCTGCGTTTGCAACAAAGGTGAAAATTGGGACCAAGAGTAATAATGTGCTTTGTGAAGGGCATCAGTCCACTAGGATACAGGCTACACTGATCCTCC
Organism: Harpia harpyja; assembly: GCF_026419915.1. Taxonomy (NCBI): domain Eukaryota; kingdom Metazoa; phylum Chordata; class Aves; order Accipitriformes; family Accipitridae; genus Harpia; species Harpia harpyja. Next base: position 114,492,086 of record NC_068969.1, on the reverse strand, counting down.
TAATTCATTTCATGTCAGGGATTTGAATCCGACACGGAGATGAAAAGCTCTGCCTGCTATTACAGCCATACGAACCATCCCTCCCAGATGCACGTTATCACACGCTGCACCAGCAATCATGTCATGCCCAATGTACTCCACTCGGTATCAATTACTTCACCATAATGAAATCAGAACGAATGGAAACGTTCAACTACACACAAATAAGTATGTACTAAAGATAGAAAAAGAAATTAGAGGCTGTATTTTGACCACAAGGTCTGCACTGGTTGTGGCTTAGGGAAGATAAGTGAGCCCAGACCCATTCCCCCACAGCCCACAGCAGGCTCGGTGGCAAGATAGGACAGCTAATCTGGTTTTCCATTTCGGCAGTGTCGTTTACTGAACCTTTTAGGGCTCATATTAGGTGACAAAAAGTGACCATGAGCCCCGTTCATGCTGCCTCAGCAGAATGGTATTTGAAAAAGTTATTCGAGCCATTAATCCTTTAGTGCCAGGAATCTGTATCTGCCAGGGAGCAGCGTTCGCCGGCCGGCAGTTATTTATTCGCCAATTCCCAATGTATGAAACAGCAACGTGGCAATAACGTACACTTGCTGCGCTTCAGCAACAAAGAGACAAAACCCACACACCTACTGATCACAGCACCACGTCTAATACACAAAAGATAAACTCCCTCATTTCACGTCCAGCCCTCTCTCTAAATGCCTGAAAAGGAAGGCTGGATTTCCCACACTGTTGAATGAGATGGAGATACGTTTTCTGCAGAGATCTCACAAAGACGGCACAGTGAAACTGCCGAAAGGAAGGTTTTACAGGACATGGCTCAAACCCCAGCCTTTGATGCAAATAGTCTCAGGGGTACAAGAAGTTTTGAGCCCGTAACCAGGTCCAGACTGATTTCCTCCCTGTTCCTGTGCCGCGTGTTGAAGTGGCATGGTAGAGCAAGGCATGCTACAGAAATTTAAAAAAGGGGTTTATCTGTCTTAAATCTGGCATATGAAAATTAGTTATCTTAGCCCAAGCGCAGCACCATAGCTCTCTGTAATGGTAATGCACAGATACAGGTTCTTCTAAAGGCAATTCACCTGACCTAGCATAAAACTTGTCTAAGGGCGAGATGAATTGCCCTTCACAGGGCTATGCAAAGTCTCATTTGGACTTTCACAGCATTCCTACAAAACAGCTGGGTCTAAGGTATTGTTCTAGACAGAATTCCTTACTGAAACTCATTCTTTTCTTCTCCTTGCAGTGCAATGATTTTGAAAAAAAAAGGAACGTTTTCAACACAGAAAAAAAAAAATCTCGTAAGACAAACCAGAAAATTTTGTATTGGAAAAAATATCCACTTATATTCTGAAGTTATACAAGTGTAAATAATGTGGTTTAAAATTACTTTACATCTTCTGATGTTGCAAGGTATAGCATTAAAATTAAATAGTTAAAATACTGTATTCTGAATAATTAAGGGCAGCTGCAATTTAGTGCTCACTGAAGTGTGCTGCTTTATTTTCTGGATTAAAACAGCTCTGATAAAATGAAATAACACTTTTAGCTGTTGTCATTAGAGGAAAAGTAAAAGTAGAGGTAGTAGAGATATATGTGAAGCAATACCAAGGCAGAAATACTAGTCTATTAGTTTGTCACCCAGTGCACACTGCAAAATGAGACAGATATGAGCATAAGCCATATAGTACCTTTTCAAACAAAATTTCATAAAAAAATTGACATGAGAGTTTTTTGAAGTACCAATGGACTTAAATTTGCCTCAGCCATAGTTTGAATGCTGTGGGCTCTCTGACACGTTCTCTAATTACCCAGCTACACCTAAAGATAAAGAAAAAAACCCAACTACTGATGTCACTACAAAACTGCAAGTGGTAAAAATTGAATAATACTATCGGCAGAAAGGAGCATCTGAAACCCATCCATCTACCCAAACACGGCTTTGCTTCTCTCCTGTTGAGCAGCGGTTCTGTTCCTAGCAAAGTTTGCTTGATTTTACTTGCCCACAGCAGACTCACCAAGGGAAGCCAGAGCAATTCTGACAGCTTGGCTCAGCAGTTTGCCAGGTCCAGACAAAACCAAGAATTGACCTTTTATTTCAGTCAACACCAGCCTTTCCAGAACATCCAGGTTCCCCCAGTGCTGTCTTTTAAAACCATATTCCTTTGTCTCCTTTCTCCTTTCATCACATGAATTCATTTTTGTTGCAAAATGCCGTATCAGCATGAATCCCTTGTATGGATTTCATATAATTACTATTATGCTTTCATTACACTTCTCATGTGCTTTAGCAAGAGGTATTTTATAAACCATGTAGATTTTCCAATCAGTTTCCTTTGAATGTTATCACCCAAGCCTTTTTCTCCATGGGAATCTGTTATAATACCTGTTGTAATGAGCAGAACGATACAGTCAAAGATTTTCCTTGAGGTCTAAAATGTCTTGAGATAACGAATTGCTCTTTATTTATACATAAGAACAGATTCCACTTTCACCAGTAAAACTAGCAAGAGACCTATAGGCTTTCAAATGCTAATTATATTCTGTCCGAGGGTCTAAATCCTGCCAGAATGCAGCGGGACTGCAAGTGACTACACACCATGGTACATTAAAAAATAAAGCTGGGCTAATCCAAACCTCAGCTAGTAATCCTGCCTGACAAGCGGTTCTGTGTTTAATGGGTAATTTAATCGCTCACCAGCGACACGTTCAGAAAGCATCCCAGTTCAGGAGAAAACCTACCACCTCTGGCACGCACTTATATCCCGCGACCACAATGGCTTTTCCTGGAGCTACAGCAGCACCCAGACGTGTGGGATGTGTTGGAGAGCAGGAATCAGAGAGACTCAAAACACGTAACTAAATCTGGAAAAACAGGAGAAAGTACCATCTGGAGAAGGCAGGAAAAAAGAAATCCTCCAGACACAACAGGTTAATGTTTAAAACAGCGGTGCTGTGGTCCACGTGAGGATGCATTTGCTAAAAAGCAGTGGGAACACATTCCCTCTGCTTCAGGGACCCCCATCCTGGCTCTGTGTTTCTATCTGAATGTGTTTACTCCCAGCTGGAACCCAAACAGGCAATACCGATGGAGCATTTCTCCAATAACCCAGCTGAATATTTCAGCTGCTGCCTGGCCTCGCCGGCAGCAGTGGCTGGTGCGCATGGGGAGGCAAGCAGCCCTGCTCTTGCCCTCCAGACTGCTAGAGAGATCCAAATCCTCTGTGAGATCGCACTTCAGAGCAGCATCATTCAGCCAGAAGAGCTAAGAGGACAGATGGGCTCCCAGGCTAGTCATGGCCGTTTTAAATGCAAGATTGTGCCCTACTGAACTTTATCCAACACACTGATTGCTTTTTGATGTTTTAATGAAGAATTCAGGAATCTGTTTGGTTCTTCCCCCATAATATACTGTAACCCTCAAGGATCTTGATCACCTCCATAAGCCAAATTTCAAGAAGGCCATTTGAACACTATTTAGAAGAACTTCCAGGTTATGTCACCTCCCCAGAAGGACTGAAGACAAATCCAAGAAAGTTTCAACAGTATTGCTTTCACTTACAGATCTTTGCAAAAATGCAACATTTTCACAACTGATTCACTAAAGACTCCTCCCAGGTAATCACCCCCCTGCACACCTGTTAAAGAAGTGGATGAAATCTGCATGGGCACCAGTGGTATTTGAAACCCTTAATTAAAACTAACTAGTTTCTTGTTACAGGCTCACACATCTCTCACTATTCCTTGGGAGTATGGTGGTAGCAACCCATTAGCCCTCAGGCATCACTTCACCTTTATGTCCAATATTCCAATTAACACCTGAAGAAATGCAATTACAGTCTTTTTTTTTAGAAAAACTTATTAGCAACGATGATTTTAAAGGATGCGCATCAGATGATGTACCACAAAAGACACCGTGGCCAGTCCAAGTAAATCTGAGCAGAAACTTTAAACAGCAACCTTCAGACACTTGTTTTTGTCAGACAAACAAGTCACTGGTGTTGGTTTTGTCATACCAAACAGCTAAAGGTTGGTAGTAAAGACCCTCTCTCATCCCTCTGTATCTATTGCCAAGGAAGTTGCTCACCTCACAGCCTGCAAAATTCATTCACAGGGTCTGCCAGGTCCCATGACTCTGTCTCAAGAGGGACCATTTACTCCCATGTATAGGAAGTAACTGCTTAACCAGTCTGTTTACTGAAGTTGGAACTGGTGTTTTTCCTGTGGGAATCCTTTACCATGTCTGACAAATTTGCCTGTAACAACTTTACTCATTCTCCTACCAACCAGCCTCTCTGTCTCTCCTGGTAGATGACACAGTCACAGCTACTTCTGACCTACTTCAAGCTCGGTGTCAAATCCAACAACATTTATAAACCCATTTGAAAGAAAAAATGTGGCTTTCAGGGTCAGGATTTTCTTGCGTTTTGTGGAGCCATGGGGCACAATCTACACGCATGTCTTGAGCAAGTGCAAAGAAAACTTAGAATATGCAAGCAGCCAGACTGTTTTCAAGGCACATTTATCACACAGCAGAGCTGTGAGTTGGGCCAGGCACCGTGTGCATCTGAAGGTGCTCAGCGGATTCACAGTGGGCTTCATATGTTTAGTATCCAGTGGTGAACCCTTGCAAACCAAGGGGCATGTGGCAGAGTAACACCACCAAGATACCCCAAACAGACGGGGGAGATCATGTTTCGGGGCATCACCTGCACGGATACAGACATCTTGTCCACCTGAGAATCGGATCACTAGTTTACGGAACAGCGTCTACTGAAATATACCCAGTTACCTTCTGTTTTGATTTCGCCTCTGGTTTTGGGGTGCATTCTACATTTCGTACAATCTTTGAGAAACTCTTGCTATGTGATTGCTTGTGAATTATCTAAACTCTGCTCCCACCTGCAATTCTGGTGGTCTGGAACTGGTGAAATAGCTGGTTACAAAAAACCTGGAGAACGCAATTTCCTAGTTATTGAAAGACCAACCACCCTCTCCATCTGGGACTATGGAAATCAGGAGGAAATAAATATCCATGCCCTTTGAGCTGACCTTCTGCTTCAAAGTACACAGAGAAACCTGGCCTGTGCCATGGAGGAAGGGATGTCTTTCAGCAGGGAGGTATCATGACTCCCATAATTACTCCCAATGAGACAACCATTCCTACCAACAGCCCTGGATAAAACGCTGGTGTGATTACTCCAGACACATTACAGATGTCCCAGCTGAACCTCACAACGGCATGGGAAGTTTCAGAATAAATTAAAATCAGAGCTGTCCAAAGGCCAGCAGAGCAAAAGGTTAGTTAACAACACATTCCCAAACGCACAGCCAGTGGTAATTTAAATTCTTTACTACCCCAAAGGTGAGCAGATGTAAAGCTTTTAAAAAATGCTTCGTGCATCCAGTCCAGCCCCTGGCAAACCAGGATCGGCACCACAATGACTGGCACGTTTGCAGTACTGGTTGGGAAACCTACTAAAAAAAGCCAAGGGGGGATGAGTCAGCTGAGGGACAACTGGGCAGAAAAGGGCAATGCAAGGAATACACGTGTGATTTTGCTGCCATTTTTACCCATTTTGAAGGACTTCCTGGGACACGTGGGCAGAATCAGCAGCTGACCTGGAACTGCTGGAGAAGCAATGTGTGAGGTGGTGGGAGTTAGGAGCTGCAGCAGTGAAGAAGTTTCCCAAGTGATAGATCCACAACAGATGTCACACCTGTCGTGGGGTACCTGTGCATACCGAGGAAAAGATAAGACCTTGTGCTGTCCTAACAAATTTTCTCCAAGACTTACTCATTCTACAGAGAACTGAAGAACTTTCAAGATTTCCACAAATTCATGTGAGGTATTTAGTATTAATGCTTAGTTAATCAATTTGCACATACTCAGATGAAGCTGTGGGAAACCTCAAGAAGGTGCAGCAATCACATACCAAAGTGCTGTGCAAAAACCTGGACAGCTGGCAATGGTCTTCACTTTCAAGTGTTGTCAGTGTAATAGTAAATTGATAGAAAAGGTTCAACTGAAGATTATTTCGTCCTTTTGTATGTTTTTAATGTGGTTTCTTAAGGAAGCAAGGACTATTGGAACATGATCCATCTATTGGTCTTTCTGCCCTTTCTCTCTCTCTCTTTTTTTAAGATGTTGGTTCCCTGGAACTGAATTTGAGAGAATAGAAAAATATTACAAATAGCCCACATTAAAGCAAGAAAAGCCTCAGTCAGAGGTTAATAGTCAGCAGAGAATCCTATCCAGGAGACACAGACCTATTGAAAATACAGAAACCTCTCCTATGCACACATCTGCTCAGAAAATACGTTATTATATTACTGATCTACTCAGCAGAAAAGCAAGCCCCTACTGCACAGACAATCCCTGACACATAATGATCAAAAGCTAAATAGACATGACCAAGGGTAACAAAAAAAAAAACAGCAGGAACAGTCAGGTCACATAATACCGACTATAAACCTTCCTTAAATCCAGAATTTCTGCTGGGGAGCATAGAGCCCCCGTCACCTGCTTTCTCTTTTCTGGCCCTTTCAGAAAGCAGAAGAAATTGTACTTATATGTGGTTCAACTTTAATTCCTACCAGCTGCTACCTGACAACTTGGATTTCGTTCAGGCTGGGTCCAGATTGTTCTAAATCAGCCCTTTCCTACAGCCACATTTGTCTCCATTATCTTCTTCCAAACCCACTATAACTTCCACCAACCACCGCTCTGCTGAAGTAGAAGATTTGCCCAAAAAGTTCACGTACAAAACTATCATGTCCTCCTTATCTAAAACCTTGACTGCATATGTCAAATCTGGCAGGATACTGGTTGCAATATAGTGCTTTTAAAATAGAAAAATGTAAGCTTATGCTTTGACCTGAAACATTTCCCTTCTTCCACAGCTGAAAAAAACCAAATCCAGGAAAATCCAAATCCTTTTCCTTGGCCTGAGCACTTCACAGCTACTTTAATGTGTGTTGGTGAGAGATCCTCTTCTACCTTTCAAAAAAGCTCAGGCTTTTCTTGGGAGTCCATTCAAAATAGTACAATCAGGGAGAAACAAGCAGTTGCTCAGTAATTTATGGTAAAGTATATAACTGCCATGTTTGGCACTTGCAGTCACATTTTCGGAACAGCAGAAGAGAGGAACGTGCATCCTCTTCTGCCTCTCACGATGTCCTGACACCAAAGTTGGTGACTTAACCGATGAGGCTATGACACAGGAAACATCCAAAAATCAACATATAAAGCACTTTCCCAGTCACTTGTGTAGGATACCACTTCCAGCTTGCTGCTACAGTTTCCAAAAGAGCCCAGTTTCCCAAAATCCCACCACTAGCAGAGTTTTATTTGCAAAGCCCTTGTGCTCTTGTGTTTCCTACTAAGAGCACCAAAGGTGTGCCAAACACAACAGCTACTCCAGCTTCAGCTCTTGGTTTCATTCACACTCTCAGCTTGATTATTGCTTGAAAACCATAAATTCACTCAGTTGGTGGAGAAGATTTGCTATCTTCTCTGAAAATAAGGGGAAGCTCTCCCCAGGGTCCCATGGGTGGCTGTACAGTGCTTGGGTCCCTGAACACACAGCACCTTCAAGCTGAGACCAGCTTTGCCAACCAGCCTCAACACCGGAGTTCCCGATGCTGGCTGGTGCACTGGCACAGCCCGGGCATGCTCAGGCTCCAGGTGAAGCTGGTTAAAATAGCTGGGAAACACACTGTGAAGGGTTAACCCTTTTTATGCTTACGACAGATTTGGGGATTACTCAGCACGCTGAGGACATCTCTCTGAGAGACCCTGTCCCCTGCCATTTGTGAATCCAGATTCCTGCTCTTTCTTGCAATAGTGACATTGGTTTTTCCCCAAGGTCTTCAGTCAACATTTTCTTTCCTCATGCTGCAAGGCAGCCTGCTGTGCACTATTAACCCATCTGCCTTCTGTCCTGCATCCCAAAGGTGCCTGGCAGCTTTTCAGTGGTACCATATGTAGAGCTTGTAGGGCCAACTTCTGTCCTCAGATGTGTGTGTCCAGCTCCCATTGACTTTGTTTTATGCTTTAATCCAAGAGCAAATTTTGCCCATCAAACAGAGGCACTTTGGGATGCTGACGGATGATAGATGGTAAAAAATGTAAAGTGTTTTAGTCATTATATTTTTCGTCATCATTTTATTGTCTATTGCATTTAACTTAGGAGGAAAGGACATACATACAAACATTCCCTACCTACGTACATCAACTGTTAATCAGCAGTAGAAACATGGGGCTTCTGGATCCAAGCCTTGAAGGATGGATGCTTCAACCTGTATTTCCAAGCCTGTGGATAGGTACTCTGTAGAGCAGACTAATATTTAGAGGCTTAGAGTACCCAAACTTCACTGCATTCTATGACAGGACAACCATTTGGCTCATCCAAATGTTCATATTGTGCTTCACTGCTTTGTGCATTGTGTGGCATTATGCTTCAGTCTGCTCTTTTCCAAAGCGCACTGATATAAAAGCCTGAAAAAATGTCATTTATACAGGGCCCCTGAGAGTTTTACGCTTTACTGAATGTGACTATTATATCTCAGCTACCTGTCTCACTTCTTAACTTTTAGGATAAAGTTAAGATTTTACTCTATCTATTAACTTAAACAGTCCATTGAAATATAGATTGAGAGGCCTGAAGGTAAGCTTCTGATTTTAGAAATGTTGTCTGTAGCCCTTTATGACATGACACTAATTATCACAAATATAAAAATGAAAAGAATTTATGGAGCCGTTAGCAGAAGCCTTCTGTGTGCCAGCAGAGTGATGGAATTAACTATTAAGGCTGTGGTGATGGTAACTCACAAACACTGATTATTCCTTTACAGCCTGGAATTTAGCCAAGGTAAACCCAATTTAAAGGTAAGCTGTACGGTCATACTTTTCTTCATTCTAATTCATGCCACTTTTAAAACACACATAGGATTCTTAGTCGCTGTATTTCACCCCTTTGTTCTATAATTAGCCAAAAGAAAGCAGAATGGGAGAAAAATGTCAGCGCATGCAATGTAACTATAATTTTCTGTCCGAAGAAGAAAAGCACGAAGGGGAAGTGTATATACACACATAAATAGATCTTTTTTATGGAAAGCTCATTACAGAACTTACAGCGGCTAAAATAATGCATGCAAAAATTGTCAATGAAATTTGGTCACCAAGTTACATTAAAGGGACTGCCGCCTCATGTTATTCTCAGTACATGAGCCACAGCAGCCGCAGAGTCCTGGTGTTCCCAGGGCGTTACAGACAAACCGCCTTGAGAGATGATGCTGCTTGCAGAAAAATGAGCAGAGTGAAACCCTTAGTACAAAGCCAAAAATTTCACCCCTAAAATAAGACAACCAAGAATCAAGGCACACACCAAACCCCCAAATCTGTGTCTATTTTTGGCCCCCAGGGGTAGCATTGAGCAGAAGATAACCTTTGGAGCTAGAGAGCAAGGCTGGCACAAGAACAACTATGGCCCAGCCAAGCATGTGAGCTTCTTGGAACAGCCAAACGTTACAGAGAGGAGGGTGAGCCAGTCAAGGGAAAGGCAAGGGATTATACGACATGAGTGCTTGCAGTAACAGAGAGCTGGACTTTCGGAAGTTCTTCCCCCACCAAGCTGCTGAGTTACAGGAAAGTGATGCATGCAAAGCACATCTGACTCTGCTCTCCTGTGGCAGAGAAAAGGGTCATAATATGAGGGAACCTGCAGGTATTTTCTCAATCAGGTATCTTCATATTTCTCAAGAGGGAATACTGATTTTGCTGATTAACATGAATATATAATAGGCTCACATTTACAAAGCAAAACATTACCTCCCTGAGAGGAGGAAGCTATTAGAATGCACTTATAAACCATAGCAAGTGATAAAGCAGTTTACAGTCCACTATGCTAATGAGATGCTCAGCTGGCAAAGTGCACCATCATGCTTACAAATCATTTGTTTCAGTGACACTTCAGATAGCAATTTACAAAGAAGCAAGCATTAAAACCATAACCATCACCACTCCATCATTTTTAACTCCGGAGTTTCAGGAGCTGTGCAAGTCGCAGCAACAATAAATGTTAGCGGCATAGTAATGGTGGATTATTCTTTTCACCATGCAAAGTCATTTGGGTGTCAGGAGCTGGTAGATTTTTGACACTAGAGTGTCGAGAGTTCAGTAACCTTCTTTCCATAAAATGAACATACCAATTAAACTAAATAGCATCATAGCAGATCTGTAATTTGTAATTTTAGGATCTGTTCAGAGGAAAGACAGCGTAGGTCAATGAACAATTGAAGGTCCATGACTCAGTCACCTCTAGTTCATTTGTCACCTCCATAATGAGCAGTACAGAGCAGGAGGAGATAGGAAAGGAGAAGAAAAGCTGCTTTGGAAGGTACAACTTTTAAAATTACTAATGAGGAAGGAGCAGCACAGTTCCGAATCTGTCACAGGAGACCTGCTTGCAGGGGAAGACCTCGGAGAGACACAGCCCCCAGCTCAAAGAGGATAAAGACAAGATGTGTGGCCAGGACACAAGGGGTAGCAAAGACTCCCATTGATGTGCATTACTTCAGGCTTCCCCCTGCACCCAGTGCTTTTACCCTCCTTTTAATCTATTAATTCTCACCCCTGCACTTCCATGTGATGACTGTGCTCTGTCTTCCTCTCACACTGCTAATAGACCTCGATATAATAACCAAGTCAAAACTTCTGTGACTTCAGGTCACAGCCCCGAAAGTGAAACTGTTTCAGATTCATTTGAATATTACTTTAATAATCTAATTTCTGCTGTCCTTAAGATTAGTCATGCTCTAAGCCGCTGGCCTCTTCACCTTCTCTTCCCAAGAGATGAAGAGATAGTTTATTTTCCTCCAGGTTTCAGAGGCCTCAGCAACACGTCGCACTTTAACTTCTCAAGCTCTGGCTGGAGCAGCACTTTCGCAGTTCACCCAACAGCAAAACATTTGACCAGAGCGGCTACCTCACTAGACTACTTCTAAAACTTCAATAGTTCATTTCACAAGATAATCTTTGTGACATTCAAATGCAAGGCACTAGAAGAAGCACAAAGAAGGTACCACCAGCCAAGCAACCACCTACAGCCACGCAGCTGCCTGGCCCCCGGTGCCGAGCTGGTGCATGCCCGGCTCACACGGACTCCCGGCAGAGGAGGCTCACCCCTGCTCACAATACACCCGCAAACATGAGAATTAGGCCAATAGCAAATATTTTCTAGAAAAAGCAGCCCCACTTAAAAAAAGATTTTCAGTGACAACACTTCAGCATATGAGACAATTTTAACAGCAAGTCATGGGTAGTTAAAGAGGATCCAGGAGGAATGTGAGTCTGGATCAGGCCCCCAAACAACTGCATATTCTGCCTCCCTCTCCAAAGCTGCGTGGGGAGCACAGCACCATTAGCGTACAGCAGGAATTAAACACTGCTGGAAACTACCAGGAGTACACATCCAGCTCTGCTCTCCCCTGCACAAAGCAAGGTGGGATTTCCATTACTCTAAATACACCATGGAGCACAGTTTGGGATCCAATATTGCAGATATGAGGCATAATCATGAGCCTCCATTAATCACACTGCAGTTTTTTGCTCTGCTCAGGCAAGCATTGGAGCAAGTTTATTTCCTCAGTCAACAAAGGAAGAAAAATTAATGGTAACAGTTAATAATCTTCATCTGCTTGCTATCAATATGCACACACTGCAGCTTTACTCAAGCCCCTGCACAGGCTCTGGAGAGGGATCTCTGGCACCGTACACCACTACACAAGCTGCCTTGTCAGTATAGTTATTTTATGTTTGAAAGGATTACCTGTCATCCGGGTACAGACTACAGCCATCACTCCCAGTCCCATCTGACAAGTCAGGAGAGAAGGTTTTGGGTTGGGATCCTTCCTTCCTCCTCTTGCCTTTGATGCTGTAACTAAAAAGGTCTTTTTTTGCATCTCTGTGAAATTGCTGTCTGAAAAAATGAGGCAACTCCGGTGACAGGTGACACAGATGTTCCGCCATGGTCTCAGAGTGAAATCCAGCCACGCTGGATCTATGTTCACAGGCAGGTGCAGCATCAACAGCATCCAGCTGCCATTAACACCGGCAAAAGACAATGAAGCACAAGACTGATCCTTGGAAAACTTTTTCTTCTTGATGGCATTTTGAGCAGGATCGGGCTTCCTGAGGAAACGGGAGCAGGTGAGAGCTTCAGGTTTCCCTAAGCACTCTGCCATGCTGGAACAAGCGGAGACACCAGTCGAGGGCCAACCTGCCATGGCAGTACCTGCGGGAAGTTACAACAGTGTTTTAGTTTGGGGCAGGAAGGTGGTCTCTGGCCATATCACAGCCAAGCTTTGGTTTTCATTGCAGAGTGTTCTCTGGGCACGCAAACTACATTCCTTTTAGTTAAAATTAAGCAGAAAATGATCTCCAATTGCTAATGGGACCACAGGACCAGAGCAGAGAGTCTGAAAAAAGCTCTCCCTGAAATGTGCAATGTAAAGATCGAGTCCTCAGCAGCAGCTGTCTCACTCTACAGACTGGTCCTGCTGTCTGTGAAGCTCCTCTGCCACAGACTTGAGCCTATTGCCCAAAGACTAGACTGGGAGCCAGGTCATGTCAGTCACAATGCGGTACTTTTCACTCAAAATCAGTATCAGGGTACAAACTGATGCCATGAGTTCTCTGGGATACCTCTCATTAGAGCAAATATGCACATGAGAAATACAAATGGCCACCACTTGGAGGAACTTCTCTCCATACCCTTTAACAGCAACCAGAACTTATCCCTTGAATACCCCTGAGATGAGCTGAAGTATCAACAACTTCATACAGCTATCTTGCTAGCAAAGTATGCAAACACCTCTATCTGCTCCATCTTTGTCTTGTATGCTGCTGTTTGTTCGTATTTGAATTACTACTGTGCTCTCTCCATTTGCTCTGGGTCTCATGTTCTTTATGTTTACCCAATAAGCCATTTATTTCGGATTTAATTTAGTTGAGTCAGTAACGATGCTGAAACTCTGTATTGTGATAAAAGCTATGTACAGCCCACTCACACATGCGGGGCCTTAGGACCTTGCTCATACATAATTCTTAGGTTCAAAAGACCTGCCATGTAAAACGCACACTGAGAGAATTATGCAATTGCATAATTCAAGAGCAAGAAAACCTAGTAAAATTGGTGAGCAGGTTGAGTTTTCGTATCAGCTCCCGGCTCTGTGGTGTTTCTTTACATAGCTGGGCAGAGAGGAGAGGGTCTTTGTCACTCAGAGCTTCTTTTCCCCAAATGCTTTTTGCTAAAGCCTCTAGTGCTAAAGGTGGACAAGAGAAAACATTTGGGCTCTTCCAGGGGTGCTCACTCTCCCACCCACATAATAAACTTGTCAGTTCAGCCAGAAAGAACATGCTGAAACTCAGAAGAGAAATAGGGGGAAGTCATGTAAAAACAGTTCTCTGTTCAACCAAGTTCTGTTATATTAAAAGGCTCTATTCAGAGAAATGATACAAAAACCGAACCGGTAGAAAGCATTCTGTCATCACACCTATTGGAGATCCCCGACACGCAGTCAAACAGGCAACGGTGCAGCATTTGTACAAGGTACATCTCCCAGAGAGAGACGTCTGTACACATCTGTCCCGGGTACCTGCACATGCCCAAAAAGCCCTTCCTCCTGGAAGGACAAATGGTAACTTCTGCACACTGCTGCCCATACACATAATTTTTCCTATGCCAAGAAAAAAGTTCCCTCCCATTATAAATCAGTTAAGGAGGAACAGTGTCTTTGCATTATACACCCATAACACAGCAGGGATGTTTAAAAACAAAGCACCAAGGCCAGCTGATCTCTGTGTCCTGCAGACTACTGGACTGTGATACTCTGTTGTCATATGCACAGGAGCAAACCAGCTATAAAAATAACTTATGCTTCTATTCAAATGACCCCAGAATACTGTCAGCCGTAGCAAAGGAAGACAAAAATGTTTATTCATAGACCTTTCACCGCTGCAAACATCTCAGACACATTAATCCACAAGTTAGCAGAGGTCAGGGAAGATTTCCCAATCAAATGCAAAAAGGAACAGGAAAAGCAGGCATGGGGAATGCGATTATCCAAAGCTGGACATCAGAGTAACACCACCATCCAGACCCAAACATGCTGCCATCTGAAGCAATCAAGACCTCAATTTTTCAATTTCATTTAACATACTGTATTATTAAGAGGCAACATTTGGTTATAAATATTTACCAATAAAGATAAATTAGAAATAAAATTGCCCCAGTGATTAATGCTGTATACAAGTAGAGAACAGGACATGTTTTGTAGTAGAGAGACATTTAAAACAACCTAACAGGAGGACAGGACACTTGAAGAGCTGAGAACAACCCAGCTGGTTGGATTTTCAGGGTATAACCTGTTTGACAAGGAAAATAAATCCCAAACTTTTTTTTTTTTTATACCTCTGCAACATCTGGCACCGAACACTGTGGAAGAAGGGTCCCAGACTGGGTGGGCAGCAAATCTAACTCAGTGTATTCTTGTCCTCAACTGGCTGAGATGCTTCTGCTGCTGCCTGCACAGCAGCGTGTATGGCTGTCTGGATCCCCGCACAAGCCTCAAGGCAATCCCGATTTGCACTGCTTCGCAGAGCAGCCATGGAAGAAAGTGATACGTCTGCAGGCCGCAATATGAAATGGCAACAGTGGGAATTTAAAGAATATTTTTCATCCTCTTTTGAGCATAACTACTTATTTTTCCCTAGTGACTCCCTGCTAGGTACAGTTAGGAAGTGCTGAAGCTGCATTTTTTTGGCATGCAATTGATCATCTGAAAGTTAGGTACTTTACATAAACACACTGAGGACATTTGGCATAAGAATAAAAAAAATGCATCTAAACTCTTATTAAGGGTAAGTGGTGTGCAATGAGGATCAGCTGCGCAGCCAGGGGCACAGAATTAGTTTCTAAGGTGCTGACCTAAATAGATCATTTAAGCTTAAAATAAAAGATTTGTTTCAAATGTAATTGATCTGACTTGCACTGACAACACGGACAGCCTCTACCGCAACACACGGCTCATTTAAACTGATTGGCAGGCACCTCATTTTACTCAAGTTATCCAGCTCAGACCATGAAGGATCGGGCTGTCAAAACCTTCAGCATCCAATCCTCAGTGTGTGTCAATGGCAGTAATATAAATGTGTATTTACGTGGTGACATTATTAAAGGAGGGCAGGTGAAGAAGAGGAAGAAAAACTCTCGAGTGAAGCATTTCGCAGCCTCCCAAAACTAGAGACAGTTGCACCAAAGAAACCCTAACAGTCAGTGGAAACCTTAGGCTGAAATAACCATCCTATCTTGCCTATGATTGTGTAAGAAGATCCTTAATCTTGGTGAGGACTGCAGTATTTTTACTACTCCCAAATGCCTAAGCCCATCAAACAAGGATCAAAAAAAATCAAGCCTTAGGACGATGCTGAAATTGCAGCATCAGCAGTACCTTGTGTTTCTTGAACAAATGCCTAATGCATTGGAGTGAAGCTGTCACCCTGGCTCCCATGAAGGGAACCAAGTACCTCGGCATTCACTTGGCAGCAGAGGATCCTTGCCCCTCAGTCTGTACTTTCCCCTTGCACCTCTTGAAGTAAATTTGGATGATGCCCAGAAAGATAAGCGAGTATCAAATGTGAGCAGGCCCTGTGAAGTCAATCGATCAATGAATCAATAGGAACATGTGGGGAAAGCTATTGCAGATGAGGAATTGTGGTGAAGCTATTGCAGAAGAGCTTTGCGTAAGCATTATGCACAGATTCCCCAGTGGCACCGAATACCTGGGCAGCTAGACAGGTCATGAATTTAATCAAACCTGACTTATGCCTGTCATTAAAACATGAGCAAAGTTTTCAGGAAAAATTAAGATTTTCTCTTCCAACAAGAAATAGTTTGCCCCGTTTCATCACACAGCAGCACAGATTAGGTTGATCTTCCAGTTAAAACTGTGCATTTTAGCAACGTTTATTAAAGGTTTGTAGTGGAGAACAATTTTTTTACAGTGAGAACTATGAAAATGTAAACCCACTTTTTGACACCACAGATTCTTTACTGCAGGCAAATCTGCTGGACTGCAGATCACGGATTAAGCTATTGTCTAACAGCTTTCTATGGGAAAAACACTAATCTGCAATGAAAGCATATACGCATGGGAGTGGGTAGGAGGTGAATTTTATGCTAATATTATATAACTCTGGAACTACAAGCAGAGGAGACTTGTTTTCCCAACATAGAGATGCGTTCAATGCATTTTACCTTTTAGGAGTATTATATTCATATATATGTATAGGTGTCTCTCTATATATATACATACACATATGCAGAGGACATTAAAGGACAAATAATCACTCCTTACTATATCAAAATTCAACTCTTCCATCAAATAATTTAATTCTGAGCTACACAACATCATTTAGACAACTGTTCAAGTCATGATTTAAAGACTTCAAGTGATGGAGAAGCCATCATACCCCGAGGTAAATTATCCCAACAGTTAATTGCATTCATTGTTAAAATTGTGCACATTATTTTTTCTCGATTCATCTTGCTTTGGCTTCCAATCTGTGACTCTCGACCCTTTAACCCTGAGAGCCTGTCTGAGACGACAAAGACTGACATCTGCCTTCCAGCACAGATGACCACCAAATTCAAGGAGGAAAACAAAATTGTCAGAATATGGCAAAAGCTTTTTTTGCCAAAATAACCTTCAATGGGTTTTGTAAAATGTATGAATAAATATCATCGAGATGTTTGGTTGGGTTTGAGGGCTTTTTTCCCTTTTTATATGGAGTTGAGGAATCCTTTTGTGTTTCTGCATGATTCAATGTCATCTCTTTACTGGAACAGAAATCTCCTCCAGTGCTTTCACTAAAACCCCTTTTTAAAATCCCATCACCAAATTGGAAGGAAGGTTAGGCCGATTTCCCTGCCTCTGGTAATGCTAATCCCTGTCTGGATATATTGCTAATTCATCAGTGCCAGCGACAATTTAGCCCGGAGGGTCACAGAACTACTTCTAAAGAGCATATTTTTTCTCTTGCCCTGGGTGCAGAACAGATTGCGGCAAATGGCAACATCTCCCAAAGATTTCCCAGGAAGGGAATTTACTGGCTCCCTTAGAGGTACATTTAACTTTCTCTTGTATCCTCAACATACAATATTTTTTTGGAACAAAGTGGGAAGGTTTCCAACAAGTCTGTAAAACATATGTTTGTTTGCCCACTAGTATTACCCTGCCCACTTGGATCCTGGATCTGAGAAAGAGCTTTTGTCTAAAACGCGGAAAGAAACAAACTCCTTCTGTCAGTATGAGGAGGTTTGTTGTGGGTGGCTGATTAACAGTTTTGTTTGAAGCCCCCAGTTAAAACTATTGGCAGTACCACCTTTGTGCTGGGTGGTTCCTGGTAATGAGATATCTTAGAAATAAGGAGAAAGGAAGGATTTGCTATGAAAAATTATAGGTATCAAAACCACGAGGACTTTTATCAGCTGCTGTAAAGCAAACAGGCGTAGGTTCAATTTTGGAGCACCTCCAAATTTACTGTTTGGCCCTTCAAGTTTTCTGTTTCTTTTTTAGGGCACTCTATTGTACTGTCTGTAAGGCAAAGATGACGAACCATGTGATAGTGTATGGTGCGTAGGAGAGAATAAATGACTGCATAATGTTTCCTGGTGAGGTTTCTGTACTGATTACCACTTTTCTTTTTTTGCCTTTTTTTTCCCCAACTACATTGTTCCAGGATAATGAAATTTTCTCTTGCAAAAGTTTCCATGACAGTTTATTTTTAAACAATGCAGGAAAATATGTATTTTAAAGCAATGATTATCCAGAACTGGTGCATGCAACAAGGAGTTCAGTTTCACTTCTCTGCAATTCAGCTTTCAGCACTCTAGGTAGAAAGTATTATTATATAATTTACTTTTAAAAATAATTTGAAAAAGAAGGTGAAGAAGAGTCCACAGCAACAAAACTACTTTCAACAATTATGGCTAAAAAAAGTTTCTGATACTGTATGCCAGATGTCACTACAGTCAGACCCAAAGGGTTCTGGGATTGTATCTGAACAATGAGAAACCATCAGGGGAGCTGGTAAGAAAACTGTGATCACCTTGTTCAAGGCTATCACTGGCTCACCAATATTTCAATGATCCTATAACTTCTTGACATAATAATGCGCTCTCAGCCAGTTGTTTTTACTTGAGCTGCTGGGGATAGATATTATTTTCTTCATCTGCCTAAAGAAATTATTTTAAACCAGCAAATAAAGCAAAATTTGATTGGTATTTGGATACTTCCAGATTAATGTGGCTCCAAATTCCAACAGCTTTGGAGCAGTGCTTTTTTAGCACTGATACATATTCCCACTGACAGCAGGGTCTCTACACTTTCGTGTGTAGCATAGGCTGTGACTTTCATACTCTAGCACATTTTTCTTTTAATTCTTTTAATAGCAAATGATAACTAATGCCTCAGTTCCCTGACAGAAATGAGGGATTCCAAGGTGAATGCAGCATAAAACCAACTGCTTTTAGCAAGAAGTTAAATTCAACTATTTGAGCGACATGAAAGATGAATATTCTAGTTTATTAGCTAACTCCACCCACTCAAAGTTTGTTCCACGACATTTGCAAATAGATTTACATTCTTATCAAACGCCACATAATTTCAGGCAGATCTCTATTTGCTGTCTGTTCTGTTCTTCTAGCACATGCTAAAGAAGGAAAGGTTAATACCAGAGGTTACTGCAAACTAAATAGAAAATAGATTGAGTAACGCTTTAATATATTGAATCCAATAGAAGACAGTGCAGTAACATGAATGCATTAACTACTCTTGGGATAACACCCTCACATACCAAGCTAGATGATGATTTCTCTGTGCTGCAGCCTTATTCCAGTCCCTGATGCTGCGGGTCAGGCAGTCACTTGTCCTTGGACTTGCAGTCAGGGTTTTGTTCTATTTGCCCTACCAATCTTGTGGTGGAAGTGAAGAGATGTGGATAGGCAAGTCATAAATTTACTTTTCTCTTTACCAGCATCAGCAGGATATATAAATTACCATGTTCCTCCTATTGACTGGAGCGCTCCACTATCACATTCCCCTTCGCTGGGGCTGAGAAGATGGGAATCCAGCGGGAGACAGATGATAATTGATGCTGGTGAGAAGGGACAAACCAAAAGGTCAACGCTAGCTGGTGTCTGAAGAGCATCCCAGGCTCTACCACAGGAAGAACAAACTCTTCCTGCTTCACCCTACAGTTACACAGATAATTCCCTTAAATACAGTGAATTCCTCAGACCTTAGAGTAGCGGGGACTGCATAAGTAGCTTTGGAGGAAAAAGAGGGTTGTTTGACATTGCACAGCACCTGACTCTACAACAAACAGACAGAAAGAACAGTTTCCAGCTTCAGACCCTGAAGTCCAACACGCAGATCCCCAGTGCAACGTCTGAAACAGCCGCCCTGCTCGCAGGGACGTGGAGCGTCCCCGGCTGATTACAGCCTCTCTCTCCGCATGCCCCCTCCCCTCCTCCCTGCGCTCAGCTTTGAGGATGCCACACTGGGAAGCCCAGTGGAGGACCGTTTCACTACTGCCATCAAAACCAGCAGCCGAGGGGTCGGCAAGAGGCAGTCCACCCAACGCCAAACCACATGAAGATGTCTTGCAATGCCACCTGCGCACAGCAAAGGATATATTCTGGCCGAGGTCCAGCAGAGACGTGTCTCAGAGGCAGGGGATTGCCACTACAGAGGTAGGCCAATGGTGCCACTGTTCGTGTTTCAAGGGGCAAAAAGAAAGTGTCTTTAAAGTGTTACACATTGATCCTGCTACAAAGGAGCAGTCAGTATGGTGCGCTGTCTCGAGCAATTTAAGAGAAAAAGCAAGAGCCGTTGCTCCAAATACTGCTCCAGCAGTAGACAGGCCCTTCGAAAGGATCTGCCAGTCCAGCCTGTGTTTTGTTGCTTGATGCATCATCCACCTAAAAACATATGGATTAAGAGCTCTAATGCATGGTCTGGAGATGAATGTGCAAAAACCCCTCTCATTTCAGGATGAATATCAACCCAGGCTGATCTTTTTCCGTGATGTATTCATAGACATAAACCAAAAAAAAAGCCCTTCAGAATCCCTTCATTTCAGAAAAAGAGATTTTTTTTCTTGGATCTTTGTTTCATTTTGCTTTATTTCATTTTGCTGATTCTTGTATTCACGAGTATGCATTTTTATGTGCACACCTCTATACGGCAGTGGAGAAGCACGGATTCCTACCAAAAAAGAAAACTTTTTGCTCTCTTGTACTGCAGAATATTTCGTGAGCAACTCCAAGAGGCAGGAGAGGGAATTAGAGCAGCCTCCAATGGGAGCTGTAAATACTTCTGTAACAGCTGAATTACACTGCTTTTGCCAAAAACTTCCAGCTATGCAAAGGCCTGTGAGCTTGCTACAAGTGACTTCGGTGTTTGCGAAGATGCATTCAGCAAGAGCTACCAGTTTAGCAGTGACAAACTGCTCCACAGCAACCAGTGCCTACAAAGGGTGTTTATGGTTCCCGCTCTCAGGTCTGTGCCACAAGATGCTGAACATAAGATCTGTTTGCTGAATACAAACTCTGTGGCTCCTGTTCAGAAGTACCAAGTTAGGAGAAAAATCTGGGAGGGCTGAGGCCAAGGTGCCGAGGCACCTCTCTAAAACACACTGAATTCCTCTGTCTTCTTTTGAAAATCCATTTTATCCTATGAAAATACATTCTGGCTGTATGTCCCCATCCCCACTTCAGAGATTTTCACCTCTTCATTGCTGGATGAAGCCATCCCGCACATTTCCTGACATCCCAGCGTCTGAGGCACTGCCCGGCATTTCTATATTCAGACAACACTGCTCAGATGGGAAATGTCTCTCCCTCAGCCTGCACAGAGCTGAGGAGCTGCAGCCCTCACTCAGTGCCAGGCCCTGCCATCAGACAGCTCACAAGCATCCAGGCATCATTCCCTGGCAGCACATTCCAGGGAAACGCAGGAGGAAGAGGGAATGAGGTCCCACACTCCTCCCTGGGCTTGGGGCAGGCGCCCCAACTCTGATGATCTAGAGTCCTGGCTTAGTCTGAACCAGCCCTGCCTGGATTTCTAATTTCTCCCCCAAAATGTTGCCGCTCTATGTAGTTATAGCTTAAAAATACCTCAATTCAGTGTGCTCTAAAGTCTGGATTGTAACAAGCAGGCACCGTCTTACAGACTATTTGACAAAGCTCTCATTAATCCGATTATTCACATTTGTGTGTATTTTTGTGCACCTCGCATTAAAAACAGTAACTTTAAAAAATGGTGGACACCATTCACAGGTATCTCCTGACTTTTCTAATAGGCCAGGTTTTCCTTTGCTTTTGTCCCATATGGGATTAAAAAATGAGGCTTAGTTTATTTTTTTTTTTTTTTAAGAAGGATGAAAAATTGCATGGGTGGATGCCCTGTGGACCACTGGAGCATTGTTTTTCTGTGCATGCACAAGCATGTTTCTATAATACTGCGAGGATGCAAGCTAATGCAAATTATTAATTGCCCATTCTCTGTTTTACATGCCCATGTCTGGCAGACTATAGGTCACAGTAAAAGCATAAAGCAAAAAAGATGAAAGGTGCGTGTTGATTACCACTCAGAACTGAACAGGCTGCTGATCAGTGGGACCGTAATACCTCATAAAGATGATAATGATTCTTCCCCCTCCTTTTCCATCTTCATAAACAAGCTCGATTCCATCAGGTTGCATGAAGGGCTCAAAGAACAATGAACAAACATAATCAAAATTCCAATATGTTTGCATTAAGACTGAAATGAGCAGTGACATACCTGGACTGTTTAATGTCTATGCCATCTGCCCTGGAGTAAAGAAAAATATATATCTTTCTCCTCAAAAAATGAGGACATGAGCAATTAATTATATGAGGCTTCTTCTTACTAGTGACCAGACTTGATGCCCAGTCCAACAAACTGGATCTGGATACCTCCTACGCATTGCTGTCACCAGGTCACCGTGGCCCAACTTTCCGGCTCATGAATTTCCATGGAGAAACCAATGCGTTATTTTGCAAAGTAGTTGTTAGTTGGAGTTTCTGCTTTATGACCTGTTCTAATCACAGGTTGAATTAATCGCTGAAGTCCCTCTCACAGCATTTCTTCTGTGAAATCGTATTTCTCATCACTGAAGGCAAATTCACTCCCCAGCACAGCAATCAGTGTTGAATCCTCCATTGTTTATAGCTGCAAGCTCTACCTTTCCTTCTCTGCTGTAATTCCCACCTGCAAAGGACTCTGGGGGACAGTGCCTCTGAGCTTCTCTCAAAGAGCTGGAGGAGGCAGCGCTGGTGAGTTTGGTCCTGGCACTGCTCCTCTCCAGTCTTCATGAACAGCATATGCTTGGCCTCTGTTTAGGGGCAGTGCTTCTACAGGCATTTGTGCTTTTACAGTCTCACTCAACCCTATGCTTTAATTGTCATTCAGCTTTCAAGGTTGTCCCATGGGAGGCTGCAATTATTTTTAAAACAGTTGGCCTCAATACATCAATACTGAGAAGCCTATCTGCGAGACAAGCCTTGGGCTCTCACCCTCTATCCACCATCTCCGAAACACCCCAGGTAGGCTGAGGTTGTGACCATCAATGGGACGACAACCAGCTCTTTCACCCAGCTACTTTTTATACCACTGCATTACAATCAGAAAAGATCCCTTCTGCAACTAGCCCTAAACATTCGTTACCCACCAGCCTCTCACATTACCACAGCTTCGCATGCTGGGATCCTTTCCTCAGGCTCTCGAGCATCTTTGAATGCTAACAAAATGCAATCCAGTCCTCTCTTCCCTCTTTTGTCAAGGTGGCTCCTGGAGCCTCTCTTCCCGGGCTCGCCCTCCTAATGCCTTGATAAGCCTTGTAACACTGCCTTTACACTCTGGTGATATTGTAAATATCCTTCTTTAAACCCACTGCCCAGTGCTGGACATGATATTTCAAATGAGGTTTTACAAAGGCTTTGTATAATGAAACCATTCTCTCTCCTGATTTTAACTAATCCTCTTGCTTATTCACCATAAGACCTGATTAGCTTCTCTTGCATCTGCCACACACTTGGATCTTTACCTTCTAATTATCACATGCTTTTATCCCTAAGTCTCCTTCCTTTGCTGTTTTTGCACATCTGTTATTCAAAGCACGTTTTCCTTTCCTTCAAGCTGCCTCACCTTACCTGCACATGCATTGCAATTTCTACGACTGTGTCCCAGATCTAAGAGTCTTCTTAAAAATGTGTTTACTTGACAGAATAAAAGTGTTTTAAACATTAACTCATCAACACCGCACTGTCTTCCTGAGTCTGCAGACAGCCTACAACAACAATTCACTTCTTTCAGCACCACCTCACTTATCCCGATCATTTGTTGACTTCAAAGCTTAAATACAGTGATTTAAAGGTCAACACTCTTAGCTAGTCACTTAACCATAATTTTAGCAGAATTTATTCTGTTAACGTACTTCTTTTCCATCTCAAATTGCCTCCCCAGAGGTTAGAAACCCCATCTGTCTCTACCCTTCCAAAACCTCCAGCTGCGATTTCACAGTGATAAATTGTCAATGCAAACATTTTTGGCGTATTGAGAAAGCTGAAGTGTTCAGCACAGTAAAACAAATATGATTGAAGGGTCTACAGCACTGATTATGTTATCCAGTTGTCTATTTGGTTCATTATAAAATATCATGTTTATATCTAAATAAAACTACCCCACAATTTCCATTTGCTGCACTAGCTAGCAGCAGAGCTCAGGCTCCTGAACACAACCCTCTTCGCGTTTCCATTATCATTGCCTGAAGGGACCACTGTCATCACCCGGGGCGACCTCTTCCATGTTACAGGCCACAGAGCTTCACTCGGTGACCCTGGCTGTAAGCCCAATAACGGCTAACTGAATTATAGTATGTGTTTCAGAAAAGTATATGGTATTCAAGTAAAGACTTTGGGAGACAGATACTCTGAAAGGGGGTAAGTTACTCCAATGGTTAATTACCCTCACTGTTAGAAATGTGTCCCTTTGTTTCAGTTTCCATGTCATTTACAACCTACCTTTGTGTCCCCTGTACAAAACAGAAGTCTTTTTTGGTTGAATATGCACATAAATACACATATATGCACGTACAATCCTTAAAGAGAAAAGAGAAGACAGGCTCACAGACACTGGATGTGAAAAACTGCATAGCTGACAAGTCTCAGGCTCTGGACATTGCCCATCTCTACGGAAAACGGTCCCAGCTGAGGGAGCTCTGAAGGCAGGACTCTGCCAAGTCCCATTGCTAAGGTCATCTGTAAAACCATCAGGCCAACAACCACCTACACAGTGTGGATCCGTTAAAGTGCAGCGTAATTTAACTCAGCCTCAATTTCTCCTATAGAAAAGTGCGGATAAAATGATGATTATGTGACAGTCTGAGACAGCAAGGGAGAGTACGCAGCAGAGCAGGAGAGCCCTCACAGTCTCACATCCCTAAAATGTGCCAAAAAAACGGAAAGAAAAATCCTCACCGGGAGGATTTATATCAATTTCAGCAATGCAGTTGATAAATTATTAGCTGTTCATCCTTCATCTGTTAACTCATTTATTCCCTCAAA
The DNA here is from genome assembly GCF_026419915.1 of Harpia harpyja. NCBI lineage: Eukaryota > Metazoa > Chordata > Aves > Accipitriformes > Accipitridae > Harpia > Harpia harpyja. Next base: position 114,467,367 of record NC_068969.1, on the reverse strand, counting down.
CAGCTGCATCAGATTAGTCAGACAAGACTTATTTTTAGGGTCTCCATGGCAGGATGGGGTTGTCACCACCTGCCTCCTGTTCAGCAGCGCATTGCCTTTTCTCCAGGAACTGATTCAGTGCTGTACTTGAATGGAGTCAAGCCAGATGTCGGTAGCTTTTTATGTGCTTTAAACAATGAACATCGGCTTTCAGTCGCTGCTGTCGGACCTCGACGTTGGCTGAAGCCGTGCAGCAGCCAGCTGTGAGGGCCAGAGCTCAGGTCACGCCGTTTACCTGGGAGCATCAAAGTAGGTGCCACTCGGCTGCGTGCAGCTTGTTTGCTGGCTTGCTGCCGGCTACAACCTTGGGCTGACCACCTCCTCCTCCCATCACTCTTCGGTGAAATTGCACAAATGAAACATAAAACAGAAAATGCAAATCACTGACTGGAGACAAAGAACTCCGGGCAGCTAATGATGAGGGTTTCAGCTGTCATCAGGAATGACCAACATATGAACTCACGCGCACATGTAGCTCCAGGTCGCCTCTGGAAATCAATTCAAGACAAACCCATCGACAGTTCTCCAGCATAGCTGTAGATGGGGCATTGCTCACCCCATCAACCTCTGTGTTTAAGAAGGTTTCATAATAACTAGCTCTCAGCTAAACTGCACTTTGACATTTATTATCTCCAACCAAACACACCCATTAGTCTCTGACAAAGCCTGCCTTTGACAAAACATTTAAGGAATCGGTCAACGGCAACAGAAGCGAGTCACCAGCACAGAAAGACCTGGTGACCTGGGCACGGATGCTTTAATGTGACCAATGGCTCAGCACAAAGCCATTTTCCACAAATACAACCCAATACTGCAAGATACAGCTGCATGGCAGGATTGTTTCCCCTGCAAACCAGCTCTTCTAGAAGGACCTAGGGAGGGATCATGATGGATAATCTGTTAAATGAGAGCTCTCTGCACGACACTGGAGTGAACAACAAAAGAAAATAATGATTAAGAATGTCAAAACTAAATAATCTTGGAGTCGGAGAAGTAAAATTACCTTTGGGAATCGTTCTGGGGGTACCACCACTGTGTTCTACCCTGGGCTACCAGTCAGGAAGGGTACGGGAAAACTCTTAAAGACACAAACAAAAGCCTTAAGACTAATTAGAGAATAAGAAAAGCTGTAATATTCTAGCTTGTCAGAAAGAAGATTAAGGGGTAAATAAGGATAACTACAGAGAACTCAAAATTAATAGAGGAATTCTCAGTTTAGCGTGCAATATGTTCTGACAAGAACCAGCAGCTGGAAGTTCTGGCCACAAAAGGAAATTCAACCTAAAATGTGGTACAAGTTTTCAAGAGTGACAGTAATGTAACCATGGGACCAGACTAGCAAGGACCGTGGTGGGTTCTCTATTGACAACATTCATTTTGTTGGCACGGGAACTTTTTTTTTGGTAACATCAACTTTCATCTCAGCACACCTATTGAACTGGAAGAAAAAATAATACTGCGGCCATTTCGTACTCTGTCCTGCCCAAGGAGTCAGGCCAAATAGTCACAGTGATGCTTCTGCAACATCAGCACCCATCAGCTCACCCCCAGGAAAATTTTGTCCTTAACCCAAGCACTTAGAAGCTTACTTACAAAAAGAAGAGCTTACAGCTCTTTTTTTTTTTTTTTTTTTCAAAAGAAACAAGGAAAATGTTATCCCAGTTCCATGTTTCATAAACACTTCTGAACTGAAAGAAGCAAGTCCGTCAGCCCACCCTCAGCAGCGCAGCACACAGCAGAGCTGGTCCTATATGGATCTTCCTGTGCCCAAGACACCACTAACAGGACGAGGGGCCTTGAGCACAAGTCTTATGAGGAGCGGCTGAGGGATCTGGGGTTGTTCAGTCTAGAAAAGAGGAGGCTGAGGGGAGACCTTATCGCTCTCTACAACTACCTGAAAGGGGGTTGTAGTGAGGTGGGCGTTGGTCTCTTCTGTCAGGTGTCTGGAGATAGGACAAGAGGAAATGGCCTCAAGTTGCGGCAAGGGAGATTTAGGTTAGATATTAGGAAAAATTTTTTTACTGAGAGGGTTGTCAAACATTGGAATGGGCTGCCCAGGGAAGTGGTTGAGTCACCATCCCTGGAGGTATTCAAAAAGCGAGTGGATAGGGTACTCCAGGGCATGGTTTAGGGGGCATGGTTAATGGTTGGACTTGATGATCTTGAAGGTCTTTTCCAACCGAAATGATTCTATGATTCTATGACATCAGTCCATTTGGAAGAACGATTTGATCTATACAGATAACTCTTTAGAGAATATAAATCAGAGTAACGTTTAATTTCGCTGCCTCTTTGTTTCCTAAGTGTACATTGTATCAGTGTATCATCTTTACCCATTAAGAAGCAGTCCGAGATCCAAAACTGATTTTGTTATAGGATTTGTGTCTTTAATTTCAATACAAGTAGAATAAATGCCTCTGAAGAAACTTTTTGACCCTATGAGGACATGCTATTACAGTAAAAGAATGGAACTGGCCCTGCCAAGTGTGCACTAAGTCCACTTGTCTCAACGTGGTGGGTTAACTGACTCAGAGTAAGCATGAAAGAGAAAACAAAATGAAGAGAAGAAAAGAGAAAAGAAAAGAGAAAAGAAAAGAGAAAAGAAGAGAAAAGAAAAGAGAAAAGAAAAGAGAAAAGAGAAAAGAGAAAAGAGAAAAGAGAAAAGAGAAAAGAGAAAAGAGAAAAGAGAAAAGAGAAAAGAGAAAAGAGAAAAGAGAAAAGAGAGAAAAGAGAAAAGAGAAAAGAGAAAAGAGAGAAAAGAGAAAAGAGAAAAGAGAAAAGAGAAAAGAGAAGAGAAGAGAAGAGAAGAGAAGAGAAGAGAAGAGAAGAGAAGAGAAGAGAAGAGAAGAGAAGAGAAAAGAAAAGAAAAGAAAAGAAAAGAAAAGAAAAGAAAAGAAAAGAAAAGAAAAGAAAAGAGAAAAGAGGGAAGGCCCCTATGCTGGTAGGCACTGCTCCAGCCTGCCATGCCATCCGGTCCTGCTACCCCTGCTCCTCCTGGGGCGTTGCATCTAGTGGGGATCAATTCAGCTAAAGGTCAGCTTGGTCTCTCTGTTTTAGTCTGAGCAACCGGGTGGGTTTATAACATTCCTGGGGAGGTGATGCTGAGCAAGCTGTCCTCCCCGTGGCACCTCCATGCTCGACCAGACACACTTGCAGTCCTGCAAACCTCACCTTTGACAGCCCAGTGCTAACTCCTGCTTTTGTACCTTGCAGACCTTAAGTACAGACACAGCTGCCCAATAAACAGCATCTCTCTCCCATTCTCACTCCCCTGCATTCCTCCCCAGTTACCAAAATAAGCTGCAAACTGTTTTTGCACTGGCTCCTTTAACAAGGCAGACTTTCTTTAACCTGCATCTTTGTCCACACTGCATCCAAGGAGGATCTTTGCTTACAAAAAGTCCCACTGGCTTTTTATGCACTAGCCTTGCAGTGCTAGGTAATAGTCCTAGCTTTTTTAAAAACCCTACAAATCAGGAAACGCTTTCAAATACAGTAGGATTTTTTTGGTTTGTTTCTTTCTCCCCTTGTCAAATTCCTGAATCCTGGCAGTCATCAGATAGCCAAGAGAGACTTTTCCCCTCCCTAAGGCAATTAAAAAAACCCACCCCATATCTAAAAAAAAACCCAACCAAGACTTGTAGTAGTACATTATGAGGAAAGAGAGATCACTGCTAGCCTCAATTACCCTTAGACTGTGATTTTTCTGGAGGAGGGTTTGCCCTCTCTCCCTCTCCAAGTCACTTCTCCCTGCTCTAATTTAATGGAATTTTCAAAAAGCCCCACATTATTTTAAAGAGTCTATCACCTGGATGCTCCAGTGTGGTAGGAGGGCTGCTATGCATTATGAGCAGCACCTGCTGCAGCAGGCTAGCACACACAAAGCAGGGCACAAGCAATTGTTTTCTATAGGAAGAGAAATAAAAACAGAGGAAGTTTGAGAGGAGCCATCAGGAGCTTTAATGTCTGCCCCCAAATATCCAGTTTCATCTTAGATATGCTAAGAAAGGCAATCGTAGTGCTCCTCTGAAAAGGGCATCCCACCACTCATCACCGTCATTAAGGTGTTGATTTGATAACACGCTTCAGCATGTGCTGAACTTTTAACATGAGAGCCATGAGTGAAACTACATACACTCTAAGTACTTTGCTGTGTTTGTGCCGAATCTCTTCAATGAAGTTTTCACCTGCCTCCTCCAGGCTCCCCCATAGCTCCCTTACATTTCAAAGATCATTGCCATTAATTTTGGATAAGGATGCTAGACCCAAGGATTTACACCTATGATTACACCTGGACAGCACGTCTTTTCTTTTTTTTGAAACAGACTTTCCAACTTCATGCAAGAGATGGGAAGGCCAGGCGTACGCAGTAAGGAAAGGCATCCCTGTTTTGCTACAGGACCCCACGTACAAAGGGCATGGCTGAGCATCCTGGCTCCTCTCCCCCAGCCTGCAGATCCCTGCCCTGAGTGTGCAACAGCCACGGCAGTTTCCCAGGCACTGCTGCTGCATGGTACCTGTTTCTGTGCATATTTATTCATAAAAGAGACCAAACATGGGAATGACTTAAGGTGAAAATAGAGTTAAGTATCACAACAGGAGAGGGAAGAAATAAATCTCAAAATACCAGGTTAGTTTTAGTGGACACTATTATTTATATGCTGCAATGATCACTTACACTGAACTGGAAACTCAGCTGCTGCTGAAAGATTGAGGGATTGCAGCATTCCTCTGACAAGGTGTGATTTAAAGATGAATTTTATTTTTCCCAGGGAAACTTGATATTTTTCAGTGTTTTCATTTCCCCCCACCCCCAAGTTAAATAATTTGGTTTAATTCCCACGTTCTTAATGCATACCTGGTTAGCTTTCTCAGATCACAGCACTGAGAATATAGGGTCTCTGTATCTTATGCGATGGACTTTTAATAACAGAGTTTCTGTCTCAAAAAGCTCATCTAATCTAGGCAAGGTAGACTGAGGCAGGCATGGAGATGCCTCCCCACCATCACCACATGAGCTGAATCAAGTCAAGGCAGAGCCGGTACCTGCAGACTCCCACAGTGGAGGGTTACAGCTGAGGTGGGAGCAGGAGGAAAAAGGAGACAACAGAGAGTCAGCACTTTCTGCTTTGGCCCAACAGTGTCCAGATGTGGTGGGCTGACCAGAGAGTGAGAAGTCAAAGCCACCATTGGGCTCTCCTACACCAAAGCCTAACTGGGACTCATCTAGATCTCAACATGAATTAGAGCAATCAAAAAGTTAATCAGATTTATGGCTGGATGATGTAGCCCCAAGGAAGCGTTCTGGCAAGAGGACTGCTGCCAAGTCCTGTTTTCCCCCTCTACTAGAAAGCCGCTTTGGCAATATTATGCTCTCAAGATCCTCTTTGCAACAAAGGTAATTTTCAAGAGCCATTTAAACATATTTTTGGCTGCTCTGTCCTGTCAGATCAGTGCTAAGCAGCCAGAGTACACCAAGAATCAGCATGTGTCAAAAGAAGTTGGCTGGTGCTCACTGCTGAGACCGTGTGGGGCAGGGCGCAATCCAGCAGATAAAACAGCAGGTTAACATGCAGGGCTATGTCTGCAGTAGTACACCAACCAGGGTCACAGCAGGGACTCAGGACACTGATCCGCAGTCGTCCAGACAGTTCAGCTGTTAACCTGATTCCTGCAAGTGTTTTGGCCCAGGGAAACCAGCACCGAGCAGTGCCCCAGCAGGATCCAAGGGACAGTAGAAACCCAAGGGCTGTTCCCATTAGGTTGCACATGGACCATGTTGGGCCATTTCCCCCAGAACAAGAGAAACGGGCTCTGCCTACAGTATAGCTATAGCCTAGGCTATGAAGACTACATTTCCAGTTTTGCTACTGCTTTTGCTGCTCGTCTTTAGATTTCAGTTTAGTGTCTCTCTTGTTCTTTTGCTCTCCTACAGGTAGTCTTTGATTTTGGACTGTAAGATGCAAGTCCATTGTGGAAGGCTAGAAAAAGTGTCTTTACTCTCCCTAGCGTAGTTCTGGATGGAGACCCAATGATTTTGCAAATAAAGAACAATAAATAACACAGTTATCCAATTACATTTTTGAGCAATGGGTGGCTACTGCTTACATGCATGCACACAAATGCTATCGATTTCCTTGGAGCTACTTTACAGAAATCCTATCTAAAGAGTACGTTAAAGAAAGAGGTTCATCTCCTCTTTGTAATCGCACTGTTTGCTAAGCCATGGACACGTATACTTGGAGCTAGTATTTTTACAGTAGTTTGGAGACTCCTTGCCACAGCGGACTCTGCTTGGCTCCCTTACTGGCTGGTGAAGGAGCTGCAGCACAGGCACAAGTAAGATGACCGAGCTATATAGGAGGATGAAGAATTTAGAGGAAACCAAAGACAACAGTGCCCAAGGAACATGAGCTGGAAGAACAGAGTACATAGATGCAGCGGCTCCTCACTTAGGGTAGCTTAAGTGACTTACTCAAGGTCAGCAGAAACTGAGGCCTGGGCTCCAGACTACCCTAGTAATTGCTGAGCCAACTTCCCTTTCTGCTTCTCTTTCCCATTTTTATTTGCGGGCTGTATCTTTCCAGCTGGAAAACATCAACCCAGTGGGACATGCATTGCCTGTGAGGCAATTTGGATGGCTGCTAAATTAACTGGAGGAGAAAAGTCTGCGATATATCTTCCCTCCAGTGGTAGATCAGCTCATGCCTAGAGGAGGTTTTGCTTTCAGAAGAGATACAACATACATGCATGATTCAGATAAATCACAGCTGTCTCAAAGTGGTCCACTGCTCACACATGAGAAAACCCACAACTGCAGGCACTGCCCAGATAAAAGCAACCAGCTGTCACCTACCTTTCCAAGATAAAACAATAAGATAAGACAAATAACCTCTGCACACTGAAAACTGCATAGTCATACAGCATCCTGCCTGAGCATCACTGACAAAACATTGCTAGTCAGTCTTGCAAGGCTAGCAGTAGGCCCTCCTCCCATTTTAACCAAGTGCAATCTAAAGCACCAAGAGGTATAAATTACTTGTTTCAAGCTGTGCCACAAGTAAATAGCAGAAGTGGACTCCTGAAATCCCAGATCCCTGTTCTCATCTCTGCACTTGGACCCTGACAAGTCCACTATCAGACCTGGCAGAGCAGAGTGATAGAAAAGGAGGGTTAAGGTAGATAAGAAAAATCATTCTCTCTATTATAAACTCCAGGACCATCAATACTACTTTATGAATTTCAGTTCCCTGGCTCCCCTTCTCCAGACTATTTTTGTAGTGCTCTGTCAAGAAACAGAGCACGGCAGTCAGTAGGGGAATTGTTGTTGCGTGAGAAACATTCCCCTGTTGATAAACCCATACACTATCACTTTGCCTTCACCTTCAGCCTAAGTTTTCCCTTTGATTTCCTGCCATTTCTGTTGCAGAGGCTGCAGATACCTAAATCCAGAGCTCATCATTCCTCCCTACATAAAGCATCTTCCAAACAGCTCCATTCCCTTTTGGTTCACCATGTGACTGCAACCACAAAAACTCAAGAAAGAAATACCTCTTCCATCTCACATAAGAGAATTAAGAAAGTCCCTGCTTGTAAGAAGTCCGCAAAACCACTGCAAGCTGAATTGAAGGGGTCTATCAGACCTCTGGGTTTTCTCAGCATGAATCAAACGTGCAAATATGCTCAACCTAGCACTGGGGAAGATTTTTTTGAAGGCAACAATAGACAACTGTCCACCCTTCTATTAAAAGCATACAGCGTCACATTAGCTGAATCACAGAACTTGCCATAATAATCCTTTGCATATCTTGCATCCAACAATGTCAAATCTTGGATTCTTTGCAAATAGAAGTAAATCCCCTAACGTGTGCCAAAATTATGGCACGGAGTCCCCCTAAGGGAGAACTTCTGCATCTCTGAGTCTGGCAATGAGTCTTAAGCCTCAAAGCATAAGGATGGAGCCTCACGAATTTTGTGAAAAACTTCTCCATTGCCATCCAGTCTATTTTCAATTCAAATGTTGTTTGTTATCCGATTACTTCAAAAAGAGAGTGAACAAAATCCGTTGAGGGCAGGATTTACTGGGATTTACTGATGGTGAAACTGTGGGACTGGGAGACTCCAAAATAGTGAACTCTCCGTGCTCTGTAAGCAGACACGGTACAGGACATATCCATGTGTAACAGGGTGTGAGGCCAGATGCCATCATTTGAGTTATGTCGGGGATGAATTAGGAGCATTGATTTCAGATGTTACTATGACCATAGGGAGTGTCTAAGAAAGGGAGCAGGGACCTCTGTGTGCGTTCAGGATAATACAGTTACTATCCTTCAAAATCAAAGTCACTAGCTTTTCTCTCTCTCTCTATTCAGGGAACAGATAATATCATCAAAGCCTAAAATATTGTCAAAAGTATTGCTCTGGGGCTAGTTCATAAGCAATGCACCACAATAACAAATGAAATATGTGTATAAATATAAAAAAGAACATTTCCAGAAGATCAAGACTATGGGAGTGAAAAGAATATATACTCTCAGCAGAGGGTAGCTCCAATGACAGCTAAAGGACAGCAAGAGCTTGAATTATCAGGAGCGAAGTTTAGGAGAAACTTTATTACTCTTCTAACTTCTGATCAGTGTCAGGAGAGAATTTGCTTCCACACAGATGGTGGTAAGACAGGAGGAGGATGCATACTGCAGAGAAGAAAGATACTTGCAGATCAAGATGTTGGCATGGGAAACTGGCCTTTTTCTCCCGAGTCTCTGTGCATGAGAGAGGCAACCGACCTGTATAAGCAAAAGGCCATGTCATATTGAGTGATACCCTGAGTGACTCATTGACTCCTGAAAGTTCCTTTGTGCCTCAGCAACCACACTGGGAGAAAAAAAAAAAAAAACAGCAAACCAAACTCCTTTTCACCAGCGTGTTAAATTTTTTTTGCAATTTTTTGACAACAGGTGCAATCTCTTACCATGGCTGTATTCCATATGTAGCATGCTGAGGCTTTGACTTCCTTTTGAGATTGCTTAGTTTCTCCAGAAATTAATAAAACAGCTGCCTTGTGAATATTATTCTGCTTTAATCAGCATTGGATCTCAAGAGCTAAGAATGTATCATAATTGTTTTGGAAAAAAAAAATCCATTTAGCAATATACAGACCCATTTTGGCAGAACACATACCCATTTCTTGCATTTTCTCCCATCCTTTTGCTTTCTACGAGTGAGAACCTTGCCACCTTGTTTGTGTAAAGTCCATCTGCTTCTGTACCTGAAAGTGCCATAATCCTCTTTCTGTGACATCACTATAATTTCTTCCCGCTCCTGTCATATCAAAAGCAGGATTATGACTTCAGGTGGGGGAAATAAGCAGCAAGAGCAGATGGGCCCTTAAGGAACAAAGATCACAAAGATCCTCTTCTCATGCAAATGTACCAACACACTAAAGAACAACTGGGGAGAAACGAAGAGAATTGTATGATTCCAGCCCAGCATAATCTGGATGACAGCATAACATTTCTCAACCCATCTGTAGCCGTAAAACAGAATCTGATGGGAACAAAGTCACAGAAAAAAAATTCATCAGGAATAAAGTAGAGAGCAGAGGAAAATGGTCGGAAGTAGCAATGGCAGCTGTAGAGCAGCATAGGTCAAATGTTTTAAAGGAGTTACTCTAATTTATATCAGGCATGAAAACGTTGGGCAAATGTTAACAATCACCAACTGAAGTATTACTTGGAAATTACTGATGCCAGGGAGCTGAAGCTGACAAAGGAATAAAGACCCTTTCCAGCATCCATGGGCATTATAGTTCACTTGGAGATAAAGTCTGGATTCCACTACTTGCTTTACAATATGAGTCCCATCAGCTGGAAGTCCTTAGTCATTAAATTAGTTTGCCACCTTTACAAGTTTGGTAATCTGCCTACTTAATTTTTCCAAGTCAGCTAACCCAAGTCTACTTCACATCTTCTCTGAAGCCCAAAGAACAGTTGTATCTTCATTTACTAATGTTCTCATTGGGGGGGGGGGAATAAAATCCTTTACATAGCTTTGCGTTATTTTTGCCCAAAGCAGTGACTCAGCCAAAGCTCACTCAGGTTTCAACTTTCTCCTGGTTCTGTTTCTCATGCTGCTAAAGAAGCTCTTTTCTACAATCCTGCCTGCCTGCTGCTCTGCTTTGGGCTGGTTTTGTTTTATAAAAAGATCCGATCAGACTTCCAGATGCAGTCACTCACAAAGCCAATTACCCAGACTCTGGCTTAGTTTTGGCCAGTTTGGAAAGCTAATGGGAGATCAATTGTTTCCAGCAGCCACTGGAAGGTAGCTCTTCCCCTCCATTCTTTGACAACTTGCGCAGCATATTTCTCTGGAGGAGACTCAGCCCTTACCGAGGTCTCACTCAGCAGAACTTGGGAGATTCAGGGTGCAGCACCCATTGCTCTCGAGGCTGTCTTTCTGCTTCCAGTATGTGGCAGTTTGGGATGCTTCAGACTTCTTGGCTCATCTCTGCTGAACTGTCATGTATTTTCAGAATTCTGATCTGTCACAGTACTGACAAGGTGTTCACATTGCTTTTTATACATAAATAAATGTGCGCTCGTTTATTTTTCCGTCTGTGAAGACTTGCGGCCCATGTGCTGTCAATCTAAATTAGATCAGTTAAGAACATTTTGTCATGTAAAATAAAGCTATAAAGTGGGGTTGCACGGGGAGATGGTAATTGTGGATTCTGTCGAGCAACTGTTTTGTATTAGTGGGTGACTTTTATATTAATCCTTTAACGCCTGTGTGTGCTACAGTTGCCTAACATGACTAAAGCAAGAGGGTTATCTTGGAAGGAAGGAGGAGGGCATTTAGGGCAATGGTAACCTGAAACGGCACTGATTGCTGCTGTTATAATCCCTGGCAAACTCTAGAACGAGAGAGGAGCTCACAGAGATGAGCTATAGGTGCAAAGCTCACACAGCTGTTTCAATACTGGACTTCAAAGGTCATAGTCTCAAGACATTGCACAGTGCTGGGTCTTTCTATCGTTTTTAGGAATGCACCTTATGGTGTAGGTGTTACAAACAAAGCTAACTCCAGGATTAGAGGGTCTGCATAATTAGTTCCTAAAGCCTCGAGTGAAGCTTGTTACCGGCTTCTGGATAATTGGAAACCTGGCCACCATGGCTTATTGCTGAAATCTATGGGGTGGAAGAGATAGATGGAACAGGAAACCAGCATGCATATACCCCCACGCAAGGGGTCCTGCTGCTGAAGTCCAATTCACAACATGTTCTTAAGTTCTTTTACAGCATTCTGAGACTGGACAAACAAACCTGAAGCTTAAAAATCTGTCACAAAAAAGAACCATCGTGCCCCAGACAAGCTTTACAGTGAGGGGAAAAAAAAAAAACCAACAAAACACCAACAAAACCAAACACGTATTTCACAGAAACATTTAGACCTGTTCTAAGAACAGGAAAGTTGAAGAATTCATTGCCCTTTTAGAGCTCACCAAAAATACAGTAAGGCTTCTCTCAGTCAGCAAGAGCAAAACTTTAAAATACATTTTATCTCAATGAATTTTCAGTTAGGAGGAGCAAAACCAAACTGATTTCTATGCAGGCAAAAACATTCACTTAGAAATTTCCTTTCCTGATCATACTATACCTCAATTACTGACAATATATTTTTTCCTAGAGTGGGTGGGTACGTAGGGAGCTGTTTATAGAGTTAACGTGTTTCTCTAAAGCTGGACCATCTTTTTTATGCTGCACATCACTTGCACAAAATATCACCGATTCTTCCATCAGTAGGAAAAGGGATTAGTGCTTTACTCAAGCAGTCTTCAAAGGGGTTCTATACACTTTGGTTAGACTCACAGATTTTCCTGAAAGGACTGCTAAATCGTCTAGTATGACCTCTGCATAACACATGCCATAGGATTTCAGGCTACCACTATAATAAGCTCCATAATTCCTCTTTGAAGCACATGTTCTGAGAAGGCACCATGACCTTACAGTCCAAAACAGCATAGCATGAGCGAATCAGTATCATTAGGAAGCTTTTGGCATTTTTTCCTTGATCAGTACAATGAGATAAAGGAGTTTTCAATAATGTTTCTCATATAGTCTGAGAATTCATGAGAGACATTTTCATATTATGAGCTCTTCAATATTTATGAGATTAAATACACAAACACAGTTAAGCAATAGCAGAGACAAAAAAACCCCCAAGTGATGCCAAGGTTTTGCTTTACTATAAAGCGCTGCCTTTTGACAGTGAAAGGGAAGAGAGAGAAAGGAGCTGGCACCATAGGACATGAAGTCAACCTTGCAGCAGTAGTTAACCTGTGGTGTCAGACTGTAAACTTGGGCTTCTTTGTAGACTTCGTTACATTCTTCCCCTTCCTTTGTGCAGCTGAGCTGAAAGACGGCCATACCCTTTTGACACCTTGTTTCCAACATGTAGCTTTTCCAATAGTTGTGTGTCACAAATATATATCTACTCAAGGCGCACAGCGATACCGGAAAAGAGCTGGTTTCTGTGAAAGTGCGTGTGGGAGTATCATTATAGCGTGTATTTTTCCTTTTAACTTCTCTACTTCCGACAATAAGTGATTTTGACAAAGAATAGCTGCAATATGTATGTTAGAGAAACTGCAAAAATGACTTCTTCCGGGTAAATCAAGAGATTTTTTCCCAGCTATTAAACTCTTCCATGCTGTGCTTTTGAGTCAGTTTTTAACAGCTGGTTTGGGTTTGGCCCTACACTGGGAATCTGAAGGTCCCACCGCAGATTAGGAGCATGGTTCATGTGCCATGGCACCAGTTTTCATGTCATCATTACGGCTTAGGTCATTGCCAGATGGATCTGCTGGCAGTCCAGTGGGCAACACAGTCATCGCTCCTTTTCTTCATCAGCTCTAAAGGCAGCAGTGAGATGGAAAAGGGTGGAAACAACTCTGTTGACTACACACTAGATCTCAGCTGAGCACCTAAGATCTGCTCCCGGTTTTTGGCATGTCACTGTTTTTGCAGGAAATGAATCGCCATGGTTGCAGCTGTAGGAGAGAAGATCGGGGTCATCGCTGCATCCGCTCAGTGTCTTACGCTCTGCTTTGCAGAGGTTAAACAGCTGTAGCACACAGGCCAGCACACAGTGTGGGCACTTGCAGTCTCAACAGTGCTGCCATACAGGGATTGTTATTTAATACAAAGAGCCTTTGTGTTTGGGGAAAGACAACTTGTGTTTCTTCTCTCCTGTCCCGATGACAAAGGAGCTGTTAGAGCTTTATACGAGAGAAATCCCAGCCAGGTCAGAAACATCCCCAAAGTGCCTTGAATGTATTTTAATCACTTTTATTCCACATTAGAGGAACATAAAAATGAAATGTAAAGATTAGGAAGAATGTGGTCCAGCACCTTGGTGTTTGCCTATAGACTGGGCTGTATTTCAGCAGAACATAAGAGGTCTGGTGCAGAAGAAAACTACTACATGGGAGAGGGGAGAACCCCCCTGCAAAGGGTTATGCCCTTAGCTCTTCCATGCATGGACTTGCAGCCCGATGCTCCTGCTGCTGCCCTTGTCAGCGTCTCCCCTCCCTGCACAGCTCTGGCTTATGCAGGATCTTGCTGCTCCAGGTACCCAAGGACAGCTGACAGCCTGAAGGATTGCTGACAGGCACACTTTTCACAGAGATTAAACTTGACTAAGAATCTGTGAAACAGAGATTCTTTACATTTATTTTAAAATAACAATTTGCTTAAGTCTCTGACTTCTTCTTTAGGTCATCAGTGGAGATTAACAAACCAAAGTCCAGTTCTGGATGGGCGAAAGACTTCAAAATCTGCACGCAGACACAACTTTGTGGCTAGGGTTTTTTTCATAGTAAATCAAGTTGCAGAACCAGAGACACAAAGAGGAAGTCTGCTCCTGAGGAGCACATCTATCCTGACACAGCCAGTGACTATTCAAAGAAGTACTAGAATAGATGAGCAATCACAAAGTTAACAAATATGAAAAGCAAAATAACTTCTCAAAGTACCCCTTCTATGGAACTAGGCAATATTTAAAAGGCACAGAGCAAGACAAACCACAGAAATGATTTAGCAAAAGAAATAACTGTCAGTTATTCATCAACGTAAATGGAATTCACTGACGCTTCTCCTACACTGTCTTTAGTCCAGCAAGCAGAAAGGTCAGTGAGGCTGGAGGCGATCTCTTGATACATGAAAAAAGTCTATTACATTGTAGTTTTCTTCTTCTAAGCAAATTACCATAAGTCTGAGTCACCTCCGAATGATTATTTAATTCTTCTAAAGATTTACTCGTCAGCAGGCACTAATATGCCCTATTGTTCTGGTTTCAGCTGGGATAGAGTTAACTGTCTTCCTAGTAGCTGGTACAGTGCTGTGTTTTGAGTTCAGTATGCCAAGAATGTTGATAACACTGATGTTTTCAGTTGTTGCTCAGTAGTGTTTAGACTAAAGTCAAGGATTTTTCAGCTTCTCATGCCCAGCCAGCGAGAAAGCTGGAGGGGCACAAGAAGTTGGCACAGGACACAGCCAGGGCACCTGACCCAAACTGGCCAACGGTGTATTCCATACCATGGGACGTCCCATCCAGTATAGGAACTGGGAAGTGGGGGCGGGGAATCGCCGCTCGGGGTCTGGCTGGGTGTCGGTTGGCGGGTGGTGAGCAATTGCACTGCGCATCATTTGTACATTCCAATCCTTTCATTATTACTGTTGTCATTTTATTAGTGTTATCATTATCATTATTAGTTTCTTCTTTTCTGTTCCATTAAACCGTTCTTATCTCAACCCACGGGTTTTGCTTCTTTTCCCGATTTTCTCCCCCATCCCACTGGGTGGGGGGGGAGTGAGTGAGCGGCTGCGTGGTGTTTAGTTGCTGGCTGGGGTTAAACCACAACACCTATTTTTATAGATGATCTGCAAGAGCAACAAGGGGACACAGAAGAAGAGGAGTGATGAGCATCAGGAAGCAGTGAGCAATATTGCTGGCAGTGGCACAGCCAAAAACCAGCTCAGTTTCTACATCCCCCAGGACAAAGACTCTTAGCATGGACCATAACCTCCACACAGACCCATCAGAAGTGATGCATCAGAAGTTCACTACAGCTGTAACCCCACCTGTACCCCAATTTTCCACCTTCCTGGCATCAGATACTGTTGTCCAACAGCTGGGAAAATCTGTAGGCAGTAAGGTTTATCATTTCAAGTTACTGTCGGTGTATGCCCCCTGCCTTGGGCTGTTACTGCCCTGATAGATTGCTCTGTTTAGCTCACATTAAAATGCTTTAGAAATAGCTAGATTCTGGGAGAAACCGATAGCACTGAGAGGCCTTTCTGCTGCTAGGGGTAACGCAGAAGTGTTATTTCTGAGGCAGAGAATATTGTAAGTCCCTAGCTGGACTGAGGAAAAAAAAAAAAAAAAAAAGTTGTAAAAATAATGCAACTAGCAACAGCTTATAATCCCATTTAACTGCCACTGTGGAGGCAGTATCATTTCTATAGTATATTCCTCCAAGGGAGAGACAAAATTGCCATGGGAACAGAAGTTATTTAACCCGGATGCAAACTGCAGGGCTGGCGCTGCATTTCTACAGTGGAATGACTGTATTTGGAGTTCCAGACATTAAAGAAAGGTAAATAGACAGATTCTGATCTCAATTACTGTAGCTGATCTGGCTCCATTGACATCAGAGAAAAGATTTTTTGCCCTGAAAAGTCAATTTAAACAGCCCAGAATAGCACCAACATAAAAATTTACCTTCCACCCAATACATCATGTTTTTGTGTTTGAGCTTCAGTATCCAAAACACACTTCGCTGCCTGAAAACCTCAGGAAAAGAAATCCCAACACTGAAGAAGAAATTAACTTTATCAAAACAGAGTTTGCAACCTAGAGGAAGTCATGGCAATGAGAAAGATGACTAAAAGGAGGAACTGATATAGCTGAATCCCCCACATAGTGTCTCTATTTACATAGCAGAGAGCTGCGCTCTTAAAAATCTGGCCTGTTATTTGCATTCCTCCTATTTTTGTCTGCGTGACTCAGTTGTTGTATACATCCAAATTTAAAGTGATAGCTTGTTTTCTATTCACTCTCAAACTTTTGTTCCTGTTTTTTCCTTGGTGCTTGTCCTCACACGTTTCATTCTAGCTCCAATTCTCTCGCTTGCCTTTGCCAGCGGGCCTCCTCCCTCCCTGCTCACCCACATCTTTTCACTTGTTTCACAGTCTGACGGTTTCCTGCTGGGCAAGGGACACTCATCCTCTGTCAAACTTTCATCCCAAGTCCGGAGCAAGAGCGGCTACACTCAAAGGCCCATGTGTTGGGCCTTCCCTAATCATCTTTCTTCGTTCTTTGTTACAGCTCCTCTGCCACATGCAGTTTATCTGACAAAAGGGAGCATCATACATGCAAATGGATTTTGCACACTCTGGCTTGCTGGTAGCATCATTGTTTGCTCTGCTCACGGTAGCTGCCTGGCCCCTGAACCAACCAGAGATCGTTCTTGCCTTTTTGTGTCTTCTGCTCCATGCTCCTCTTGCTTTTTAAGTATCAGCACATTGCCCTTCCCTCACTAGATTTAGACAGCACAGTAGGAGAAGCTACAGCCATTGAGCAGCATTTGACTGAGGCCATGATCCCTGGGTTTGCATCTAACCATGGCCAGATCTTTTTTTAGATCAAAACCTTCTTTTTCCCCCCCAACACAGTACAAATGTCTTGTATCACTCTTATTCCTCTCCTGGTAGTGCACCTTTCAGATAAATGTCCTTCAGTCTCACACATGCTATCACTCATATTTCTCTTAAATGTCTCAAACACCAGAAGGTTCCCTTAGAGGATCAACACTCAGAATTAGACCTTTAGATTCAATAATAAAAAGTGGGTGCATACTACCCCAGGAAGAAAAAGGGGAAAAAAAAAAAAAGAAAAAAAAAAAAAAGAGAGAAACCTCCTCACGAGATCTCTCAAAACACTGGACAAAGCACTGATAAAAGTAATATAGGAAAACATATAGCATCAATGCATCAGAAAGGGACTTCCATGTTTTCTATATCTGTATTATCTGCAAGCATTACAGAAGAATACGAAACCTAATTGTTACAGTTTGAAAATCAGTCTGTTTGCTTTCAGGAGGCAACACAGAGTAACACACAATTAGAGAAGATGTTACAACACAAACAAAGAATACAAAGTAAAGGAATTTTAGTATATCCATGCACTGTTAAAAGTCCATCTTTCTGACATCGAATTTCGGTGAAGAATGAAAGTAACCCCCAATAATCTCTACGGAGAGGAACCTAGGCTAATGGTTATTGGGGCAGGTCTCTCTACAGTCACCTTTTCCAAAGTTTCTCTAACGATCAATGCAACTTTACATAAAGGAGGCAATAATGTTTGAAGAGTATCAGCCAATGCATATGGCCTTGAGCAGCACAATTGCTCAGCACTTTACCTAACACTGGAAGGTTATAGCTCTCCCATTGCTGCGGTTAAGCACAGTGGATAAAAAAAATCCAATTCTGAGACGCAGAAAATGATCTGATGAATTCTTTGGGGGGGAAAAAAAAAAAAAGAGAGCTTTTTGGTGGAGTTGTTTTAAAATAAATGTACATTCAAATTTTTAGTGGGTTTACGTGATATATCTTCATTTGAACCACTGGTTGCTAATCAATGAGTTGGAAGGGGAGGGGGGGACCTGAACAAAGCGCCCTGGCAGACCTGTGTGTCCCACTCAGCCCCACAGTGTTCAGTGTTGTGTCCTCTGTGGAAGGGAAAATGCCTAACGCTGCAGCCATGCCCCTTCACTCGCCCCACAGACTACTGCATAATATGAATAGTCTCAGGAGCACTAGTTTTACTGTGCATGTGCCCCAAAAGTCCATCCCTTCCTGCTCTTGACTTGCTCTCAGGAAAGAGGGCAGCTTAGGACCCAGGATACCACTGTGGTCAGTTTAAATGGACATGCTTTAATGGAGATGATCAATTTAATACCAAATATTTTGTAACCAGACACTCTATTTAAACACCTTTCTCCAAACACTGGCAGCTCATGACTGCAGTAGGTTGGGACTGGCTTGCCATATGCTCAGTTTGGCTTTAGTTCAATTTCTTAATCTCTTCAATGATTAGCACCAAACAATAAGTCTTGATGGTGACCTGTTTCATCATGGTTACTGAAGGGAAGAGTAAATAAATTTTGATCCTGTTGATAAGTCAAGTAGAGTCCAAATTTCTATCTCCAGCACAAAGCCCGGCTAAGCTCAAAGCTTTCAGCCGAGTCTCCAGACTTACAGTTGTGTAAATGCTATAAACCAGAACAGAACCGTATGCAGGTTTTGGCAAACACAGCAAATCCTGCTGGCCAGAGCCTGCCTGCCGGTTACATGCGTGCTGAATGTGTGGGGGCAGAACAGACCCCTCATAAAACTTGTATAAGAGCTGGCAGGAGCCCAGCCCTGCACTGCAGGGAGCAGGAGACCCGTGGCAGTGACAAAGGACTCTCATCTCCCAGCCCTATACAACAGAGCCAGCACATTATATTTTCCTATGCAGACCAGCATGCCTTGCACCTCCAGAGGATGTTGCACAGGCTCCCTTCTGACCGGGAAGATCCCCAGGGATGTTTACCTCCCTTTTGCTCAGCACTAGGTTTTTCAAGTGCTCCGCATGTGCAGCTGAGGCCAGATGTGAAGATTTCTGCTCCCAGTTAGACACCTAAATAAAAGCCAGATATTCAGAGGCACTGGTGGTTCCACCTGTGACATTTTAAACACCAGGCGGTGTTGACGCTGCAGTAAGGCTGACTTTGAGCAATTAACACAGTGTAGTCCTGTAGTTTTAAATCTATGTAGTTAATATTCCCTCCTTATTTTAAGCCATTTCAACATTTCTTTCAAGCTGTTCCAAGTGCACTTAGCTCTTTTGTTCGTGTGTCTGTACTATCAGCTGTGAGAAGTACTATTAAGTTGAAAATAACTTTTATAACAGGTAGGAATCCCTTCAGCAAAATCTATTTTGCTTTAATCCTCTTTTATTTCCTTTTCTCGCCAACATCACCACCTGTTGTTTCTCCCACATTTTGCCAATGAACTGGCGAGATTTAGCTTTGCTATGGAAAAAGGACTGACGGGTGTCAGAGGTGTTAAGTGTAGCGTGTTTGTTAAGGATGCTCTTTTATCTGAATAGTTAGAATCCATGCTTATCTACCAGAAAAATATCATCTGAAGTTTGGGACAAAAAGTAAATGTTTTATTTAACGGACTACTTCATTGCAATGTTCCTCAAAGCACCTGTTTGCCAGTGGCCACTCAAGACGCCAATTCCCTGGCCTGGTCCAGTGCTGTTATTCCTAGGTTTTTCAACTGCAGTCATGAACTAATGATGCAGTAAATTCTAAAGCCATAGCACAGCAGTGATGTATACAATTATATACAAATCCAAGGCATCAGACATGACTAGAAAAAAAGATTGGTTGAGTCAATCGCCCACCAGCTTCTGCCATGTTACATTGCACCCACCATCACGACACTCAGATTTGTGCCTTGCCTTCAAAGTGAAATAAGCACAAGAGTTCCTCCCTCCTACACATGCTAGCAACCATTATATATTCCTACACTTGTAAAGAAATAACAGCTCCTTTGGTTGTTAATTAACATTACTACATAAATAACAACAATGGATAAGAGAAACAGGCTTCCTTCCCCAATAGAAAGCACAAAGAGAAGACAATATTTAACATGTTCTGCATGTTACTTGCTCTTAGAAGTGCCCTGCCAGGTTTAGCCTCTTCCCTTCGGTTAATTTATTTATCAAATGACTTTGTAAAATTAAGTTAATTCAGTTTATTACAGAACCCGTTGGAGTGCATTCTTATCTGAGCATGTTAGATCCATACGCAACTCCCACAGCAAGGAGATGAAAGATGTGTGTGCTTGTACTTCTATTAAAAGGAAAAGTAAATCTCCAAAGTTTCTAGGTATATACAGAGAAATGAACCTTTCAGAAGAGGATGGGAAAATAAGAAGTGAGAAGGAAATGCATTCCTATTTTTCCTTCGCACACAACTGCAGCAAATAACAAACACCCTGTAGCACCTGACATGCAGGAGTACCCAGTACTCCTAGTATACCTCCAGAATAATTTTGATGGTCTGTCTGAGAGAAGATTTGCAAAAATCTCCAGGTTCCTTCCTCTTAATCAAAGATGAAGAGAACGGAGCATTTGGTAAAAGCACCATATTTTGCAAAATCATCATAGAGTAACTGCTTGTACTGTATCAGCAAGATACAACCTTGGTTAAATCACATTGGGGACAATCGGGGACAGTCTGGGCAAATGCAGTACTCGCAATCAAGATCCACATGCTGCAGCGAGCCTCCTCACCATGGCATGAATACAGCCCACAGGCTCCCAACAAAAACACAGCCAACCTTTGTCAGGTGGAAACTCAGTCCCCACGTGTACGCGAGAGAACAGAAGAGTAAGGGGGACAGGAGAACGACCTCTGCCAGAAGACCTCCAATGTTACCGACTCCATCCCCACACACCCCTGCTGAGGTGCTTCCTCCTGCCTTGCAGTGCCCTGGAGAAGCAGGGCAGGATGCAAAGCACCTCCAACATAGTCCAGTACTGCAGCTACAAGGAGGATAGAAAGATTGCTAAATACAAAGGCAAATGGAAAACAGCCTGACATAAGTCAGGACAAATCCAGAATTATTTACAAAATCCAAATAACACCATCTCAGATGCTGTTTCTTGTCATTGATCCCAGCACAAGGAGTTTCTCCCATTCTCATCAAGATCACACACCTTAGATGTCTACCTAGTTGTGTGTTTAAAATCATGTTTCTGTGCAAGCTTTACATCTTCCACAGGCTGCACTACAGCAGCCTACCCCAGACTGGGAATGCATTTGCTCTTGTATCTAATCCCTTCTTTCAGGTTTCCTTGGGGCTCCAGTTAAATTCAAAATCTTTCCCCTCAGGCTGTTTTGTTCCTTGACTTAATTAGAAGGCAGTTGCGGTCCTCCTCCTGTACTACCAACTGCCACAGCACTTCAGCGAGTATTCACAAGGCATTTACCTTTCCCAAGGTCAAACACCCTCCTGCCCAGCAGGACCACGTGCAAGTCCTGCGCGATGCCCTTTTGCACAACGCATTTTATATTTTGTACCATCAGCAGCCACACTGCATACAATCATATAACAGGGATTCGTGCATGGGGCTCATTACCATCACCTCTCAGTCAGTAATCCGTCACTCTGGGAGCAATTATGGGCAGGGGAGTGATGGACACCTCACTCCGTCTTTGAGAGATGCCACGGCAGGTACTAGAGCTGAAGACGGGATGAAAAGTTTCCCTATGCATTACGCATCTGGTCTTTGATTCACATCACTATCCCTATCCACAATAACCCTTAAACATCTGCTTAAGTCACACCAACCATCGATTTCAGCTGGATTTAGCCACCAGGGAGCAGATTTAAGCATTGCCTAAGTATGCTACAGGTGGGCAGTATATACAGGACTTCCCTGCCTAGTACAGCCTAGACTAAATGCACCGATCATTTGACACAAGAAACCGATGTCGATTTGAGAAAAAGAAAAGTCTTCTGTAAACTCTGTCTTTTGTAAAGGTTCCCGCATAGCTGGAGGCATTGGTCTCACCTCCCTCCACCACCCTATGGTTAGTATTGTGGAGTCTAATTGAGCCACTGTCTAATTGCCATGTCCCTATTTGCATATCACAGCTAAAGACACTGTTATTAACCCACAATCTGGTATAGGCAGTTCAACTTGGAAGTCGTCAGAGCTCCCTCACTACCTGGAGCACAGTCTAGGGAGACAAGAATCAGGAAAGGAGGAAGAGTTCAGGTTTTTGCCAGTTGTTTGATGAGTAAACTGATGGGAAGAGGGAAGATCAACCTTTCTGTCACTGTGCAGAAATAAAAGTAAGTGTTAAAACAGTTGCCCTGTAGCCACAGCTGTATAGCTCAACATCTGTTATTTCTATATTCCAGGTAGAAAATTCACATATGCTACTTCCAACACACAGCACCTGCCTCATTCAAAAGATAAAACAGGCAACATAATTAAAAATGTGCATTCATTTTAAAGGGAACTCAACCAAAACAAAAGTCATTTTTAGAAAACAAATAACAAGCAAATAATAGCCTCACCTGGAAGCCAAGTCACAAATGAATTAAACAAAAGTTGACAGAGTACCATGATAATCTTTAAAGCTCTAATCAGAAGTTGACTTGAAACATATGCACCTCCATAAAGGCTTTTTCCAGGAAGTACCTACTGCAAAACTCTATCAGTTGAAAGTAAAATTCTCCCAAAGCATCTAAGGAAGCAGACAATGGTGC
The DNA here is from genome assembly GCF_026419915.1 of Harpia harpyja. Lineage (NCBI taxonomy): Eukaryota > Metazoa > Chordata > Aves > Accipitriformes > Accipitridae > Harpia > Harpia harpyja. The sequence goes on along the minus strand of NC_068969.1, from coordinate 114,444,931 downwards.
TGACAACAGCTGGTAACAAACACATTTTTCTAATTCTCAGCCATTCTTGCCTCTTTTGAGCTGCATAGGAATTTCTCCCACCCCAAAGCCATCATCTCAGGTTCAGGTGCTGGTTTGTGGCAGATGTAGCCATATAATGACAAAGAAAATTGAAACCAACACTACAAACAATGATGCTGCTCACAAAAGCAGCCCCAACACCAACTAGAACATACAAAATAAATACCATAGAATGGTTTGGGTTGGAAGGGACCTTAAAGATCATCTAGTTCCAACCGCCCTGCCATGGGCAGGGACACCTTCAGCTAGACCACGTTGCTCAAAGCCCCATCCAACCTGGACTTGAACACTGCCAGGGATGGGGCAGCCACAGCTTCTCTGGGCAACCTGTTCCATGCCTCACGACCCTCAGAGTGAAGAAAGCAAGCAATATTCATCAAAGTTAAAAGCTGATAGCAGGGTCCACCACCATCCCCAAGAAATGTAATTTAACGCTTAAACTGTCACATCATCTTACTTTAATTTCTTACAGGGCAATATTGCTGTCTGGCAGCTAAATCAAACCTCATTTCACTTTGCAGTCAATACTACTGTTGTCCGAATTTGAGCACTCGCTGCTACTTTCTGATAACAACTTTCACAAGCTTGGACAGCACTAAAGGCTTGTTTCATAAAACCAGAGAAACCTGCAGCTCTGCGGGAGTTGCTTCCACTCGGCAGACAGACACCTCCCGCTTAGGGCTGGACACACACCAGGGCAGCAGCAAGGAAACAGGGCATTGCTGTCACTAAATGCCACGCCACTATACAACAAAGAGGTTTTACCTGAGAGTTATTAGTTTCAGCAGCAGGTGACAAACACATGGGGAATATAAAGAAACTACGCAATGATTCTGGCTGGCATGGGTTGCTGGCGGTCACAGTGCTCTCGCTGCCAAAACCTGAGCCTCACTTGATGTTCCCATTGCCCTGGGCAATTATTTGCACCACTTCAGAGCAAGTGTAAAATACTCCAGAATACAAGTTACTTTGCAATCAATGCAAGCAGTCCTACACAAAAGGCAGGGAAGAAACCACCTCCCTGTACAGAGGCAGGAACGCTGCTTGGTCTTGTCTGCCTGGGAAGCAGCTGGGGAAGAGGAAAGAGGCGGCCACCGATGGCTGTTTCTCAGCAGGCTTTCCAGGCGAGGATGCCATAATCTCTCCTCTCTAACATCACCAGGCCAGTTGCTTTCCAACACCACTTGCAGCTGAAAAGAGTTCCCTCTCCTATCCAGCAATGCCCACCAGCCCCGCTGCTCACCAGGGCCCGGCAGACATGCTGGTCACTGAACCTGGTAAAGGCTGAGCATCAACACGCAGCTTGCTCTCCCTCCACCCTGCAAAACGAACACAACTAAATGGCAGGGGGAAAAAAAAAAAAAAAAAAAAAAAAAAAAAAAAAGGCAGTAAATGGTTGCACTTGCTGTTTGCTGCAGCAGAGACTTTTGAAAGCACCAAGGCAGGGAACCTGCTAGGTAAAAAGGCCGTTTCCACACAGTCAACTTTACCGGTGCAAGTCCAACTTGGACAGAGGTCTAACAACAGTAATCACCTTACTGACCCCAGACCACCTTGAGTCTTTAGACCAGACCTCCCTTTCCTCCTTCCTCTAATAGCACCATAGTCCCTCTCACCACAACAATAATGTTAAAGAAATGTGTTTCTATCCAAACCAGCTTACTATTGCTATACTAGAATTAGGTAGATTTTTGGTGAGGTATCAGACTGACAGCTACTACAGGCACCATGGATGTCTTGAAACCACTTTTAACAGTATTTTCCTCTGTAGGCAAAAGAAAAAAAAAATCTGGCCATATCTTCAGAGACAGATGTCAAATTACTTTCAGTGAATTTCTACCTTGCCTCATAAGTTTGACAGACCCTGACTCTGAGTTTGAACACTTATGTTTCAATACATTTTAATACAGTCTTTATGACCTCCCAGCTACTGCAAAGTCAGCATCCTTCTCCAGCAGCAGGGCTCCCGCTTCTCTGGCTTACTACCTACAGCATCAAGCTGGGCTTTGCTCAGAGGTGAGCTCAATTCATTTGGTCCAAAATACTGACTTTTCCTCTTGCTTTCACCCATATCTTCAGCGCCACTGATCCATGAAGCTCCCCGATCCCCCAACAAGCTTCACATAAGCTCCAGTGACAGCCACCATCACTGCACTGAGCCTGTGGCAGGCTTCCATTTAAGTCATTTAGGGTTCTCCAAAACTTTGAAGACAACAATTTGTGGGCTGTATTTAACGACCACCTTTATAACATAATGCACTTCCAGCCCCCTCCAGCCTATGCTGAGCAAAGGGAGATGCTCATCTGCAGAGCTGGAAGGAACCTGAAGGACCTCTTGCCCAGAAGAGCTGTAAACTATGCCATGCCAGAAAACACCAGCGCACAACAAGGAGGCCTCAACGTAGCTCATGTAATAACTCTTTCCCCTAAAAGATTTTGCAACTCCATGCTTATCAGCTAAATTAAGCATTAATGAAAAATAGAACAGTTTGTTTTCAGATTCTACAGGTTTCCAGTAATAAAGATTACTAATGCTTCATTTTGGGGCACTGGTTAGCTAATTTAAACTTTTTTCTCATTATACAGACAATTCATTTAATTTGAAGAGGCCAGGTTCTTTCCAATTTTATTAGCGTTTGGCCCTTTTCCAGCTTGTCTTAATCAAAATGCTCATTATTTTTGCCTGGCTGTTGAGGCTAATCTAGCTATTATATGGATACTAAATTGGAAGCAGAAGGGAGAATTTTGTTCCTACCAAACAGCTGCATTGTTCTGTGTATATGAGCCCCATTCAGCCACCTCCCACACAGAACCATTCCCGGGCAGCAGCATGCCTGACGCTCCAGCAGGCTGCTATTGAGGGAGAGCGACCATTTGCACTAACGCAGGGCAAACTGCAGATCTTTGCTTTCCACAGGGGGAATAATTGCCTTTGCTTTCCCCCTTGTCTTTTGGGAGGCAGAAAGGTCTAGCAGGGAAGAACAAGTTAAAATGTTAAATGGCAAGGAGCAGAGACCTGGCTCGCAAGTTCTGATAGCAATAAATTCCCTCTCCATCTCGGAGTGAGCCACGTTATCCCTCCTCACCTGCTAATCCCTACCACCCTCTGCTCCAAGCAGCATCTCTTTCCTCTCCCACAGTCCAAACGATTTTCGTATCCGGTTAAACTCTGAACAATAGTCTTCAAATTGTATCTAGCTTTGAACATTGCCACTTGTGAGCTTCAGGCTTTCCTGTTTTTCTGAACTGTATCAATTGGTCTAATAAAAGATATTACCTCCTTCACAAACCTGCCACCCTTCTGCTGTTAGGGAGTTTTTTCACTTAGATTGCTTTCTAATCATTTATTTGGATGCAAGCAACTTGTTCATGGCCAAGACCTGCACATTTCTGCTGTCCTGCTTCACTAAGCAGCCTTGCAAAGGCTGCTCTGTGCCACTTCTCTGCAAGTGGGTGTATGTGCGTGTACACAGGCAATCCACAGAGAACAGCAAAAGGCAGCACTATTCTGTGCAGTTGGGGGGGGATGTGGAAATCAACAGTCTATTTCCTCCTAGTCTGCAATAAAACAGCTCCCTGGTCTGACAGGGGAGGGTTAGCTGGGAATCTGAGAGACAGAAAGGTAATTTGAGCCAAAGCAACGGTGAGAGGATGGAGTTTGCTCTGAAGGAAGAGCGGCGCAAGAGCAGGCAAGGAAGGAAAATGGAGTGCAGAAAAGCAGGTCTCGGGTCATTCCGCGATCTAGTAGTGAACTCTCTGGGGAAGACAGCGTGGAAGAAGGCAGCAGAGCAGGCAGGGAGAGGCCGCAGAAACGCATGCTGGCAAGACAGCCCCCCGCCACAGAGCACTGGAGGGTACGGCCGGGGCTGCTTCAGGGACATCTTCAGTGGCCTTCATAGCTGGAACAAAAAGAAAGGGAAACGGTGCAGGGGGGTAAGTCCTGCAAGGAGAGGAATCAAGGACCCAAACTACCTCAGGACAGAGGAGTGGCAGACACATGGGAGCCAAAATGAGAAAAAGATAATGTTTCATTGAGTAAGGGGCAGAAAAGGCAAAAAGAAGAGAAACTATAGACTTGGAGGAAAGGAGGGGAAGGTTAGGTTACACCCAGGTATTTAACAGCAGCTTTTGGAACAAGGAGATAAATCTTGCCAACAAAGCTGTGGAAGAGATTAGAGAATATCTATTCAGCTGGGTATCATGAAATTCAATTTGGACCCTTGGTACTTGAACCTCACTGATTTATTCCTGTGACAAGAAACCCTGCAGTCAAGGAGAAGCTGCAGACATCAAAACCCTTAAAGTTTTGCCTCTCACATTTTCTTTTAAAGCAACCTAGAAAACTATCAAGCTGCAGTTTCTACAAGTGGGTACAAGTCTGATTCCTAATGACAGAGTAGTTGCTAGTGGTTTGCTGCAAAGTCAGAACTGTGTATCAAGCAGGGATTCCCCTTCTGTCAAGCTATCTCCTATTTTCATTAATGCCTGCAACAATTAAATCGTGAGTATTCTTATCAAGCTGTGAAGAATAAACCAAGCTATACAGAGCTACAAGTTTTTTGTAGGGTGGTATTTGAATTCAGAATACCTTTTTCAAACTGCATTAACAGTGCAGAAAAAAGAAAGAGGATGCAATTCAAAATGGCAGCAGAAGTACAGCATGGAGGTTAAAAATGATTGGTTGTGCAAATACACGATGAGGAATGAGACACTGAAGACCAGCTCCACAGAAAAGCATCTAAGGATTAGAGCAGGTCATCGGCCAAACAGGAATTGGTTTCTGCTGTTATAAAAAGGGTGAACAGATGTGAGAAAAGTAAGAATAGATGAAATTGGAGCATACTAAGACAACTAAAAAGAAAATCAGCAATGAACAGAAATCTAGAAAACAAAGCCCATAAACAAAGCACACGAGAAGAGAGGTAGTTTAGTCCAGAAAAGGGAAATCTATGGAGAGACATAATAACTTTCCAAATAGGAAAAATGCTGATGCAAAGGAAATGGCAGTAAGTCTTTTTTCCTGTCCTCTGCAGATAGTATATGAAGTAACAGGCTTAAGTTACAGAGCTAGAGATGCAAGATTTAGATTATATGTCAGGAAAAACTTTCTAACAGAAAGGATAGTTAAAAATAGGCATACATTGCTTTTCCCCAGTCCTCTGGGATTTCCCTCTTCACTTACAATTTTTGAAGATAGCTGCTTATCAGGAATCCTAGCAAACAGAGCCAGCTCTTAAATACATTTCCATTTCCTCAGCTAAAGCAAAATCATATTCAGTATGTGTTTGTCTAACCCATCCTTAAAAACCTCCATTGGCAGATTCTACAACCTCATGAAGTAAATACTGCTTTCACTTAGAAAAGCAAGCAATTATTTCAGCCACTCTTCCATTCCAACTATTTAAAGATTTAGAAGAAGCTATTGGAATGCTTAGTTTGCAATACCAAAAAGAAAATAAGGTTCATAGTAGAAAGTAGAAACAAACCAAGGAGGATACAGCACACTGAACACAGCTACATGCTTTTGAATCCACTCTAGTGTCCTTCATCACAACAGTGCTGTAAAGACAAGTACAATAGGATGCAGGACCAAAAGCGCTGCATGTGACATACATGTCCAAGCCTCCTCCTCCCTTTGCTACAAGCTAGATTTGGGATTCTCCAAGGAAGCCCCAGGTGGCAGCGACAGACCCTCAGACACCCCAGGAGAGGAAGGGACTTTGCAGGATTGAAATCTACCACCATCAGCCTTTCCAGCCAAATGGTTTGGGAGAAAGAGGATATAATTAAGAGAAACATGCAAAATGTTGTTTAAAACAAGATACATTTATTATGTGTGTGTGTGTACATGTAGAAGTATGAATAACTAACACTGTAATTGCAGACCAGGAAACAACTGAATAGATGCAATTCCAGAAAAAGAGTATCTGAAAGCTTAGCTGGGACTTGAAAGAGAGGGAATCACTTCAAGTACCTATTTGCATCTTTCAGGGTGTGCATATTTTTGCATGACAAGTACCAAGCTGTGGTACAAACTTCTCAGAAATCCTTTTCAGCAGGCTGCCAGCACTGCCTTCACTTGTACAGACACCATTTCTACAAATAGATCCATATGACTTTCCATGTATAGCTGCATGCATGCTGGCCCCACAATACAGTTGGCAGTCACCCCCTGCACAGCTGTTTTTCCATGGGAAAATCGTTCTTCTGCTACAGATCAATACAACAGAAGGCAGGTACAACCCCAGCCACGGTTCTCAGCACTTGTGTACTTTTGGAAAGATTTTTATGCCAGAAAATAAGATAACCTTCAGTCATGTCCAGTTAGACAAGCAGATCAATGGAAACATCCTGTGCTTTGTCTTGCAGGGCACAGATAAATCTCACATTCATTCTACATTTACAGTCCTCCTTAGGCAATATGATAGCGTTTATTTCTGCTGGATCCTTGAACATAAGCAGAAATCAGGGCATGGGACTGGACTGTCACACCACATTCCCCCGTCTCACTCCCGTCTGCACTCAGGTGTAAGCTTTAGGGTGCAGTACAAAATTTTGCGGGGGCAATGGAGAGCAGTGACCAGATGGATAGGGGCCCAGAGTTGCCACTGAGGTCACCTTTTACTGTGTCTCCAATAACTGCACAGGGACACTCAAACTCCGCAGGTCAGCAGGAGCCCATAAAGCAGGCTGTCCAATTGCCCTAGACTGACATACCAAAGAATTGATGGAGCACAGACATGAGCTACAGAGGGAAGTGGAAAATGAGTCAGTGCAAGAATTCACAAAGCTGCCAGGACTGGCCAACATTTAATAAAGTTCCCAACAGCCCAGAGAGAGTTGGGGTGGGAAGAAAGTACATCACATACCTCTTCTATCACCAAGCAGCACTGCGTCACTCAAAGGGCTCTCCATACCACCCAGCATCCAGGCTACGCGTGTCCTTTTCCTCCAAGAGAGTCTGAGCCCTGCTCACCCTCTCACAGCAACCTGCGTTGGCAAACTAAGATCCTTAAAAACTGCTGCAAGCTGCAGTTGTCCTAGCTGGAGGTGAGGAAATCCTCCTCCAGTTTTCCAGGGGTTCATACTGCAAAATGCTTGATGCTGGCTGGCACTGAAATCGGCTCCCTGGAGCACAGCAGCTTTCTGGGTAGCATCTCTCAATGAGGAGGTCAGTTTGCTCATAAACCAGGTAGGATCTCTGCCTTGATTTGTCTTTAACATCCAAACCCTCCCAGAGCGCTTCTGCCACCAGTTCTTGGGCCAATGATTTGGAGAAGGACACAACTCCTTTTTGCCCGACTTCTAAAAGCATGTCATATCTAAACAGGCATTGCTTGCTAATGCGTAGAGAAGAGGAGAGGGCTGAATTCAAATTAGTCATAATTTACAGACAAACATTCCAAATAAAACATACAACAAACCCAAGGGAACAGTGATTGTAATTTTTTTTTTTTAATGAATCGGGTTTTGAAGTCGTTAGCTTGTTGCCATAAAGCTCTGTTCTGGTAATTCACTGCTACCATTTTTTAAATAGTTCTATAAAAGTAAATGAATTGCTGGAATAAAGTGAGCTATATTTTTTCCCCACTTCTCTGAAAGGCTCACATCTCAGCTGGTTTTTCTGAGGGGCTGAGCTTTACCCGGGTGCTTCAGCTCTGACTACAGGGCTTTTCTTTCCTCGTGCTATTTCTTGTTATGGTCTCAATTAAATGAAAGTCTTTTGCTTCATAGCTTGGCTTGACAGATGTTCTTTCCACAGACAAGTCCTGGTACAGACATGCAGCTCTCCGAAGTATTACCCCTGTGCTTCCAATTGCATCGATTCATATGAGCAGTCAAAACTCACCATCACTGGTTACCCCCCTTGTAGGGGAATCTGGGGAAGGACTTCTGACAAGGACCATCTAAACATCATCTTTACAGGAATTTGGACCAAATCTTGGGTTTTTGGAAGAAAGCAAGATACCCAAGTGGTATTTTGATTGGGTCTCATAACAGCTAAAGAAGAAAAAGAAGAAGGAAAAAAAAAAAAAATAAAAGAAGCAGAGAACAGTGTGCCTGAAGTGCTGGCTGTCACCCAACTCAGTTGCAGACCTCTGTCAGACAGATTCAGTACCTGACTGCCCCACTGGACCTTATGCCCCTGGTGTGGGTAAGCAGGTCATTTTCCTTCCCTGCCCTCCATAAAATTTGGTGGATACGCATGCCTTTGTATATCAGCCAGCTACCGCAGGAACTCCAAGGGCTGGATCCAGCCCACGTGGGTTTGAACTTTCAAATACCAAGAAATGAAGTGCCCTTGCCCCCAACAGGCAGGAATGCCATTTTACAAAGCCAGGTCACTGCATGGGCACAAGGAGCACCAGCAGAAAAGGCAGCACAAAGAGACATGGAAAAAGAAGCCCAGAAATCACCCCCCTCCCTCCATCCCTGCCTGCATCAGGCTGCCCATATGGCTCTCCTGCCTTTCCCCAGCTTTGTCGGCACCCACCTGTGATGGTTATTAACAACCTAAGCTTATACGCACAAAACCAGTTTTGAGTTTGTTCTCTGAATTTCAAAGCCTTTCCCCTACCCCATTCCTCTCATCTACCCTGCATTTAAACACATCTTCTTACTGCCTGGTTTTTACCTCCATCTCTTGTTGGGCAGGCTGTTAACCTTTTTCCCCCCTGAGGGTTTGTTCACCCTTCAAAAAAAAAAAAAAAATTCAGCCCACATTGTTTTAAACAACTGAACCACGAACCTTCCCCACATCCTCCCCGGTCATTTAACTTGCCGAGAAGCTTTGTAACACCAAGCGTCTCACCATCACATCTCCCCGGTTGTCTGGCATCGCTATTATTTTTTTATTATGAAGTTTTATGAATTCCGTATGGTGTATTGTACTGAATAAATGTTTGATAATGCCACAACGAGAGGTGCAAAGGGTCTTGCACGCCTGACTTTGTTCAAGTCAAGGGGCATGCGGCACACTGTTTCGTAGCTCCGCGGAAGGAGCAATCAAGGCTTTTGTGGCTCTGCAGACAATGGGGACAGGCCACATGTTGTGCTAAAGCTCAGCCTGAACTGCAAACAGGGCGATGGAGGGAAGACCCTGCTTGCAGGCTCTGCATGTGCAAGGCCAGCCACTGCCACCTCTCTTTCGGCTTTCTCTTAACAAAGAGTCTCCTCTCCAAAATAAAAAGCGTGAAGTTGTTCCCTCACAGTACTGAGGGAAGATGTTATTCCTTGACTCTCATGAACGGCAACAACCAAAAAGTAACAGAAATAAGAGGCAGAAAAGCTAATAAATTTCTCTGGTTTAGTTTAGTGCCAGCTATAAATGACTCCCTGAAGAATTTTATCCAGCACAGCTTCAAGTCACAGGATTCGAAGCAAACACCGCATCCTAACAGGAGGTTATTCAGCTGTTTCAAGGCTACTAAACATGGAAAATACTTAAATGCTCTTACTACTGCAGCAGTACATTTGCTCTGCTTTCAAAGTGGAGTAAGCAGAGCCACACAGAAAGACTCAGGATAAGCTGCCGTTGACACAGGATGCACGCATACAGGGACCTGGGCAGTGAATGCTCACACATCACTCTAACACATGCTAATAACCCATACAGAAATGCAGGCAATGTTTGGGGGGGTTGGTTTTGGTTTGTTTTTTTAAATCAGCCTATTTTGGCCCTTTGCAACACAGCCGTTACCAAGGTATCTGAGCACTGTCCCCTGTTCTCCATGTTCCTTGCTCTAGGGTACAGTGTCCCGGCAGGGTTCAGTTTTTTCTGTAGTTACAAATCATTATCGCTGCACCTATGGAGAGTTGCTGATGCGCACCTGCCGACAGCCTGACCTCAGCGAGGCGCTTTCAATTCATTAACGTTCCTAACATCCAGCCTAATCTTTTAAGGAAAAAAACCCACACTTTTTTTTTTTTTTTTCTAGTTATGGCTGTCATACTTTTGAGACCTCTAACCCAAGCCACACACAGGTTGAGTTTGCATCTGCAATGTTTTTGCAGGCTATTATGCTCTCAAGTGCGACTACCTGTATTTTTTTTGTTCAGGTTTACATTTAGCCAGTATTGCTCAAGCCCAGGAGCCAGCCCTACAAGATACACCGTTTTCTTCCAAGTCCCCACGTACAGTACACTTGTTTAAGTGTAGTGCATAAATAAGACTGCAGCTATTATGAATAACCTCCACCGCCAGCACTGAAGCCCAGCTGGCCTGACTCGCCATCCCTGCCCTCCTGCCTTTGAAGGAGCAGCACGCCTTTGGCTCTATTATTAGAGAGCCTTTTCCATATTAACTAGATGATTTGAACTATCAGTGCGTATCATTGTAACCGGACTAATAATACCCATTAGTTGTATTTTGATAAGATTAAGACTTTTATTAGACTAATATATTCAAAACACTGCGTTTAGGGGGTGTTCCTTTTTGCCTATTAACAACATTTTGAACGTAACACAAAGCTCCTTTTTTTTATTTCCAAAGCTTATGCCAGTGCTACCCCAATGCAATTCAACTGGTAACTTAAGATTTTATTCTGATTAACTCTCACATTAAAAGCAGCAGTATCAGACCCCATACTTTCCTATAATCTATGCAAGCAACAAGAAAACAGCAACTGAGTTAAAATGTTGCAGTGATGAGCACCATAACAAGACCCTAAGCAAAACAGTATAAAACAGTTTAACTTGACAATTAATCCTTGTGTTTGCTGCTTGTTTCCATTTTCCCATCCCCACCTCAGACAGAGAAAACAAATACTGCAACTGCTGTTAATTAAAGATTTCTTTAACAACAAATGTGCCAAATAAGCCACTTCGCACATCGTGGGGCATGAACTCTATTCTTCACATGCAGCAAATTGTGCCACCCAATAAGTAGCATTAAAATGGTAATGTTAGCTAGCTGAGCCCTTAATTGGCTGAATCAGAGAGCCAGGAGCATGCTTGTGTAATCAAGAGACCCCTGTCTGGCCTAAATGCTGAGTTTTAAACAGATGTCTTAAAAAGAAAAGGGGAGGGAAAAGCTGAGGGAAGGGAATATAAAAGGATTTTGCAAATAGGCTAATCTCAGCCTCTGTATGCATAGATGCAAAAAGATACTCTCCCCCAATGCTGCTTTGATGTCTTTTGACCTGGACAGCATGGATCACAGGTGGCAGCTTATGCAGGCACCCTTATGATAGGGAAAATAAATTCATAGACAAATCTTCAGCGTAAACATTTTCTGGCTATAGGGTTGATAACACTTGTTCAGTCTTATGCCAAGACTATCTAATGCTGCTTTCATAACTGAAAGGAAATTTTTGCCATATGACTTCCATAAAAAAAAAAACCAAAAAAAACCCCAAACAACAAAAAAACCCCAACCTCTCTTATCTACACACATTGTAAGTTACAAGGACCTGGCAATTTAGCTTGTGAAGAGTCTCGCATTTCTTCCCTGTATCCCCAAATAAATACTTTTTCTTTTTACGCATTTCCAGACTTTGTGGAGGAAAACCAGATTGCAGTGTTGGAGGTGGGAGATAGATTTCTGCTCATCTTTACGGCTTCTGTTTACTGCCTGCTTTGGTTAGCAAAAACTTTCACTGAATACAAGCTTCAAAGAGGAATTGCCAAGTTTGATACTATCCGTAAGTGCAGAGCAAGCTCCATCCTTCCTGCCCTCTGTTATCCAGCAGTTCCCAACCTAGAAAATGCCTCACTGCTTTTCTTCTCCTTGAGGGTGGGAGGGAAAAGCCATCCGCATGCCAGGGGACCCGACACAGGGACCCCCAGCTCCCAGAACGAGTGCAGGGAGGGCAAGCCCAACTCACCAGGACCCTCCCTCCCAATGGGTAGGGAAGCCCTGGCCCTTTAACCTTGAGTTTTGCTTCCTTCCTTTCACATGAGGACCATATCTTTTAAATAGGGATAGCAGGGAAGAGACAGCTTCCAAGGGCCAGATCCAGGGACAGGGCTAGGATGAGCCCCAGCCCAACTCTGCAGGGGGCACAAAGGGTCTTTGGGGGACACCAAGAGCTCTGCAGAGGGCTCCTGGACACTCTCACACCAGAATCAAAGCAGGAATCAGGGCAGGAACATCCCAGCTAGATTCCAAAAGCCAGGAAATGGAAGAGCAGAGGTGCTCGAGAGAAAAGGCTGAATCCCTTCTGAGCAAAGAAGGGAGGTACAGTGCGTACAGCATGCAGACAGCAAAAGGTGTTTTGCAGAAGCCAGTGAACCCATGCAGATTTGTCATTTGCACAGGGTTACAGCATGAGACAAACATTAATCGACAAAGCACACAACACGCAGAAACCCCACGCCTCAGTTGTCTGTGCGCAGCATGAGGGCAGGCGAGCTGCACAGGAGCGGAGTCCTAACCAGGTTTGTACCAAGGACACCACATGGCGAGATCTCCACAGGTGCAAAGACCGAGTCACTCCTTACAGCTATTTAAGAAAGCGTCTGGCAGCAAAGACAAGTGACACTCCTAAATGACATTGCTGGTTCAAGTTCCTAGCAAGACAGCGGAAATTATTCTGAGTTACGAAGCAGTGTCCTAACAGAGAAAGTACAGCCCATACAACTGTCACTGGAGTCTTCAGTTAGCGAAAAAACTTCAAGGACATGTAACAGTATTAAAGGAGCCTTCAAAGACATAAAAGTTAGAGATTTGCATTTCTTAGCCCAATATTGCAACCATGATGGGGTACAGAAAGGAGGACAGAGTCACATGTTGGTCATCATCTTTGTAAATTAGAAGGAATTGACCACAAAATTGGAAATCAGCTGTTTCTTGAGTGCAAGTGATCATGACTTGATTACATTTATTATGTGAAAGGAAAGGATAGTCTACACCGTAATCACACACACAACTTTGAAAGGGCCAATTTCACACAGCTCAAAATAAGTCAAATCAGTGAGGATAAAAAAGAAATTATTCTCTGTTATTATGTGGTTTTAAAAAAAAAAAACAAACCAAAACAAAACCAAAAAAAACACCTAGATGCCCAACAAACCACAGGTTCACAAGAGGAACACACATCTCTATTTTTGCTTTATAATAGTCTTGCCAGTCTTCGTTAAAGGGAAAGCAACTAAACCAAATATTTTTAATTATTTAAAAACTCAAGAGGAAGCAAATGGTAATCAATATGTGACAGAATCTGGGAACTGTAGAGTACAGATAAGGGAAGTTAAAGGACAATAAAAAGAAGTCTGTGACCGACGTAATTGAAGCAATCTGGGATGTTATTCTTTCCAAAGACACAACCTACATCTTACTAGCAAATGAATCCATTTAGTGGATTTATCCATATTAGTATAGCCCATTACTAAACACAAGTGGTAGAATTGATAATAGAAAAAGGCAATAGTGTTCAACAAATACTCACATCCCACATCTGGGAAAGAGCCAGCCAACATATGGCTATCAGAGGATAAAATACACAACGTCATCACAATTACTTTTGGAATGTAAAAATATCAACTATGAAAGATTATAGCATATTACCCTAACTTCATCTTGTATTAATGCCTATCAACAGGAGCTTAGAGAAACTATTGTTTAGTTTCCAAAATATCTTGCCAGCATTAAGGTCTGTTTATTGGCAAAGACATCCTTCTTAAACATTTCACTTTGTAGTTCACAATGTCCAATTAAGTAAGGAGGACAACACAAAAAAAGAAAATCAGCTCAGGCCATGCTAAATGGATTAAAGATATACCTGAGAAAGGGAATCTTCTCTGACAGTGGAGCAGGCACATTCCCACTGCAACTCCACATCAGCCATTCCTGGGAACATACTGTGCAGTGGTTTGGGGATCTGAGGAAGAGAAAACAAACAAAAAATTGTCAGGAACTCTAGTTTCCAGGTACCACCAGAAACGAGAGAGCAATAAATAGGAGAGGTCAGCAAAAACACACCATCTACATCATTTGGCAAGCTGTGCAGCATGCATTTCCCATTGCAGCACTGCCAAAGCAGCACAGGGGGCTACAGGAGGAGCGCAGTCTGTCCTGCAGCGCAGGAAACATCAGCTTGAATAAAGAACTGACACTGCAACCTGGTGCCCCACCAGGCTAAGCCTGTTTTTCAGTGTGAGTGGGAAAAATCCTGAAAAGGATCTCGCTGGAGCACTACTTCAATATTGCAGGCAGCTCCAGTAGCCATAACTCAGAAGAGAAGGTTTGGAAAAAGAATAGGTATGAACAAAAATAATTACTAAGGAATTAATAACCACATTTGAGAATAAGCCACAAAGGGAGTTTCTCTCCTTACATTTCATAGGGGAAGGTCCAAGGAAAGGTAACAAACTGAAATCACCAAATGAATAATAGAAGTTGGACAGTCAGGGACGCCTCAGTCTCACAGAGTATATTGTCCAGTGGTCAACATGGCCAACCCACAGATACAGAAACAACACAACCACCTATATCACTGAAACAGCTGACATAGAACAGCCATAACAGCTAACAGCTCAGGGGATTGGGAATTCACACAGCACACCAAAGATCCGGATTCACACCACCATTTAATTCAGAGCAGGAGATTCATCTGGACCTCCCACGCTAAGATGAGTGTCTAACGCGAGTGCTGTACAAGAAGCAGCAGCGTTTCTTGTTCTGACCAGAAGCTCCATCCTGGGGATGGAAAGCCTTCCTTGTCAAAGCTGACATAAGCATCCCTCTGGAAGGAGTGGATATTTCAGCTAAAATATTCCATTTGTTCCAATTTCAAAAGAAAGCCCTGATTGCCTTTGCCGCAATAGCCCCACGGTCCCATCCTTCCTCTCTATAACAGGGTTGCAGATGGCACACGGCTTTGCAGAAGTGAAGCACTGCCTTCACAATTAAGTGACCAGCACCACCCTTAACTAATCCAAAGAGGAACGGTGGAACACATCCAGACACAGAAACGGCGATTTCATCACAAGTACGAGGTCAAAGAACAAGCTTCTCTGTGAGCAAAAACTGCAGCTGAACTGCAACCGCGGGCACGAAGCCAACGCAACCAGCAACGACCGCAGCCCACCTCCTGCGGGCAGGTTACCGATGGCTGCCGCCTCCAGCGCAGACAGAGTTTCCGATACCCCTTAACCCAGTATGTCATTATCAGCCGCACGCTCAAGTGGAGAACAACGAGGTGCCAGGGTTGGCAAACAAATGGGCTGTGACAGAGTTACAGACATGACACAGAATGCAGAGTGCAAAATCAGATTTCCCCCAACCGCTGCAGAGCGATGCGGAGATTCTCTGTCTGGTGATTTATACCTTAATTTTGCCCGATAATGTCTGCATTTGTCTCTATACTAGTTATTAGCTTCCCCAAGGAAAGCAAAAATCAGAAAGCTTTTGAAAGCTCCGAGAGAAACGCTGCTCTTCCTTCCTCACCTAGCAGGTGTATTTATGGCATAATCCAAAGGAATAATTACTCCAAATGGTAGGCCATCTCTCCGTGCAATCAGCATGACTGTGTAAAGTTACAATCAATGCTGAAAATATATGTCCCAGTATATGTCCGTATGTCCATGAAAAATATATGTCCATCTAACTCTGAGAAACCTGTTTCCCCCCCTCCTTATTTCAAAGTTGGAGCTGGTTTTGCATTGGAAATCAGAAGGCATAGCCACACATCAGGGCCCTCTTCCACAAAAGAAATACCTTTTTAAATTATTAATAGCCAAAGCACTACACTAAAATCAAACGCAGCCTATGAGAAATACAAAGAAAGGTAAGAAAATGTTTACAGTAACAGAAAAATCTTTGGAAATCAGTAATTGGTCTATTTGTTTCTCTACACATACACAGAAGATACTGTGCATAGGAAGCTTAGTTACAAGTTCTTCCCTTTATTTGCAAATCATTAGCATTCCTCAGCATTGGGGGTTCCCAGTGAATAGGTTTATCTGCCCCAATTACAGGAATCCCCAAAGAATTCTCACTTTCAAAACAGTTGCATAAAATATTAATTACTTGTATTTGGAGTAAATGAACATAAGCTAATAAATTTACAAATTCAATTACCACCAGCTATCAGATGACTTTTTATTTAATTGCTATGGATTGCCCTTTAGACATCATAATGAAATTAATAGAACATGCTGGTAATCGATAGTTACTGATTAATCGATTCGGAGCAGCTCTTACGAAGACTCTTTAACCCCCAGACGTCATTATTTATTACCTTATAATGCAAGAGCAGGCACACACGGGGCAAATAGATACGGGACATGTTTAGGAGTGCAGCAAAGGTATCTGGCTGTTATACAAAGTTCAAGGTGTGGCAATGTGGGATTTTGCATATATATAGGGTGTCTCACCCTTGAAGGTTAAGTATTATACTCCTCATTAATATATGATCAAGGTCTTCTCATGAGTGGAATAAACAGTCATCCTTCATGGGTGATCTACTTCTATTTATTCAGTGAGGGATATTTAAAACATTAAACTTCATCACAGTGTATCTGTTCGGTGCCTCTAAGCGCTTATGGAAAATATGTGCTATTTAAATATTTTCACATGTGCACAGACTTTCTAGGAATCTGCACACTGAAGTACAAAATTCGGAAACCAGTGGGAGTAACACACTTGATGCCAACAGTATATAGCATTTTGTGCTAGGTTAACGGTTGGACTCGATGATCTTAAGGGTCTTTTCCAACCTAAACGATTTATGATTCTATGATTTTTATGCTAACAGTAGCTTCCCCATCTAAAATGCTTGTGCCCATCATTAGAGCACAAACTTATCTCTATTCTGTTGTAAAGGAATGGTGTAGAAATGAAACATCTTCCAATGAAAGAGTAACACCTTGATCTTAGGTAGTTATAGTCACAGATTGCAAAAAAGAAAAACCTTTAAAAAGCAAGCAAGCAATGCCCTACAGACCTGACTCCAGCCCGCAAAGACCTTTGATTTTGCCAAGATCACTCAGCAGTGCAGTTTTGATATTGTGCCATATCTAGCAGGCTGCACTGCCCTTTGCAGAGGGCACAGCACAGGGGTGCACAGCATCACCTCTCCCATCACGGTGGGAGGCCACAAGGTCAGCACGGACCTTCGGTAATAACGGACCAGGCTTGCCCTTTCTTCTCTCACCAAGAAGCAGCGATGCAGCTGGCCTCATGCAGGTCCTCCTCCTTTTAATGCACACAACAGTTCAGTGGACAACGTTCCAAGAGAAAAGTTAGAAAAGGCCAGTCTTGGCCCAAAAGCCCAGACCTTTACTTACAGACAACTTTGGCAGTAAAGACCTCTTACATCACCTGTGGCTTCCGCCCAATTTCCTATCCAGCCATACTCCCAGCATCCCCATAGCTACTTCACTTGGCAGGCAGCCTGCCCAATTTTTTGGCACCTGCAGCTCAGGGCAAACAGCTCTCATACCAGGGACTCCAGGGCTGCTCTGTGAGTAACTTCTTATTATGAATTAGTATGAAACTAAATCCAAAAGTAATGGGTTTTTTTTAATGTAGTGCCCTCCATGAACAGGAACAGTCTCTCTCCCCGTCCCCCACACCTCTAACAAGACACTGCTCACATCAGGGTGGTGGGAGAAGCAGTAAGACCTGCACCCAACGGAGGCAGCTGTCCCCATGCCCACAAATCCCCAGCTGAGTGAAGGCCACCTACCAAATAATGGATGGGAGGTCACCTCTGCGCAGGAGAGGGGACAGGGGGGTGAAATTAAAGAGTACTGGGTCAGCCTGCAGTTTCCTTGTGTCCCACCCCCAGACTGCACAGCCCACACCTCACCTTCCAGAGATCTTAGCCGTGATGCTCTTCAGCAGAGAAATGTCTTTGCTCTGCCCATATGATAAAGACCCAGAGAGCACTAAAGCTTGCCCCCATCCAGCAGGCCAGGTAGCTAGGTCCTGTGAATGGCTGTGGTGTGCAGATGCTGATTTTTTAGGCTTTCCCTTTAACTATCATAGGATCTCTTCACCGCCCCAGTCTGCCGGTCCTGGCCCTGCCCGTGCAGAACAGCAGCACACCAGAAATCTGCACAGTTCACAGAAAACTTCCCCACATCTCTGCCAGGCAGGACAGCACATTGGTCAGGGTGAGCCAGGCTGGCAGGAAGGTCACACTAACCTACAGACAGTGTTTGCAAAATTACTGCAGAAGTGAAGCACAAAGCTGGGTCTAGGAAATGATGTAAATTGAGTTTGTCTGTGCTGACAATAGCTCTTGATTAGAGGCTTCCAGAGCTTCTGAGGAGCTTGCAAATTCTCCCACACCCCAGGCACAGACCACAGCAGTCTCAGGATCAGAAAAAGTCTACACACACAGGTAGTGGGAAGGGGAGCGGGTGCTGTGTTCATTAGCACACCTCTCCAAGCCTGCCAGGTGAGGCTGTGGGCCCACACTCCACTTTCACAGGGGCTGCACAAGTACAGAAGAGAGAAGCAAACCTTCCAGCATCTCCGAAGCTGCAGGACAAGGTCATGAGATGAATTCAAAGAGCTTATCAAGGTTTAGCGTTTTCTCCTCAAACAGGTCAAGGCAGGGGGCGGGTAGGGGGGGTGGATTTCAGTATTCTAAATGTTGTCAAATTTGCAAGCAAATACTTTCAAATACAAAGGCTTTTTTTATGGAATACATTTTCTGGTGTTTAAAGAAAGCAAGTACCTGGCAACAAAACCCTGAGCCAAATTATTGTTAACAGTGAAACAATAATTGCAGCAATAAATAGGATATGCTGAAAATTATAGCAGCCTGAAAACATTTACCCCATCTGATAATATATGGGACAATTTAGCTCCTGGTGAGAAACATAATTTCTGCTTTTACTATTATATAGAGATTCCTGCAAAGTAAAGTTGTCATACATATCCATAAAAATATATATGGAACGAAGTTACTTCAGGGAGATGCACTTTTATCTTCACTAAATAAACTTTTTGCTGGATGCTGTTGTCCTCATTACCTAGTTATGCATTGTAACAACTTCCTAAGCCCTCCTTGTTTCTGGAGCAGGCTTTGGTTCACTCCAGGTGAAGCCAACATGTTATCAATTAAGTACATCAACTAAAATTATACTGTTCACAGTTGCTTATATTTCCATTATTATCACGGGATATTACAGCATACTGCCATGTGGCACTCTGCAATATGTCACATTTCTTCAAACGATGGTCGCAATCCTGCTAAATGCTATTTATAGTGCTGCGTATGCACAGAACTTATGGCACAGAGCTAGGAAAGATAACTTCCCACGGGTGCAAATCTGCGGTCAGGCCCTTGACCTCCTGCATCTGATCGCTGCCTCTAACCAGGGGCTTATCCAAGGCTCCTTCTACACTCAGAAACCCTCAGTTCTTTGGTGCCTTTGAAAAATAACCTTCTTGTTTCATAGCAAAAAGCAGCAGCACATTTACACATGCAGCCACTGGGCACACCAACTGCCTGTTTCTCACCCTCCATGCAGATCTTTCCAGGTACCCCCTGCACAACACAACAGAAAGTCCAAGTGTAAAGAAAAAACAAATGGGTTTTCTGTTAGGAAAAAAAATCCTGCCCTCTCAAAATGTGTGCCTTTTCCTGCCATGGGCTGTAACCACTCTTCTGGGCACACAGTGATCAACCCTGCATGCTTCATGGGAGGAGAGGAGCCCAGGCTTCATGCGAGCACTTAGCGACTGCTAAATATCAACATTCAGATTTTACATGACCATAATAAGCTCCCCCAGTGCTGAACAAGGAGCCTCTATTCCCACAGACACTTCTAGATCCCAGCAGTCCCTGTGGTCAGGTGCAAGAGCCACGGGCATTGGGGCACCCACCTTTCACATGCAGGAATCCTTATTCCATCTAATCCTAGGTACTTGACAAAAGTGTTTCTCATTTTCATTAATGATGAAAGAAATTCTGGACCACATAGGGGCCACAGCATGAATGTTACCTTTATCTCAGCCCTATCACAGAAAACTACAGTCCCCTATCTTCCTCCTAATAGTATCAGGAATCAGTAAATATTTGTACAGCATTTTAAAAGATGTAAAAACACCACTTTAATGCTAACTATCATCAGATCCAAAGATAAGCATTTTAACTGCCACATTATTCCTGAAAATTGTTCTTTTTTTTACTGTTTTGATTATTGCAGATATTAGAAACTCTTGTTCCTTCAGCAGTTTAAAGTATCTTTTTTTACATTTGTATCATAATGTAGTGCTCAACTATTTTTCAACTTGGTATCATTCTTCATCTCAGCTGGCTTTATTACAGCCATACAGAATGAGATAGAACTGCAGTACAAAGTAATTCACCAAAAAATGAGTATACTAACAATGAGAAACAAGTACCGTCTTCACCTCCCAAGCAAAAAATGTACACATGTAAAGGGACAGAAAGAAAAGTTAAGTTTAGGACACATGACCTTGCAGCAAACGTCTCCTGCCCAGGATGTTTTAAAAGGGAAGGCATATCCACCCTTTGAAGCATTTACAACAGGTATAGTTCATGGCACTAGACATAAACGTCTAAAAATAGCATTACAGGTATGAATTCCATCACAAGGTGAATGTAAGTCTAAAATGAATCCAGACATGAAATATTAGAAGTAAATATTCGGAGACAAAAATTCTAATATCTAATATACTGCAGTAACACTGGCAGTCCCAGGCAGAGTCTCTGTATCAACATGTATGCATTTGCAGGCACCTATATGGAAAATACAAGTCCTGCGCATGTTAGCTGCTCTAGGGTGGTTCTTGTTTAAATCAGTCCAAAAATCTACACAGCAAAGATTTAACAGTTTAGACAGGTGTATTAGAAACTATGGTATCCAAACAATGCATCATTAAAAAAAAATAAACTGTTTACAGCAAACCGAGGAAAGCAACATAGATTTTTCAGAGTGCTGTCTCTTCAAATTGTGCATGCCAACACATCCTTGCTGTCACTCAGACAACAGCCCATCAAGCCTGCTCATGCCAGCATCACTTACAGCTATAACTCCTAAGGCAGCATTACGTAGGAACTTTGGGCCTGCCACACAGGATCAAATCACTGCTCCAGCCCATCCAACGTCCTTTCTGCAATGGCCAATAGCTGATGCTGATAAGGAAAATAATCCTTATCATGTCATTGTCATATATAGTTGGTACGGTCTGTCGTGCCTGGGAGGAAGTAGGAACGTTTTTTTCCCCAGGGGCAGAATTACACCTCCGAAACGTAAGACTTTGATGCACCAATTGCACTCTTAACTAGAATAGCTACTACTGTTAGTAATGATCATTAGACTGTTTAATCAGTTCAAACTATGCAGTAATTGTAATTCCTGCTAATGAGCAAGTATCTCGAGAATAGTCCTAATGTATAAAGCACGCTGAGCCGCTTCAAACTCACAGGCACAGATGAGACAGAGACCTGTGGATAAGGAAATAATTAATGATTCCCCGTGCCACAAGGACAGCTCTTCAGCCTCCACATGGCGCACACACGCCCCAAATCCCGCAATGCCGCTTATGTAGCAACAAGTCGCTTTCTGCCCAAGACCTTCTACAGTCCCTTTGCAAAACTTACTGCTTTTCCAGCAGCTTCAGTTAAGACAGTAACCATCAGGGAGGTCTCCCTACTTGTTACGTGGCAAAGCACCGGCTCCTTACTCTGCATCCCGTTTGCGTGGCTAGATAACAGCCAACGTTATCTGAGGTTGGACGTGCTGTGCGCATGGGAGATAGAAGACACGACTGACATGGGGCAGCGATGACTCGGGGGATGCTAAATAATCTGAACGCTGTCCCCAGGAGGAAAGGCTACCAAGCCCAAGCTATGGGAGCTCTGGGACATCCAGCCGTACATCTCACCCAGCCCCACCTTTCCCCAGGGCTGGGAAAGCCCCGAGGAGCGGTGGCTATCCCCACCTGGGGCTGCTCCCTGCCTCCTGAGCTGAGCTGCGCTCGGTGCATTGCAGAGCTTGGCCACATGAAGATTTTTCTAAACCGCACACAGGGTCAGGAAGGGCAGCCAGCCTCTGCTGCTTCAACCTAACCTTTACTTTCTCACTCGCATGAGTGAGACAGCTCTTATTGCCACTTTTGTCAAGGCTTTCTTCTTCAGTTTTCAGTTTCCTTCGCAAGGTTGGGGTTTTTTGTTTTGTTTTTTTTTAAAAGAACACTTTTAACTCACACATTTGAGAATGATTTCTCCATTATTTGTAGATTTAAAGGGGCAGGGAAAAAATGGACTATCCAGTCACTATTTATCCCAGACCATGATAAATTTAACAGAGCCACATGGTAGAAAAACACTTAGGTTGTAACTGATTGTGGCTAAAATAGGAGACTATTGCTCCAGGTCACTTAGACATAGGAGACAGCCCCATTACTGCAGCTTTACACCAGGCTAACACCATCCCTGTTGACCGACCTCCCCCTGATTCATGGTGCAGTAATTAAGTCTGAAAGTAAAGCTCTAAATTGGTCCAACATGGGTGAAGTAAAACATAATATAGTAATAGCATTTGCTTTCACTACCACATTGTTGTGACCCATAAAAGTACTTTCAAGCTACTGCATTTAATTAGAGTTTTATAGCACCTATGAAAAAACATGCTCTAAACACATCTAACATTGACTTTTGCACTTCCCTGCCCTTCGTTCCTCCTCTCTACTCTGTTGCCTTATGGTTCCCTTCTTCCTCCACCTCTTCATCCTTGAAAGACTAAAGTAATCATTCTTATTCAACAAGTAAAAATGTTGTGATGCATAAGAAAGGGAACTCAAAAACATCTCTGTCAAGAGAGACCAAAAGCTCTATTCTCTAGTTTATTTTCTAGATGTTATAAGAAAATATTACAGTGTAATAGGCTGGACGACTGCCACAAAGTCTTCTGTGTCTTCGCTGTACTTTTAAAGCTTTGTAAGGTTGTTTTACAAAGGAAGAGCATGGAAAAGATTTGAAGAATCGTATCTGACAACAGAGGGCTGGTGTATGGTCATAAAGGTTAAACCTCCCCTTGTTGACTTAAAAATGTGCTGGCAGGGTGAGGATTGGCCAGGATTGCGATGGGCGACCATGGCGAGAGGGCACTCCAGCTGCAGTGGGGAGAGCAGAAAAGCAGAAGCCTGCGGTGTATGCATGCAAGAAGTTTTAAGCTAAATAGAAAATGGGGAGACAATAAGACTTCTAGGCTGTGGCACCTCAACAACAGCCTCACTAAATTGTTATGGGAATTACACACGTAGCCTGCCACGCAGCCAGCCTTGGACACGGTGGGTAAGAGGAGCCAAGACCTGTCTTGGGCTGAACCTTTTGCTCTGTTTTGACAAAGTCCCTCAGCAGGGATGACCCCAGGCCAGGCCAGCGCAGGGGTAAGTGGGGACTCCCTGCTGAAGGGACACAAGGCACCCCAAAGGCAATCGGGTGTGTGACGCCGAGGTGCTATGCGTCTAACCTCTACGTTCGCTCTTCTTACCCTCTAACCACTACCAATTCAAAGAACCGTGTTCTAAAATAAATATTATTTGGGCTATTTTCTTCCTTTTTTTGACCATAGGAAAGCAATTTGGTTACAGAACAAGAGTTTTCAGAGTAAAGAAAGGATTTACAAATCTCTAAGGATTATGTGTGTGTTTGTGTACATATATAAAAAACACCTTACAGAGCATCATACAGGCTGATATAAAAAAAAATTAACTCCATCCCAGCCAGACTCAGTTCAGCATTATATGCTTATATATATGCATCTATACATGTGTGTATATATACACACACACAGAGTGTGTATATATGTGCATATATATACTTACACAGAGCCACAGAGTGCATACATAGACCATGGAGAAAGGCAGACCCTCTGGAAGGTGACTCAGAAGACTATCTTTTCTGACAACAAAATTGCAAGCTGAGACTTCTGGTTTACATAAGTCATATGCCTAAAGTATATGAATATTTCATAAATATTCCCTTAAACATAACTGCCCTCTTGGGATGCAGCACAGAGCATTGGCATGAGCTTGGGCAACTTGGTTTTTCATCCCACAACACACAGACCCATAGGGTGACCCCTCAGGAAGGTTCTTCACCCCACTGCTGACCTGGAGCCAGGAGGGGAGATGCCCAAGCTCAGCGCCATGGGGTGGTCGCAGGGTGCTGCTATCACTGTGCTTAATTGCCACTGAGCCGCTCTCACTGTGCCCCGAGGCATGCAAGGAGAGGAAAACCTCAGCAGGAAAAATAGTGTGGGGACAGAGAAGTCTCCCAGAGCAATAGGTGTTGGTTTGCAAGGGAGCCATCTCCACTGCCTTCAGGGAAACAGAGCCTGATGTGCATCTTTCTGTAATTAAACAGGGGCTCAAAGAAGCGGATTTGATTATAATGAGTCAAATACTTAATATCTTAAGCTGGGTCTTAATAAACCCACTGTGGCTAGCCACACAAACCAGTGGGGGAACCAGCTCAAGCTCAGGTTCACATCCTGTGCAATCTCTCAAAATGCAGTTTTCTTCCAGCTTCTTTTGCACACTCTCCCGTCACTCTGCCACGCCACTGCCTGGTTTTGAACTATTCTCTCTGCAGAAAAACACTGCAGATTCCTTCCTCCGCCTTCAGCCTTTTTCCCTTTTCACACACAAATGCCTTACTCCCCAGGAGGTCCCCCTTCCAACACACGCTGGGAACAGACTAGCACTGAGATACTTGCACCAGAAAAGCTTACCGTGTACATCAGAAGTGTCATTTTCTAGTGGAAAAGGTAATGAGAACCACTGACAGGCAACACACCTCCTCTTCTTGTGAGGCACTGTGCCCAACTTCTGACTGCTCACATCTACCTGTAAAGCCAATATAGAGTGACTGCACATGCACCTCTTATGACTGCCTCTTCGCTTTTCCTTTGTTCAGTCAGTCAACAGCTGAAGCATCACTACAAACACCAGGCACAGTAGTCTGAGCTGCAATTTCATATTTCTCCTGGCAGTTTTACCCTTAGTCAGTTACATTATCAGCTTTCATCTATTAATACCTGCTCTTAGATGTATATAAATATCATTTAGCTCAAAGGATCCACACACACAGACAGGTACAAGCTATATAGCAGGCTCCATTGCAACCGCTGTGAAATAAGGCCATCTCTGAGGTAATTGCATCAGCTGCCTTGTGGCACACAACAGTTTTGGGAGGAAAAGAACAGGAGCAAACATTACCGGCTCCTCATAAGGAGCAGCACCAGGCACCAAACAGCGTAAAATATTTTCAGCTGGCAGTGAGGGTAAACAAGGTACCAAACTACTTGGGATAATACCAAAATACTTTCTAAATGAAAAAAATGTGAATTTCTAGTCAACACACACACACGTTTGAAAGGACAGCACAGTGCTCCTGAGTCAGGTGGGGTTATTGTGGGGCGAGACCCACCTTCATCTCCACTGCCTGCCAAGAAGATGTCTGCAAATCTCTTACTCCCACAGCAGTATTCAAATGGACAGCAGCACTCCCCATCGGACGTGCAGCAGCTCAGTAACACTTCCAGATCTGCTGGGAAGGCTGACGAGCTTGGTGCCAGGACCTCTCTGCACAAACCGAGTGCTCATTCAGTAGTTAGATTTCCGATCCGTTTTTCTGAACCTACTGAACCTATGAGTGACTGAAAGCCATCTCCACTTCTGCAATAACCACTTGGCATAGCATTCTGTGAGGGATGCTAATCCTCTAGATAACGAAGGAATCTGGGTGGCAGGTCACCTGTTTAATGACTACAAAGCCCAAAGGCAGGGGAAGATGGGGAACATCTCCCCAGGAAACTAGTGCCCCTCAGTCTTCATGCAGTCCAGTCCCAACACATCCTCTCCCACGGGATACTCCAAATGCCCTGCGTACACGCTTTCCTGATCATAGCCTCGCTCAGCCCACCCTCCCCTGCCCTGCTGCCAGGCACGTCTGGCATCTCTTGAAACCGTAACACGGGCTGTGGGCAAAATCCTGGGAGCGCGTTATATCTGACCTTTCGGAAGCTGTAATTCTCAAGCTGATCGAGGCAAAAACAAGTAACACTTAACAATCCTACTTACTGATACATGCATACCTTTGTGGGTTGGAGTCTTTTTTTGTTTTCTTTTAAAAAAAAGAAAAACAAAACAACAAAGAACGCCACACAAAGCAGACTGAGTAAAATATGTAGTGATAAACACAACTCAAGTTGTCCATGTCTCACACAGTTATTAAGCAATATAAAGAGAGATGTTTCTAGGATGAAGCACTGTTTATCACTGTTTGTTACATGTGTTTGAGCTGCAGTGCTCCCGTTTATAGCATTTTCTCCATTTTTTATTAAATACCCTGAAGACAGGATTATTAGTTTCCTCACAGCTTTTATACCATGCTCATGACTACACTAAGTTCTTCACAAATATTATTTAGTTTTACAACAACCAAGAAGGCTAGAGGCTGTTAGCATCTCTGCTTCACTGAGGCAGAGAGATCAAGCTGAAAAATTGACTTTATTTTGGGATGTAGCCTGAGCTGCCCAAGCCATAATTTTTCAAAATACCCCAATATCACAGACCGCCTTGGGTGTCTGAATCATGGCTCCTGCAAAGTTTAGTTAAAGCTCCTGGAACGTGGCACTTCAATTAGATCCTGCAGTCTTAAATCAGGACACGCACCCAAAAAAGGAGAAAATACCCACAAAAGGAAAGTTTTAAACAATTTTCCCATCATCCCATTGAACACAGCAGCAGCAACAGGGATGGTTCAATCTCTCCAAGGCAGTCCCCAGTCTCACACACAAAGCTATCCATTTGCTCCTGGTGATCACCTTGCACTTAACACATCTCTCTGACAGGGCCACAAAGGATGCCAGAGTCCTGCTGATAGACGTCGGCCACACATTGCTCCAGGCCCTTCATTCTGTGCGCAGGGGGTGGACGGGCACTCGGCGAAGAAAGAACGAGGTGGCCCCCCCAGAGCCTGGGGGGAGTCAGCCCCACCGAGATTCACCTTTCTACTTCCGACACACTTCTACATTAACTTCTTAGTCAGTGGAGAGAGCCAGGCACTTGGAGGGAGTGATTCGTTTGACCCTTTGTAGATGGTCTGCTGTTACATTAGCAAGCTCTCTGCTGACTATAAAGGGACCCTAGGGAACCCTATAGATTTCTGCTGCTAGTCCCACAATCCATACCATAAGTATCCTGTCTAACTAGCTGCCTAGGCAATTTATAAACCATTTAAAAAAATAATGTTCTAGGCATTCCTATTTTTCTCCATTATAGTGAGAAACTAAACAGCTAAATTTTAGGGGGGTGGTAGAGTTAGAGGAGACAAAACCCACCTTGTATCCCAGGGCATGCTGGCAAGAAGCCAACTTTGTCTTCCAGAAAATACTCACTCTGACACTTTTTGGGTTTTGAGCACCTCTTTGTAACTTCACAATTTTTAACAATATATTTTGGATGCAACCTCCTAGGATTTGGGGGTCTCATTTGATTCCCTGCACTGAAACACCAATACCTCCCCAGAACGGGCTAAGACACTGAGTTATCAGCCAAGGTGAATGAGAGGACAGGCCAAAACATACCCAGGAGGTTTCACAGGCAGTTATTGACAGGAGTTGATAATTCCACATTTGGCAAGAATGTGTAGACAGCCTGGCCCTGTACTCACCAAAACTGATGTCTTCAACTCTGGTCCACCTTGATTTATGGCAATTTGCAGCTCCTTGTTATGGAGGTGTCTGCTTTACCCAGCCTTACATCTCCTCCCTGCTGTCTCCCATCTGATTGCCCACTCTATCCCACTATCACACCAGTGGCCCAGAGCACTGTTCCCACCCTGCTCTCCTTATCAGCCCCAGTGCAGTTCCCCATGTTCTTGGTCAGCTCACGGAACGGGTGGCAAGCAACCTGGCTAATCCCTTTCCATGCTGTTTCGGTGGGACTACAACAGGCTCACGCCCCTGGTTCTCAAGTGTGAAACCTTCAGAGGCTCCAGCTACTAAAGCCTCATACGTTAAAATGAAGACTGATTCCCTGGGAGAACTTCATACCTATGTCCAGAATAGATATTGCCAGGGAAACAACAAAAAGTACAAACAACAAAATCCTATCTGCTGGCCAGCTGCAGATTATTATTTAATGGAAGAAGATATTTTTCCCTAAAAAAATGATTCTCAAACACCTAAATCATTCCTGTTGAAATAGTCATTAAAAAACCAGTCTGTAGCACATTAGGCTGAAGAGTTTTAGCAATCAGTTGAAGACTGATGAAATTACATGCAACTACAATATGATTTTGTAAAATGAACAAGCCAGCTCAGCTTGTGAGCAGTCTTAAGCATATGCTACGCAAATAATTCTTTCTTCCTGAACTTGCTACCCTAGCGTTAAAAACAAACAGACAAAACAGCCAAACTTTGCTATGCTGATGATGGTTAAACATTTTCTTGTCTTTTAACTTCTGCACGCAAGTTATCATCTGGCAGAGGGAAATTTTTCCTTTTGCTGCAAGAAAGGTTCATCTCTTCTTGCTCTCAGTTTCCCCATTCTGTGATGGAAACCTGTGCTGGCCAGCTGGACTGACAGGGACCTGCTGCTGACTGCACATTTACTTTGATCAGTTTAACTAAAACAAGAGATGTGATAAAAAAACTGTGGGCCTTGCATAACATTTGCTGTCATTAACACAAGGTACAGACTGAATACTATAACATATTTGTTCCCTATCCTTTGTTGTTTTTATTAGACCTAGGTCTCTCAAGCCCGTGTGGCAGAGAACGCTACTCCAGTGCAGCAATCAGGACAGGAGGGACTTTCACAGATGGTCTAAAGGCACTGCTAACAAACGTGGGAGGTAACAGGGTAACTTTGTGATATAAGAAAACAGAACACTCTAAACCATTTCAATGCATTCCAACATATAAAATGCAATTCCCGTAACAGGAAAATTCTCAGAGCAAAGCTGCTCTCTGAAATTATTAATAATTTGCTATAGGGAGTTCCAGCATACTCAGCAAGCGAGATCAAGGAGTTCAGCATTAGATGAACATGTTTTGACTGCAGAATGACTATTGTGAACCTACAGGTCAGCCACAACTAGAGCTAGGGGAATACTGCAATGAAATTCCATGAGTGCTTGTTTAGATTTGTAAACAAAAATCGCCTCGGTTATGCTTACACTCCTCTTTGTGAATGTTTCTAGGTAATATTTTTCCATGGTTTTTCAGGCTTTTAAACAAAAACATACCAATTTCCTTTTTTCTTCCTCCTTCCCACCAAAAGGTTGTATTTTTATTCCTGAATATTCCAGGTTGACACTTCATGTTAAAGGATAATCCCTTCTACTATTCTATTCTAGAAGCAGACTACTATGCCTGTGGTACAAGTGCAACAGTCCAGCACGCAGCACTATGAGCAGCAGAAGTCTGCCACATCCCTCAAGGACAAACTCTTACCTTTTGCAACTCGGAGCGCTGCGGACACACAGAAAAGCCAAGCCAGCTCACAGGTTAGCCTAGCTCCAGCACCTGCCTGCACACATCCTAACCTCTTGCACAAACACGAATGCAGCAGCACCAGAAGCTGCCAGCTGGGGGAAGGCACTGCCACAATGGGGACAGCAGCTGTGTTTCACTACCTGTGCACTGGGAATCCTGACACACTGAAACGTCTCCGGCTGCTCTGCCCATATCTCCCCTCCCAGCTCCCATGAGGGAGGCAATGGGGATGATTCACTAAATCTTAAGGTCTCATTAGGTGTAGAAAAAATCACCCAATGTAGTTGTTGGCAGTGACAAACCATGGTAACTATGGAGGAACATAAGAGGTGTTTGACAGGCCAGTGTCTTACCCCAAAATCATCCTTGTACTTAACACCTTATAGGCAGGATGAGAACTCTTTGAAACTACTTAGCATCAGTTGCCCTTCCCTCAAGTTAAGCATGAGAAACAAAGAGGGTGTTTCAGGAAAAACATGAAATGAAATAAAAGCCTGCCAGCACTGTGAGTTCAGGAGGGATTTGCCGAGACTTGCTTTGGTGAGTACAAGAGCAGGGGAAGAAAGAAAAAAAAAAAGAATGAGATGCTGCTCAAACAACAGGAAAGGAGCAGGTTCAGCTTTTCAGCTGTAGCTGGCATCAGAAAGGTCCTTTGGCATTTGTCCTTCTTGAAGCATTTTTGCGCTTTCGTCAGGCTTAAGCTAGTGGGTTATTAGATAATGGCGGGAATATACACACAGCTGATACCAACCGCCCACTGCTCAAAATTCACTGATGTACACGGACATCCCAGTAAAACCTTCTCACGTTTTGTTCCATGCTATCTGCAGATTTAGAAAGAGTGTGCTATACCCCAATGCCATCTTATTATTACCACTTTCCTATAAACATGGATATTCCCATGTCCAGAAAGAGTAAAGTATTTCTTCAGACACAGGGAGATGAAATAAACAGGAAGATGCACTTTTATGCTGCAGCAATTGTCCCACAAGTGAAACTTCCAACCCCAGAATGACTACACTTCCAGTAACTGCTTATGTAGGCAAAACCTGTTATTCACTCAATTCCTCAAGAACCCCTTTTTTACAGTATGCCTCTCAGCTTTTTTAGCCCTCACCCTCTTGCCCCTTCACTACACCTTCCCTCCACCCCCCAGCACTCTTCAGGATTTAGGGGGTTTTTTAGCAGATACAGCCTCTCAAATTTCAATTATCTGATTCTGGACTACTTCAAGCAATAATCAAAAATTGGTACTGAGAATGAAAATTACACAACTAAGCTAAAAAAACATATCCTGCAGATTCTAGATGTAGCTAGGGAAAGTTATGAGCCATCTGTATTCTTCAGAGCCACGTGAAATGTGCTTACACTGTATTTGTTCACCAATTCCAGTGGCTTCAGCCTAAATTGTGCCATCGCTTAGTTTTTGGATACTTGTATTTCCCAGCATTTAAATGTCATTGTCCCTTGCAAATCACAAAGGAGGTGCCCTGCCGTGAGCATTCTACTTGCTACAATTATTTCAACCCAGCTAAGAGCTTATTTCGAACAATTTTACTGCTCAAGTTGTCTCCACCTCATTTATCATAAGAGCCCTTTCTATTTCTAATGGAAGTCACAACTTCGTTCTGTGGTCTCATGTCAATGAGGCTGCCGGTGAAAGCCAACCAGGGACAAATTAGGTACTGTTTTATTACTAGCACGGGAAGAGACAAAAAGCAGCATGGCCCCGAGCTATATGGATGTGCCACTTGGGTTCCAGTAGGAGCATCAATAGCTTTTTGTACACACCATACCCTGTTTCTGGCAAAGCAGCTCACCACAGCTTTGCATCCACCAAATGAGAACACTGTGACTTTAACTAGCTATTCCCATTTAAAATTATAAATGAGATTAAATGGTCCAAGATAAAGTAATACTATTATTAGGGAGTGGTTTGAGTGAGCCAAGCTACAATGCTAGGACAGTGATTGTAGTTTAGCTGTCATTATTTTCAGTTCCCTGGGGATATGTGTATGCATGCACCCGGCTGCATGGACATGTTGGCCTCTATTAACAGCAGCAGCAGCTGGTCCTGGGGTATATATGTTTGCTTATGGTGAGTTATAGAAAAATGCTGTTTTCAACTTGCAAATTTGAGAAAAGTCAATCTTGTGTCAAATATGACAGCAAGAAGCATCTGCCACAGGGTCAATCAATTGCATATACTTACTGCACATTAAAACAAAACCTACAGAGGCTCACCCTTCAGTAGGGAAGGAAATCCTTACAAGCTAAAACTAGGTAGTGACTTTGATGTAGTACCCACAGTTGATCAGACGGCTTGTTTAAAAATTGCTTCTCTGTGTTTCTTCGTGGTGAGTCTAACCTTTTTCGCTCGCAGGTGTGCAATACTATGTGAGGAAGCATTAAAGAATGAACATCTAATATCACCACAGTTTTTGTAAAACCCTTTTCCCAGGAGACTTCAGATCAGATGTGCTATCTGAGTTTCACTGAGGCTTCTGCTTTCTTTCCCTAATTTTCCAGCTGGGTTAACTAGACAGGAGGAGGTCAAATACTTTACAGGGGGAAGGGGAAAAAAAAAAAAAAAAAAAAATCACACAAAGCATCGGAGCCACAATCAAAAGCCAGGATCCTCCAAACACCTGCTCTTTTGCTGTCACCATGCTACGGGTTTCCCAGGTTTTAGGTTTTATTTGCCTTCTATTACTCATAAGACTGGTTATATTTCTGTTTATTAGTACTCAGTGACAGTTTCCTCACTTTTCCACTAGCACTGAAGTGGCATTTAGCATGCAAATCCCATGATTCTTGCTACTGTTCTGCATTGTCTTTACCCAAATAGGAAAAAATAAAAATAAAAAAGAGCAGAAGTTTTCCACATCAACCTTGCAGAGTAGTAAGCAACTACATACCCTGTGCAGCTGCAGAGAATCACATCTTACAAGATTTCTCCTTCCAGATCAGGCTGAAATATGAAAGCAGAGAAAGCAGTGCCCTTCAGATATGTTCTCATAGCAAAGAAAATGATAAAAACCACCAGCAACACTACTCAATTGATTCATTCTTTAAACAGTAACAGCACTGTGCTGCACCCAGAGAAGTAATGAACTGAAAGCGTATCTAGAGGCAGAACGTTCTCCTGATTAGTGTCAACTGTTCACATTTAAGCAAAGACAAATAAAACGCTAACCACTGCCCAGTACTGTAGCTTTGCCATCTACCTGCAAACACCGTTCATCACTTGCATACTGTCTTCACGGCTCATTTTAACAATAATTGCTTATCAGGCTGAATGTAATCAGCAGAAGGCCCAATAATAAGGAGCAACCACAATAATAGTACAATGAATTGGGTTTAAATAGGGCATTTAGTTTCAAAGGAACCCTCTCACTTCTCCCCAGGCACTTGAGCGCCAAGCCAGACCACAGCTCGCACCGCACTGATGAGCTCACAAAATAGTCCCCATCGCTTGGCTTCGCACTTTACAAGGAAATTTGTCATCAGGACCCTTCTAATTTGCAGCGGCAGCCCTGCCTTCCCTGGGTTTCCCCATACAGGGGTTGCAGCTGAAGGCCAGCTGGGCACAGAGCAGAATTGGGTGGCACAACGCTAGCACAGATGAGGCGCAGGCAGCCTGGCCCAGGGCCTGCAGGGACAAGGCCCTGGGGATTCATCAGCACCAAATACAGTTTATCATCCACACAAAGCATTTTTTCTTTTCTTTTTCTTCTTCCCGTGGAATTAATCTCATGCCAATCCACTACTGCTGAAGTCAGCAGATGGCTGGCACCCAAAGAGGGGCCATCCCTGGACATCACCACCCAGAGCATGAACTAAAAGACCACCGTGCACACAGTATATCACGCCAAGGCTCAAATGGGTCCAAGTGGCCTCTGTGAGGCTGAGCTCCAGTGCTTTGTGACTTGCCCCAAAGCAGCATCCCCTACTCTAGCACCCCTCTGCCCTCCCAGGGGCTTCCCACAGAGAATGCCCCCGGGTCCCAGCTGCCACAGCTCATCCTGCCCCTTCAGCCGTGCATGCCTGGAAGGGCCAACTCCCTGTTTCGTTGCATGGGCTGTTGTTAGAGAGTGAGCCCCTAACAGGATCACAGCCCCCCCACAGCGCCACATGCCAGCTCATCACTTTTTACTGCATTTTTCTTTCTTTTTCCAATGAAAGATCTTTGCTTTTTAACATATGATTTTATCTGGCAACTACTACCAACATCTCAATGTCTAAAAAGAACATTATAAGAACAGCACACGCTACAGCGAACACAAAAGAGTGCAGGAAAAGAGCATCTGCTGCCCTAACAGCAGCTTTAAATCCTCCTTCCCTTATTTCTCTAGGTGCCCATATGTGACACAGCAGTAAAGCAATACCATGGTGAAGAATCTGGCTTCAAAGCCCAGACTCTGTCCTGATGAACTCCACAAGAACCCGCCTGACATAGCCTTCCGCTGGCTTCTCTCAGCTCATGTCATGCTCTCTTCCTGCTTGTTTCAGACGTTCCCATTTTAGAAAAATGCACATAGCCAATACTTCAGAGGAAAACAATAGAGAGGGAGAAAAAACATAAGCTAAGATTTCTCTTGACAGGTTTCCAAACCAAGAGATACACAAATATGTAAGTTGCTTCTGCTTGCAAAGCGTGACACACAGGGCACACCTGCAACCCGAAAATCCCACTTGCTCTCCTTCACAACCTTCCTGAAAATCCGACCCAGGAATATTCGCAAAAAAGCTTAGCCCAGGTAGGCTTGGCTGAGGGCCATTTGGGAACTTCAGCATTACTTTCAGTACGAAGGATTGTAGAGGTCCCAGTTACAACTGGGGGCGTACAAAAACCAACACTTAAAACTACATTCAGCACTGTCGAGACACAGCCTCTATTCAGGTATCTCCCTCACTTCATAAACAGCAGCCACCCTTCTCTGAAAGCTAGCAATAGTGCTGTCTGCGAGGTTACAGAAGAGACAGCTGTAAATGCTTAAAGGCTACTCACAAAGTGCTAGGGGCATGTGACTATATAATAAACCGCTTACATTTACCAGTACTAATCTTATTGCACTGTGAATATATTTGTGTTACACAGTGCATAAAAACGACAACGGTTCTTACTTCTTCATTATATCACAGCAGCAAGGTAATGAATCCATTATGGTATTATTATTTGGAAGACAAGTAATTGGCCGTGTCAGCCTACACTGCTATTTGAAGCTATCAAGTGTGAACTTTTTTATGGTACTTTGACATTTAACAATATGCAACGTTTTCATTTATTTTTTAAAAGGCTATAAAAATACAAAGTGTAAGAAATTGTGGCCTCAACTATTGATTTGAATAATCTATCCTGAACTTGATACTGAATTCCTCCCCCAAAAGATACATTAGAGATGATCATAGGTTGTACTAGTAAATTCAGCTGTTAACCTGGGGGGAAGATACATGACCTCACATCAATTCTGGAGCATTATTCTGGAAGACAGTAAAAAGATGAAACACAAAATACCATGTGGATTTAACTTACAATACAATCTGAGTGTACACTTGCATGGTCATGGATTCTTTCCAACAGCAACAGATCCAGTATTCCAATAAAGCTATCTTACAGAAAAAAATAATGTAATACACTGCATAAGTTTTTTAGACTTTGAAGCATGTACCAGTCCCTGGTATCCTTTATTCTTCCATACGTCTGAAAGCTCTAGCCGAGAGAGACAGTACATTTACACAGTAAACACATCCTCTGAGACAGAACAAATTCCCTTTGCTGTGCTTTCCAGTGGATGCTCTCTGAGGTTTATACCAGCCAGTAAGTTTTCAGTCCACAACCATTCAAGTTTACTCCTAACACACACCCCACCTAGCACAGACATGCTGAAACCACACCTGAAAAACAACAATCCTCTGGTAACAGAAGCCCAACCACCAGCTTTAGGAAATTCGGATCAAATCCCTGGGCCACTAGAGATTTTTGGTCAGACATCCACTCAGGCACAGCTTTGTTGGCCAAGATTACCCCAAGAGACAACATATTTTTCTCAGAGGTATTTTTAAGAAGCTGCATTTTTTTCAGGAAGCACACATTAGGGTTGCAGGAAACAAAAAGCTTATCTGGCAATTAGCCAAAATGAATTTGGTTTTTACTTGCTGAAATATTTTTAGAATCAACATAAGTTATTACTCTTAAAGCTTTTTTTTTTTTTTTTTTTTTAAATAAAGGCAAAAGAAACTTCAAAACACACTTTTTAAAAGCTTATTTAAACTTTTTTCTTTAGGAAGATGCTCAGTTTTGACAAAATTAACATTGCCCTTCTGCAATGAAATGCACGCAAGTTCCTACAACGTTTTGATTTGGCCATATTTAAATTCTTGCAAAATACATTTTGTCCAGGACCTATCACAAGATGTTGCACCGAGTTCCCCCTTTGGGAGCACCAGGCTCCCCCCACATTGGCAGGGGCTCAGCCCTGTGCTCACAGGCATCATTTCACCACGTTTTAACCTCCATTACCCAGTTCCTCACCTGCAGAGTGGAATTAGAGCTTCCCAGCCTCACCTTTTAGTATCACAATCTCAGAACCCCCAAAACAGTTTTACAGTATCGAAAATAGATACTTTAAATCCTGTTTCAGGGTTCAGAAGCAGCCTTTAAAACCTGAAGCACAGAACAACTCAGTAGAAGCAATAATGAGCCTAGCAAGTCTATTTCCACAAAAATATTTTCGTATGCACGCACGAAGGTAATAGACAGCATTTTCCTCACTGAGAAACCATGCCATTTCCCCGGGTCAGACTCCTTATTTTTGCTTGTAATAAGCTTGGTTATTTTCTAGTTCAAAACATTTTAGTTGTATAGGCTTATCTCGCGTTCATCAGTACATCCACTGAAGGCAAAAGAAATAACCACCAAAGCTTTCACCAGGCAAAGTTACACCAGTTTAGATAAAAGGGCATGAGTTGTTTTAGCAGAGTCTTACACACACATTATTCACCAAGCCCCCAAAAGCAATACCAGCAGATCTGCCTGCTATTACAGACCAAAACACCGCATTATAATTATTTGCTGCAATAATGGCGCAGCACCAGGCCCTCCCCAGAGGCCTCAACTGCCCCCCTCCCAAACTCCACCCCAGCACACCCCGCAAAGCGCCAAGTTCCAACAACACTTCCCGGGCATAAACCCCCCCAAAAAAATAAAAGAGACATTTCTCCAGAGAGCAGCGGGCGCCTCCGCCGAGGCAGAGTTACCTGCGGTGCAGGCCCATGGCGGCAGCAGGCCCACGGCCGCCCTTTGTGATTGAAATGAGGGCCACGGCCTCCCGCCGGGCCTTCCCCGATGAGGGGCACACGGCCCCGCTTTTATGAACACCTGTGTCTAAAGCCCACAAATAATTAGCTTAGCCTCCCTGTTTCCCTCCAATAATGGTGTAATTTGCCATGCCTTTCAGCCCCGGGACAGCTGGTGCTATTGAAAATCACCTCAGGATTAGGCCGCAACTCCCGGCCTCCCTCTTCGGGGGCTTCTCACATCTCCATGGCAACACACTTAGGCTGCAAATTATCACCTCTAATAATAACGGGGAAAGTCTATCTTATTTTATTCCGGTTATATCCATAATAAAAGATAAAGCGTGAAAATTGAATGCGGGTCTCGAAGCTGGGAAAGATCCTTGCCTGGCCCGGGAAGGAGCAGGGCGAGCAGATGGGAGAGCCTCCGGGCCGCGGCTGGGGGCTCGCGGCCGGCGTTTCGGTGGGGTTTCGCTCGTACCTGGGTCCGGCTGCGTTTGATGTCGGAAAAACAGCCCTGCAACCCCACGGCGGGGGGGCTGTGGAGGCGGTCACCCCCAGCGCTGCCGTGACACGGGGGGTCTCTGCTGTGGAGAGCCGTGCGGGCGCGTTCCCCCCCCAGACGCCTCCAATATGGCCCCAGGGTTCCCCGGCCACGTCGACAAAGCCTCCGCTATAACGCACAGGGAGCGTCGCCCTCGAAGGAGTGAAAGGCTCCTCTCCCCATCCCTCCTATCCACCAGGAATGGAGAAAATGGAGGTGGCCCAAATCCCACACAGCGGTGTGAGGGAGGGTTAAGTTTTGCCTGAAAACGCCATCTTTCACCCCTTGGCGTGACGCTGCAGGCAAGGAGACGGGGAGGATCCATAGCAAGGCCTCCCCGGTGGAGGGTCCCCCTCTCCCCTGCCACCCCAGCAGCTCCTCTCCACACACACCATCGCCTGCTAGCACTCACACCCCTCTTCTTTTAATTGATTTTTTTTTTTTAATCGACTGTAGTTAGTCACAAATACTGATATGAACACTGACTTCATGGCTACCCTTGAAACAAGACATCTACAGACAAGACAAAACCCTAATTTTTCACCTTCTCTTTTCAGAGAAAGCCCTGCAGCCCCTAAGCATCAATTATACACCTGGCCACTGACCTGGTACGAGCAGAGGGCTGCCTCTTCCAGCTGAAGGGAATTTGATCCCAAATATCAACCTGGGGAAAATTCAACACTCTGCTTCCTACATTCGTGCAACTGGCAGCACTTGACAGTGTACTCCTTCCTTATTTGTGAAAAGGCACAGAGTAATAATAAAAACCTGGGAAATAAACAAATAGAGAGAGAGAGTGTTACATTAAAATATTTCCTGAGCAGAATTTCCTCTGCACTTGAAGTTTGTTAATAAAGCCAAGAAAATAGATGGGATAGAAATGTGGCTTTTACCTTCCTTTAAGCTAAAAAACTGGGCAGGACTCTGAGGCAAGACTAATGCAATCTGAGATTGCTCTGAATTACATCAGGTTCTTGCAATTTAGGAAATGAAGGGTGGTCAGAGCTCAGAGCCTCCCCTGCATTGGAATAGCCTCCACATGATGGGGAGAGTGTTCCTGGGGTGGAGCAGCCCTTAGACCTGGGAAGGTGGGGTTTCAGAATGCCTGCATATGGGCAAGCTCCCCTGGTTTGATCAGCCACCTTTGACTACCACATGCTGGAAGGAAAGAGCCTCATTGAAAAATCCTACATAAAATATCTGAGGATACTTGAGTGCCTTTTGCTTTGCTGCTGAGTAACCCCAGGGCAGGGCAGGTCAGCCACAACACCAAGCAGCTCCTTGCATTTTGGTGAGGATCCATGGGGATGTTTGACCACACCAAGAGGAACAGGGCCACCAGAGGCTTTGGCAAGAGGTGGATCCTGGCGCTGGGGCAGCTTTCAGCATGGCAACTTGTATGGTAGCTTGTTGTTTAGAGCCCTGTTTGCTAACAACCCCTTCAAAGTTCACACCATGTTTTTATTAGTAACCACAAAAAGACTTGGGGTTGCAGGGGAGGAGGTAAGGGTGAGGGGCATGCAGAGAAGAGTGACCAAAACAAATCCCTTGGTCAGATGCTGCCCTCAGAAGGACGATGCCCAGTGCAGAGAGGTGATGGTGACAGGAGGGCCCCTGTTCTGCTGTCTGGGACAAGCGCTGGGCCTCGTGCTGTCCTTTGTATGACACCTCAGATCCGCTCAGCTGTAAGTTGGTTGCTGAAAGGAGAAATCCTACGCTGTCCTGGGAGATCTCCCTTCCTTCTTCCACTCACTAAATTAGCAGAAAACATCTTTTTTCCTCTCCCAGACTCTCCCTTACTGCTGGGTTAGCGAGCTGAACTGGCTCACTGAGGTTGGCAGATGAGCATTCAGGCTGGCAGAAGACAAGACTCAAAATGCCTGGGAAGGAGTTGGATAGGTCCAGCTACAGCGTAAAGCCTCAGCCTTCCAGGCTGTGAGCATCACCGGGTCCAGGCACAGGAAAGCCAGGCATGCACAGGAGTGTTACTGTCACATACGTATAAAATTACAGCAAAGGCACAGCGAGAGCTGAAGCATCACAGAGGCAGCTCCTCCAAAGTGAAATCTGAGCCCAGCTTTTCTAAATCCCTGCCTGCCTTCATAGCCACATCATTTATTTTTATCCTCAAAGAGTCCCAGAGCTCCTTCCCATCTTTCATGGCCTCTGCCCCGGGGTTTGGCCAGTGCGGTCCATACCGTCTGTGTATGAGTGAGGACAACGTGCAGTTCTGAACAGCAATGGGGAGGTGGAGAGGAGGTAGCACAAAAGGGCAAGATACGCTCAGGCATGAAGGCAAAATGTAGAGATCATCAGAGAAGTCAGGTGCTTAAGTTCACATCACCCCCCTGACCAGAGCTGACATGACAGTTAATTCATGCAAAGCGGTGACCTTGGCTGCACTGCAAGGGTAATGTTTTCTCAAGGATGAAATGTCCCCGTGTAACTCCCGTAGTGCATTCAGGGGGAATCGGCAAACATCTGACAATAGAGCTTCTTGTGTCTTTCCTTTCTTTGTAAACATCGTTATTGTGACCAGCAAAAACTATTTGCAGTCAAAGGCTTTATCAAATTTAGGAATCTCTCTCCATCCCCTAGGACCTGTCTCACCCCAGGAAGAAGCAGCTCTTTTTGCAAAGCTGTCCTGGTGCCAGCATGGGGGAGGATCCCCCCAGAGCGCTTCCCCCACAGTAGCCAAGCAGCAGCTATGCCACAGGGAGGCATTTACCACAGCCTCCCAAAAGCCTTCAGATTCCCGGTGCCAAAATGACCTTAGGTGAGCTGACTCAGGGCAATACACAGGGTGGTGCAAGTTGTGCCTTGGAATGACACCACTGCACCATCTCCTCAACCTGGTGTCCTCCTCCTCCTCACTTGGCTCAGCCAGATCAAGTATCTTCCAACTTTGCCGCTGCAGTCTGGCCCCACTCCCTTTAGGTTACTATTAGGCCAGCCCACATCCCATAATGACCACAGGAATCATATTTGTGAAGAGCTGAAAGCAACTCTTCATTGACTTTTAGCAATTCAACATCTAGGATACATAGCTAAGCAGCTCTAGGTCTGCTCAATGGAGAGCAAAACTGTGAACTGACCAGCTTAAATAGGGGTTTTGAAGTGGATTGTCTTCTTTTCTGCCGCAAGACACATAATCATCAATATTTGAAAAAAAAGGTTCCAAATACAATTTTTTAAAAGCAGATTTATAGAAAACACCTAAAATCAGCTATGATCCAGAGCTACAGGACTGTTACTCATTTCTGTTACTTCAGTGCTGGGATGGTGAATCACAGGCAGCACTTGGCACTTAAATTCAGAATTGGGGGGGGGGGGATTTATCTGCTTTTACAAAACTTGACAAAACATCCTTAGAATATTTAATTTGATTTTCCTTCTTATCTGATTGGCCTGGAAGTGTGTGAGCTTTCTCTTTTCAGAGGCTGAATGACCTCTCAGCAGGGCATCCTGCAGCAGCTTTTGGCTGCATCTTTGTGCCTCTTCCTCCACCTCAACTCTTTGGGGCAGATTTGGCCTTTGGGGAAACCAAGCCCAGCAGGAGCAGGACTAATTCACCAGCGTATCAGAAACGTTCACACCTAAAAAGCAGCATTAGGGCTGGTTCTAGCAGCAAACCTGAGAGTGAAATCCCTTCTTGCACCCCACGCAGGTGGCCTCATGGGTGCTGTACGACCACGCTGCAGGCTGGCTGCAGCACAGACCAAGGGAGACCCTCGCCAAGTCTCGGCTTCCACTTGGCATTTCCTGAGCTACAGAGGTTCCTGGCAGTCTGCAGGAGTCAGATTTACTGGTACTGCTAAAGCCAAAAAGAAACATGCCAAAAGCGAGAGGAGATGGTGTCAGCAGCAGAAGGTGGAGAGAGGAAGGTTGGAGGGAAATCATCAATCCAAAGTTGGCTGAGGTGAAGAAGAAGAATGGAAAAGGAGAAGGACCACTCTGACTCAGTGAGGTCTGGGGCTCTGCTAGTTTTCATATGTGACCCCCAGCTCCAAAAATGTGAAAAGCCATTTTTATAAAAGTCGAAGTCCAATTCTAGATGAGCTTTCAGTTTAAAAAGCAAAACCAGAAAAATACTCGTACTCTTGCTGGCTGCTGGGAAAATATGATTCAGAGAAATTGTGCAATGCCCAAACTCCATTTAGCTGTTAGCAGGCTATATCTAAAAAATATACAACTAACAGGCTTGAGCATCTGGGAAGACCAAATGGCTTTAAAATATACCATATTGTTGCTGCACTCATATCAAAAGCACTTTGAAAGAAAACAGACCTTCAACAAGTCAACCTTTGAGCCGAAGCATCATCCCTAGTGTGGGAATCATAATGCCAATGCTTTGGTGCAACCCGTGAGAGAAAGGCAGTGCAGTTAAGATAGTATGCAACTTTGAAAATAAAATGCATCAAGACAATAAACCAGCTTTGCAGAAATAAAAGCAAATTTATCAGGGGTTAACGTGACTTAACAGCTAGAAGAGAAAAAAAGCAAAGCAAATCCTGGTGAGTTGCTTTTACAGCTTTACCATATTTAAAGAATCAGTTCTCTTTAATCCTCCCCAAAAATGCATGGGGGGAAATGTGCCTGTAAGATTGCAATGTGATAGTGGAAAGAGTTGAGGTGGAAAAAATGTTGCCCAGCAGTGAAAGCAACCCAGCTTTACTTTGTTTTCCTGTTTCCACAACCACCTTCATTCTGGCCTCGGGGCAGTCACGCAGGTGGACTCCAGGTAAGGAGCGAGGAGCTCACGGCTCCTTGCCACCTCACAGAGGCGGACAGACAGCGCTGCCTTCACAGTGTCTCCAGTCCAACTCTGGGCACCCCCTTCCCTTCTGGCAGGGTGTTTTGCCATTTGCCAGTGACCCTTCCCATCTGAACGCCTCCATCAGTGAGCTGAGCTGTAGGACAATATCATATTTTAAATAGTGAATTTCTATAGACCCTGTTTAATTTTAAATTTATTTACAACTTTAATCTGAAAAGTATCTGAAAATTAATCCCTGCCCCGAGGGAGAAGCCTGGTTGTTTTCTTGGGCTCTTTGTGCGAGTGGACCAGACCCACTGACACAAACATGCAGGAACTTCACACCTGCTTGGGATGATTTGTGTTCTGCTCCAGTTTGCAACTCAAGGACCACTGCATCTGAGGAAAGGTAGAGAAGAAGGATGTCTAGCTAAAGCCCCATCACTGACTTTCTGCAAGGCTTGGCTCCAGACCCAGGTAGCAAACAAAAATGAACAAAGATTTACACATGTCAAGAAAGGTGGAGGAGGTGATGAGCTGAATTTGTGGTTCCCTCCCACACCCAGACTGAACAGCCTGTCACACAGGGAGAGGGGAGGCAGATGGAGAGAAACACAAACTTGAACAGGAAAAATATACGTAACAACAAAAAATACAGTAAAAAAGACTGATCCCTCCCTTCTCCTTCAATCCCAATCAGCCGGAGAGGAAGGATGGGTCTGGGCCATCTGTACTTATGTTCCTTGTGGCTTACGTTCCGGCAGGGCTTCAGCTAGAAGGAGAAATCCCCAGGTCCTGTACTCTGCTGCATTTGGGAGCCCCCTTAATGTGCTTAATAGAAAAGTGTCACACAAAATTCTTCCTCCTGTCTACTCACTAGAGTCAAGCAAGTTTCTGTGAATATATATGTGCCTGGAAAACAGCGTTCCAACTGTCCCAAAACAGTGGAGATTCTAGCTGCATTTCCAAACACCCTGAACTTGAAAAATAAGGAGAAAAAGAAGAAAGTGTTTTAAAAACTGCTCCCATAAATGTTTTCCTGTTTGCATCCAATAGCTTGGTTTCCTAACAACTTCAAATTACCAAGGGTTCACCCACAGTATGGTAGGTCTTGGTTCAATCCCTCTATCTGTAAGCGTTGTACAGTCTTGTACTGTGCCGCTTTTCCTTTTGCTCCAGTCTGCATGGATCACCTTAAGGATGCACTGAGCAAAAATAAAGCATTTTTGTGCTAATAGCTGGCAGGAAATCAGACCCAAATGCAAGTCCCTGGCCAGTTTGTGACAGATCTCCAAACCAAGGTGTCTTGCAGTTCTGATGTAACCCCTGCACTACAGTCCTCGCGCAGTCCCTCCGATCGCAATACCCTCCTCTGCACAGAATAACCTCCCTTGGGCAGCAAGACCATGGGGCTACACCTATAAGGTATCTGAAAGGGGCTATTTTCAGAATGCTCTGAGGGGGCCACAGGGCAGTGCTGCCTCATAGGATGACTTCAGGCTCGTTACAAACCCCGTGTCACCTTATAGCAGACCACCAGGTCAGGAATGGCTTCAGATCGTCTTGTCTACATGGTATTGCTCATGCGATGGCACTGCAGAGCAGATGGAGCATGCTA
Organism: Harpia harpyja; assembly: GCF_026419915.1. NCBI lineage: Eukaryota > Metazoa > Chordata > Aves > Accipitriformes > Accipitridae > Harpia > Harpia harpyja. Next base: position 114,401,218 of record NC_068969.1, on the reverse strand, counting down.
GGACCTGTCTGCCCTTCAGGAAGGTGCATGCTCTTACGCTCCCAAAACCACAGGGCATATATTTGAAGTTTCCTCCCTCCCATCCATCCTATTTCCTGGCGCACCAGTGGTTTGTCCTAAATTGAGCTCCCACTGCCCTCCTGAGGGTAAACAGTTTGGACAGCTAGAAAATTTGGTCTTGAGATTGCTCTTAAAAAACAACACAGATACAGTCTCACGTCTGGACCAGGGAATGCTCCATTGCTCCTAAAATCTGAAACAATATCACTAGGCAAGAAGAAGAGAAGCTTAATAAAAAATGACCTGGCATTTGAGGCACTCTCCTGGGAAATAAGAGGAGGTTAAAATTCGTCTTCCAAACCAGACAGAAGCCGGCATTTACCTTAGTGCCAGGAAACGCTCTCGTCGTCTGACTAACGAAGACAGTTGCTGCCAGTCCTTGCCTTTTTGAAAGAGCCAGCACCGGTCCTCACAGGGCAGAAACCCGGCCACACGTTGAGTCCAGTCACTCATTAATTTAGACCTGGGAGGACAAGGCAAGCCAAAAAGATGGTTAAAAATTGGTTCCTCTTCTTCCCTGAGAGAAGCATGGAGACACAATAAACAGAATGACATGGAAGCTGCCTCATGTTTGCTTTTCTGCTCTTCTCCAACAGGCCTCCCAGGACAGCCGACTGAGTGTGAAATGCAGAGCTCTAGCGTCTCTCTGTGCCTTCCTCTCACTTTGTTCAAGGGAGAAAAAGAGCTTAAAACAGTCAGATCAGAGGAAGTGGATCTATTTAGACTCATGTATTTCTGCCAGGATAAGGAAATGTTTGTATAATTTGTATAATGATAGTCTAAAGATACGTCTTTATCTTGCATGCCTTTGGAAATGTTTTTTTTTTTTCAAAACATTTAATGAGTTTTAATTGATTTTCACACCACCTCTGCATTATAGCACAGTCATCTCGCATTGCAGCAGAGCCACCCCCACATACCCTCAACAACCTCGAGGACTGAAGGAATTGCCTGTACTGCTTTCTGGTGTGTGACCTTCTGGAGTTCATGCTTTGAAGGCATTTCCACTTTTCTTTATAACTAGAAACATTTTTTACTGGTTAATAATGAAAGTCTTGTGTAATTGCTTGACTCTGAAAGCTCAGAATTTAAAAAAACTCACATGCGTGACAGTTAATGGTTTTTGTGATTGTTGATATGTTTTACAGAAAGCTCTTGCATTCCCCACAGCTTGAAAACATCAAAAGACAGGCAGATACATGTTCAGCCATGAATTACGTGAGTCTGATATACTAGTTGGCCAGACTATCTTCTCTCTCCAGCTTGTCCTGCAGCCTCCCACCTCTGTCTGGGGAGGTTCCTCCAGCCCAACACCTGATGTGTTGACCTGCACACAAAGTACTACTTACACACGGAGCGGTAAGTAGAGCAACCCAGTCAGTTTGTTGCCAGTTAGATATTGGTCATGTAAGAAACTAATCAGAGATCAGTGCTCATTCCTGGGAACCAGGCATTTCATTTGATTTTTGCTGTGCACCTGAGCCCTTTTCCATCGCCTCCATCTTTGCAGAGTGCTGCCGGTTTCTACAGCCAGTCCCCAACAGCACCTCATCTCCTCCGCCACAGTTCCCTTTGCCTCCTCTGCTCCTCACGGCAGTTTCTGTCTCTGTGTAAAACAGTATGCAGTACACAGAGAACTCACAGACCATTAAACTCCTGCTAATCTGACTCTAATGATACACTTGGCTGCAGGTCCCTTGTTAATGGCAGATTTGTTTTTGAGAAGCAGGTTCCAAAGCAGCTTGGAGATTGCTGATCCAGAAACTAATGAGCCTACTTATTTATCAGCCACCCTCTTCTCATTTTTACCTGCATTTGCCTGGTTTAGTGCACTCATGTTTCTGCAGGGAAAGTGGTATGTAATGCCATGAGCAGCTGAGGAGGAGCCAGGCTCCAGGGTTCCTTCCCTGGTTCTCTGAGACCAACCTGCTGTTTGGCTTTGAACAACTAATTTATCCTTTCTGCCTGCTTTTTTTTTTTTTTTATCAGCTATCTTTCTGTAAACAGGACAGATGGTTTACACGGACTTTCAGAGAACCTTTGACAACTCCCTCATGAGATGCTATTAAGGAAGCTAAGTAGACATGGGGCGAAAGGTAAAGTATTGTCATAGAAACTAGCTAAAAGACAGAAACCAAGGAGTGTGAATACATGTTCAATTTTTTAATCTAACCAAAAGCTGCCAGCAGAACTGGCCTGATATTTTCTAAAGGGGAAAAAAATCTATTAAAAAAGCCAGATTCCAACAAATTGAACATTTGCATTGGAAAATATTATTTTCCAGAAAGTGTTCTTGTGTATACACATATGCATGTATACATATGTGAATGTATACATTTTTTGTGCATGTGTTCATTTATATTTGCATTATGAAAATCAGAATGGTTATTTCCCTTCAGTCACACATATGAAGCTGAATAAGAATAGGATAAACAGTTACCTAGAAATAGTCCCCAGGAAACTTGAGAAAAAATTATTATTAATTTCCAGAAAAATTAAAGCATGTGAAATCATCATAATGAGGCAATCATTGATTCTGAGAAAATAAATTAGAAAGCTTCACAAAACATCAAGGAATCATCTGGAACATCCCCCCGTGCCAAGGCAGCAGTGGCAGTGGCACTCCTGGAAGGCTGCTGCCCCAGGTATTTGTCCTCAAGAACTGCCAGCGGCAGAGGAGAACCTCAGCTCCCCGGGACCACTCGTCCAGGACTGCTGAGACACCTCTGCCACCCCAAACTCCAGCTTCATCCAGGCAATGTCGTATCCCAGCCACCTTTTTTACCATTCTACCAGCTCTGGCAGAACCTGCACGCTTTATGCACAGCAACGTTAGTATTTTCCTGCAGATGATCATGGGCGATTATTTAGGAGTACATTATCAAGAATGCATTTCTCCACAACGCCAGGAGAAACATTTTCTTTAGATGAGAATTTCCCTATCACAGCTATTTTCATCTACTCAATAAATAAATTGTAATCTAATACTGACTAAACTGATATTGCTGGGTTTGACTGAAATAGTCTGTGAAACTGCAGTGTTATGAAAATCTAAATTCTGTCAGTGTGGTTGCCTGAGCATTGCTGTGAGGTTTCTTTTTTTTTTCGGTTCGTTGTTTGTGGTTTTTCTCATTCTTCATTATTTGGGACGAGGAATAAACAATAAGATGGCAAGAACTTCAGTTGACCCAAAGTGTATCAATTACCTAAAAGAAAGTAAAAGAATTAAAGAGGGACCTAGAACCACATAAATGCAGATGAAGGTTTGGGAATTTCTGGCAAATACACTGTGCATTGGAAGACCTGACCCATACTATCCACATATCTTGCTGAATGCTGAGCATGCTATAGCCATTATTCCACAAAGAAAAAGCAAAAAATAATAAAACAAAACACAGTTCAGTGAAAGTCTGTGTAATGTACAGGCAGGTAAAGCACTATGGAAAAAAAAAGGGGGGGCAGAAAATAACACTGGAAGTGCTAAGGCACCAACCAGAAAAATGCTGGCTTGTCCTCAACTGGAAAGCTGTTGGGTTTGGTCTTTTTGGTTTGTGGGGTTTTTTTTCTTTTGTTTTTTTTGTTTTTTTTTAATTGAACCAATTCAGAAGAGGAAAGAGGGGCTTCTTAGGAAACTAGAAGTGAAAAGATTAGAACCAGGGAAAAGAAAAGATTAGAACAGATATATTACAGAAATAAGGTTATAATTAACAGCAAGTACAAGAGGACAGGCAACAATCTTCAGAGAGGCAAACCAAAACTTTTCTCACCTTAGACATCTGCCTTACATACATTCAAGGATGTAATTCAAGCTCCTATGCAGTCAGCAGGGAGAGTCGTGTAGCTCCAGGCAGGGGGATCCCAAGAGCCAAAGTTGGACTGTACAAATGCACCAAGTATATGCTGGTGTTTGCACTGACCTTCTCCTGATACCAGGGATCCTGACACCACAGCAACTGCCGTATCTGCTTCACTTTTTCTGCTGCACATAGCTGCAATGAGGACAGTTTGGGGTTTAATCTGAAAAGCCCCTGACGCTTTTTTTTTTTTTTTTTTTTACAATAATACTGTGAAGAGCATTTCTGTCGTGGTTTAACCCCAGCCAGCAACCAAGCACCACGCAGCCGCTCACTCACTTCCCCCCCACCCAGTGGGATGGGGGAGAGAATTGGGAAAAAATTAAAGTAAAACTCATGGGTTGCGAGAAGAACAGTGTAATAGAACAGAAAGGAAGAAACTAATAACAATAATAATAACAATAATAAAGTGACAATAATAATAATAAAAGGAGTGGAATATACACAACAAGTGATGCACGGTGCAATTGCTCACCACCCACCGATTGATGCCCAGTGAGCTCCCGAGCACCGATCCCCCCAGGCCAACTCCTCCCAGTTCATATACTGGGCGTGATGCCATATGGTATGGAATACCCCTGTGGCCAGTTTGGGTCACTGCCCTGGCTGTGTCCCCTCCCAACTTGTTGTGCCCCTCCAGCCTTCTCGCTGGCTGGGCATGAGAAGCTGAAAAATCCTTGACTTAGTCTAAACATTATTAGGGACAACTGAAAACATCAGTGTGTTATCAACATTCTTCTCATACTGAACCCAAAACACAGCACTGTACCAGCTACTAGAAGGAAATTAACTCATTCCCAGCTGAAACCAGGACAACTTCCCATTTAGACACTGATTAGGAGCTGGACATTGATTGTCTAAATTTATTCTTTAACTATATGGACCAAAATAGATCTCCCATACAACCCTACTGAACACAAACTTACAGAAGGAATGTGGTTAGCCTATAGCAAAGCCTGTGGTCCTGAGTGAAGAATTCCCATCAGATTAAAATTGGACAAAAAGGAATGGTAACAGTTTCCTATTTTCATGCAAGAGGGCCAACTTTTCAATTGGCAAACATCCCAATTACACCCTCATCAAAAGCACCTTACCATGAATGACACAGAAAGAACTACTTGTAAAAAAATCAAAAAGTGATGAAAAAGGAAAAAAAGTAGGTCTTTTAATAACTTTTTTTTTTAAGTCTTTTCAGAGTTAAAAAAGCTTGCTAAACATTTTAAGAAAGGCAAGGAGCACTTCTTGGTAGACAAAATGTTTTTCACCATATTGATTATGGTAAGGGGAGGTGGGGTTTTTCCCCCTTCAGAAAATAGACTGTTCTTCTGACAGAAAGAAAAGATGGGTATGAAGTGCTACCAAGGTCTGTGCTGGAGTCAATAAGAGTGTACTGGTACATTTGACAAAGAGCCTTACTTCTACGTCACCTCTTTTCTCTGCTTTTTGTCAAGTGTTCATTAAAGTTGGCTGAAAAAACAGGAATTCTGTTCATGCAGAATTAAAAAGAAGTTTGAGAACATGTAATTCTGTGAACCATGAAATACATGAAGCCTGTTTTCCCGCAGCGTTTCATTCTGAGCAGCTTTCTTCTTCATGCTCTCTCTGGTTTCCGAAAAGGGCTGATGGCAGTTGCCTTCCTCCTACGGACACACTTGGGCTCTTCTCCTTGATCCGAGTGTTCCCACCAAACAGGAGCAAAAACTATTGGGGCGGACGCATGAACAGACTCACAGAGTCTGATTTTCTAAATTATCATAGACGTAATTGTGACAATTATAATCACATTATGATGATTTCCATAGGAAATCAATGTATCCTATTCAGCAAGAAACCTAAGGCTTTGAGATTTGGGGTTGTTTTGGTTCGTTTGTTTGGTTTTTTACAGACAGATCCACCCCAGAGGAATGGAGTGATGGGACAGAGCTGTAAAGATGAATCTCTGTTATACCTTTATCCAGGTCAGGATCTTATCATAAGGTCTCTTACTTCTAAGAGAATTGCCCCAGCCATCTGGTTAACGACTATACTGAGACAGGTTTTCTCTACTGACGCAAAGAAAATTCTCTGCTGGAAAGCTCTGAATATTTTTAGAGATAGATAGATAGATATAAATAAATATATAAAGCAACAGATCAATGGAATGCCCTTTAAAATTATCTCACCCAATGTTAATATTAACTCCCCCTTCTCTTTTTACAGCCTCCTCAAAGCCCAATATACTTACTCTTGGTACCATTATTTGACTGAATGCCCAAATTTGTATAACTCAGATTCCCATTCTGTACAACACACATCAGCATCACACATGTCCTTTTCCTCCTGACCTGATAAGCCTGCCTGCTGTGATATATGCAGCCACATAACTAAAAGGAGATGTCATTCTGCCTGATAGATATTGCAATTTTAAATATAACCAACTGTCCCTGCCCAGTTAATCTTGCAGCTACAGTTCATTTCAGATTCACAAGCTGAAAACGTTCATTTTTGTGATGTTTCCTAGAGAATTTTTCCACGGTTGTGATTGTCATTTCCCTTTAATCTAAAATTAGTTGCCTGAATTGAAAAACACATATTTTGCTCTTTGTTTATGAAAAACATACCATTCATGCTTATATACTCTTTATACTTCCAAAATTAAAAAGTGTTTCAAAAACTAGTCAAGATTGCTAAGTAACAATGACATTTACAAAACCTGTGCTGCACTTAAAGGTAAGGACATAATAAGAATATTTAAGACTATCATAAAATTTATTATAAGCAAACAAACCCATTATGCTCATCAAATGAAATGATACAACTTCAAGTCTGTTCCAGGGATTTAAAAGTATTTTTTCCTGGTATTTGGTTCCGGTCTGTGAATATTTCTTGTGAAGCGATGCAATGAGATGGGAAATCATTGCTCTGATTCAAACATAGCTGTTCTAATTCAACAGTTGTGGTTGTTTTGGGTTTGTTTTAGTCGAAGGGTTTACAATTAAACTGAATGCTGAGAACAGGCTATGGTGTTAATGTAGGAAGGCAGTTTCACTTAGTGAGCCTTCGAATGTGTAGAAAACAGATGCTTAAGAAGGCGCAAGGGGTGGTACCCGCACGGGATGCTGTGGGAACCCAGCGGCCACATCCAGGTAGCGCTCACTGGGGCCAAGGAAGCAGGCACCCGGGAATTAGCGTGTGTGTGTGGCCCCATGCAAAATGCCAGGAAGGAAACCCTGAAGAACCTGCGCTTCAGCCTCCTGCCAAAAAAAAAAACACCCCAACCACCAACCCCCCCCATTGCATACATGAATATACAGGTGAAAAATCCCCTCTTTCCCCCACCCTTTGCCCCTTTCCTCTGGCAGCAGGAGGCAAGGTGGAAGGCAGGTCATATGGCAGAAGACATGGAACTTCATTTTGCTTTTTCCCCCCTCAAAATTCAGACAAGAGCCGTCAAACACATACACAGCTTTCCCAGCTGCACACGAGATTAGCTAGACAGGGGCACAGGGCAGAGCTCCCAAGGCGTCCTGGAGCAGAATTACAGTGAGATGTTGCAAACAAACAGCAGCGGTTTGCTGCCGTCTGCTCCAGGGAGGTTTCCACGCAGAGGTGGCACGACCCAGGGCATCAGAGGCAACGCACAGCTCCAGCACTCGCTGTGTGTTTTATTCATCGCCAGGTATGAGCATCCCTGGCAGGGCTGCGTCCCCAGCACCTGCGACACTGTAGAACTGAAATCCCTCAGGGAACAGTATGCTCCAGAATCCTGACCCCAGGGTGGATCATCACAGCTCCCAAATCAGAAAAATGGGAAATGGCTGTACCTAAATTCGCTTATGAATTTGAATGGTGCTAGAATTCGGCATCTTATTCCGAATGCCTTTTTTGTTTTTCTTGCGGTGCTCTGACACCCCCAAGCCCGTGCCTTTCCCTGCCACGAGCCAAGAATGATCACCATTTCGTCTTAGTTACACTTCCCTGAGCTGGAGGCTGCTGGATCCCAGCACACCACAACAGCACGCACATCCAAGGATTACAGAAATATCAGTTGAAAGAGAACTCCGGAGGTCTCCGGTCCCAGCTCCTGCTCCATGCAGGGCTTTTGGCAGCAACGAGGCCATCAGCTGCAGCTCTGCCTAGCCGAGTCCTGGAAATCTCCGAGGACAGAGATGCCACCTCTTCAGGTCTACGTCACCCTCCTCATCCAGAAGCATTTTCCAATATCTGAGCTGAAGTTCCCAAGTCACAATTTGTGGCCCCTGCCCTTTGTTTTGTATCTGACACTACCAAGAAGAGTTTGTCTCCATCAGTTTCTTAAATGCCCTTCAAGTGCTGGTGGGCTGCCATGGGATCACCCTGAGCTCTGTCTTCACCACACTAAACCAGCCCCCAACCCTCCTCACAGTCACTAACTCCTGACCGTCCTCGCCCCCTCCTCTGGGTCCTCCGTGCTTCCCCCATTCCCTGAAAATCAAAAGTCACGTCAAGCCAGCAAAGGTGACTCCTTCTTGCCTCTGGAATCATCTCCACACCAGTTCCCAAGCAGAAGATAACTCAAAATGGGCTTTGTTTTGTCCAAATAGTAAATACCCCTCTCCCCAGTTATAAAAACAGAACAGCAAAAAAACCTCAAGCTTCCAAACTAAACCTTTGAATTTTCCAGCAGGAGATACTCCAGAGAAGAATTTCTTCCTTTTTTCCTGCATCGCTTTATCATCTACATGTATTATTTGAAATAATTTTTATGCATAGCCAGACAGACACATTTTTCATTACTGAGTAAAGCCCAGCACATTGACACTAGTTTTCCTGAGCCCAGTCTTGTTATATGACCAGAACAGGACCTTATAAAGGAAGTTAGCACCTTTGTTTTTGAAATAGCAAGCAAAAATAGGAACTTCATTCCCCTATGGCTCTTAATAGTATTTTGGTGCAAAATTCAAATCTGTATTCAAACAAAGGAACGTAGTAAATTAGTGCTGTGAGCCTAATATTTTCTCCCAGAGAAAAGCTATTTCTGCTTGTCACCTATATTATTTCCACACGCTTCGTAATTCAGGTATTGCTGTTGCTCATTATGCATAACCTTGATTGATCATTTATACTAATTTTAGAAACAATAATGAATGCAGCATGGCTGATACTAATTGATGTTTTCTTTCAGTAATGAATGGTTTGACATCAATTCTGCACGCTGCCTGTTCCTGGGTCAAGCAAGAGGTAAAAACCCAAGCGGTCTTATTTTGTGATGCCAGGCAGCATTGGGGTCCAGGAAAACCAAGCAGTTATAGTTAACGACACCCGTGAGCCACCGCTGAAGATCTTGCGGAGATGGTTTTCATTAATATAGTGTGCTCCTCGTGGGGATGGGAAACAAATCTGTTGTTTCGGTGAGGCCATGAGATGCTTACTCCCATCCCCGAGCCGCAGGCGAGGACTCAGCTGCGCTGCAGCAGCATCGTGAGCCCGGCGGGCCAGCAAACAGCAGCAACCCAACCCTCCAGGGATGCCACGATTAGTGTCCTGGGCTGGTTGCAGGTGTTTTTATGACCTTTAAAGCACTCGACGGCTTGGTTCCCACTCACCCTAGAAACTGGCTCCCATCAGACAGCAGAAGTTGATATCGGGAGAGGTGTGCAAGGGTGCACGGCTCTGTTTTCAAAGGGATGGAGCTGCAGAAGGGCATTTGCGGCGCAGGGCTCCCAGCCCAGGAGGTTGCTTTGCCCACATCCAGAGGCTGTATCACAGCGGCAGCTAAGTGTTTCCATCCTCAACGTGGGTCCAATTATATAGCTGTACGTCTTAAGGACCACAAGATACCTACGTTTTCAGGCTCTTGTATGACCTCAGGTTATAATTAAGTGCAAAAGACAAAACGAGTGGCTGTGAGCCAAGCCGGTTCTTAACAGAGCAAGTTAAAGTCAATGCTCCAATGTGCTGGAGTTATATTTACTTCTGGCATCAAAAACTAACCTCCAAAACTGCAGTACGTCAGCACTACTCTCTATTTAAAAAAAAAGGATGTACAGGATGCAGGAACAAACTTAGATGGTGGGAACCTTCATAACCTGTGGATTTTTCTGGATGTGCAAGTCCCATTAACACTAATTGGAAAGTGTAGCATGGAATAAACTGCCCAATATCCACATTTATCTAACAGATTTGAGACATATCAGCAGATTACATGAGCAACAGGTTAACAAATGAGCACAGTGGAAGTGCAAGTGAGGAATTTCTGACCTCCCCATACCTGAGATACAGCAGCTCCACACAGTAAAAACATGGGAATAGATGAGGACCTTGGGCTCCTCCAAATAACAAGCTGATCTGACCCTAGGTCTGAGCAAACAGCAGCCAGGGTGAGGGATTTATGCCAGCCGCACAAAATATCTCTTGTTTTGCACTGTCTCAGCCATTTCAGACAGAATATTTCTTTCTGATGTTAAAACTCCAACTCAGTCACAGCAGGTTGTATCTGAATTTAAAACTGATGGAAAAAGGTAGATGTGGAAAGGATTTTCTTTGTGCTTGAAAGGCTGCTTATTTCTTCATGTTTTAAATTTCAGTGATTTTCTGTGTTGAAGCACAAAAAAATGTCAAGTAGTTCCATATTTGTCCAAAACTGGGGGGAACGTTCGCTAAATTTATAGAAACATTTCTTAGTGATACAGGTTTCACAAACATGAGCCAGAGTATAGTTGCAGTAAAGTTAACATTAAATTATTGTGAACAAAACTCATGTGGGGACTATCCACTATGAAACGCTGGACTTCATCCACCACCCTTAATGGCAAGGTCCACAGCCCAAAATATGAAAACTCCTGATCTCTGGGGAAATGCAAGTCTATGAACCAGCCTTGCAGCTCTGAGGTTCCTCCAGTCAAATGGAGCTTGATTTAAAACTTGTGTTTGGTGTATCAGCATGATCTATATGGACCTCAGAACACAAATATTTGAGCATTTCTCAGCCGTTGATGGGTCTGTGCTGACAGATACCCCTGTGAGGCAGAACTGCTGCTCTCTGCAGCCTGCCAGGAACCTGCCCTTGACCTGTTCCTGGTGGCAGGGGAAAGCTGGGGCATCACAGCCCACCCTTCCCATCCGCAATACCTTTTTTGTTACGTCAAGTCAATGCATTTTTGCTGTTTGCAATGAAACGAGACATTCGCAGGAGTGGAGTCATTTCTGCCAGCACTTTCCTCATCGCTGTGCGACAACATATGTGCTGCGAGCAAGCAGAGCTGCTGAGCCTTATCCCCTCCGGAGAGAGCAGCGTAAGAGGCAGAATCTTTTTTTCCCGCAGCTACATCCCTTGCTGTCACTTTCTAATTATTTGCCCTCCAATTATTGGGTTAGAAGAATTGATTATGAACTGAAGTTGCACTGCTTTGGGGAATTAAGTTACTTAAAAGGTTTGATAGAATTGATTATAACCTGTCAACAACCACAGCTGCCCAGCGCAGGAACATCACAGTTTGCCCACAGAAACTGTGTGCAGGTTCATCCCTGCAGCAGGGAGGAGCGGTCGTTTTTGCTGCCGTTATAATTCATAAGTGCACGGTGAAAACCCTCCGTTCCTGTCCATGGGATGCTGCCAGCAATGCCCGTGGCAGTCTCTGCGACGCAGCCTGGTTTCTTCCCACGCAGGCAGGACTGAGCCAAGGGCTTCTTCCTGGCTTTGCTGCACCTATGCCACAGGGCAACAATACTTTCATTTCTCAGCTATTCCAGACCTCTGGAGCAGGTCTATGTTCCCAGTTCCGCCTGCTCCGTTCCTCACCCTCCATAGCATCCACAGCTGGCCGTGCTCCAGCAGTTCGCAGCCGCTCACTGGCACCATTGCCAGTGCCATGCACCCGTGCTAACAGGGTGCAATCACAGCTCCTCGAAGCTGCGACAGCTTTTGAGGTGGCAACTGTCAGTCCTCAACCGCTGCACTTGAAGTAGAGGTCATAGAATCACAGAATGGTTTGGGTTGGAAGGGACCTTAAAGATCATCCAGTTCCACCCCCCTGCCATGGGCAGGGACACCTTCCACTAGCCCAGGTTGCTCCAAGCCCCATCCAGCCTGGCCTTGAACACTGCCAGGGATGGGGCAGCCACAGCTTCTCTGGGCAACCTGTGCCAGTGCCTCACCACCCTCACAGTGAAGAATTTTTTCCTAACATCTAACCTAAATGGACCCTCTTTCATTTGAAAACTGTTACCCCTTGCCCTATCACTCCACTCCCTGATCAGAAAATGAATCCAGTAATGCAGAAGAATGAGCGTGGTTTGTAAATAACATCCCATTTGCTGCGCCAGCTTGATTCATTTCACTGCCGCTTTGTTTCTCTTTGCAATATTACAGTCCCAATTAATTCACTGAAGCCTTCAAAAAGGCCAGTGCAATTCTGGGATTCACCACCTATTTCCCCCAGAGCCGGGAAAGTGTTAATGCCCTTCACTGAACAAGGCAGGAGGGAGATCTCCTCTGGAACAGCACACACAATTCAGGTCCCCCTCCACCCTGAGGGATTAATTCAAACCGGTGCTGGTGCAGAGAAGGCTTCCCAGGTTTACAAAAGGAGGCAAAAGCCTACTTTATCATGCAAAAGGAAACTCTAAAAGTGTCACTTGTTGAGCCTAGCAATGGCAAAAGCTGAAAGTGTTTGGCATCCTGTCTAAGCAGGGGGGGGGGGGGGGGATGAGAAGAGCTCAGTCAGGTAAAAAAAATGCTGGTGCAGGAGCCTGTGGATATAAATTAGAAAGGGACTCATGTAGTGCCAGAATAAGGGAGAGCTTTCTTGCCAAAGCTGAGAGGGCTCAGGAAGACACTCCTCACAGCAGCCACGTAGCCAAGAAAGTAACCTCAGGATGGAGTTCGCAGCACCAGTAATTTGACTTATTTATCCGGCCATAAAGACCTAACCCAGTCCTAGCTCACGTGTCCCAGTATCTTCTGCTGCAGCAGGTTCAAAAGTGCATTTTATTTGCAGTGTTGAGTTTCAGAAGGCAGAAATCATCCTCTTATTGCATAAAGCTCTGATGAAGGTATTCACATCGTTTCAGATACCTGATTTATGAGCATGAAATAGGCACCTTGCTGCCCTATCAATGTGGTCCTGTAAAATGATTCAAACCACTTAGTTCCATTAATCATACAGGGAGCACAGCAGTTCTCTGAACTGCTCTCCATGTAACCACTTAATTAACTGAAATGACAGATATGTGCCAGAAACTGAATCTGGCTCTAAATCCAAGTTTTGGATTAAAGTCCTTTTTCCAAAGGAAGACTTTTCTCTAATGCAAGCGTGCAGGAGCCAATAAACTCTGCAGGAGAGAGGACGTACACAACGCAGCCTCAGTTAGGCTGTGCAAAGCCACTACCAGGTTATTTGCACAGAGCTGTCGATTTATTATCTACACAGAAAATTTGGGTTTCGGTATCCCAGGATCGCTCATAATAAGTAGGTATCAGGTTGAAGAAAGGTACCACCACTGAGCACTGCCAGAGGGCTCCTCTGTGATAGTGATTTTTCTTAACCTAACTATATATAAAGCAAAGCTACAGGCACCCTGAGAGAAGTTAGATCAACTTCTGTAACCGCGAAGGGAAGCCCCACTGTGTTTTTGTGGCACACAGTAGCAGAAGATGGGCAAAGTCTTTAAAAGAATTCAGCAGATTGAGTTTTCAACCAGGATAATCTGTCATATAAAAAACTGAACTGGAAAAAAAAAAAAGAGAGTCCAGGGAAAACCAGACCAAGTGCTGTTCCTGTGGTTGGAAAGGACAAGCATTGCCCAGGGCTTATCTGAAGTGTCACCTTATCTCCAAAGCAGTGTAGAAAACAAAGGGTGGCTTATAGAGGAATCTACATTTCTTTGGCCAGGTATTTGGATTTAATGTACTGAGGCATCCAAACCTGCTCAAATGAACAGCAGCCTGCCTACAAATCCTTTGGACATCATTTATCTCCACATTTAATTTAAACTGCTACCATCAGCCCATCATAAAAAGACCCAAGGGATACTGGCCCACAAGCTGAATGTGGTCCTAATCCCTCTGAACCAGATGGCACACATTTACACACCATATAATCCTTCTAGTTTACCTGGGGGTCTGTGCCAAAAGAGAGACAGAAAACTTCGTCTCTGCCTGTTTTCCCAAGGCTTTGAACAATGCCAGCTGAAGATGAATTTATTTCCTAATATTCCACAACATCATGTTATCAGATAAAGGGTTTTCACGTCTACTGCAAACAACACAGGCAAGACTGCTCTTCCCCCCCATCGTGAGATTTGATAAAACGGTTGGGTCACATCCACCGTTCAACAGAGACAGCGATAAGAGCTACAGCTTCGAGCAAGTCACCTTGAAGCTGATAACAGCACTCGCAAGGCTCCTTTGAGTATCAGTTCAGCGCTAACGAGTTGGAACTAACAAACACACAGGGAGGCATCGTGGATGGACGAGCATGGGATAGAGCTGTTCTCCGCTTAACCTTGGCGTGGGTAACACGGGGATGAAGCGGGCAGGATCACGGGTGATGCGTTGCCCCTTTCTGCCCTTGCCCGGCTATTTTCAGCAGGAGCCACGCAGTCCATGGCAGGGAGAGCAGCCCCGGTTGCCGCGTACATCACTGCCATCGCACGGCAGAAACATTGCTGACCTACCTGAGGAGGAAGGGAATAAGAATTAAAAAAAAAAAGAGCCACATTTCATAAGAGTCCAGCATACATCTCAAAACACCAACCCCAAGAAGGCCTATCAATACAGCAAAAATCTTGGTGCACTTCAAGCCCAGCCCCTTGCCTATCCTACTGTGTGTGAATCATGGAAAAAAAGAAAACGCATCGCCTACGAGATAACCGCAGGGATGGTGGTTATTGTCGGAGACTGCAATGCTCCGGCGTTTTGCTCCGCTTATCAGACCCAGCCAACATCAGCTATCCGGTACCACGGTGAATCATTTCCTCCAGCCGTGCCCGTTTAGGTGAACCACCTACAGATGATTCACAAGGTCTGCTCCAAATCTGGTAAACAGAAAATATCCCCTAAAAAAGGTTCTTTCACCATTATCAGAGATGTGAGGGCCACCTTTCCACTCCTCATGCTGAGCGCTGCCAGCCGTGGGAGCTGGCTATCCTTATTCACATCCTCTATCTGGGACATACAATTGTAAGGAGAGGTACTGCTGCTAATGAGTCAGAGGCTGGATAAAATTAAAGCGCTCTGAAAGTCTCCTTTAGCAAGGAACCTCATTTAAGCCACATAATGTATAGCCAGACCCCTAGCAGCACAATGAACTTATTCAGTAAAATAATTGCTTTTGGCAAAACTACGGTAATAACATCATTCCGGTGAAAATGTGTTTATAGAGCCATCTTCATAGATTACTCCCTTTCTGTCACAGGATAATCGGCTGGGAGAGATCAAGATGCTCACAGCTCGCAGCTTCTGCTCCCTGGCAGCACAGCCCACACGGCCAGCAGAGACCAGGCAGAAGATGAGGAATAGATGACTTGGGACCAGCCGGCATCCGTCTCACAGGGGAGGAAAGCAGTCTCTGTGCCTTGCCCCAGGACTAAATTTCCCCACAGAAGAAAATTAACTCAGAGACTAACATGAGAAAAGCTATAAAGTTTCGAGGCATCTTGAAAGGAGCTGAGCAACAGCCGCAAGGATACAAGAACCAAATCATCCGGGGCACCCGTCATTTTTTCCACGGACAAACTTCTGCTCAGCTCTTGAGCGACACCATGAAAAGGCATGAAAAGGCATCCCCCGCCCTGCCCTTCCTTTACACTTCTCCTTTACACCAGGGCTGGTGCTGCCTCCCCTGCCTGCACCCCTGCCTTTGCGCAGCATCGTGCCCTTACAGGCGGCTCCAGCCCTGTCCTGCCCTCCTCCCATCCCTTTGCGGGTTTCTTCCAGCCACCCACATCAAACTCAATGTCTCATTTGCTCTGCCTCTGCCAATACCGGTTCTTTCACGTTCCGGTGCTTTCCTCCTTATTCCTTCTATTCTTATTACATGCAACAGATCTACAGCTTGCTTCATCCCATCTCCCACATCTGAACACTTCCTTCTACCCCACAGGCTTTTTGTAGGCTTCCCAAATTTTTCCTTGCACACAACTGTCGTCTCCTCCCTTCTTTATTTCCTAGGTGAAACACACCTTCTGAAACCATTAAGATACACATGAAATTAAAAGATTTTTGGAACTCATACAACAAACAAAGCGGTCTGAATAATCACCGTTATAGCTCTGCCAAAGCAAAAAGATATTTCAGAATAGATATAGTTTGGGATTAACCTGAAGTGAGGATACTGCTCCTCTCTCCAAAGTAACAATAGAAAATCCTTTAAAACCTTCCCTTTTCTTTTTTTTGTGGTTGAACAAAATATTCCTCCAAAAGAAAACAAGAGGTCTAGGTCTTTTTATAAAGGGATTATCCTTTTTTTTAACCTTATTTAATATAAATGGATGAGAATTGGAAGCATTTTTGAAAACAAACAGAGCGAAGTAAAACTGAAATACTTCAATTTTAAAATGTGGTAATTAAACCACCCAGTTATTTGGTTTGTTTGCGGTCCCTGGTTGTTACGTGTCGCCTGATTAAACCCGACTGGTTTCATTTCCCCAAGAGGACAAGCGCTTTCTGCCTTGCCGTCAGCCTTGCACATCCCTGACAGCTCCCGTATTCAGACATTTCTGCCACAGAGCTCTTCAGCAGCGGGAAGAGCGTAAGGGTAGAATGAGTAGGGAAAGATAACAACAAGATCTCTCCAATGGGTCTTGTTCACCTCGCTGAGATGACAGCACGCAATGCCTGAAATTAGTCGAATGTGAGACTCTTTGAACAGTCTCTCCAACATGTTTTCCTTAAGCATTCATCTGACCATCTTCAGGCAGACTCAGTTCCCCATTAGCACAAAGGATCACGGCATTTACCAGAAAAAGCTTTCTGCTGCATAATCAGCAAACACGAGACTTGGAGAAAAAAGGTGCAATTCCACTCCAAAATCTGGTCATGAAAAGGAAAAAGGAAAATTGCAGAAAGATGTAAGAAACCTCATAGCCTCGTTCATCTCCATTATGTTGTTAGCAGAGAGCACAGTGCAGAAACTAGAACCAAATAGGCTAAGCAGTTTTACTAGCAAGATTTTTTTCCTGTGCAAATGTAGACTTGTAACAGCACTGAAACTTCTTAAGCTGCTAAGCCATTTACACCTTCCCTGTTGTTCAAGGAAAGTTGGTTACTGGCTGCTCAAGTATCCTTGGTGAATGCTTTGTATTAATACCTAAATATATTGCTATGGTTCAGCTATTTAAAATTAGTAAGTTGAACTGCTCAGGAAGCAAGTTTTATGGGAAACCAAGATGGTAAAAGTACTGTATTAAATATGTTTGTAAATCAAAGTTGCTAAAAGCTCAGTGATAACCCATGTTATTTTTCTAGTGGTCACAGGGACGTGAACTTTCACGAGCCAACATTACAGAGAATATGCCCTGACACAAAGGACGAGAGTATTACCAGGGCTTTGCTCAGTGCCTTGCTCAGCATCCTTGTGGTAGTAACCCCCCAAATCCACCTTACGCAAAGGGAAATTGATTTTTATAAAACAATGGACTTTTTCAGGCTTTGAGCCACTTTCTCCCCACGGGAACTACGTGTATTTCCCACACCCCACCGACCCCAAGCTCCTTGCACCAAAGAGGTTCCTGCACCTTAGAGATGCAGGAGCATCAGCTCAGGATCCACAGCCAGGTGGGGAATGGGAACATGTCCTAACTCATCGATGGGCTGCGGTGAAGCCTGGCAAGGCTTCGAGGTACGAGAGCTGCAGACTAGATGGAAACAGGTCTCTCTACACAAACTTTTGCACTTACTACAGGCTCATGCACAAAATAACCCGATCTTGCATTGGTAGGAGAGTCAAAATTCCTACTAAGACTTATGGAAAATTAGGTAAAGCCTAGAAATTACTGGCCCAATAGTATGTAAGCATCACATTCTCCTTCACCACAAAACTCATCCACAGTACCAAAATGAGCACAACATACACCGTGATCCTGAACCAGCCACTTCATACTATTTCAAAAGAAATGTTTCTTAGACCTCTCCCAGAATAGCTGCTCACAGATTAGATGTACACATGAAGGAAGATCATTAGGCACTCACAACAGTTTAATATAAGTAAATAAGAACGACAATGAAGGCTTTAATATTTCATCTAACAGACACCTAAGAAAACACTAATTACATTGAATAAGACTCTTATCCCACTATCTAAATATTTATTATGCATTAATCAAAGGGGAGGGGGTACCCACAGACCAAGAGGCCAAAGGCAGGTCCGTGCCAAGCGGTTAATAAACAGCACGCATGCAGGCACCAGCAGCCCGGTGGAAAAATATTGGCACCATCTGTCAGACAGCGGTGAGGAGAAGATGAAGAGCCTTTTGGGAAGAGTATTGATCAGTCAGGACCGAGCACTGCGTGCCATCTTCACCGCGTTTGCAGAGGGCTGGCTGGATATTTCCCCAAGCAGGGAGCGGGCATAAGGAAAGGGGACACGGTCACCATCACAGGTACTGGGATGCGGAGCTGTGCCCAGTGCCAACTTACTGCTTATATATGGGAACTGGAAGATGCAACCCTGCGCTGGCAGGACTGGGGTGGCAGAGAGGGGGCCTTTGCTGCAGCACACCCACATCTGGCCACACAAATCCTTCCTTTCGTGTCCCAAACACGGCCCGCACGGGTTACTCTGGGTGCCTTAACGCTGACGGATACAACCGGGAAACGCGTCTAAAAAACACGCTTCGATGTCTACCCCAGGCCTGATGGTGTCCACGCCACAGCGATGAGGTGGCAGGCGGGAGCGATGGCAGGAGACTTCGTCCTCGCGCCCAGACGTACGTGACAATTCCGATTTTACGAAGGGTCACGCACGGGGGTGAATCCCAAGCAGCTCTGGGGTGGGCACAGGGCTGCTGCTCCTCCTCTCCTACCAGGGCGCAGGGGCAACCAGGGCTACCGAGGCTCTGCACAACCAGCAGCTTCATTTTTGCAAGCTTGGTGTGCAAGTTTGAATGCATTTATCAGGAAACTCAGCTCCTCCACTGAGAAACTGCTTTCTCTGTTCGGACATTAATTTTTCCTTCACTCCCAGCAAAGGAGGAATATTTATTTATTGGTCTTTTGAGCAATTTTTACATTGTTTGCCATTGTTCAGCAAAAATAAATCTCGTATTTGACTACCGGTAGCCAAAGACTGCAATTGTCCTACTACAGCAAAGCATATGAAGTTATTTACTACAATTTGCATAAACCTGAATTTCCAGAGCCTTGAAATCAGATGGAAAGAGATTTATTGCAATTGTGTAAAAGTCCTGTAGCTCTAACGTGTTCTGTAACAGAGTAATATTGTGGTTTAAATGTCTAGTATTTGCCTTCCACCATTTTTGGAGAGCACAACTGAGAGCAAGCCTTTTCTTTAGTAATACAGATATTGAAAATCTGTTTGGCTTCACCGCTGACCCTTTCAAAGGTCTGTTAGCACTCTCCTAAAATAAACAGATCCTGCATTAAATTGGTCCTTTTGAGATCAATTGTGGGTAGGAGTTAGTACAAATCATACTCTGTCTGAAAAGCCTCTTTCACTAAAGCTATAAACAGAAGACCATATATTGACACTCTTCATTCAATACTTGCATGGCCTGGCTCAAGACCATCAATTTTTTTGGCATTTCTTTGACAAAGGGTCCTTTAGAGCAAGTGCTATTAATTTCCCAAACAGAGCTATCTCTCAATTGGTCCCAAAACAAAGATTCATTTGAGACTGTCAGAAGAGAAAGAATATTTGAATTAGTCATTCCCTCCTGCTTGGTTTCTCCCACACATACAGATGTGCTCCAAGCTTTCTCCTTCCTCTCCACCTGAAGCACCAGTGAGAGCCAGACCCACTCTATATTCCTGCATAACTCAGAAATAAGCACGGATTAGTGCACAGGAGCCTACGGTGGTAAATAACACAGCAGTCTGAGAAGCAGCCTCTTAGACCAAAATGAACAATAATCTACAGCCAGCATGCGTAAGTCTGATGTAAAAGATATTTCTTACAGCATAGCGTGATGATGTATGCTTCAACAAAAAGCGTGATCCCACTTAATATTTGTATCCGATACCTGCTTGTCCAACAGCTTCACTCTATCTTGAGATAAAACCTCCATCCTGGGGCTGGATGCTGCTTCTCCAGGGTACCACAAGCCCAGGCAGACCTTGCCAGTGACCTCAGCAGAGACCAAAGAACTTCAAGGAATAGGCAGGAGGACAGGGAAAACTTATCTATGCAGCTGGGAGCAGGGAAGAGCTTTCAGTTGGAGGGAGAATCACTCAGGCTGGATTTCCTATCCTACAGCTGCTGCAATTTGTGGCCCTGGCCTGGTAGAGGAGCTGGGGTGGGAGCTTTGTTTGCATGGTGGTCTTACATCTCCTCTGAGAGGTCCATCAGCATTAAGACTGGACCACTGAATGACCTCATAGCATTATTAATTTGGGGGAGCCTCTACTACTTTGGCCTTACATGGGAAAAAGGGTAAGAAGCAATCAGAATTTTGTCAGCGCCAAACCTAACGCCCGAGCCAGTTTCTTTCCAGGCGAACTGTTTATCAGAACAGGGAGGAAGGGAGAATGAGAGGAACAAACCCAAGCCAGTCCCTGCCAAAACAACCACAAAAAGCATGAAAAAAACCCTGTCCTAATTTCAGCTGGGATAGAGTTAACTATCTTCCTAGCAGCTGGTACAGTGCTACATTTTGGGTTCAGTATGAGAAGAACATTGATAACACACTGATGTTTTCAGTTGTCCCTAATAATGTTTAGACTAAGTCAAGGATTTTTCAGCTTCTCATGCCCAGCCAGCGAGAAGGTTGGAGGGGCACAAGAAGTTGGGAGGGGACACAGCCAGGGCAGTGACCCAAACTGGCCACAGGGGTATTCCATACCATATGGCATCATGCCCAGTATAGAAACTGGGGGGAGTGGGGCTGGGGGGGAAATCACTGCTTGGAAACTAACTAGGTATCAGTTAGCAGGTGGTGAGCAATTGCATTGTGCATCACTTGTATCTTCTAATCCCTCTATTATTATTATTGTCATTTTAATATTGTTACTCTTATTAGTTTCTTCCTTTCTGTTCTATTACACTGTTTTTATCTCAACCCACAAGTTTTACTTTATTTTTTTTCCAATTCTCTCCCCCATCCCACTAGGCACAGGGGGAGCAAGCGAGTGGCTGCGTGGTGCTCAGTTGCTGGCTGGGGTTAAACCACAACAAACCCCCAAACAAAACAGCCAGAGCTGCAAAACCTAGGTCCTTTGTGCGTAATGTGAATTACACTCCATGTTAGCAACAAATGCTTGAGAAAAAAAAATAATTAAATAGTCACCAAGACCATGGCTGGAGCGGAGCAGCAGATGCCTTCCCAGCGAGGCCATGGGGCTCCCTGCCTCTCCCCTCCATCACCCCAACTGCTGCATCAGATGGGCTTCTGCCAGAAAACAGCATTGGGCTGGAGGAACCTCTCCAAGCACCAAACCCACATGTGTGAGCAGACCCCCCCCAGTGCACCCACACTCACCGGGGCATGGAGACAGGGAATGACCCTGGCTTCTCCAAGAGTGACCCTTTCTTCTAGGCAAACAGATTAGGAGACTCGGAAATAAAACTGGAGTCTGCAGAGAGCAGCTGTGGACATGTATATATATATATATATATAAAATATCTGGGGTTTGCCTCCTGCAGTGCTTGCTGCCCACACGCGTGTCCTGCCGCAGTGCCAGCCCCCAGCAAGGGTGACCCTCTGCCCGTGCCACCTGAGGTACCCTCACCAGAGCTCTGAAGGGCTCCTTGATGAACGATGTTGACCCGATGGCACAGGCAGAATACCTGAAAACTTAGATTTGCTGGGAGGCTGGGAAATTTAGGACAAATGGTCTGTACAGTAATGGTTTCTCTACCTTCTCTGTAAGGTTTTAATGGGATATTTAATGACACAATGGTTTCTGGCTCTCCAACAGCATCATCCAAAGTCCCTCTCTGTGGAATGAGACAAAGCACCTCCTGCCCCATCATGGCACCTTGCAGGTAATTAATGCCAGAGAAGAGCTCAAGTGGGACAAGTTCCAGAGAAAAGCCCAAGGGGAAAATAATAATTCTGTCCCCAGGGGCACCTTCATAATGTCACGCTGTAATTGTGGGGTGCTTGTCTTCAAAGCCTTCAAGGTGTTGTGTTGGTAGAGCCAGCGTGGGCTTGGTTCAGGACTGATTTATGCTGCTTCGAAGTCCCAGCTCCTGAAATTATTACATGAAGCAAAAGGTGTAATCTCCAGAGCTCAGCCCCGCAAAGGGAGGTCCCCAGCACCTCTAAGTCTGCAGACTTGGACAAAAGCTAAAGCTGTGGTGCCTTGCTATACCCAGCCTCCACCGTAGACCCAACTGTGCTATTAAAATCCATGCTGAAGGCTTTCCTGGTTTTCTCAATCCCTTCTTCACAGTCTGAGGGACATTATTTATCACAGCTCAAAGAACAATGCCAACTTTTAAAGCTTTTACTGGCTGTTTTGCTCTGTTACAAGCAGGCTTTTCACTTTTTCTTCCTAGCACCTTCCTCTCCACAAGCAAATTGAATCCCAAAGCCTGGGGAAGTGACCTTACTCTTCCATAAATAGCAAAGACACAATTCACACAGCCTTTCAGCCACATCAATTTCCTCGCTCACAACTGCCTCTGTCTTAAATGACACACAGATGCTTTGCCTCTTATGTACCCCCCCAAAATTTTGTCATTTCCCCTGGGCAACTCAGGGCAGGCTCACACTGGGTTATAAAACTACCCCAAAACCTACCGTTTGTGGAGCCCAGTATTACGCTGAACAGAGCAATTCCCCTATTGACACGCTCGCAGGCACACAGCGGTTTCACTGCTTTCTTTGCAGCGTTTCATCCTCTGCCGCTGCCGTGTATGAAGTTAAATGGAGCCTGAGCCCTGCTGAGTGCCAAGGCTGTCCGCAGCAGCCAAGCGAGCAAGGATTTTTACCCCCAGCACCCCACAGATTGAGCCGAAGATGCTGCAAGTGCCGCACGCCAGAGCCCCCTCTCCATCCCATCCCACCGTCTGGGGCTGCATCCAGGGCTGCTCCGCTATCACGGCTCTCAATACCATAACGTCTGTGCCATCACCCACGGCTTTGTCACTTCTTGCCTTTTTATCTGTCACCATTCCCCGTAGAATACCTGTTACTATTGTTTTCTTCACTGCACTGATTCACATTAGGAAATTACTTAACATTAAACCATCCTGCTGCAGCAGCAACTGTGTCCAGCTTTGGCGGGCTCTGTTCTTCCTGCAGTTACTGCGGTCCCCCATTACTCCTACATCCCCTTAAACCATCCCAAATCAAAAGGTACAAGATGACAGTGTAAGTTCAGGTACTTGCAGGTGCAAATGAGCTCAGCAGCATCAAGTGATCCGTGCCAGCTGCAGATCTGGCCCACAAGGTTTTTATTCTCTCTAGAGCTCAGGCTGCGCTCCACCACACTGAAACAGTGAAGAGGCTTTTAAGCATCCTTGTATTACACATCAGTGTACTTTGATGCCCTTCAGCTTGCTCACCAGGCAAAATGGCCTTACTGTTAATGAGAGCAAGGGCTTCTTTCCTCAAATGTCATAACGAGTTCTTAACAACCTCTTAAGCTCCTGAAAACATCCACCCTTAGCCTGGAGACCATTTCCAGCTCTTCTTAGAATCATTTAGGTTGGAAAAGACCCTTAAGATCAAGTCCAACCGTTAACCTGACGCTGCCAAGTCCACAACTACACCATGTCCCTAAGCATCACACCCACACATCTTTTAAACACCCCTGGGGATGGTGACTCAACCCTTTCCCTAGGCAGCCTGTTCCAGTGCTTAATAACCTTTTCAGTGAAGAAATTTTTCTTAATATCCAATCTAAGCCTCTTGTCCCACTACAGGCTCCCAGCACTGAAATGAGCACCCGTAAGCCCCACAACAAATGCCATGAGCTCTGCATTTGCACATGACCATCTGTTTTATTTATTTGGAGACACTTTTGCACTCCCCAGTTTATGAGTTTAATTCCCTTCCTTTACACACTCATTCATCAGAGAAATTAGCTGCTCTTTAACTTTGCTTTGGTATTGCCAATTCCCCTCTCGCCCTTGCTGCATCTTCACCCCATTCCTTGCTGCCTTCGTGTTGCCGGTGCAACTCACTTCTCCCCATGCATCACTCAGGCACCGCTTTCCCCAGAAGCATCGCCTACACATTTTTCAGATGAATCTCTACCTCCTTTGCGCAGATTGAATTTGTCTCGCAATCCATTGGCGATACAGCAGAGATGTGAAACCCTTCCTTTAATAGCGCTTTGATAGAGTGATCCTTGAAAGGGGTGAGGGCTCGACGGAGCCAGCGCCGTGCAGCACACACAAAGGCAAGAATAAGGAGTATTGAACCCACTGGGAGCTTTAGCAACATCCCACAAGATGTAGCACCTGTATTATCTTTATTTTTTTCATTCCTGCAAGCCCATATTTACTCACTAAAAGCTTCCCTTTATCCCAACTCTGTAGGTCTCTGATAATTTTTTGCTGGCAAGAAACACGAGTGGCACCCAGGTCCTATGCAAGGAGGTGTAGCAGCTGGAGAGGAAGCGATTTTTCTTAATAATCTGCCCCGTTTCACGAAAGTTTTGTCAAGATTGGGACTGGAAATTGCCAGATTATAATCGATAAACTGCAAAGGGAAATGAGAACTATTTCAAGATGCATTTTTTTAAAGGAATGAAAACACGGCAAGTACAGATCTGTAAAGTGTCATTTGGGAGAGCAGTCAAACCATATCAGGATGCGAAGGAGTGACAGGAACAGCTTTAGGTAATTTTAGATTCATGTAGCAGATCAATGAGAATAAGGAAACCTGGTTTTCAACCAGAGGTGATTTGTGTGTAGGAAAAAAAATTATAATGGAAATATTAGAGAGGTAGAAAAGGAAGGCTGTCATGCAAAATCCCACTCAAAAGTTACCATTCAGGGGAAAAAAATTCCCCCTCCCCACACAGCCAGTGCTCTGCTAACCTGCCTGCTGAGGTCAGCCCAAGTCAGTTTAACAGAGATGTAGATACACTCAGAGGTAATGAGGTGTGTTATCTTGCCCCATTCAGTGCTTTATATAAATGTTTCAACCAGCTATTTTCCATTAAAACTCATCATTTCATAGGTGTACGAATCTCTTAAGTAACTTTGTGTCCTCCCAGTACCATTCAAGTTTGACCATTTTTGGTGACTCATGGAAAGAGAAGTTAAACTCTGCATGGACTTACTGGTAGTTGGTTAGAATTAAATGATGAACTAACCCTTCTAATTTTGCTATTTTCAGGTTACTTTTCATACACATTTGATACTGGACAATATTCTGAAAAACATCTGGATGGTTGTTAAGAAAACTCAGCCTCTTGTGCAGGCAGAGGCAGTGGGAATGAATGGAGGAGACAGAGGTTTGGGAATTACAGAATTGTTGAAGAGACACGTTCCAACTTGCCCACACACAATGCTGCCCATAACTCCACGCCTGTTTGAAGGCAGACACTGTTGCCCTAATTTTTCTGACATATCACAGAGACACCAAGGGCAGTACGTCCCAAGACACCTTCACCTCCTTTATCATTTCAATTAAATACATAGCATATATATATAATTGGTCCCTTAAAAGTCTGTCCCAAAAGGTGCAACCCCTAAGGCATGACCAGGGGATGAATCCTCCCACAGGACAACAGCTCTGAACAGAATTTCCCAGCTTACTTCACTTGCTCCCATGGCGCATCTCTCCACCTGCACATTGAAATAGCCAAGGTAAAAACGCATTTTCCTTCTGTGTCCTTGGCAAAAGGCCAGCGACTCCAGCCCCCAAAACTCCCACAGACCTGCATCATAAATCTTGTGGGCTTAATTGATTTGATTTCGTTGGCTGGCAAACTTTTCAATGTTCAGTCTGAATGCATGCTGGGCCAGTATATAAACTTAATAAAAAAAATGATTCAGGGGTTTCTAATTCCTAAATGGCTTGCTAGGGAAAAGTCATGAGGTACTTTCAAAGTAATATTCTGAATAGCACCTGGTGAGCAGACCTGCAGTCTCCAAAGGTAAAAAAAATTACCACTGCAGTAACAGTGCTGGTACTCATCAAAAATCACGCTAAATACTTTGTTTTCCACCAAGGATATTGTGCCGCACACCTCACACATCCTTGTAACTGCATTGCAGTGAAGTTGCTAGCAAGTCCACAGGAGGGGATGGTACCTCCATTTTAACATTGCTAGATGATGCCACAGGGGCAAAGATCAGAAATGATTTGGCATCTCAGAAGATTTTCTGAACCACCCAGCTGGAATAATCATCGAATGGTTTGGGTTGGAAAGAACCTTTAAAGGTCACCTCGTCCAACCCCCCTGCCACGAGCAGGGACATCTTCCACTAGATCAGGTTGCTCAGAGCCCCGTCCAACCTGACCTGGAATGTCCCCAGGGATGGGGCATCTACCACCTCTCTGGGCAACCTCTCCCAGTGCCTCACCACCCTCATCGTAAAACATTTCTTCCTTCTATCTGGTCTGAATCTCCCCTCTTTTAGTTTAAAACCATTACCCCTTGTCCTATTACTATAGGCCCTACTAAAAAGCCTGTCCCCAGATTTCATGTTTGATGATCCCTGGTACCTGCTCTGCAAAAGGAGATTGGGATGGGCCAGAGGCAGCTTCTCCACACGCTGTGGGAACCTGCATGGCCTGCAGCGGTGACCCCCGTCCCGTGCATTGCCCAAGCACAAAGGGATCCAAGCCAAAGCATCACTTTTTTTCAGGCTGTTATGGACACACAAAACAACAAAGCAAAACAGACATCACTTCTAGCTGTTACAGCTGTGCTGTGAGGGTAGGACCAGCTCCTACACCATTAGTTACTTCAATTAAAGTGAACCAAAAAGCAGAGCAAGCCATCAAGAGCACCTGCCTTATTTCAAATCGATTTGCCCAATTAACAACCTAGAGAAACACATTAAGGTATCCTTCCTATTTTTTCTAACCCTTTAAGAGTCAAAATTCAGCCAGAAAAGAATTGCACCGAGGTCACCCTGGACAGAAGTTCTCCCTACAAAAATCAAGTGTTTTCCTACTTGGTTCAGAGCAGAGGACTCTGATGCTATGATGTTTAATCTCTCTTGTACAATTCATTTGAATTACTCGATGACCCAATGCCACAACAGCTAATTACCTCACAGACTTCAGTACATCCATCTTCATATCCTAGTGAGATAAGAAAGAGTGATTAAGGTCAGGTTGGACGGGGCTCTGAGCAACCTGATCTGGTTGAAGATGTCCCTGCCCATGGCAGGGGGGTTGGACGAGATGACCTTCAAAGGTCCCTGCCAACCCAAACTATTCTATTATCTTCATTTTACTGATGAGAAAATGAGGTACTAAGAGTGATTTGCCTCTGAGGTCACACAAGAGAAACAGAAGACAGCCAGACCCAAAATTCCAAGGTTTTTTGGGTGTCAGTCTGCTCTGCCTCCTCAGCCATGCTTCCCCAGGGAGCAGTGGCATCCCCAGCCTCCTGCCTGGCCTTCACCTCATCAGGGGATGCAAAAATGGGAAGATTCTCCTAAATTACAAGTATGTGAGTGGGTCAGGCTGAGATGTAGGCATCTGTAGGGTTTTCTTCCCCCAATTTAAATAAGGAAGTGTTTGCTGCCACCTTGGGAGGCAGTTGCATAGGTTGCTCCCTGGAGATATCACTTTCTCACTTGTTTTTGCTTTAGGGTGTTTGTCCCCATCACATACAAAACACTCTGGCTGAAACTGTATAGTTGTGCTTTGCAAATGAAGGAAAAATATAGCAAAAGCCACGTACTGTTAAAGGTATAACTATTTATCCCAATGTTATTCCTTTAAGTAAAAAGAGAGAGAGGAAGGGAGGGAAGGATAGGCAGAAGGAGCTGAGAAAATGAATGAACATCTCTATTCCAAAGAAAAATGTTTGTGTTCTACATGAGAAAACAAGAATCAGGCCCTGAAAGCCTGCGGATGATAAATGATGACAGTGGATATGAAATCCAAGTGTAGGTGACCAGATGTAGCCCTCAGTGCTTGCGGTAGCCACCCCCTTCTGCCTCTGCCCCAGGGAGGGTGGGCATCCACAACCGTCCCAGGGCAAGGAGGGTTTGCAGTTCCTGCCGGAGCTCCACACATCTCCATCACCAGCTCATGGGGTGGCCTTCAGCTCCCCCAGGTCTACCAGACAGGGGGGTGATCCATACAGGGCACCAGCAAGGACAGCCCTAGTGAGCACTTGGTTGCTGCAAAGGACCAGAGCCTACAAAAGTTTTAGCTGATTCTTTTTTTCCTACCTTGGGGACAAAAATGAGATTCAAATGTGGACCACCTGATTGAGTCCTGTGTTTTAGTTGCCCTTCACATGGCTTCTCATTCATAGATTTGTAGCATATGAAGCATGTTTCTCCCACAAACACCAGCTCAGTGCTCACACTATCACTTATTCACGTACCTTTTCAAACCTGACATCAAACAGAACTCACAGTCCTATTATCAACACAAACACTAACTGGCTAAATAAACCCCCTGGAGAGACGTGCATATGGCTTAGCAAGATATTGATCTCAATTTCCAAAATGTGTTAGCAGACTTTACCTTCAGCCGTTCTTACAACTCTGCCAATTAGAAAGGGAAAGGAGGAACAGGGGTAACAGAGCAGATTTTGTCAGCGCTTAGCAGGATTTTCAATTCAAGTGACAGAAACATGCCTCTTCCTCTGACAAAATAGCAATTAAAAAAACAAAAGCAAAAAACCACATCATTGTTTCCAGCACCAACAGATGTCCTTCAAGTGTTCATCTAAACAAATATTGCAAGGGTTATTGCAAAATGTTATGAACTCAAGGCAGTTGAAATGTTATGCTCAGTACATTCATCTGTGCTCACAATTAAGAAACATAGAGAAATACTGTCAATAAACCTTCCCCATGTATAAACAATTAAAAAACTGAGACTTGATTGGGATGAACCTGAAAAAAGAAATAAAAAATTCTTCTTGTATATGCAGTGATCTCTTTTTATGCATATTAAACTGATGTTTACGCAGGATAGAATAAAACATTTCGTACAATGTTTGACTTTGGTTTGTACTGGAGGACTATGGAGCAATCCTCAAGTGCCAGGCTGCATACGAAGCTGAGCCCTTCTCCCTGACCCAGCTCACCAGCTGCCAGGAGACCCAAGACAGAGTGGTTCTCGTGCAGGATATGAGGGATAGAGCTGGACACTGAATTTTTTTTTCAGCAAAATTCATCTGGTCTAAGGACTCCTGTTCATCAAAACCAAAATTAGTCATTGCAAGAGCCATTTTCAACGGGTTCCTGGTAAAAAAAAGCTTTGAAACTGAACAACTCCTTTTACAATATCCTTAAAATAAAATACTGGTTTTCAATTTAAGCTGATAATGCTGTTTTAAAAATGTTTTTAACTGACTGAAGAGAAACAGCCTGAATAACACAGATAGATGTCATCTTTGGTTAAATTGCCAGTTCACGCAAAACTCAACTTCTTTCTGTACTTACCTCAGGAAAACATCCTAAACTTGAACATTTACAGGAGTGGAAACATTGTTCTTTATTTTTACTAACTGTTGCACTTATAACACTTTTCCTCTTCAAACTCATTCCCCACCTCAAAACCCACCCAAGATAACAGCCTTGCACAGCTGTAGCATCTCCTGTTACAGACAGCTCTCAAGCCTCATGAATTAAAAACTAATTTTGGGCTGGGATAGGGGAGCTATGCTGGCCATAACTGCTGTAGCCAGAGACTCTGCTGTAGCTTTCAATCCCACAGAAATCTCTCTGGTCCCCATCTCCAAGAGCTAAATTTTTAATGCTTTCTTCTCATGCCAGTTTTGGCAGGTATTGCTACCTCACCTTGCACATGGGAACTGGGATGCCAAGGCCACCTCCATCCCAGAAAAATTGAGATATCTAGCTAAAAACACTAATCACCTCCCTTCAGTACAAAAATCTGAAACGAACCCCAGATACAATCTTACCAGATCATCCTCCTTTCCTCTTCCGCGTGATGCCATTCCCCCAAAGCAACAGTTCACACTCAGCCTGGCGGTAACCAGCTTGCAAGACACAGAAGCAATCAGCTTTGTTAGCTTCAGCCTAGTTTACATGTTTACCTGAAGTGGTTGTGTTTTATTAATCACGCCATAATCTCGCACAGTTTTCCAGAGAAGAAAATCCTGATCCTCAGTCGAGCATCACCTGGGCTTCACTCCAACATGGGGTCACAGTGCACTTGCAACCCTCCAGAAGGATGCTGGAAGAGATGCCACCAAAATAAGACTCTTCTCCAGAGGGTGGTGGCACCCCATGCTGTACCCTCTTTGGGGAAAAAAAAAAAAAAACACACCAAAAAACACCCACCAAACTTTTAAATAGTTTTGCAAGCTTGAAGGGCCTTTAGTGACATTTAGCATCCTTTGAAAATCTCTTGCATGGGAAGGGAAGTAAAGGGATTAGGGAGGAAAATGTCACCATCTGAGCTTGTCTTGGGCCTCAGCGCAAGAAGGCAGCTGAGGCTCTGCTGAATATTTAGTGACTATTTACAGCGCACTGGGTTGAATATATCATCAACGCATTAAATTCAGCACCGTCACTGGACAGCCACGGCAAGGCAGAAGGCTCAAAAAAGCCTTTCATGGATTTAGAGCTTTAAAACATGATGTCTGTGAAAACCTGTAGATTGACTTGAATCTGAATGCAGACACGCTCACTTCAACCTCTCAGGGAAACTTAATCAAGGGAATTTAAACCTTTAGTACAATTCCTGCTCCCGATGCTTTGCCCACCCAGGAAATCCACATCCATTTTATTTGCTGTTTGTTAAAATGATAGAAATTAGAGCTAAAATAATTTTACCTTGTACAAAAGTAGAAGGTCTACAAAAGTTACAGGAGAAACATAACCTTCTAAAGAGGAATTAATTTAATAAGAAGGAAAAAAAAGCAGATAAAAATACAGTGAACGCTCAGTTTTTCAGTCCACAGAATATTTCAAGTTGAGCATGTTCCCCACTGTGTGTATTTACCCCATACAAACAACATGGTGGGCTTCGGTAAATACAACTAAACCTGGGAATGACTTACACTGATTTACTTCTCCGGGGGCAATGCTGATGGAGAGTCTCTACCCACACACACATTTATTCTGACACCCACCACAGGTTAGAAATAAAAGCATCTTGCAAAGGGGAACGTGGACTCCTTGCTACACCCGTTCAACCACGCGACTTACCTGTGTCCTCAGGGTGACAAGGGCACTCCAAGGTGCCTAACGTTCATCATTATCATGATGAATGATCACTGTTGTAATACTAAAGTAATTATCAGTATTATTAATAATCTTAATACTAGAGCATTGCTCATGCTGGTCATTAACTGTTATTAATTATTAACAGTCACAAAGTGCCATGTTTGCTCAGCTTCCATTTTCTCTACAGCCCATAGCAAAAACAAAATTGTCATGATTTATATAGGTGAATTTAGCAGCTTTTTCAGACTTGATTTGACTGTGATATAAATCAACTCCCGAGCTTTCTGTTCAGGAAAGAATTACTTGTTAACACAATAAATATGTATTAGCAGATCAGACACGGATAAGTTGTTTGTCACGTTGCTCTCGGGGTATGATTCATATTGCTGTGCATGGGTTCGGCTGGCTGCGTTTCTTCCTCTCTGCATGCCGGTCACAGCCGAGCAGGAGAGGCTGGAGCTCGTTCGCAGCTCCCACTGCCCCTGCACGACCCGAGCTGAGCCTGCAGAGACCACGTTCACCTCCTCTGTTTCTTGGGGGGCTTCGGGGGAGCTGGAGCAAAGCTGGTGGCAAGGGAGAGGGATGGCACGCAGGACATGAGGACAGAGCAGACCCAGCTCTCGCCATCTGCAGATACCCCTCTCCTTCATAGCGGGAGATAACAGAAGAGTTGATAGGTGGATCGTGCAGATCCACCTCCAAGCTGATGTCTGCAAAAGCCAGAATTGCAAGGTAGAGAGCATTTCTAACTCTTCTTACTTCATATTACTGCAAAAGTCTATAGAGATGGGGTTTGGTGCTGCTTTTTCATTCCTATCCCTCTAAATTCCCTTTTTTTTAAAACCACTTTTTTTAGACTACTAACTCCTGGAGACAGGCAGGCTGGAGGCAGGCATAGAGATGCAGATGGTCAAAGGTCTGCCAATGCCTCACCAGAGAGGCAACTGGCACAGCTGGGCTCCCTTCCCTCACCTCTTCTTCTCAGCTGGGTGGCCCAAGACACTTCTCCTGGGATAACAAAGCTGCCATAAAGTTGTCAAGGTCTCAGAGGAGACACAGCATTGCAGATGGGGACATTTCTGAACAGAATTGGTCAAAAGCTGCAATTTTCCTCCAAGGAGAAACTCTGCCTTCAAGACTGGCTCTTGGTTCTTTTTTTTTTTTCTTCCTTCAAGCACTGGGAAATCCTCCCATCTCCATGGAAAATGTGCCTGAGATCTTCTTTCAAATCCCAGCACACTGGCCACTGCACCTGGAAAGCAATAACAGATATTTGATGCCTGACATGCCAAAAGCAGAGACAGCATTTCAGTAGATGACACTCTAACAGGAACCCCAGTGTGAATCAGCAAGAACACATGTTTTCAATGATAACAGCTTAAATGAGTCTTTAATCTTTCACACACAAAAAAAAAAAACCAAGAAAAAAACCCTGACCCTATTCTTGCCAAGGAACAGCATTGGAAGAGACGGCCTAAAATAACAATCCGGAGAAATCCAATGCATATTTTAAAATGTGATAATGAATTGAGTTCTCATTTAATCTTCTCCAAATAATGGGGAAAATTGTACATGGCAACTATGAAATGAAATATTGACTATTCACTTTCTATAAAATGGTAATTTCTTCTATTTGTCACAAAAGATCTAAGGACAGCATTCCCCACCCAGGGATGTCTGTCAAATTATAGGAAAAGTCTATACCTGACCATTTTTATAAAATAAACAGCTATTAACTGGTTTAGGGAACAAAGAGGAAACTGCATCTTGGCAAAGACAAGGTCTCACTGAAGCTTACCCTCAACATGCCACTTGTGAGGGGTTTTACTTGAGTGCAGCATAAAAACAAAGTTAAAAATTACTTTAATAGCATCAGCTGTCTTTCCCAAAGACACTGAATCAATGTCAAGAGCAAGGCTGGGTGAATGCAGCTTTTTATAAACAGATATTGCCCATAAGTCCCTGATTTCATGGCTACTCATGTATGGATGGGAGTCAACAGTTTTGTGGTGAGCATCTGCTGGCATCTCAGGTGACCTTCCATCATCTGAGACATCCACAGGGGTTGGCAACATGACGCAGGATTTAGACGGGGCATCCCTGGGATGGGAACTGGCAGCTAAGGAGGATACCACAGCATACCTAAACTAGGACAAAATGCCTGTATTTAGACAGTTGACTCCGATCTGAAGCACCTTTAATTTTAGACAAAGTGTCTGATGGATGACCCAGCAGCACAGATATCTGACCCCAAGGATGTGCAGAAGCCAAGGAGCAGAGCACAATGTGTTGAGCAGGTCAGCATCTGTCGCCACTCTCCTTTCTCCTTAAAGGTTGTGGAGGAAATTGGTGAATTCCCATGGATTCCTCTAAAATATCCCAACATCTCAATGGCTTCTAAAGAAAGTTGGGTTTACCGTGCTCTTAGCTTGTGCACAGCTCATTCTGCATTCAGTGCTTCAAACCCCAAAAGACGATGCACATTAATTAATTTGCATCTTGGTTAAAAATAATTTGAAGCAATTACTTAATTTGAGCTGGTTAAAAAATTCAGATCAAATGAGGAGAGGGAGAATGAAGGATGGGAGCATTTTGAGACACTTCCTCTCAAAAAAAAAAAACCACCAAAAACTCTGCAAAAGTGAGAAGTCCTGGGGCTTTGCCTTTTTATCTTTGGCAAGGCACAGGCTGCCAGAGATTTGCCAGAGCAGCTTCTGGTGGATGTCTTTGCCTTTTCCTTCCACTCATAAAAGCTGTTCATTGGCACCTGCTTTTTTTGAGGCTTTTGGCACAGGAAAAAAAGGGGTCAGCAAGTTAACAAATTAGACATGTTCCACCTGGACAAGCCATCAAAAAGCTAATTTTACTTAGTCGCCTCATAACCTACCCTCTATAACTTGATACGTACCTAAGTGATGGAAAGCACCACTCAGATTCATAAAATATTTTACCGAGAGTAAAACAGATCTAATAGACCTATTTCTCATTAAAAAGGTCAATGCAGTGAACATCTGATGCTGTATAACTGTCTGATTCAATTTAGCAGGTCAAGCTTCACTAATCCAATGCCCTGATTGGTCTGAATTCATTTCTACTGGGGGTAAAAAAAAGAAAAAAGCAATTTTCCAACAAACTGTCAGGATTATGTACTCTAGCCCTATATTTTTACAAGGCATCACCAGCACGTTGATCAAACCAAATCCATCCGTTCTGCAAGACCGAGCAGAATTTTCACATTAGGAATTAACGCTCAGAATTGATAAACAAGGAGATGTAAATCCCATCAGGAATCAGAATATGTATTTTCCTCAGCCAGGAGCAGAGGCAGCGAAAGCTTTGGGAAGAAGCTGATCCAAATGTTAGGATTTGAAGCAGCGGATGGTGTTTTGAATCACGTTGTCAGGTGTTAGAGCAGTGTCTCACATCCAGCACGGGGAACTTTAAGTGCTCTTGGGTTTATTTCTTATCTAAAACATGGGAGCATTTAATTGTTGGAGGGAATTGCTTTTACTTCATAGTTTGTGGCTTTTTTGATGGGTTTAGATCTACTTTTCCATTTAGTATTCAGGGAGGAGCTGACAACATATCCTCATGCATTTCCCATTACAAGGAATAGAAATTCCTTTAATTACATCGTTTCTCATGATTACAAGGCAGCTCTCACCATGAGTGGGGGACCAGGATATTCCCTGTCTTAGCCCAAAGTGAGGAAAGGAGGTGACCTTTGGGGGACCCCATAAGCTGGGATGTTCCCAGGGCTCCGGGCAGCAGGACACCCCAGGAGTGGGCGATGTTTTGGGCTCTCCTCTGCATTTATGGCAGAAATTCTTGTTTTCAGCAAGGATAAAGCCACTTAGCACAGAAACCCCATCAATATGGCTAGGTCCAATCCAGAATTTACAAGATATTAATTATTCTTCCAATACAGCAGGTTTTTGAAAGGAAAAAGCTGTTGCTGCTGCAATGTATTGTAGTAAAGCCTCATCAGCCAGTTGTCCATGCCCAGGGATCCGAGCACAGCACAAACCACTCCCGGTCAATTAAACACACTTGCAAACTTTCCTGGGAGGCTGCACAGGGTAAAAGCTGCCACAAGGGAAAGGGGAAGCAAGACATTTTTCAACAGCACTAGAGAACATGTTGATAAGTATCTTGCCAGATTAGAAAGACTCTAAAGGACTCAAATGTGCATATCTGGAGACTTTAGAGTTAATTGCATTAGCCCCAAGCAAGGTCTGCCTAGCTTTCTACTGGGGAAACTGAGGGAGGCTTAAAGGCCTGCAAGTGAACCAGAATTCTGTGTCTCCAATAAGCCTCAATTCTTTTCTCCATCAGCAAAGGAGCAAAAAATTACATATTTACAAATCACCTATTGGATCTGCTACATGCAGTTCTGTATCAAAACTTGTCTTCCAATGTCTGCCTTCCCATGAAGGGCAGCATACAGCTTTTGCAGGCTGTTCCCCATGGAACACACATGTAGGCTAGTTTATGGCCAGTTTACACCCTGCAGGTACCTCCAACACCACAGCTTTTCTCCACTGAATGCAGCTGACCTGCTACATAAGTCCTAATGACTAGGAAGGCATTTTCCCAGTTCGTTTTTGCATCGCCCTCCAAACCAATGTCCCTTATTGTGACACTTTATCCACAGAAGCAGCAAAGGAGAAATCACCATTTATGACCAATGCCATGGCAGAGACCAGGCTGGGAAGACCATGACCATCACACTGCCTCACTAGGGTTTCCATAACAGACTGGAATAAAACTATAGCAGAGGTGGATCACGGCACAGCTCCAAAAACCACCACTACAAAGGTGTCACTCCCACAGGCACACTAAGAGCAACGAAGATGTATGGGCATCTCATTTCCAAGCCATTTGCTTTCCTGGGCACCCTCAACAGATACATGAAGCTGCGAAGGAAAAACTGCAAGCATAAAAGACGACCTAAAAGTTAGCAAAAGCTAACAACTCTAGTACCGACTGAGTTATTTAGCGTGGCAGTCCCTTCCTCGAGACAATTATAAGCCCAAGCAACTAGGTGCTGAGCAGCTACCCTGAAGGGAAACAAAATTGCATGTAAAACTTGTTTGGGAGTGACCGACAGACTATCAGCATGACATATTGCAGGGACAAGCCATTATGTACCACCTTCCAAGCCTGGAGCCACAGCAAACTGCACAGGGGCTATCAGCAAGCAAACAAACGGGGCTTTGCTTTTCAACTGCCAAGAGCAATAAGGCTGCTTTCTGATTTAATTGCATCTAGTTTTTCCCATCCAGGGCTCTCTTTTTAGGGTGTAACTTCTATTCATTTCATGAGGCCACCCCAAGCTTTTGGAGTGCTGTGTGGGAGCCGGGATTATAGCCAGGCTGAAATGTTTCTATGCTGGAAGATACATATCATCTTCAAAAAATAGCAATAAAATTAATGATGTTGTTTTCACACGTACACAGGGACTAGTGATGGGACCCTAACCAGAGAGCACTCAGCTCCATGAACCCCCAGTAGTGATTTTCCCTAACTCAAGACATCTAACTGTGCTGATAAAAGCAGCACTTGGCACCTTGCTCCACACCAGCCCCAAATTCTCCTATTTATGCTGGGATCTAATTCACTGCACAAAAAAAAAAAAAAAAAACCACCACATTGACAACCCCAGCAAAGTGCTTCGCTGCTTCTGGTGAGGCTTGCAAGGATCTCAAGGTGGCTGGAAAACCCTCAGCAAGTCCAAATTAGTATTATGTATTAGTATTATTAGATTTGTTAGATATGCATTAGATTAGATTACAGAATAATACATTAGATATGTATTATTAGCAGTATTATTTATATTCTTCTCATTTCAGTTGCAATCTCACTGTAAACCCGCTGTGGCTCAACCAGCATGCATCCTGGCTGGAGCACTTCATCTTTTACATCCCCAACCTGGTGACATGCACCATGACTTTGGTATCTGACCCCTGCAGCCCCTCACCCAGCAGGTGCCTCCGGTGGACTTTTGTGTCTGTTGGGGTCTTTTTCCCCAAGAAAGGACAGATTTTTCTCCCTCCAGCACATCACAAGCCTCTGGCTCAGAGGCAGGTAGGCGATCCCAAGCCACAGTTATTTTAACAGATCTTTATTTCCAGGGCAGGTTTCTCTGTTTCACCCAGGCAGAACGGGCCAGGAGAAAGCAATATTCCTAATGCAGTCTAAACTGCAGGCACACACTAAATAAGCAGAGCAAGAGATTTCAACCTTCTTCCTAATTACTCTTTGCCTAGTGAGTTTTCTACACCAAATATAAAATCTTTATAGCCCTTCTATAGCTCGACAGGGTTCGCTGCTGCAAGTATAGAAGTATATATTTCTGTAGGCATATGCACACACCTATATTTATACATACATGTATATTTCTTTATAGAGATATATATAGAAATAGATATTTCTGTATAGATGTGCACGGCACAGCTACAGGCAGGGGATTTAGTACCTCAAGAGAAGATTGAGAGCTTTTTTTGGGGGAGCAGTGAAGCAGAGAAGGGTCCAACTTATGGTGAGAGGGGAAGGGACCTCGGGCTGTGCCGACCTGCCAGGGGCCATCGTGCCCACAGCCTCACTGGGGCAGCAGTGGGGGGGGAGCAGCCTCCTCCCACGCTTTCACCATAAAAGATGTTGACCTTTCATGTTAGGCTGTTTTTTTAATATAAATATTTTCTCGTATGATTGCAGAATAACATTTCTGAAAGGTCAAAATGGAAATGAAACAGTTCGGTTTTATCCAAGACAACTTATAATAAGTGAACCAAAACATCCCTCTTTGTGGGAATTTTCTGCATTTTCTTTTCTGGTGCGGAACAAAGCTGATTTCCAAACCCTGGGTGGACTGGGGAACCCTGCTATGGGAAGGAGTCCTTCATGTCATCTTTCAACTCTTCGCCTGCACCTAGTAATTTAACCATTAAACTCACCTTCCCCCTCTTTGCACCTACTTCCTTATTAGGACTTTAAAATACAAATCAGGAAATTACAGAAATTATAGCCTATGGACACCAGGTCACCGTGAAGGTCCTGCAGTATAGCACCTATACACATGCGCACGTATGGACAGGAGCACGCACGGCCCTGCAGCGCATCCTCCTGGGTACGTACCCTCCTTCCCCGGCATTTGGGGGTCCACCACCCCCTCGGCCGGCTGGGTGGAAACATCAGGTCCCGTCTCCTGCACACCCCTCCCCGCTGCCCCAATAACCCAAAATATCACCATCGGCCAGACCGCAGACCCTCTATCCCTCGTACTCCCACACCAGCTCTCCAGGGCAGGGCTGTCCTTTCCCTGTTTCCCTGTGACATGCCGGTGCTACGGAGCCTTCTCAGCCCTCCCATGGCCCATAAAGGCTCCTGGGCCAGATGCTGCTACGTGTAAGGGGTCAAAGACACAAGAATTTGAAGGGGTTTTGACAGGGCTGAAAGAATACATTTTTAAGTCATGTTTAAAGCTGCCATCAGGACCATCCAGTCCCCCCCCCAGTTCCAGCTGGTGGGACACAGGCTGATGTGTGCTGTCCCTTAGGCACTTGCAGAACACAAGTCAGCAACACGGCTCAACACCAAGCAAAGGCAAACAGGCTCACGAGAAAGCAGCCGAGATGTTTCCCATTAAGAGAGGAAAGAAGCTGCACCTCACCCATGGCCTGGGTGAGAGAGACCTCATCTGAGCAAACCTGTGCAGTTACTACCATCTATCTGCAAGAAACTTTAATCCCAGCTGGAGAGGGCTTCCCAAGAATTGATGGGGACCGAGCCCATCCTGCCAGAGCAATCAAAGTGACCCCAGAGCATTGCTGGTCCCAGTCTGTGCCAGCAAGCAGGGGCTGGCAGCCTCACACCAATGTGAGGACATTTGCATGCTCATTGGCATCCTAACAAACACTTACCACTAAAGCGGTATCTTTAACCCAGCAATAGTGAAAACCAAGGTAATAAATGCTAAAAACAACCCAAGAATTTTCTGCTGCCAAGCACCCAAAGAGGATCTATCTCCTGCAAACTCTATAGCATGATATCGTACAGTAGAGTTACTGGCTTCTTACTAGCACCCTGAAGCCATCGCATTATGTTGCTGAGCCCTGTCTCAGTGAACACCAGGCTAAGTTAGTAACATCAAGACCGGCAACAGATTAGAGACAGAGGGATGCAGGGACTGCAGGAATGACCAATAGGATGAGGGATAATGGTTTTAAACTGAAAGACAGGAGATGTAGATTGGACATAAGGAAGAAATGTTTTATGATGAGGGTGGTGAAACACTGGCACAGGTTGCCCAGAGAGGCGGGAGATGCCCCATCCCTGGGAACATTCCAGGTCAGGTTGGACGGGGCTCTGAGCAACCTGATCTAGTGGAAGATGTCCTTGCTCATGGCAGGGGGGTTGGACAAGGTGACCTTGAATGGTCCCCTCCAACCCAACCCATTCTGATTCACACCAACAGAGGAGAAACGAGTTCAGCCCTAAACCCCTCTCCCACAACAGCAGTGATGCCCACAGCAGGGCTGCTCCACACCACTGCCATCAGCTGGGACCACTTACCAGTCTATGCCACCCCAACACCCCCAGCACCCCAGCAGCAACCTGCCTTCACCAGAAGCACAGAATATTTTTCTTAGTCCTGTTGTCACTACAGTCACTGCATTGCACTCGCACTCCCCAGCCCCGTTTCCGAGCACAGCACAAGCAAAAGCTATTATCTTGCTGATGATCAATAAATAGATCAAGGGTTATAGCCAGAGGAGGAAAACCAACACAACAGAACCTTTACAGCAGGATTTTGTACAAAGCAGAATTCCAGGTTGCAAACACCAGGATTGCTGAGCAGGGTGCATTCAGGATCCTGACTTCCACCCAGATATTTAAGCAGCAGGATTAACACAAGTGCTAAGATGCTGTGATTGCTGCTGGAATTAAGCCTCTTCCCTATCCCACCTCTGCAAAGCACAGCCGGTTCCCAAGGAACTCCCCCCAGAGACATTCACCCCAGGAACATGCAATGACAGCATGAGGCTCTGCGAGCCACCAGGCAGCAAAGCCGGTCTGGGATCAGTGACAGCAAAAAATGCAGATACCCATAGAAAGACCAAGCAAGGAAGGGCTGATTTCCAGAGCCTGGCAGGGAAACAGGTTCTTTACTTTGCAGTGATGGTTGCTAAAAAGTCCAGCTTCTTTATTGAAATTGCACAATGCAGATGCAGCAAGAAAGGGATATTCTATTTATCCTTACCCATCTGTTATTTACATAGTACTCACAATCTGCTAGGCAATTAATAATCAGCTCCAGGAAAATCAGCAAACCTGTATCCTCATCCCAAAAATCTTATAACTGGGAGCTCCGCAGCAACTACTTCACTGGAGATGGGGAGATCCTGACATACTTTTTCCTCTGATTTGCATTGAAAACTAAAAAAAAAAAAATTAAAATTTCCCTTTAAATATAGTTCCAGAGAGAAAAGCACTGTATGAAAGGGTCTTTTTTTCTTTCTGAACTTTCCAAACAGAGCTGTGCCTGGAAAGCCAAGGATTGCAGCTGCCGCTCTGCGATCATTAATGTTGGATCCGGGTGCCCTGGCAAGCAGCTCACAGCAAACAGCAGAAAGCTGGGGCTAGCTTGAAGCATTTTGTGCTAGTTGGAGAAGAGCTTAAACCTGATCCAGGATAAGACCTGGAGAAAAACAATAGTTGAGCCAGTATGATGCTTTCTGCTACAAAATCAGCCCAGCAACAAACAATTTCCACCAGCAAACTGAGTTTGTGGTGCATCGAGGTGACCACCAGCTGGAACCTCCTTGTGGGATGGCATCCGAGGAGATGCTCCATGCAGACAAATCCCCATCTTCATGAGAGATTTTCTCATCTTTTCTACTTAAAAGACAGGGTCACATAACAGTGACTCTGCAGCACTACAAAACGCATTTGACATTAACAGCTCCACCCTTCAGGGACTGGTGCCTACTTTTGTTCTCCCTCAGTTTACAGTCTCAGATGTTTGCCTTAAAGTGCCTTCTGAAGGGCTTCAAGGGGTTCAAGTCAAAATTGAAGACAATTGCCCATGATGAATGCTATATGATGTTACACCACTGGCTGGGGGCTGGCTCTTCCCTGCCTTAGCAGCAATGCCAACTCTGACACCAGGCACCTCATCTGTCCCAAATAAAATCATACGCATCATACCGAGCAAGCCACCTCTGCAGCATCTCCCTTGATCCCACCCCACCAAGAGCTCCACCACCCTCCCTGCAGAAATATCCCACCCCAAACAAAGCCAGAGCAAGAATTTTGCCTAAAATACCAAAAGGGTAAGTGGATGGCAAGGGGTTTTGACCCAAGACTTGCCTAGGATTGATCCTTCCAAGGCAGATGAAAAGTTAAATTTTCAATTATTTGAATGAACCCCAAATTACAAGTATGAACAAAGTAAATACACAAAATAAAAATCTTTGCTTCAGATTTTTTGCACTGATTTTTCAGCTTTTTGGAATAACTGAGCTCACACTTCTCAACTAGGGGGAGACACTCTGAACCTGTGAGTGGAGCTTCTTTGAAATGCCTTTTGAAATAGGACATTTCTCTTCCTAAAATGCCTTAGTTAGTAATTGGAAAATTCAACAAAGCTTATGTGCAACATATGCTTCACTATTTTCTGTTGCAAAAGCATTAGCTGAAAATGTATCGACCTGCTTGAGACAAATCCTGCTGCAGCACAAGGGTCTTTAGCAAGACAGGAGGTACATGTCACATCAGCCACGACCATTAAGGAGGGAGCTATTGCTAAAAAACATTGGTGATGCACTGATTTGTGCTAATTTAAGGGATGAATGCAGATCAACACAATTATATGATATATCCAAGTTCACTACAGAGTTTGCTGATAAAACCAGACAGACCTCCAAGCTCCACTCTGCTTCCAATCATTCAACATCTCCCTGCTATCAGGCAGCGATGTGTACAGATGTTTTGCTTTGCCTATTTGTTTCCATTTTGCAGTCTTATTTCAGCACAAGATCAAAACCAAAGGGAAGTCTTTAACAACAATCCAAAAGCAAAAATGCAAAGGCATCTTTAACGGCAGCAGCTGTAACCCTCTGAGCTGGAACACAAACCAGGAGCTCTCTACACTTGACATAAGAGGTTGCACTCAAACTTACTAAAGGATTAGAAGGAGCTTCTAAGTTAAACACCATTTTCAGCAAACCTGAGATGAAGCCAAATGTGATTAATCCCATTTTGTTGGGGGCTCTGGAAGAAAATTACTTTGCTATTTTCTATAGATTTTGATACAGAAGCAAATTCAGGCTTTTTTTTTTTAGAAGAAAAACAAACAAAAAACCCCAGCCATGTTGCATCTTAAGCTCAAAAAGTCATCAGGAGCAACAATTAAAATTCCTGCAGCCAGAGTCAAGCTCCACTTGCAGCTCAGAGTTCTCAGCCCACAGGGGTATTGATTGCTAGAATCAATTTTGCATATAAATTAAAAAAGGCCTAACCATTAAAGCATATAAGATTTAGTTATAAGGGCAGAACTGCTATGTCACACAGACTGCAACAGGCTGAGGTTCAGGAATGGGCTGAGTTTTAAGGTGGGGAAGAGATTCCCAACACCCGCTGGCTCTCAATAGGGCTCAGTAGACCAATTCCAATAAATGCCTTGATAAAACAAGCCGAGGCCTCTGTGGCAAAGCACTGGTATCTTAAAGGACTTTGAAAATATGGAGCATTTAAAACCTGACCTCTCCAAGTACAGGTTTCAGCGGTCACAACCACAATTTAAAAATGTAAGTCAACACTCTAGGCTTAACTGTTGTACACGCAGAAGCTTTTTCTGTAACGAAAGCGGTATCCGAGGGCCCTCTGTAAACAGGCATCTTCGCAGGGCTTTCCACCTTCCCCTCCCAGTCTCCTTCCCTGATGCTCCAGCAGTGAGAATCCACACCAGGTCCTACAGGTCTCCTCCTCCTGGAAGGTCTTTACTCACAGACTCTCCCTCCAAGAAGCCTTCAAACCTCTCACTAAAGAAAGAAAACAAAATACAAAGGGAGAACAGGATAGTGCCAGGCACTGCTTAACCCTGCTAATTTTTGCACACTTCATCACTACTTTACATGCTGTCCAGGGGCCACCGTTTAGAGATTTAATGCATTTCTGGGACAACAGCCTGGTGGGATGGGTAAGCTGCAGCTGGGCAAAGTGACAGTGTCCCAGGGCATCTGGAAGCTGCAGGATCCCATCTCCGCTTCGCTCCCCTTGGAGAACTGGCAATTGTGACTTTTGGCTAGAAATAGGGGTAGGCTACCTTTTCCCACCCACGCTGTTGCACCAGACAACAAAAGTTCAAACCCAAACCCTTCATAGAAATGTTTGTGGCAAAGATGACATTTCCCAGGTCCACTTGTGACAGCCTGGAAGGTAAGGTCCTCCCCAGGGCCAGCACGCGGAGAGGAGAACCACAAAGCTCGCTGCCCACCACAGCCTCCGCACCAGCGCCGATTGCCAAGCACGGGACATAGCGGTGGCAAAGCAGCACCGCTGTCAGCACGGCTGGATGGATTAGAGAATTAAGATACAATGGTCACAGCTTCGATATTTCTAAATAAAACCTCTCCAGCAGACAGTGTAATGAAGAGAGCTACCTTATTAAAAATTAAATAGAAACAGCAAATTACCTCTAAGCCATTTTACAAACACGCATTAAGCACTCTGACAAATAGTTTATTAATAAAACTCACCAGCAGTCTACACAGTAAGTGAAAATAATGTTAGCAGCAAAAGTAAATAAGACTTTTTCCCA
Source organism: Harpia harpyja (assembly GCF_026419915.1). NCBI lineage: Eukaryota > Metazoa > Chordata > Aves > Accipitriformes > Accipitridae > Harpia > Harpia harpyja. The sequence goes on along the minus strand of NC_068969.1, from coordinate 114,357,050 downwards.
TTTGTGTAGCAACAAGAAACTGATGAAGTGATGGGCAAATGAGTTAAAAGCCAAGATAAGAAGCAAGACTTCAGGTTATTAGATCTATAGGGCAGACACAGGCTTGGTTACTTTGGCCAGGAGTGGTGGTGGAGCCTCAGGCTGCCAGTCAGGGGACCTGGGCAGGCTGGAGAGATGGGCCAGGAGGAACCTCGTGATGTTCAACGAGGGGAAACACCAGATCCTGCCCCCAGGGAGGAACAGCCCCATCACCAGTACATGGTGGGACCGTCCACATGGAAAGCGGATCTGCAGAGAAAGACCTAAGGTGCTGGTGGACACCGGGATGAATGTGAGCATCCTCCATGCACAGCACTGGTGAGGCACACCTGGAGTGCTGGGTCCAGGACTGGGGTCCCCAGTATGAGAGGGAGGGATATACTGGATGTGCTCTGGACGTAGTTGAGCACTGGAGCAGGTCACACAAAGTTTGTGGAGTCTCCATCCTTGGAGATACTCAAAATCCAACTGGACAGTCATGAGCAGGTGGCTGTAGCTGATCCTGCTTGAGCAGAGGTGGGACTGGACAGTCCCAGAGGTGCCTCCAACCTCAGCCATTCTGCAGTTCCCTTAAATAGGCTGTCCTCAAAGGCTGGCTTCAGCTCCAGCAGGAGATGGAGAGCCATCACTTCACTTGATGAACCATTTCAAGCTTTCTAGATTAAATTGTGAACTTCACTGGGATGAAGATAAAAATCTTCAAAAGGACCTTGCACAAGGCTAGAAAAGCCCTATTTTGGTAATAATTGTAAGGCTGTCAGAGAATAGCTTGTTTTGGCCAGGTCTATAACCCAGAGCTATCATTAAGGAGACCTAGATACGATGGATGCCGGTGGAAGGGCGGGGGAAGCCAATGGGAAACCTGTTTACCCAGATCAGGGAATTACCTCCGGATCTTTAGAAATGCTACATAGGGACCAGGTTCATATAATGCGACTCAGGCTGTTAACTGGAGCTCTCTCATAGCACAGAGAAAAGAAACTCTAAATCTAGTTTCCAGCAGTGCTACAGTCACAACCCCTTCCCCATTTTCCAACAGACTCCTGCAGTATGGTAAGTGACAATTTCCAAGGTAGATATTAAAGCAGCCTTTCTCAGAAGCTTGCCAGCAGAAGCCAAGGAAGATTTCTTGTGCCAAATCATTTTTCTTAACAGAAGGTAATCATTAGCTCAGTCTTGCCCAAACACTGAAGTGGCAAGGAGGGAGGCTTAAAAAAATAATTAACTGGTTGAGGGAAAGGCAATCGTGATCTTCAGTGTCTGCAGAAAGGGCTAGAGCCAACAGGAACCAGCAGAGATGTTTCATAGCATGCATAAAATAGATACGCATGTAACATACATGGAAATAAAAGACAATGTATGTGTGTAGCTCAGATGCATTTTCCCGAAGCAAAAGCACTGCCGTTGCTCTTGCTGCATGGTACACACACACCAGCCTGCCCTTCGCATCAGCTTTGGGGATCACGAGCCCCATGGAAAGGATCCTGCCCCAGCAGCATCCCACCACACCTAGCTTTGTTCAACAGAAAAGAAAAAAAACACCACATTATTTCCACCAGGTTTTCTGCCTGCTCCAGCAGTGCCTCATCCTGCTGGAGCGCAGCAGCAGGGGCTGCTCAGAAGTTATAAGCGAATATAATAACTGTAATAATTTAATGAAATAACTATGAACTCTGAAAATTCCTCTTTTGTTCCCAGCTCACTTGGTTATGTCAGCGCTGATCAAAACCGAGTGATTGGCAGGCAGCTAATTTTGCTGTCAGCTCACATGTACTGCACATGCGGCTTTTGGGGAGCCAGCCCCCTTGCCACCAGTGCCCCAGCTACCACAGACTCAAGCAGATTGTCACCGGTCGCTTGCTCACCACAGTCCTGAAACAGTATTTGTTCAGCTGTAAAGCTGGCTTTTGAAAAATAAAAATAAATAATAATTGGGACATCAGCAATTTTCATTTCCTGACATGCTCTCACACACACCAGCAATAATACACAAATAAAAAGAGCTGCCCATGCTGGAACAGCAAAGGAAAAATGGGGAAAGTCCAGCAGGTCCTTGAGCTCAGAGGCAATTCAACATGTCACAGATTAGATCTCATGGGCTGTGAATGTCCTGCCAATGGGAATAATCAGTAAATCAATAGCTGCCTTTTTAATTGTCAACACTCTTTCCTCGCTCACCCTGGCAGGGGGGCACCAGTCCCCAGCCAGCCGCTACCTCTGCAGGTGGGTCAGAAATCACCCAAGGGGGGAGAAAGCTGTCCCCCCCCTTTGCTGACACCATTGGTTGGGGGGTTTTTTAAACAATTTCTTTAGTTTTTAGTCTCTGTTGCTTCTGTTCCCATTGCTTTCCAGGAAGGAGGTTTGCCACAGTAAATCCCACATGCAAAAGCCAGAAGATACTACCACCACAGTGCAGACAGTTAAACACTTTTTCCTACACTTAGGTTTACACCCAGAGTTTTACCTAGATATTTTTTTTTTTTACAAAACCCTATCTTTCTCCTGCCATTTCCTTTTTTTCAGCACCAAAATGGCAACACCAGTAAAACCATCCCTGTTCCTATCAGGTTTCCGTTTGACTTGAGCAGCACAGGTTACATAGCAACATTGACAAAGAGAAAGCATAAAAGCATTGCGGACTTTATTCTGATAATAGCTCGGAATCTGCAGGGGTGCCGAAAGACTCACTGGAGCAAACTAGCTGAATAGCAACGGTTTAAAACACTTGTTCTTTGTAATAGATAATTGATCTGCTAATGTTTGCAGTTTTCCAGGACCATTGCAGTAGATCTCATCTGAATATTTCTAAAGGCTAAATGCTCCCGCATCAGATCTGCTGGGAAACCCCTGGATCTGCAGGTTAAACGGGACATTATCCCAGGTGTAAGATGCAAAAGGAGATGCCGAGGAGTCTCACAGGCTTCAAGGGGCTCTCTGGTGAGTCCAGCCATGTTCTAAGCTGGAGATAAGGAGCATGGCATCGGGATCAGTTGGGCCCTGGGAGACAAAACACCACAGCCCAAACTTCCCATTTTCCAGAGGATGGGATGAAAGCACAGGTGGATGATGCTCTGCTGTCAGAGCACAGCTGGGATGAGGGCACACCACCTTCCCCAGTCCACATCTGGTTGCTTTTGACAACACGAAATAGGAACCATCCTTTTTGGCAGGTCCTTCTTACCTCCTCGAATAGCAGGAGGGCAAAGCAACAGACCTGTGACCAGCCAGGACAGCATCCTACCAGCCACCTTTGGGTTTTTCCCTCCTCACACAGACATTGCAGCTGAGTTCACATATCATTTTCCACTTGGAGCCTAAAACTTGGTGCCTAAGCCAAAAACAGGCAGGATGGCACATGATGCCACACAAACCCCATTTGCTACCAATGCAATTTGCAGTTCTGCTATCAACATCAAATGTCCAAATGTGCCAGGGGCCCCACATCCCAAATTCCTGTAATCACGAGGCAAAAAAAACCCCAAACTTCTCCCCCTTACTTTTTTTCTTGAACACCCCATAGGGATCTGGATAATACATCCCCAATGCCCCATTTTCAGGCTCCCCAGTGAAATTTCTCTTTCAGAAGCATTGCAACCAGCCAAATTGTGAAATATCGCCAGCAAACCAAATAAACCCAGCTTAGGGTTGGAATTTCACTGTTCTCAAATCATGGTATGCAAGAGCAGTAAGCACCAGGGTGAGTCACTCTATCAGGTTAGCTCAGCCCTGCCAGCCTCACCAAGAAACTGAGCTCATTGCTGGTGCTGCCAAATCGCTACAGACTCAAAACACAATTTCGGCATGCTGAACCATCCCTCTAGATCAGAAAAAAATAATAATGCTTTCCTAGGGGGAAAGGCAGACTTGTTCAGCCCATAGACCCAGTGAGACAGGAGCTACTTGAGGGCCATACTCTTCATCCCAGCACATCCACGGGGCATGGGAAGCTGAGCCCGGCTCCCTCCACCACCTCTCCTGGAGCAGCAAGGTTCGGAGCCCTTCACCCCATGCAGGGAAACGATGTCCACAGAAACACAAGCCATCTCACTCCCTCCATACCCATGTATTAAAAGCTGTGGCAAGCAATATTCCCAGCTGATACCGCTGCTGAGTTATTAACCCAGTCCCTGGCACAGTTTTCATCCCAGCCCATGGGCAATTTCCCAGAGAGCTCCCAGTCTGCAGCTGCTCATGGCCCAAGGGACCAGTGCATACCAGGGTGGTACCTGGGGTGCAGGGGGGGGCGGATTTGGCTCTCCCCTCCTCCTTCAGTCCTGTGTCCAGAACCATCAGCAGGGATGTGCCCCAGGAGTGAGAAAGGAGGAGCCATCCTTCCAGGGCATGCATCCCACCACACTGTGCAGCAGGGTCTGAGGAAAAAAGGGGTATCCCAGGATTTTCCAAAATGATGGACTTTTGAGCCTAATATTGGAGAGTCTCCTGTCTCCTCAGAGACCAGAAGGAACTGGGGAAAAAAAAAACCAAACAAAACCCTTCCCAGGTACTTCGTATCTTCAGTCCAGGAGCCACAAAGGATCAAACTCCCACTGTAATAAGCTCACCTGGGAAGAGCATTGAGCAGGGCTGGGTGGGCAGAGGCAGCTGCAATTACAGCTGGCAGTAATGTAAATCCAGTCCCAAAAGAGCACTGGAAAAGGCAAAAGCAGTCTCAGGGCAGTAGGCAGATGCCAGTGAAGACACCAAAAGGATGATTTCAAAAGTTGTAGGAGGTTCTTGGGGTTGATAGAACTAAAAGTCTTCCTTTGCTTCTCCCATCACCCCAAAGATTCTTGCTAACCATAGCGAGACAGCAAGAACACTTGCTTCAGCCACCTGCAGGGACACTTCACCCTAACATAGGAGGTGGAAGCAGTCAAAGAACATACACAAAAATCTGTGTCCTTGACTTAAAAAAAGCATACCTCTTCAAACAGGAGACCTGAGCCAGCTGGGGCAGTTGAGGACCTACCCCAGGAGGTGCAGCACACAGTGGCTGCCATCTCCATAAGTCTTGCCAAAGCCTTTGCCAAGAGGCCCATAGGCTTGTCTGACCATTAGCAGACCTACCATCAAGGACTTAAATCTCTCTGCTCAGGAGATATTTTACCCAGGAAATCAGTCCCTTGGTTGCAGCTGAAGAACTTCGGCAGAAGAGGTGCTTCCTTGCCCAGAGAGATCCAACCTCTTTGCTCCTTTTCTTTGAGAGCATGGTTTTAAATACTTCTATCCTGTCTTCTTCTAAGCCTCTGCTACAACTACAGCTCTTGAGCCAGGTTGAGAAAAAAATACATTTAAACTCTACCTAAGGGACTTAAAACCTCCCTTGAACCCCCTCCACAGTTAGTATTAGCAAACTTGGAGCTAGGCTTTGCTCTAAGACCTGCCCTAGGTTGCCCTCCTTTAGGCATAAAGGGAGCCTCTCTCCAAGAGCAGTGTGTAAGATTTGGAGGTTGGGGCATGCAACCTTGGTCTTGAAGCCTTTGAAATGAGAAACAAACCAAACAGCTCTTCAGCACAATGGGAACAAACACACCTAAGGAGGATCCTGCAGCCATACCAGGCATCGCCACACAACCCAGAAGTGACCAGGGAATTACGTGCAGGGCTGGAGGCAAGATACTTGACCAGCCTTTTTGATACAACATCATTTCCTAATCATATGATTGTGTATAAGATGCCATAAGTTCAATAACCTTCATCTCTAAGCCACACTGACACTGCATTAAAAATTCAGCTAACCCCTCTTTGGTGCACAATTAGCTCACTCAATGGTTTGATTCACTGATATCTTAATGACAGCCTCCCCTGTTGTTGTTTTTTTAATGTTTAAAATATGAAATAAATGAGCCCTGTCAGGCTGAAAATTCTGGGTAGGTTATAGTAGCTGTTTTCAATAAATAATGATGTGAAGTTTCAATTTACCCATCATCTGGCATATCACGTGACAAGGTTGTCATCTCCTCTCAAGCTTAAAAATCCATCCCTAGCCATGTTGATAACATCACTAAATATTGTGGCAGAGGCACCAAAGTTGCTTTTTAAAAGTAAATCTCACTCCGTCAGTAAGTAGCAGCGCTGAGGGAGAAGCACAACCATGAGAGGACAAGGCACCACACCGGTGAGGAGCCCCACATCCCAAAGAGCTGGGGGCTCCTTACCTCTTCTTGGAGGGTCTGCCACCCTCCCCACCCATCCTTGCTTTGGCATGAAGATGCAATTATTTTTTATTCCCCATTCCCTGTTCCAGCAGAGACTGTACAAGCTACAGAGGACAATATCCTGCAGAAAGGATATTCCAATGCCATGAATTGGCCTGGACCGCAGCAGCAGTATAGAAGCTTGTGGGCAAACAGCTCTGCAAAGAGGTGCTCCTTTTTGAGCCTGAGCATTAATCACTTGGCCACAACACAGCATTTCTGCTTTGCAACAGCCCTCTTGTTATATACAAAGAGAAAAAAAAAATATTCTGGTTTTGGTCCAGTAAATAAGATCCTTGTGTTTTTCTTCAGTGAAATTTGTCCACCCCACAAGTTTACCCCATCCCAGTTCCAGAAAGGACAGTGCCTGCACAGACAGCCGAGCGTGCAAACCTGCCGGGGACACAACGAGGACAAACAAACAACATGAAAAAAGTCCACCTTATCCCTGTATCAAAGTGGGAGTAACCCAAAAGGCAGAACACCAATTACAAACAAAGCATTAGAGTGCAATAGCAGCAAGTGGCAGTGCTGCTGGACATCAGCACACCCAGGGAGGGAAATCACCATCCCCAACTTCAGCTCCATCCCATGGGAATTGGGCTCTCCCCACCAGTCCCGGCATCCATTAACACATCCCACACCAGCCTCTGGGAAGGCAACGAGTCATCCTGAGCTCTGATCCGTATGCCCCACTACTGTTATATTACAATCATTTTCCCCACTCAAAGCCATTCCCTTCCACTCACAATATATCACATGGCAGCAGGTTGCACGCACAGCATTGCACATGCAGCTTGCGGGCATCATCTCGTGCAAATCTCTTTAGCTCTGTTTCATCCAGGCAGCTTTAAAAAAATCTCAGCAGATTATATCAAAGGCTTCATCAGATTCCTATTGTCCTGGGTGCACCACAATCCAAATGGTTTCAAAAGAAAACTGCTACCTGCTGATAGCTGGAGTGGCTGCCAGTTACCAGATGTCTGGCTTTTGTTGTCTATAACTGGTATAATTTTTGCACAAAAATGAAAATGGTTTCGATCCTACAGAACAAGATGCACCGTGGATCAATTCATTGCAAAAGGCCTTTTTTAAGGATGTCTGCACAGACAGAAATTTTGTTTTAGTGGGATGATTGGCTCTATTTAATTTAAACCTGTATTTATACTGAAAATTCAAATAATGCGCCCTACTTTGCATTTCAAAGAGAATCTCAGTGTTTATGAAATCACTTTTGAGTCGCAATTACAGTTATTTGTCTCTGGGACACACAACATGTAATTGGGTCAACATTGTTAATGAGCTAGTAGCATTATTGTTAATGAGCTACTAGCGTTAGTTTCAGTGTTTCATCCCCAGCAGGCAGCAAATACAGTATGTTAAGATAGATAATTATGTTAATGTTACAAATATCCACAGACCAAAGAAGTCATTAAAAATATTAAACAAAGAGGTTAAGCAAGACAATTGTGTGGAGCAAACTCCGCAGCAGCAGGGAGGGACCGGCACCGCTCAGACCCAGAGGTGTTTTCTCCCAGCACCCCTGAACGCAAAGAACAAACCTTTTGCTCCATTAATCACGGGCTGGAGTTGTCCCATTTCATGCAGCATAGCAGGAGTTTTGTGGAAATAAAGTCTTTGTCACAGGCACCCACACAGAAGCACATAAAGAGGGGAAAGAACTCCTGAGCATCATCTTGTACGTGAAGACCACTTGACAGCAATGGTAATGCTTTAAGAAGATGGACCCCATTAAGAATGACAGCCACTTTGTTTTATTCACATTAAGCATATCACCCACTCGTTTCATCTGCTGTCCCTTAATCCCCATGTCAAAAAAGCTGGTAATGAGCTGTTCCCCATTGACTTCACCAAACCACTGATCATTTTGCAGGTTTTATTTCAGGAGTCATTTTTGCCTTTTAAAAAAAAAATAAATGGACCCAAATACTTCTGATGAAGCTGCAGCTGGTGAGAACAAATGAGGAAGGAAATGTCTGTGGCTCTTGTATCTCAGGTCAGAACAGAGCACCAGTGGTGGTCTAGGGAAGCATTTTCTATGAGGAGCAGTCTCTACAGGGTCCCAAAACACAAGAGCTTTCCTGACAGAGTCAGGCAGGTCTCTAAGGGTTTTCTCTTTAAGCCAGACCATGCAAAGGGAAACAGGGGTTCATTTGTTGCCTCAGGTATATTTGGAGGACCTTAAAGTACTACAATGTAGTACTCCAGTTTCATTCAGTACTCCAAGTGACAGTAAATGATTGATGAAAAAATGATCAGTCATGAAAAATAATTGAATTATGAAAGATGAAAAGTTAGAGGAATTAATAAAAAATGGAATTTATTGTATTTTGATATAATTAAAAATATTAACAGAAAATAATTGGAACATGCAGATGGTTATAGCCAAGAGCATCTGTGGAGAAACACTATTTATTTGGCAATGACTAAATACCAAGGAATTCAAACCACTCTTCCCCTACACACACATTTGAAACAAAGCTTTCAGCCAGGACCCATCGCCAATAACAGAATTGTACAGTTTTTCTGAAAGCCACTGCAAGGGATAGAGGTGAGCTAAACCCCCCCAAAATAAATCAAAATTAAGAAAGGTAAAACATTTGATGTCTAAAGCAGATGCTAATAGCTGCAGCCTAAGTTCCCCAAACATTTTAACTGTTGCAGAATTAAACCCTCCAGGACAACCTGGGGCTCCCACTGTGTTCAGATACACAGCATAGCCTCCAAGTGCTTTTTTCAAAAAAAAAAAGCTAAATACAAAGGAGAAGAAAGGCTCCACACCACCAGGATGGTACAAACAAGGTACCAACTCAATGTCTCTCTTATTAGGTCAGTCAGTAAAAACATCTGAACCTAAAGCCTTGCCCTGCTCAAAACTCATCTGCAAGGGGAAGCAATGTTGCAAGCACACGTGTGTGCTGGTTTTACACAAATACTCACAAGTTCAGTGCATTCATTCCCAGCAACCACTATTCACTAGTCTTCTCTAAGGGTGGGTTCCTGGTGGGTAGTCACTTTGCTCACAAGACCTCCTCATTAAACGTGAGATTTAGTCCTGGATTAAGACACCAAAAGGCAGGGTCCACCTGCAAGCTGCTTACTGTTTTGCAAACTGCATGATGGGGTCCTTTATCCCCCCTTCAGTGCTGTAAGCACATCCCCTCACTTCCCAGGGCAGCAGATCCCAGATTTTAAACACAGCCTTTTGCTTTCCTTGTCAAGAAATTCCCTGGAGCTCCCATGGCATCTTCAGCTTCCTACAGCCACATCATTAGTCCCCTCAAAAAAAAAAGCATTTCATTTTTAGGGGTTTTTTTTCCCCTAAAAAACCCAGAATAAACCTGGAAATACAGGATCCAAGAGACCAGCTGGAACAATGAGTCAGCATGGGATTAAAATGCCACAGGGGGAAGGAGCCAGTCATGCTACATCCATAGCCATGCACAGATCCCAGCTCCAGAGCCCCCTCCACCCAGGGGTGGTTGTGCTTAGCACCCCCGAATTTCTCATCTGGAGCAAATACACATGTGCAATGGACTCATAGCAAAGCAATTCTAATTTCTCAGCTGATTTAATCAACCCAGATTGAAAATTTCATTATTTAAAACAGCAATACAGAAGACAGGCTGTTTTCAAGGCCAGGTTCAAGGTTTTCTCTCCTGCAATGTACAATTGTACTGGTTTCACCTTGGACAGACCCTTAGCTGCCTTTTTTTAAACTTTTCCAGGAGACCCAGTAGCTCAAGCCCTAAGGACTCCAAGAGGCAGCAGTGGCCAAGCACCAGCCTCAGCTGCAGCAAAACTGGATTTCAGCAGATCCCTTCCCACCTCCATCACCCCAGTGTTGCCCTCGGGCCCTTCCCATCCCAGCTGGACCCCAAAAAGAGCCAGGAGCACAGGCTGCGCAACAGGGTCCCACTGCTGCTCAGATCATCACAAAATAAGAATCAGAAGAGATGCAAAACACAGGGCAGGAGGAGGGTATGGAAGGACTTCCGCAGAGGGTGAAGAGGAAAAGCTTTGAACTCATGAGTCTCCCATCCTGTAGTAGAAACTACATCCCTGGAGGAAGGAAAATGCAATGTCTAGGACTCAAACAGAGCTTTTGGAAGAAACATATAATCCCCACCTTCAAGTACCAAAGTAGTTGTTGTATGATACTCAGCTCTAGCAACACTGGTCTCAGCTCTGGGGTGACACCATTGGATTGTAAGATGGGCAATATCAGGCATTTAAGGAGGAAAGTGGGATCTGGATACCCACAAATCTAATCTCTCACCAGAGCATAGGAAGAACAATTAAAATCATGAAAGTATCTGGAAAACAGGAGAAAATATAGCATGGGTTTTTCCAAAAGATCACACCAGTCCAGCCCCACACTGTTCTTTGCTAGAATAAACTACTTCTTAGAAAAAAGCAACACGGCAGATACTATCACTCAAGGCTTAAGAAAAAATAAAACACCTTATATGTAGTCACAAGGAAAACCATTAGTAAGGCAGCAAAAACAGAGATAAACACAGACTTTGAGAGGGACTAAACTGGAAGTTTATCATGATGGCCCCTGCTGGAAGAGAAGGTGGAGGCTAAAGCTGAACCTGGAGGAAAGCCAACCTGTGACTGCTCTATTTAATGTTTGTTTTAATGAACTTAATGGAAAAAATAGAAGCACAGGGGTGAGTTCTAACAGTTAGTTGGGAAGCATCAACAATATGGAGAAGGTTCAGAATATTGGACACAATTGGAAAAATAAGGCACAAATTAATAGCATAATGTGCAAAACTGATATTAACTACAGGGATTCAAGCTGTAACAGAAGAATTGGAATGACTACTTCATCCAGTGTATTTTAAGGTCTCACTTAGTGGCCTACAGTTTTCTTGGAGACAGACCAATGGGCACATTCTTCCAAGAAAACTGTAGATCACCAGCATGGTGCACCTGTGAAAAGCATCAATGTGATCCTAAGACACATCAGAGGTAATCCATACAGTATTTCTAACTTTTGGGAAGCATTCCTGCTATGGTAAGAGACAGCAGTGGGGCCCTCATAAAAGGTCACTGGCCAAACTGGCCCTCCTGGTGCAGGTGAGAGGAATTCAGGCTGGACAAAGCCCACAAAAGATCCAGAGCTTTACAGAAGATATTTACCAGTGGATGCTGAAAAACTCAGCTTGGTCATCAGCAGAGTGACATATCAGGACACACCTGACCAATTTCTACAATTATACTTTGAAAGAAGATAATCAGATGGGAAAAATGAGCACTTTTGGCTCAGAAAGAGCTGATAAAAGACAAAGATGTAGACTTGCTACAAATTCACAAAGGCTTCTGATTTTAAAACAAATTTTAGTATTAGAGGACCTGGGTTCTGGTTCAGCCTTCCAGTAAGATTAATGGAGAAAAGAAACCTAATTAGCTTTAAGGAATAGCTCAATTTACAAAGCATTTTGTGCAGCAGTGTTGGCCAATACAGGACTAGACACAAATGGTGTTTTTCAATCCTGTGTTCTTAGATTCCTACAACCCAATGTAACAACATTTAATTTGGGATTGGAAAAGCAGCTCAGTGAACAGAAGAGGGAAAGGAACCATCCATTTCATAAAAATGATAATGCTAGAAATGTGGGCTTTTCTCCCCTTTTAGTGACACCAGCCCTACATGGAAGCCATACAGCAATGTACGGACTTGCCTGGTTTCATCGGGGCTGCAAGGAGCATGTAGGAAAATGCATGCATACATTGAAAGGTGGGAGAGGGAAGAGAGCACCCAATCCCTTAGAGAAGCAACAGCCTCAGGGCTGGGGTGATCCTCCCCCAAAACACTGCCAGCAAGGCTCAGGCATGCTTGCATAGCCCTTTATTGCTGGAGTTGAGGTTGGCCCCCAGGACAACATCCTCATTAAGATACCTTTTAGACAGAAAACCTATATATATAACAAGAGCTGAACAGGAAAATCCCAGGATTATCACAAGGGAGATGCACATAGCACAGAGACAAGTCACTGACTAGCTGCAATACCCTGCGATTTTATTTATAACCTGACTTTGGGGGAAGAAAAAAAAAAACAAACCCCCAAAGCATAAGTGATATGACCCATTCCTCACATGGCTAAAAATAAATTCCTCTACTGAATAATTTAGCAACACATCTTTGCCAAGTCCCAAAGTACTTTTGGAAAGAAGTCAGAAACATTTTCCCCATTAACCTCCTGCAAATGCAGGTTTACAGTTCATAATCAGACCTAGCAGGGGATTTTAAGAGTGCTCCCCACCACAGACATTTGTTAGGTGGCAAAAGTAAGCCAGGCTATCGGGCACTAAGAGAGGTGGGTTTGACCACAGGACACCCCCAGATCTGTGTCCTTCAGCATCCCCACGGGTACATGGATGAGGAGGGATGAAACGGGGGGCAGAGCTAGTCCTTGGTGTAAGTCACCAGTTTTATGGTGACATTTTCAGCCTCCAACCCTGCGCCGCAAGATCATCCAACTCTGCAATTAGTGATGCCCATGGCACACCTCATCTCCACAGCCTCAGAGATGTTTTTAATGGACAAAGTTTCAGCTTCACAAAATCCTCTCCTATTAAATCCAATTTAAATGCATAAGTTAAGATTCCTAAATAGACATATTACAGAGATTTAAAAAGACAGTTAATGCATGTTAAATATAATCAATTCTGGGGGATGAATAGTAATATGTTTTAGGAATCACAGCATAACAGATTAAGATACATAGCCTATTACTGATCTAATAATTAAAAGACAATTACTGCCTATTTAAATCTCAGTAAAATGTGTCAGAAAACAAGGCTTTCACTTTAAAATTAGATATAAAGTCATCCAGCAATTTAAGTGCTATCATTTCTGGTGCAATTCAAAGGAGGCTTATTTTCAGGAACTGCAGAATATTCCCTTTGAGGCACCCAAACTTTCTCAGGCGAACAACGAGGGTACCCACATGACCCCAAATCACTGCTAGCTCTTCAAAATTCAGGCTGTGAGTATGCACCTCATCACTTCAGTGCTAAAAGAAATTCATATACCCAATATAAGTTGCCAATCAAGATTTGTTATAACCTAAAAATAACTGAAAAAATAATTGCAAGATTTTGGCTTGAGAAAAATCAAATTTACATGATAGGCTCTCACTTAACCCAAAGCTCCAGCAATGAAGACTGTCCAAAGAGTCATCACCTTGGCTGCGTATCTTTCCAATTTCCTTGGCATGTTTTGATTTACCAACAGCACATAATGCATTTTCCTCATCTACTGAAATGCAACTGGATTTAAGTATGACATCTAAAATCAAAGATGTTACAATATTTGGAACAGTAAGTATCAGGTGGGAAGGCAGAAGATGAATAAAAGTTGAACACAGAGGACAGTTTGTCAAGTGCTTGCAAGTCAGGTGCTGACCACACAGTCAAATTTGGAGCAAGGCTGAACCTTCAGCTGTGCCATCAAGAAAGAGGCACAAATCCATAGGCATTGATGTTACAAGCAGAAGAGGAGCTCCCAGCAAAAACTGGGGAAAAATTAGTTAAAATAATTTCATTGGGGTATTGCGGTGACTGTATCTTAAGACAGCAACCACAAGACTTCAAATACTTTCATTTGCATCTTCAAATGGAGGGTTGTATGGTGTCTTGTGTTTCAGGACTTGACCAATCTTTTCCTTTCTGCAAGTTTTTCTATTTTATAAACAAACAGCTTGTTTTAGCTTGGAGAAAATGCATTACAAGTAACAGCCTTAATAATTAAAGTTTTCTTTGCTGTCCAACACTCATGTGGGAGAGGCCAAGGAAGAAGCCAAGGGAGTGCTAAATAGGGAGTCTTTAGTCAAGATTTGCCACATGTGAAAACAAGTGACTCATGTAACATTGATTACAACATCTACAAGCTCATGGCTGAAGACAGCTGTCAGCAGCTCTGCTCCTGGCAGGTTTGGAGCATACACACATCCCTGCAATTAAGCTGAAACATGCGCCACACAGACAGAAAGGAAGAAAACAAGCAAGCACAAACCCAGAATTTCACTTGAGGAGCACATCACACATCCACTCCTGTCTCCAAGTTCACAGGCTGCAAGAGAAGACCTCAACAGCCAGCCCAACCTCTCATGGCTCCACATGGCCCTGTCAGCCGTGCCCAGTGCCACCAGTTTCACAAGCAAAGGGACTCACATCCAGCAAACTCAAATCATGGGTCAAGTAGAGAAAGACTAGGAGATCATGGGACCTTGCCACCATGCTGGTTCCTGGTGGGCTGCCCATGTCCACAGGGCTGCTCCCACCTTGCTTGCCTCCACAGCCATGTAACACAGCAGTGGAGAAAATAGAACAGTTTTTCTGCCTTGGTTTTTTTCCCCCCTCTGCAAGGAAATAGCCATGAACTGACGGTCTCGAGACTCCTTGGCAGAACCACCCGACAGGCAGCTCCCACTCCAGAGCCATCACTGCAGCCTCTCAACTCCAAACATTGATACCACGCATCCCAGGTAAAATTTCATAATCTAAACAGCATCTGGCTTTAAAAAAAAAAAACAAACACAAAACAAAAACAGTGGGCAGTTAGAAAAATCCATTTACTTCCCACATCAGGGCAGGTGCCACGCTGCAGCCCAAAGCCACTATCTCTGCCCTGCTCCCCAGTCCTCAATCCTCTCAGCACATGGCTCCTCACAAAAGGAAAAAGCTGCAAAACTGCAATTTTGGATCCTGGGGAGAGAGGCTTTTTTGCGAATGAGCCATCTTGTTAAGAACATTCACCCCAAAATTGTCAAAAGCTTTCTGCTGTTAATTGAAGGAAGCAGAAATCTGTTTGCTGAAGCTCCATGAGCAGAAAAAGATGTCAGATAAATTATTCATCGTGAATTACTCGCTTGGCTCTTGTTAAGAAATTACTTGTTTTCACAAAGCTTGCATCAGATTAATTCCGTATTTATTTAGATGTCTTAGGCTGGCAAACAGATATGGATACTAAAGATGCAGAATTATAGAAGGCTTATAAATAGATTCTATATCTAATCCACAGGTGACCGCTACTTGAGCAAATTAGCAAAACCACTCAGTTCCGAGGCAGTGCAGAAAGGTGCATTTCCAGAAACAGCAATCTTGAGCAACTTTATTATCATTGCAATTACCTGCAAGTGGATTAACAAGTGAATCTGACTTCATTACATTAGCTTGATATTAAATAAGTAAGAAGTTTCAATTTAATAGGCATACTAATTGGGCAAAATTATAGGAATAGCAAAAGCACGATATCAGAAGTACCAGTGCACGGTTAATAAAGCATGCTTCAAACTACCTGCTACCAAGGAGGCTGCGATCCCTGTGTCAGCCTGACACCCTACCTACTGCCTCAGTTTTGGTCTGGTTTACCTTAGAACAGGGAATAAATACATTTTCATGCCCCCCCAGGGCATGGTTCCTGAACTTCACATTATTGTTTGGGAAATACATGGCATTCCACTGCTTGCCCCACCACAGGCTTGCTCAGGGCTTGCCTTCAAGAGGAATTTCACAAATAATTCAACATAATAGACTAGTTGCTTCCAAAGGAACATGCTGGAAACACATATATTAAAACAGTTATTCTGAAAATTAAGCTAGCAGGGTTTGCTTTCAAGGTGCAGCTGCTTTCAGACATTAGTTATAGCACCAGAAACCCAATATTTTTAAGATTCTCTCAAACGCAGACACTTCTGTCGAAAGCTTTTTTTTTTTTTAAATGATTACTAAGCCATTTTATCCACAGAGCTAGGATTGAGCATTGTTACAACATTCACTTGAGATTCAGAGACTGCTTTTAAGTGGCTGCCCTCCCCGGCAGTAACTCCTCTCCCTGCTCTCACCATTGCAGATACTCTTGTAAAGAGATTTGCAGCCTGCTGCTCCCATTCCTTTCAGGCATGTGGGGGAGAGAAATTAGCTGTAATTCACTGTCAGGAGAAACCTGAGGTGCTGTAACATCACCATTATATAAGGAAATCTGATACAAAGACACTATAGTCTGCAGCTAAGCCTGCTATAAATATACCTGTTAAATTAAACATTGCAGACTGACATTTTGGTTGCATGGTGGCTGGGGTTGGTCTGCTGGGGACCAGTGTTATTCCCACATGCCAAGGAAAGTTGGCTCTTGAGGGAACGACAGCTACTCTTCTGCAAACCACCAGGTCCTCCGTGCATCTCCCTTACATGCAAGTTCACAGCATGCAGAAACACTTAAGGTATCCTACTTCCATAACCTGAAATTTCTCCTTGCTCTTATAAGTCCACTGGGAAGAACACGGCATGCTGATGAGGTTGGGTGCAGTAAAGCTGGTTCAAGCTTCCAGCTCCTCCACGGAAACTTTGTGGGGCTGTAGACAAGTCCCCCAGATCCCTTTATCCTGCCAAGCAGGAGGGCAGCAGGCACCCAGGATTAGTGGCCATGATGCCACCCAAATTAGGTGCGGGCAGTCACCTCGGCTGAGGCTATAAGGTCTGCCAAGGCTCACCAAAGCACATTTTTGGGACAGCCCAGGCCACGCTGCCCTCGCACAGGTCCGTCAGTGCAAGCCTGCTAGCCCACCACTGAAAGATGCCACCGCCTATATACACCGCGGTTCCCTCCTGTTTCGGCAGCCAACGGAACAGCCACTCCCAGACTTTAAAACCATTTTTCATCACTGCTGAAGGTGTCCGAGTCCCCTGCTCCTTCTTGCCCAGCCACATCAACCTCAGCAAACGGGGTCCCAGAAAGCTCAGCAGCTTGCAAGGCGTCCTCTGCTCCTTGGCATCTCTGAGATGGCCACCTCTGAGACAACATTGATCCCCAGCTCTGACCTTCCTGCCGCTTTGGGTGGAAAACACAAGGAAATAGTTGTCTGGTTGCTTGGGTTTCCATCTGAGACCATGGGTAGTCCTGCCTCCTGTGCAGCCAGAGGCCACCTCAAATTCAGGTGCTGCCTGTACCCCAGCACTGCCCAAACTGCTCTGACCTGATGCTCTCAGCCACCCCACGACAGAGCTGCTCTGCTTTGCGTGGTAATTAAATATTTATCAGGCCAGCAAGCAGCATTACAGCTCCACAGGCAAGGCAGTCAGCTGGGATGTGGGAGAGCTGGGTTCAACACTGCAAAAATTAATATTTAATGAGCTGGGTGAGGTAGAAGGGCTTCACCAGAAGAGACAAAGGGCCACATCCATCCATCCCTCCCACCCTGGACATGTGTTCGGAAAAACCCACTCCCAGCAGGTCTAAATCCTGCAAAACTGCAGCCTAAATCATGACACACAGAGTGGGGGGCGTACCCAGGCACCCCAACTTGCTCCTGGACAAGCACTGAGCCCAGCACCAGGATGGGATTTAGTTAATCCTGACTGAGCAGCAGTCCCACTGGGAGCATGCATGGGAACAAGATGCACACATAGGAAATGCTGGAGTTTACCAAAATACCATTTAAATTTGACACAGAGGGGGGGAAAAAAAACCCCACAGTTTGTGCTACATAAATGCAAGACATGCTGCCTGACTCTGGCCTTCCTGGTAGCTGTGCTAAGGGAAAAATGCTTCAATTAGGTCCAGTTTGGGTTCAGCCACAACATGCTCACCTGCAGCAGAGCCTGGACAGCTGAACAAACAGCAGCAGAAGAAACATGGGTGTTCCTGGCACTTACAGGCTGAATACTGGGCTTAGGTGCCTAAGAATTGGTTTTATGGATGTTTAGTAGCTCTAGCCCTAATATTGTCTCAGCTCTTTGCCAGTCCTAAAGATCTCATTTTTCAAATGTTTACCTCAGTCCCCCAAGCAGATTTTACTGCCACTTTAATTGCCAGGAACCATATTAGTTATTAGTCTTTCCTGCACAAGTGATGAGTGCCTTTCCCTGGCACTGCGTTTACAGCTCAAGAAGTGTTTGGGGATATTCCTCAAAGAAAGGACTCACATGAATATTAAACATCATAACTGAGTGCAGTGAAGTTCCCCCAGATTTGCAGAGAAATAACTCAGGGCTGACTTCTGCCTGATAAAATTTAAAAGCAGTTCTTCCTCAGATCTCCCAGCTTACTGTTGAAATCAAGCTAAAATAATACTTTAATGGCTGCACAACATTGGTTGCTTCTTGTCCTAATCTCCTGACATTCCCATAGAGTTTGCTTTCCCTTGTTCCTTTAATACCAGGAGATTAAGGATGCTGCTTGCGCAGCAGCACAAAGTTGTTTGAACCACACAAGACCATACACTCGTGTCGGTAAAGCTTCCCGGTCCAGCAGCAGATTCAGGAGGTTTGGCCCATCTCAGAGCACAGTTTTGGCTGGCGAGGAGGGTGTTTGGCAGCAGACGTGCTCCGAGCAGCTCTCCGCAGTTTCCAGAGCACAGCATATTTTCCGCAGACTCCGGCTGATACAGTGGCCATTAATTGAATAAGCATTAATTCTCCTCCGAGGACCATCTGCTGAGGACCAGCAAACAAAACTCCTCTCAGAAACCAGGGCAACAGCACCATCTAGCAGAGCAGCCCAAAAAGTGCTGGAGGGACTCGCTGCCCATGAAGAAAAGGGGGTACCAGGGCTGGGTGATGGCAAGGTAAGGACTTTTGGGGTCCAGCCAGGGATGGCCTTGCACACCAGCATCCCCATTTGCATCTTCAGACATCCAACTCACAGTCCCAGCATCTGCTGTTTCTTCTTGACTTCTTCCAAACCTCTTACAGTGCTTCTATGCTGGACCATAATTTTTCAGCATCACGTCAGGAGAGGGAAATAGCCTCTGCCTTCTACAGTTTATGTCACCCAGCAGTCATTACTGCAGAACCACAGTAAGCACTTGCCTGTGGCATAACCTTGCTTTCAAAAAAAAAAAACCCCAAAACCCCAAACTTTCCCCAAACAGGTGGAATGTTCTTTAGAAAATAAACCAGATCTGGTCTCTCAGATCAGTGAAGTCATGAGCACAGGGTAGAAATAGCCCAGGGAGCTGCAGATAAGCTAGGAAGAAGAAAGAAACCTTCTCCCCAGTATCTTCTGCATGGCAGGGTAAAAAGGGTGTTTGCAGCCGGGCTAGAATTTCAGAAGGAATCCTTTGTTTCCTAAACTACTTCTCCCCTTCTTATTTTTCTCAGAAGAGAACTCCCTCTCCCTCCCCCTCCCCTTCAACCTCATGTAATACCCCAATCTAACATTTATTACACAATACAATTATCAGGAGCATATTAATTCTAACAGTCTTTAGACCTTTTACTCTCCTGTAAAGTAACTCGAAGCTGGCTTCCTTGCACCATCCAGTTTTGTGGGATTGCCCAACATTAGAAATTGGAAGAATAGCCCTGCTGAGGGAAAACTTGCACCATGTAGTGGCAACATGAGGAAGGCTGCTGGATTATACAACTAAAAATAGCTTTTGCCTCTCTCCTTCAGAGCAACACACCCCCAAGGACGGGAGAGGGGGATATTAGAGGCTTATCCACATTTATTAAGAGGAAGGTGCTTCAAGCAGCAAATTTCTTCTTTGGTCCAGTTCATGTGTTTGCATTGTTTGTGCTCATGGACAACTACAAACTTTAATGTTCATTTTCCTGTAGTATCTCCCTGAATGGAAAATGGATTCCAACATCTAAAGCTCTGCACAGGACAAATTGTGAGAAACTATCTCAGTATTGTAATAAATGGAAATTTATACTTGCCAATCTATTTTGTCTGTTTGGTTTTTATTCCCCATGCAGGGAAAATAATGGCATTCTCACATCAGGTTCTCCTCAGTCCCTTGTAATTCCTTTTCTGGTATTGGTCGTACTCATAAGATTAAATCTTTGTTGATTTTATGCTGAAAGAAACTGGTAATCACTTAAACTGACTTCCACATCTTAAAAGGCTGAGTAGTTCCTCTATTGCACCAGTCTGGGATGCAGTTACAGAATTTATTTTAAGAAAACATTAAGCTCCAGTTTTGATCAAATCCCATCACAACCCTAGAAGGACATTCCCTGTGTTAGTTACCCTCACAGCATGATACATGCCTGCTCTGCCTAGTCCAAAATTAGTGGCTTCAAGCTTTGTCTTTAGCAATACTTCCAATTTTTATGATGCCTTCTCCCCATAAGTTATGCCTTCCTGGGAAGATTAAAACCAGTTCATCCATCTTTTTCAGGAAAACTGAACAGACTTTTTTCTAATGGAGCACAAACCACTTTTCCAGGGCTCTCTTGGTCCCTTTCTAGCTTGCTGGCACCTTTGGGAGATGCAGACACAAGAGAAAGATGCAGCGTTACTGTAATGGCCTTTACCGATCAGTTTGAGTCCCATGCTCTGTTCAAGTCTTGTTCTCACACTGGCACCACTGAATGGGGCACTCAGATCAACAAGCCCTGTAAGAAAACTATTTTCCTTCTACCAAAGCATCCTGAGATTCATGATTTGGAAAGATAAGTCAAGTTCTAAAGAGGCAATTTGAACACAACTCAATATTTCAGAGAAATATATTGAAATCTTTTTTAAAACTTTCATCCCAAATAAAACACCTCAGAAGCCCTCAAACTAAAATGTTTTGTTCTGGTGTCCTAGAGTGAAACAAATACAATTTTTTCCAAGTCATCTCAACACAAAATTGCATTTCCCTAACCATAAATACCTTTAGTCCAGGAGCCATAGCTGCAGTTCCTCATCTGAACAGCCTCAACAGCCAGGTTCTCCCATTAGGAACCACAGGCACAGGACACTCAGGAAACTACAAAACCTGCCCTTTTGATGCTTTATGGAGGTTGTAGTCCCAGTCTCATTCTCTCTTCTGAACTATGCATCCCAGAATTAATATATCCCATGCTTTATGGAAAGCCTAGTTGGTCTGCCTGCCTTGACATGAGTCCTACAGTTTTATTACACCACAGGTAACAGTGTCCCAACAAGAAAGCCCTGTCCTCCAAGAAGAATGGAAGCTAGAACCATCTTCTTCATTTTCCAAGTCCCACATACTAGAGAAGCACATCTTACCATTGAAGGGAGTCAAGTCCCAACAGAGCTTTTTGGCAAAAGAGCCGAGAAGCGCATCAGAGCAGATGGAAAATTAAACATTTAAGTCTTCATTAATAAAGATTTTGGAATAAGTAGGATAAACAACCTGTAGAAATTTCAAGCCTGCAGGGAAAAATCCCAACAGTAAAGGGGACCAGCACCCACCATGCAGCAATAGCTTTAACCACCCAAATGCAAATGGTTCCAAGTCCTGCAAGGAGGGACTGCAGAATTTGAGTGGATTCATCAGCTTGGTGATCTCTACCCACCCTCAGTCTGGCTCAAAATCAGGGAGAAAGAGTAGCAGGGTGCTCAGGGGACCCACAGCTAAACCCCATGCAGTTCATCTCAAGAGGGACCCTACTGTCCCCATCAGCCATCCCAGTTTGTGGGCCAGATTCTCCCATGTGTCAGCAGTAAAATCACCCATGAAGGCAACTCAGACATCGCTTTCTTCTCCACATCTTACATTAGCATGGTATCACCACACAAAAGTCACAGGTCTATAGCAGCTGGGCTGCTATTTGTTCATCTATCTTTCCTCTTTGCATTTTCCTCCAATCTTTTGGAGGAAAAAATTTCATCTGAAGCTGCTTTTACTGAATGTTGAAACTCAATTTGTGGAGGAGCCTTTCCCATGACAGGAGTTCCCCCCTCTCAGGGAAATGAGATAATTTCCAATAATCAGTCTGGGACAAAAATCAAGATAAAATGATTTCAACAAGAATATAATTGAGTCTTAATGACTTTAAATGTCAGGTCTATAAAATCTGTCTTGGTGCTCCCCTTGTTCCTCAGGGCTGGAAAAGCAGCACACTACAAGACATCAAGCCAAACTGTGCCTTTCCCATGCTGCCCATTACAAACCATACCTTTCCCACAACCCTGTTGCAATAAGGAGCCTTCCTCCTACCTGCCGTTCAAGACCACCACACTAAGAAATGCTGCCACTCGAGTCAGATTACAGCTGGATTTTTAAAGCGGGGTCACTACAAAAATAGACATACTTCACCACTGGTTAATAAAGGTAATGTGAACTCATAGTCTAAGGTGAGAGAAGGAAAATACTCCTATCCCTACACAACTAGTGCATGTATAGCAGTGTACACCAGTGCAGTAACTGCTACAGAAGCAGTCACTAAATCAGAGATTGCCCATTGCTGGAGGGTAGAAGGGCTCATGCTCCAGCACAGATGATCTCAGTCAAAGAGGGGACAACCAAGCCCATGCATACCCCAGTGCCAGACTCGGCAAGGGCTCGACACGGCAGATGGGTTGCTGTGGCAAGAGCAATGGATACAAGACATGCAATTCTCACACCCCTTCTCCATTTCAGGACCCCTCTCAAGACCAAACTGCACATCTTCCTTCCCAGCTGCCACCTTTCCCAGCCAGAACTGCTGCCTTGATACATCTCTGCCACAGCTCTGCTCACAACTCTATTTCAGGAATTTTTATTTCAGCTCAAGAATGAATTTATTCTTTCACAGCACAAATAGCACAGCTATTTCAAGCCTGTCTACATGATTTTCAAGAGAGACCATTTTTTCATTTGAGCAGATTGCATATGCTCTGGTGGAGGCACTAGGTTACTAGAAATAGGAGATAAAACTAGTGTTCACACACAGATTTCCACCAGTTTGCCACAAGGAGCATATGGCAGGTAAGTACCAGCAGCTCCTGGAACAGCAACAGAAGAGCCTAAATATGAGAAGTTTTGCACAGATGACCTAGAAAATTTTTCATCTGTAGATCTGTTGCCCCACGTAGTGATCCTTGACCTGCTCTGGGGTCTCAAGCTCTTTTTCTACCTGCAGATGCCCTTCTCCCACAAAAAGCTAATGGCATAAAGCTTCACCCCTTCAGGCACCTTTCCCTTTCCATGTAAGTAGATTGGGGCATAGAAGAATTAAAAGACAACCCTGAGGTTTGCCATGCAGTCCTATTTTTCTCCTTTCCTAAAGGGAAAAGCCACCAGACATACAATGCACTCAATTTGAGCTGCCTGATCCCAGAAACCACCTGAAAACAGGCTCCAAGCATTAACATTCTCTGTATTGGCAAAACAAGCTCAGGCTGAGATCAATTAGCTTACAAAGCCCAGCCATACTTGGTGCAAGCAAGATCAGGGCCAAAGCAAGAAGCTTTGAGGTGACCTAAGGTGCAGATGATTTGGGTAAGAGATGTTCACACAAAAAACTTGTCATCCTGCCACAAGACCACACATTTCTTCAGGATAAGCTCTTCTGGGCAGCACTCTGAAGTCCTACCCCCATACAGTACAGGCATACCCAACTTACCAAGAACAGCCAAGCTGCCTCCACGGCATGTAGAAAAGCCAGCAAGATCCCAATAGGGGATGATGGAAGATGACTGCAAGGAGCTGTCAAGTGCCAAGCAGATGTCTTTCATACAAAAAACATTGGTTAAAGATCAACCATCCTTCTCCTTTCTCGTGTCAGAAACCACTCACACATTACACTGACAGGTATTGACATTTCACTCTGCTTGTATCTCGTGTTAGAGCAGCACATTTAAGCTTCTGTAGATAAGGTTGGGTTAACATTGCCATTAAAAGTTCCCTCTGCCCCTTCCCCTGGGGCAATGGGCTTTCAGCCTTGCTCTAAATACTTGCTCAGGGATGAAAGTTAACAGAAGTTGAGGGAATTTGTTTACAAGTATTGTCCTCAGCATAAATTTACCATTTCCTCTGGTAGAAACCTAACCTACAGAAACTTCTCAGATGTTTCATGAGTTTTATTGTGGTCTATGCATTTCAGATCCAAATCCAATGAGCTGAGCCATCAGCTTTGGATTTTGTGTTATTTTGAAAGCAATTCAGAGGAACTCAACTGCTGAGCTAAGATGTAAACAGGAGAAAGAGGTGAAGTGGAGGTTAGTTCATTAATCTGAAGTCTCTCCAGTGACAGTTCTCTTTAAATGAGCAAGACCAGCCAAGTGGACCAATATCAAACACCTGCATGTAGGGGAAGCTCTCCCCAACCAGAATGCAACTGGTGATCAATTTATGCCCTCTAGCAAAAGGGGTTATCTTTTTTTTAAACTACAGATGTCATCTACGCTGTATCAAATAACTCAGGGAAACCCTCCTTTGCTACACAAATGTATGACTTAATCTAAATCCTCCTCACTATTTTCCTTGCTTTCCATTACAATCCAGACACAGACCAGGAGCATCTGCAATAACCCCATCATTTCTCAATCCCCAGTCACTCTATACTGTCCACATGGAGCCACAGGCTTAGACCCCACATAGTTGTTTCATGGAGATCATAATCTATTGGCTACATATTTCATCAATGCCCTTTACCTTCTCTCACATGTCAAAGATCTGACCCTATTCCCACATTCATTACCATTTATCCCACTTTCCCCTCTTTTATGCACTTCCATAACAATGTCTCCATAGGTTTGCCATTAAGCTCAAGGTTTGGGGGGCACTCAGTAGGGTGCTCTTCCTCAGTTCAGTTTTTTCCCCCAGCCCTTCTCATTTAATTTCCATTCACTTACATCCACAGTGATTTAAAGCTTTGGGCAATTCAACCTTTAACAGTCCCAAAATTATGCATCAGTGGTCAATGCCATTTCTTTCCTGCACAAAAGCAGCACTGATATAACCTGACCAGTTGAGCTGATAGATTTCCAACCAGTCATCACCTCTTTGTCTACTGAAATGAGGTCAATATTCAATTATCCAGAGTTCGGTACACAGTTTCCACATTAGGAAAGCATCATGTTTCAAGATTTGTAAGGAACCTTTGTAACTGAGGGCCTGAGAGGTCCAGCAAGGGTTCCCAGGGTTAAGTGGCATGAAAAAAATCAGATTAAATTCCTCTATTTTGGACAGAGACTAAAAGAGTTCACCCAGTCAGCTTGCCCCACAGCTGATCCGTGGATCTGTATCAGTTACCCCATCCTGGGGTTACTAAAACCAATCATGATTTTCCCTTCAAAAAACCTTTTGACATGCTACAATTTTTGAACAGCCTATAACACTGCAACAGACAACCATGTCTCAAAATATCCTTACTCCCCATCCAGACCCTAAAAATGAGTTGTAGTCACTGCATCGACTATTCCCCCACCACGTAAACCACCTCACCAACCACACTGCCTCTCCCACCAGCCACATTGGGTTTCTCTCCAGATGTGAACATGTCCAGTCCCTCTTACCAGTCACACACAACTTTCATGCTGCTTTTGTTTTGACTTAGTTCTGTGCTCAGGATCTTGAGGTTGCCTTCTCCATTGAGGTAGTCAATAGACCACACCACTTG
This sequence comes from Harpia harpyja, assembly GCF_026419915.1. Classification (NCBI taxonomy): domain Eukaryota; kingdom Metazoa; phylum Chordata; class Aves; order Accipitriformes; family Accipitridae; genus Harpia; species Harpia harpyja. The sequence continues at coordinate 114,331,494 of NC_068969.1, read as the reverse complement.
CAGCCTGCTAGTTGGAAAACCGGTGAAATGCTGCCCGTAAGTCTACTACAATCCCACCTCACCATAAAACCCAAGTAGTATTATTCCCACACAGATCACTCACTGCTTCAGTTGTTCACCACCTCTATGGTCACCTCCTTCACCCTTTCTCCTGCAAAGGGCTGGAGCTGAGCTGAAATAGGCTCCTGGGCCATCATTGTTCCCCCAAGCCCTGCTGTCTTCTGCAGCTCTTTTCTTCCAAGTGCTTCTTGCAATTATGTTCTGCCAAACAATTACTCAGCAGCTATTTATCTTTTCCGTACTTCCACTCAAGGATGGAAAACTCAGAGATACTCTGCAGTTTTGCACTTATCAGGAAAAGATAAACTTTGCATGCACTAGGCAGAAAGAGTATGTTGAAAGATACTGGAAAATTGCTCGTACTAACTTATGTGGGGCAGATCCTCAGCTCCTACACAGAGCTACACCAAGTGACAACTGGTGAGGACCTTACTCCTGCCCAGCAGTTTCCCCAGGTGAACAGTATTTTTTTGGACAGATCATGTAAAATAACATTAGAATGTACATCATTACCAATCATCTTTACAGGAAGGGTGAGCAAATGGATTTTTTGCCCAGGCTACTAAGTTTCCAGTAAGAGCCTGTAATGCCTCAGTAGCCAGGACCACGGTCTGACTCCCCCCTCACACACTCATCCAACTCAAGAGCAAACCCACAGAGCTCAGGAAAAACGCCAGGGTACAAAACTAGCACACAAGGAAATTCAAGCATGATGTTGCATTACAAAAGAGTCAATAAGCATCTGTTATAATCACATTTGCACCCATGTAAGTCAGGAGAAACTCCACTAAAGCCAGTAGGCCCAACACAGATATTATTTTCAACTCATGCAACCCAGACTCAGGTTTGTAATCCTTCTCCTGCAGCAAGAACATAAGATAAGAAGCAGGAGAAACAAGCAGAGCACCCGCAGCCCCTGCAAAGCTCTTCACTCCTACCTTCCAAGCAAGAAGCAGCTCCTACCAACATGGGGAAAAAGCCAAACCAGCACAGCCTTCCAGAGCACAAGAAGAGGATACTCCCTCCCTACTCTTATTAAATAAATTGACTTAATTAAGCCCATGTGTGCTGAGTTTGGCCCTGCCTTCATTCCCCCAGGGCAGCTCGTCAGAAGCAACGAGGTCAAGCTGGTGTTCAAGCAGGAGCCCAATTCCAAAGTACCATGTCAGGTCACCCTTGTTAAACATCATTTCCCTGAAACAGCTGGTGTTCCCTGTCCCCAGAGCAGACTTTGCTCAGAGAATTTTTGCTATGAGAATTTTGATGCACAAAAAAAAAAAGAGACCTTTTTTTTACTTTTTTAATTGTGCATTTTGAGTTCTTACTCTAGTCCCTATTTCAGAGCTGGCAGAACATGTGCTGACCCTTTCATGCATGTATCTCTAACTCCAAAACGCAAGTGGAGAGGTTCATGGGGATCCAGATGCTGGAACTCAAAGGACACATGGGGTTATTGCTGCAGCAATGCGCCCGGACTCCTTTCCCACCAGCTTTCAGGCTGGAAAAAGCAGTTAATGGCTTCTCCTGCCCAGTGTCCAGGGGTTGCTGGGCAAGGAGGGACAGGGGACAAGCTGGACACCCAAAACCATGGTGCCTTATAGGAAGGCAGACACCTGTCCATATGGTAAACAAGGTTTGGGTGACACTGAGACTGATGGAAATAACATGACCCAAAGCATGAACAGCACTAGGGAGCTGGAGAAAAGACAAATGGAGCTCCATGAAAATTAGACAGGAAAGCCCTGTTGCACTCAATTATCTGCTAAAAAGCAATGATCGCATATTTGTATTACACTTATTAACGTCTTCCTCACCTCTAAAAAATTGCACCCTGTCCAAAGAGTATTAACAGTGCAATACATGTTTTTGTTGCTAAGTATGATTACTTTTAATTTAGCTGCTTCATTTTACTGAGGGCAGTCTAAATCACTCTCCCAAGTACTCGCCCAGGCTGTTTTGTTACATGTGCTGTGTATTCAAGCTAGTGGTTATGGATGGAAAAAAAAAACAAACAGCTTTTCCAGTTCCTTTCAAGTAATTCAATCCCCAGCCCCAAGTTAAATCAATTAGAGCCGCAGTGCTGGGATTTGTCACACACACTCACGTAACTCCAAATTGTTTCGTTTTCCTTACGTTTGCTGGGGAAATGGGAATTGCCTTTGGAGCGGGCGTCGAGAGAAGCTTTACCTTGTCAGGAGTCTTGTGGCTGTGAAATACAAGTCAAGCCACTGCCAAATTTTAAAGCTTTTCCTCTGGCTGGTCTCTGTCCCAGCAACTCCCATCAGACCAGGGGCTTTTTGCCCTTTACGCTTTCCAGATTTCTCTCCCAGCCGCCAAAGCTGAAATTTGGTACTGCATTGGGGCAAATGGAAGAGCAACAAAAGCAAAGTGATGTTTCACCCTTGTAAAAATGGGCTTTTCGCTCATTTTTGTATCCCTGCGGTTTGGCACCACTGACCCACGACTCCCAGGGTGAACACTGTCCTTACAGGTGGTCACCGATAAAATAATTTGAGGATGTGACTCCTACCAGCCCTACAAAGATCCCTGTGGAAAAAGGTCTATTAAATGTTGCCTGTCACATAACCTTCTGGGGAAAAACACGAAAACATTACCTTTTATAATAAACAACTTTCCAGCACATTTCCATTAACAATTGCTTCTCTATGGAAGGAGTTATTTAAGTGAAATGGTAAATGAATTCCGTGTATAATATACATTTCCATTAAATATTTCTGCATCACACAAGCAGTTTTAAGCAAAAGAGTAAGTAAACATTCCCTGTGCGTATAATACATTTCCATTAAGTACATTGGTAAGGTAGAGATTTTTATGATGATTATAGTGATTTTTCCTTCATAAAAGCTCCATAAGCATTTTTAATCCATTACGGCTTGCAAAAGCACATATTTACATTTATGGTAATCCTGAATTTTACTTTGTGAGGGGTTCTGCCATTTGGGGAGAAACAGGACCAAATAACCCCTTCCTATAAAAATATTGCTGAACTCCACGCTCAGATCCAGGCTCGCCCAAGCTGACAGCAGCAGTTGGTTATTTTATATCAGCGAGGTTTATCCACCTCCGAGTTAGGCTCGTGCAAAGCAGCCCGGCTCCACCACCAGCATCTGCTGACGGGCTTTTAGGAAGATGTCCGTGGGAAGCGGGAATTTGGCCCATTATATATATTTTTGGCCATTTTCCCACGGCAATGCATTGTGCAGTTCGTCTGTCAGATCCCTCCTCCACCTCCCCAGTGCTTCTTCCCCTCCCTCCCTGGGTGGTTTGGGTGGGCTCAGGCGAGCACCCAGCCTCCGGTGCTAAATTTATTGGTAGTATTTACTCCAAATGCCTTTTCTTATTCATTTAAACGAACATGGATCAAACCACACCACCTCAGTGCCTTCCGTGCAAGTATAACTTAACTACCTGCGGGTCCTGAAGTTAACGAGGACCTTGTGCTATCGGAATAAATAAAATATGACAACTGCTATTACTGTTATCCATGAAAATATATGCTGTGAAATGCACAGCGGGGTCCCAGGCTGCAGTTACCTCTGCTTTCTTTGCCCGTTAGTGATATCACGTAGAGCCGCTGCAGGACCTCTTTTGTTTATGGGAATGATAATTTTTTTACTGACTGTGGGAATACCCTAAAGCCTTAAAAATAGGTACTTCATTATTTTGCGCTTCTGAATAATCTGTAAGTGTTTTCTGCCATGGAGTTTGTCCATCTGGACACCAGCCTGCAGCCCCAAGGAGGGCTGGGAGGAGGGCAGAGCCAGCCCCGACCCCGAGGACCGGGCAACAGAGAGATGCCGGAGGTTAAATGAGCGTGCAGCTATTAATGGATATTATATTGCCATGTAAATTGGGATGTTTTTCAGGAATGAATGGATATCCTAGTTACAGGCTATGAAAAATCCGCAGTGTTTCTGACTCCTTTCAAAATATTTGTGTATCTATAGCCTGGAGAGAGACGAAGCCTTGCTGTACCTCTCATAAGGTTTTTTGTTTCTGATGCCCTGTAGCATGCCCAGCACACAGCTCATGGAGATTTTTAAGCTCAAACTACACCAGCAAGTTGAGCTGAGCAATATTCTGTGTTTTTGCTTAGCAGGGCCTCCAGCACAAATCCTCCTGGGTGCCTCAGCCGTGCTTTTCCCACAGCCTAACCTCCGCTTCCCGACGTGGGCTTGGAAAGAACCCAGCAGCTCAAAGGAAAACGGAGCAAAACCCTGAGAGCCTTCACCTTCTGCCATGCCAAAACTTCTCAGAGTCATGAATCTCTCATCAACAGGGGAAAATACAAAGCTTTTGCTTGAAAACCAGATCCGGGCTTGTGGCAAACTTGATCTAATGTGAGCCTCTCTTAGAAAAGCAAGAATTAGTTGAGCTTAGCTCCAGCTCTGGGGTTTCAGCCTGAGCGTTGCCCTGAGGCGGTTGCAGAAGTCGGGGTTTTTCCAGAAAGCATGTGCCCAGCACGGAGCGCAATCGGGCCGAGCTCATTAGAGAGCAGCCGGATGGTCGTGACGATCGTTGAAATGCAATTTCCAATCCCGCGAATCCAATCGCTCATCAATTTTAATCCATCAGCACGACGCGCAGGTTACACGCCGTGTTACAGTCTCGCTCCGCTGCCAAGCCTTGGGATTCGCTATCGGCATAACTTTCCTGAATGCAAAAAAACCTTTGAGTGCCATCTCCACCCAATACTTTAATAACAACTCATTTCTCCCATAGACTTCTTGGTAAGGGGCTGATACATAGGTGCTATGTACAACATGCTGTCCTCCAGCTGCCACTTGGTGCAGAAGAAAGAGCAAGGAGAAATTGGACCAAAGCAAAAATCATTATTCCCAGGGCTTTTTTGAAAAGCCCAACCTCTGGAAACCTTCTTGCTGGTTTCCTAATGTAGTCAGGGTATTTATGCAGCAAGAAAACACTCAAAACATACCTACTCAAGGGTGTATATGCAGTAGTATCATTTTATAATATAACAAATGCTTGGTGCCACCAGGAAAGGATTTCACCACCGACTGCCTTTCTCTCCTTCATTATTATGGGAAGTGTAACCTCAGTCCTCTCCAAAACCACTACAGACAGTAATTATTTCAAAAGGAGAAGTGACTGTTAGGTACCAACAGCTGCTGGGGTGGAGGATGGGGAGGAGAGGGCGCGCATGTGTCCGTGCCCTCGCATTCGTTTGGGAAGACGGAGAGGAAAATCCATAGCTCGGAGGAAGTGCACCGGGGATGTCTGTGTGTGTTTGCACTCGTTCTTCACATTTGTTAAAACAATAGAGAAATGTTTCCCTTTGGAAAAAGTTTGTACCTCCCATTGTCTTTGGTTTTTTGCAAATTCGCTTTTGTTCCTGGAAGAGGAGCAAATGATGGAGTGCTCTGTCAAAACTCGATGAATTGCTCGTTCCCTTTCTTTTCATTTGAAAACTTAAACTACCCCTTTTTTTTTTTTTTAACCTCCCCCTTCTCCTTTTCCAAATCAAATAAACCAAAGAATTGCACGCATCTATAACCTTTGGTTCTGCTGTCACCAACAGCCAATAACAGATTTCTGTGCAGCAAAAGAAAAAGCTCCCAGTTACAGCAAGAACACAAAAAAATCTTTGCTGTCCCTGCTCAAGAGCCTCAGCATCATCCCTGAGCAACGCCACAGCCAGGGGCTTAAATGAAGCGCACATTCAGACGGGGTTAAAACTGAATAAAGGTGTGGATTTAACAGCCTGTTAAGGATAGACCAGGCAATGAAATGCTGCCGGTTTATTAAATACCTGTCCTGACACGGTACAAATTTCACCAGCTGGTTGCATTGCGCAGCACATCTGGGTGCAGGTGAGTAACCCTACAAGAGGGCAGAGGTGAAGAAACCCCAAATCTGCCTGCGTAGGTTAGAGGGAGGAGCGCAGAGGCTGGGGACGACCTTATCCATTGCTCAGCAATTCAGCCCCAAAGGGGCATCTTGGAGGGACAAGGGGCACGGCACCTCCCTGGACAAGCAAAGGGCGATGCCACACAACCCCGTGGCTTCCTCCTCCACCCCCATTTCCCCCTGTTCTTCCCCCAAAATTGCCATTCAGCCCAGACACACGCACGCTGTGCCCAGACTCGGAGGGAGCAGCTGCTGCCGATGAGCTCAGCTATATTTATGCAAATCGCAATAATTACCATTTGATAGCACTTGGCAATGAGTCTGATTACATGGCGCGGTGGGTGATGAGTCCCAGCTCTCGCGGCGGTACCCGGGAGCAGAGCAAGGACCTGCTGCTGCCTGCTCAAGGCGGTCAGAGACCACGGCCTGCCTCAGGGAGAGCACGAGAAGCCAGGGTACGGCTGCATATCAACCCACACCTCGCCTCCAGTAAATGCAAACAGCTCTTGCTGTGTAGAAACACAGCTACGTGTGTTATTTGGGACTGATTTGTTCATTCTGGCAGCACAGGAGTCATGCCAGGCTGCGTGGGACTTCAGGCTGCGGGTTCAGGAGCTGCTCAGGTTGGTCATTCCAGCCTGTCGCTGGTTCATCGCACTTGTATTGCTTTGAAAAGAGAGAAAAGGCTTGTTATTGTGGGCTGCAAAGGGCTGTGTGTTGGATCAGCTCCATCCCAGGGTGTAACTATCCCGGCAGGGTCCCACCAGGAGATGCTTCCTTCTTTCCTACGGGTTTCAGAGCTGATCTTCATCCCCCTTCAACTTCTGCAGTAGCTGTGAGATGCACAGCTCTGCAAGCTCCTATTTCCCACTCCCTTCACCATCAGAGAAGAAATTTCATGGAATACCTGTTGAGGACATCAAGGACCATGGGAGATGGTCACACTGCAGGGACTTGGAGAAACAGTGGGGCCACTCTGGAGAAGGGCCATCTCCCAAAAGCACCTCGTCTGGGCTTGAGCACCCGAGAGATGGACAAAGAATCACGGTGTTGGAGAACAACACTTCAGCCTGGGCTACTAATTTCTCAATTACATTCACTGGGGTTTGTTTGGTTTTCCCAATATTGTACGTAATAAGGCCCTGGGTGCTGTTGAAGGGAATAAAAACTCCCGTGCTTACAGTTACAGCCGGGAAAAGTAATATTTTCTGTGATCTTTTAGGTAAAACATGGCTTTGGGAGGAAAATGGAAATTTTCACAGCATCACCATAGAAATTTCCAAGGCTTCAAATAAAAAAAAAAATCAAAAATATGAAACATTTCAGCTGGAGAATGCTCCTTCCAGAAACATGTGATTCCTCAGTGCTAATCCTTTCTGCTGAAACCTGATAAAAACCTTCCGAGGTTGGTCTTTCAAACCCAGATTTGCTGTGGGTGGGAGTGTCCAAAGAGAGAATTTCAATGGGAAACTCCACAAAGCAATTTTCCTTTTCCACGTAAAAGAGATGACCTCTTTACCAGGTTTAATTCTGTGTTATGATGGATTGTGCAGGCATGTCTACAAAGGTTCACGAGACGATGTGGGCTTTGCTTTCTGTTTTTCCCCAGCAATGCACTCGAATAAAGGCTCTTAGCCTAATAACACAGCAGGTTCAACCTTCCTTTCGGCTATCAGCAGCTTCACGGTACCCATCCCCAACACCTTTGCACACAGCTGTAACACTTGCCCAGTTTATAGCTGGGATTTCCAGACCTAAGGTTTAGGTGTTATCTTCTCATCTTGGCAAGACTGGAAGAAGTAAACCACCACAGAATTGCTAAGTATCCATTTAATTGCTAAAGACTGAATATTTCTGCAGTCTGTCTCCTTGAAGCTTGTCTCTTCTGTCCCGCGGTGGGCTCATGGAAGCTGAATGCGGTTTACGCCACGTTACGTATAGATCCCCTCAGCTTCAACACACCCGACATTGCAAGAGATGGAGATTTGTTCTCTTAGTTCTCTCCAACAAAGTCAAATTAATTCCCCCTGTGCAGCGAAAGATGACTGCCACCCAGAAACTAACGCCACGGATGCGTTTAGCCCCATTTAATTACATCATGTAAAGATAATTAGGAGGCTCGCTCTCACACCGCTGTCTGCCTGGTCCATGGAGCAGGGATGCCCCAGTGCAAGGCACAGTGCCAGACCGCGGTACCCACCACACTGGGGACACGCAGTTATTTGTAAGCAGTTTGTGCCATGCATTTTGCCACTCTGACCTCTTAGCTATTGGAGAAATACGCCGGAATGGCTTTTTAAAGCAAGCCGTGAACAAATGCATGTGAGATCTACCATGCGGGAGTCCCTCAGTGGCTAATTGCCCAAGTCCTAGTTCCCTCCAGCAAATTTCCAGAATGCAAAATCAGTCCAGAGCAGGTATTTTTAGATCCCCATCACATCATAGCCAGCAGACAGCATCACATAAGGCTATTTATAGTAGTATCCAGACATGACTTGCAGTAAGCTCCATCATATTCCTATACCTGCCTCATGCTATCTAAAAGGGAGGTAACACTCCACAGCAACAGTGGGAGCCATCACCCATTGCTATTTACATAAGCTTTTGGAGATCCACAGATTGAAGTGAAAAATTCAAACCTCCACAGAAAGTAAGTAGCACTGAGCCTTTATAAATAGTCTGTGATGCAGGGAAACTTGGGAAAAGTCTCTGCAACTTGAAAGTGCATTTATTTTTGTAAGCATGCAAGAGGATGATAAATTATTTCTTTTGATCCTTTTCACTTCTTTGCTTATAGCTGTAAAAAATATGCTAAAGGCTGCTTCTTTATTTTCCCTCTGAATCTATTGGTGAGTGAAAAATCCTACAGCACAAAGCAAAGCGTTTTGGATAAAAGCAGGCGTTGGAGCGCCGCTCAACCCTTAGCAGGACTGCTAGGATTTATATCACTGCTTCCTTGCATTAACAAATTACCCTGAACATCTCTTCAAATTCCCACCAAGTCTTTCACAGCCTTTTGTACTTACACAGGAGAAATTCCTTCCCTTATTAATTTGGGGCAAAATCTGACTGTTTTTCCCAGCTCTTCCCAGTTGCAGCCTCCCAGGTCTTGGTCCTGGCACAGGAACAGGGCATTTGATGCTTTCATCTCCTCACTAGGTAGGAAAGATTTGCCTTTTTCCCTCAAATATTTTATTATTACTATTATTATTATTACTAATACAACCTGTTGTGAATTGAGCACAGCAACAAGAGAAAAATCAAACTTCTGTTTTTTTAATGGTTTGCTTTAATACTTTTGCAGGTATTCGGGGGGGGAAATGCTTATAACTTTACACATACATAATAAAATCAGTGAATTAAGGGAGGAAGGACTTGGAGCAGCTATATTGTGGCCAATTCTGCTGAGTGAGCAAGGAGACGATGCTTAACGTGCACAATTACACCCATTCTCACTGCAATAAGCAGGTTCTGCAATTTGGTGGCAGAGGCAATCAATGTATTTTTGCATAAGATTTATTGGGTCCGAGAGTAAAGAGAGTGCTTTGCCCCTCTCCCCGTGTGCATGTTAATCACAGAAAACTCATTTAACAAATAAATAATGCTAAAGAAAAATGCACAAGCCCTTTTTAATTAAAAAGTGGCTGCTGTCTTGACGTTATTCCAATAAACTTGAAGCAAGTAGAATTAAGGTCCCAATCCTGCAACTCCATCTCAGGAGAAATGGGAAAAGTCATAGAAGCAATTTTTAAAATAATTTTGTTACGGTTCCTCCTACCTCCTCCCGAAACCGCTGCCTTCTCCTGCCTGCCCCTAAGCCCAAGTACAAGCCAGGAAAAGGCTTTTAAAGGTTCCCTTGCTGGGAGCAGGAGGTTTTCCCTGATTTTCTTTATATGTTCACATTCACGCCTAAAACGACAAGAAGTGTTTACACCCCTACCCCATTTCTCACAACAAAAAATGCTTTTGCCCTCAACGTGGCTTCCCAGGTGTGAACCTCTAAACTTCTCTGATGTATGCCGTGCTTAGGGGTCAGGTAGTGGAAAGGTGATTGGAAACGTTTTATAAATAAGAAAATTATCCCATGTGTCTCCTACATTAAAAAAATCAAGGAAAACAAAAAGAGCTGGAGGTGGTTGTTCAGACACCCCCCAAAATAATTCACTCTCAGGTGGGCATCAACCATCTTATTGTTTTGCATCAGCAAGCTTCAGCCTGAAGCGTATTTCATTATAAATAAGTCATAAGCCTCCAAAAATCTAAGAAGGAAAGGGAAATTTTAGTTAGAAATCCTGAAAATCCTTACCTCCAAGAGGCCTCACAGGCTCGGCTATAATTAAACACTGCACTGAATTAGCTGTGTAGGCTTTAATCAGGTTTGTGACGAACTCAGGGTGAGTTTGCCTCACTAAAAGGTTATGTTTGCTTCATTAAAATCTGGATTCTGGCTTTGCCCTTGATATGCTCTTGCTCCAGTTTCTTTCATCAGTTCAGTCTTCGGGAGAGTTACAGAACATCGCCCATGAAGGATGCCAAGAAGTAGGTGCTTAAAAAAAGTTACCAATTAAATATCCCTTCCGAGCTCTGCTCTCATTTTTGCACCTTAAGTGCAAAACCTGAATAAAATCCCCTCACCGGTGATCTTCCAGGTGTTGAAGAAGCCAGTAAAATTGGGATGCTTTCCCTCCTTTCAGCCACTTGATAATTACATTACATGAATAATATAAAACTACAGAAACTGGTGTTCATGGGGCAGCGACGGGGATACGGTTAAAAACCATCGTGCCATCCCTTACACCATGTACAGGTGCCTGCAGCTCCAGTTTTGGCAGAGCAATCTCACTGGAAATAACACCATTTGCTGCTGATTTCCTCCTGACAGCCCCTCTCGGAGACCTGTCAGTTAGCCAGCCCTCCATCCATTTAATGTGCTCGTTATTGATAGCTTACCACGATAAATGTTAATCAGAGTGTCAGCCCGCGCTGCACTAACTGCTTTAGAGGAATCTATTACCTCAACACAGTCACTTTTATCAACCAAATGTGTTATCTCATCAAAGAATGAAATCACATTTCTTTGACAAGATCTATTTTCCATAAAACCATTTTGACTGGCATTAATTACACTCCTGCGCTTTAATTCTTTATCTATCACATCTGATGTCACCTTTTCCATTCGTTCACCCAGAAATTGTCAGGCAGCCCAACCGATGCTCGCCCGGAGCCTCCTGCCTGCCCTGCCTGCATCTGCCGCTCCGGCACGGCAACGCTCCCCATCTCCTCCCGGGATGTTCATACAAGGGGCACCAGCGGGCGGTCACCAAACCACCTCTCCTGCCCACGTCAAATAGCCCAGCCTTGCAGATTTAGACATGTTCGTCCCCGCTCGCTGGTGTTTAATATCCTCCACGATTGCTAACAGGTTGGAAATTTCCCTGCCATCCTCATGTGATGCAAGAAATCACCCTGTTTTTTTCAAAATCACACAAAGGCGACTACTGGAAGGTCCTCGTGTTCATTATCATATCAATAATCCCCTGGTCGCCTTTGCTGGGTCTTCCCAGGACACTCGATAGAAACTCCTTATTGTCTTTTGCCATCCCCTGCGGTTTTTTTCCCACCGATGAAAACTTTCCTTATCCATCTCTACAGCTAATATCTTCTTATTATAACAGGTGCTATTTCCAATTCCTTTTCGTGTTTGGAATGGCACTTTTTTATTTCTAATTACGGCCTTTGCTTCACAAGTAGACAATATTGTGTCCTTCCGTGATTCTAGAGGCACAGTTTGGCAATCCCGTAGATTCCTCTTAAAGAACAGCCAGGATTTATTTACTCTTTTTGTTTATGCTTTCTTCCCAGGGAAAGCCATTTATCACTTTCCCCTGCTTTGGGAAATCAGGACCTTTGAAGCATGGGTTGTATCCCTCACAGTGCTGCGTGCCAGGATCCACATCAGGACCAGCAGTGGCTGGAGAAGTTCCAAAATCAAATCAGCTATGGCAAAATAAATGATCTAAAACCATTAATCACAGGGCAAACGGAAATTGCTACAAGTTTGAGGCTGCTGAATATCTTCCCAGCTTATTTTCAACTTTCTTATTGTCCCAGATGTGTTACCCCTCCTGTTACTTTGCCAGATTTACTGCCCAGGGTAATACCTACAACTCGATTTATATCTCACAGCTCTTTAAGCCTAAGTTTGGGTGGTTACAAAAATCCATTTTCATAACCATAAAAATGAGTCTTACTAAAGAAAAGTCTGAGAAAGATCTAAATTTCAAACACAGTTCCAATCCTCCTCATTTTATTGCAGTTTTCGCATTCACAGCAACTGGTGCTGGGGGATGCACAAGGCCAACTACCGTGCATCAGATATAAGCCGTCGAACAACGTTCCTGGGAATGTCACGTTCCCTCTGAAACTTTATTTCTAATGACTGTAATTAGGCTGTGATGACTTCCAGACCCAGCAAACAAATCCTGAAGAAGTGTCACTTCGCCTTCCCCACGACCATCCTGTATTTTAAAAACCTGGTGCTGTTCTTTCCCTGGCTCCACATTGCCTCCATGAACTCCCAAGAGATGCAGCCCAAGGGATATCTACTCCTGGATCTACTCAGACCCAAATAAGCTCTACAGCTGAATTGTCTGAATAAGACCTATAGCTGTTTCTTGCTCTGTGTTTAAAGATTTACATAGTTTTCACATATATTGAAGTCTTTAAGGCTTCAACTACTAAATAACTGGAGTCAGCAAGACACTTCCCATGGGCATATTACAGTATAATTTTCAATTACTGTATAATGTACAGGGTACATTTACACTTTCAGTCCTGAAATTTTTTGTCCTGAGCCCCATTTTAGGAAAAAAAACCACTGGGCAAATGGATTTGTTGTACCATATCTGCTGTTCTTGTGTCCCTAAACAACATTATCTATGGGCATGCGGCACACAAAAGTATTGGAGCACCAGTACTGATGGGAAAAGATGGACCATACACATGAAAAGAAAGATGCTTTTTGGTGTGTGCTATTCACTCACCAGATCACTGGCAGTGTGCACGAGCGGTTCATGGAGCGTGGCAAGGTGTTACGGGAAATGATCGCTCTGAAATTTCCGTGTGGAAATTCAGTGTTTTCATCTGATTTTAAAATATATATTTGCTTGTCTTCAAAAGACCTAGTCCTGCAAGTACCTATGTACTGATTTTAGTCCACTGAGTCCTGCCCAGGGCAGCCAGTGAGAATACTTCGGAAAAACAAGTTATCTGCCTGCGTACATGCCTCAAAAGTAGACCCTCCATGAAGCACCCACATGCACCATCCATCGGTGTATTGAGCAGAGCCCTTTACAATTTGCTTAAAACTTACTGACCACCCATGGCATTTAAATACTGCCCTGAGACAGATATTTTAAAAATATTTAGACACCTAAAATGCATCTAGATGGATTTCTAATTGAGCTTATTGAAAATCCCCCCCCCCTTTGTGCCTATTGTTGCTAATATTAAAAGCAATCATCTGGCCACAGGTACGCTGATAAACAGGGACAGAATTAAGCCCCAGCTTAAATGCTTTGCTAGAATGAATTTAGCACATAACAAGTAGCCAACGCACGCAGGAATTTTTCAATGCCATATACCCACACCAGTTAAAGCGAGAGGATTTAAGGACCACACCAAGACATGAGTTGGGAGCCCTATATTAGCTCTAGAGACAGGACATTTTTAACTACAGGCAGGGAAGGTGTCAACCCTCAAAAAATATTTTGCAAGATCTGCAATCTGACCATCCCTAATAGAGCTCATCTACCCTCTCCACGCTAAAAGCAAAGGCAATTGTCTGTGGACAGCTTAATACAACCATAATAAAGTGTTTGAAGGAGACCTCTCATGGAGTTAGTTACTTTATTACAAAGAGCATCTTCGTCACTGTCATCGGTTCAAGGGCAGCCCAATGTATGCCACGTCAGGGACATGGTACAAGCACTGCAGCTTGCACAATTTATGGCCCATGCTACAAATTAAAATCCAATAAAGCTTTTATAAAGGCTGCTTTAGGAGTATCAAGTTCTTTCCACGGTGCTCATATTTTAAGTGATAGATTTGTATAATGACTTTACAGTCGATAAAAAAATGTATAATTCTCTAAACTTCTGTCCATATTGGTTGTAAAATAGTTACATAAATCTATTGTCTGAAAGTGTAGGCAGTACGGAAGGAATATGGGGTGTATCAAATGTATATGCAGGTGCAGGCCGGTTGACGTAGCTGAAGTTGTGCCTCTCGGTTCACTTCACTTGGCTCTTTTGAACAGCAAAATGAGCTCACAGCTTCAGGGCCGTCCCTGCCGTAGCAGCAACGTGACTTCATGCACAACAAACGCTCCCGGTACATCCTACATGGAGACTCCGAGGAGTCTCGGGGGGACACATCCTGCTGCTCACCCATAAATGACCGGCTCATTTTTGGATCACGGATTAACGGTGTCTGGTTTCCAGTACTCTCCTGCTCAACTCCAGTCCTTTCAAAGGCATTTAAAACCCCCAGGAGGACCACTTTTCTAACATCTGCAGGTAAAGTGAAGTCCCAGTTTCCTTAGTGTTCTCCAAAACGATGTCTCACTGAAAATTGTTGGGATTGATTTGTTTAGCTGGTTTGGCATACGTGGTCAGGGAGGTTAGTCCTGGACCCGGAGCTATTTAATCCCATCCCAAGCCTCGCCGGGGCACCAGAAGCGGACCTCCTCCCAGAAGAGAAGAGGGACCCACAAGGTCCACACGCACCTGAATCTCTTACTCCAGTCTTACCCTTTTTTGCTGCTTTGGTGGGACAAAGAGAAGCTGGAGAACGAGGTAGAAATATTAAAGCAAGAAGGATTATGTGCTTAAGTGTAAACTGAGATGGAAGATTAAGTCTGAAGAAAGAATTACTTAGGTGGGGGCCTGTTGGGACCTGTTCCCCACAGCTCACTTCACACCAGCTAAGTGATTTTAACCCTCTGCCTTCTCCTATCGCCTCACTCTTACCCCCATCACAGCTGAAGGAATTTACTTTATTAAAGAACATCATTAAATCCGAGCTGCGTTTCTGTTGACCTGAGAGGGAGGGTTCAGGCTTCTCGCGTTTGCTTTCAGAATTTAAATAATACGTGCACTCCCCAATTAAGGGTCTTGAGAAGGGACGCCATGGGGACAGGTTTGGGGTGAGAGCAGGAGCTGTGGCTTGGCAGGACCCCAAATATCAGGAGCCACAGCCAAAGCCCTGCTGCATGCCAGGCTTGTCACCGTGCCACCCCCAGCCATCCCCAGCTGTCCCCCTCCCCTGGGGACTCAAAGGACACAGACACAGTGCCCAGGACATCACGGCCAGCAATCTTTTGTTGAGTTGCGCTTCACTCGCCGAGTTTTCTAATATTCTCCAGTATCCCCAGACTCCAGGAGGTGAAGCTACAGAAGAAAGCCGGATCACAGCAGATCCATAATAAAATCTTAAGAACTGGGAACGCTACACCAAGTACAAGTTTTTACGTTTTTGTGACTCAAAGAGGAAAACCGGAAAAATGTCACCCAAAAGCTCCCAAACCAGAAACACCACAAAAACACTTAATCAGAAATGTCAGGTTCTTCTGGCATATGACTCATGATTTTTGATGCTGATTTTGAATGCTGAATGTGTACATTGTGGCCTTTCTTTGATTATTGAAGTTATTATGAAAAAGCTATACTAGTTCAAGGCAGTCCATCAGGGTTTTCCTGGGCTGTCCTGGACAGCATGGTGAACCCACGACCTCAGGAAAAGGAAGGAGACCAGTTATTTTGGAGAGGCCTAGTTCTTGGGAAGTGATGCATATTTGTGTATTTGCAACTGGTATATATTTGCTCCAAGAAATCCCAGTTTCAGGGTCAGACCAGGCAGGTGAGGACTGGATGGCTCCAGCCCTACCAGCTGCACATCAGCATGGATCTCCTTTGTAAAATGACTCCCGAGAGATGTTTTAAGATGACTCCCAGTGGATGTCCCAGGGGATATCCCTTTGCTCTCATCTCTCGAGGCAAATCCGAAGACCGCACGGCACACCAGATAATTCCCTACCCCAAAACGGGGCTGTAAGGGAGAGGCATGGGCCCACAGGGAGAAAGCCATGAGATGGGACCACCTTGGGTCTTCTACACCGGAGGGAAGCACCAGCAAAGACTCAGAAGATCCTACAGAATTTGCTTCAGCCACATTTTCATCCCTTTTTTGTTTGCTTTCTATGAGTATTTTTTAGGAAGCGGACTTGTCGTCGAGCATATTTACGACAACAGGTAATTTTAGGAGAAAATTATTAGAGACAAATCGCTGAGAATTACATTTTCAGATTAGGATCCACAACTACCTGCTGTGCAGAGCTGACTCTAAACCCCAGGTGAACCCATTCAGAAACTAGATGTGATATTGTGCGACAAGGGTGTCTGCTAAGGTTAATTAATATGTCTTAAGTGCCCATAATATAAAAGAGCTATAAAAGAGCTGTATGGTGAAGGTTTTTCATTGAAGTTATTTGGTGCTTAAAATTTCAGGTAAATAAAATAATAATTATAATTGGTTAGAAAGATTGCGAGGCAAGAAAAATGAAGCCAAATTAATTGACTCACTGTAAATTATTTGCTCAGTCCTGCTACGTTATCACACTAGCAAATGCATTTAATAAAATTGTGGCACCTTGAAATTCCTTTCTGCATGCACAGGGGTTTTTTTTAAAAAGTGGAAACCTTTGCAGACTGGAAGAGAATATTTGATTTCCCCCACAGAGGACTAACAGAAATGAGCCCATCAGGCACATTTCACAGCAAAGCTCCGGAGCGGTGAGAGGCACCGGAGTTACAAAACTCGAAACTGGGAAAAGCCTTTCAAAAGGTGGTTCAAGGGCAAAGCCACCCACGTAGGTACCTGTGCTGGAGCTGTAGGCTGAATTGCCACTTGTATTAATTAACTAAATTAAACGCATGTCTCCCTGTCCCTCACCAACTTTGCAAGTAGACATTATTGCGATCGCACTGAGGATCCGAGCGGTTGAGGGAGCCGCAGGTTTTTTCCGGCAGCAGGCGGGAATTGACAAATATTGTACCTCCGGTCGGTACAATGTCTCGGGAATTATTTGGCTTGCTGTATATGGAAAAAACTCCTAATTATCCTAAAGGGAAAGTCCCATCCCACACGGGGGAGCCCAAGCCATGAGCTCCCACCGAGTCTGCAGCGATGGGCAAAACTCAGCACTCTGCGATGTTTTACCTTCTCCTTTGCACGCCGAGTAACCTTCCTGCAGCATCGCAGGCAGAACGATCAAGGTAAGCCTTGCCTTTGAACGGGGCACATGGGATTTTCAGGGGAAAAATAGGTAAGCAGATTTGTCGGGTGTATTTAAGGCGACCCTGAGCAGCGCTGAGCCCTGCTGCCCCAGGGTAAGAGTGGTGTCAGCCCAGGTTCATAAGATAATTACTGCCACATACCCCAAAGTCCTTATTCCCAAATGTAGTGATAGCACGAGCCCAGCTTTACGCCCACGGCTGCCGTCAAGCTGACACATGACCGAAGTTATGTGTACATATACATACTATATGTATTTTACCTGTGTCAGTGGTCTCACCAGCTAGACAAGCTGCTTAATGCCTTTTCCTGATTGCAGTAAGAAGAAAGAATTGGTGAGTTTATCTTTTGCTGAATTTTACCCTAAACTGAGCGTTGCTATCTACAGCTAAAAAGGAAGATAGTGTCAAGGAGCTGGAGCCATGGACTTGGTGAACCACGGATGTTTTCTAACTTTAGTCCTGAAATATCCTGACTATTCTGTTTTAGGTAATGTGAGGGTGGGTTTGGAAGAGAGAGTCATTAGCTCTTCTTGAATGAGCCTAAAATAACTTCTCCCTCCCACCCCTTTACTCATTCACCTTGGATCTGTGATTTTTCTTTAACACCCCAGCATCCCTTGGATATTTTCCCTTACAAAACAGGAATGTGCTTCCCATCTGCCCTTTGCAGAGCTCTTTCAGCCAGTCTAGAGGAAAAGCTCCTCCCTGCAAATGGTCTTCGCATTTCTTTCCCCACCAGAAATACCTTCCCTTTGCCTGTGATGTGCTGAAGTCTGATATTGTGCAAGTTCCTTTCCGAGAAAGAGAGAAACAAACACAGACAGAGGATGAAACCAATAAGAGGCAGTGTAGAAATACGATAAGAGATGGCATTTTTTTTTTTCATTGACGGTCACAAGTATTTTCAATTTTGCTTTCATTTTCCACCAGCAGACGGTATTCTGTGATGCTGATGAGCGTCTCACCAGCCACACTGCTCTAAACAAAAGCTTAAAGAACCTTCGAAGGGGAAATGGAGTCAGATGTGTCATAACACTTGTTTAATGAGGAGTTCCCTGGCACACAGCTTGCTTTCCTGGAGACCTGAGGGAGTCTGTCCCGTGATATATGGTAGAGGTTGATGGGAGACTAGACTTGCAATATCTGTCGCCGTTTGGTGGCCCACAAGATGATTCACTCTATGACGGGCCCCTGCGTGGTGGGGCTGAGCTGGCTTTCCCCGAAGCGGAGATGCTGCGTCCACCCGTTAATCTCAAGGCTGAGACTAAACTCTAAAAACTCCCCTCCTCCCTTGGACTCAAGCGAGCAAAACCTCTGAATTGTGTGGCTTTAACCCGTTTGCACCCACTGGCCGGGGTTCAGTGCCACAGAAAGCTACGCTAAAAACATGAAGTGAAAATGAAAGTTTCACCTAACATTTTCTCTTCCTCTTCCCACCCTACACACTCAGGGAGGGTTAACCTGCCTGTAGCAGATGTCCATGAGTTTAAGAAAACATTCCTCACCCAGTGCTTTTATCAGATGAGTGATGCCCATACAATAGCTGCTTGGATGTTTCCTGCTTTTTTCCAACATCATCAGGGAGAAAACAAAATAGTAACACGAAGATCCCTTGTGTGCAGCTCCAAGCACTGAACCCACTCCACCTCCACCACAAAAAACAGCTTCCAGGAGCTCTACAGCTCAAAAAAGCCTTTATCTTCTTCTCATACCTTATCGTCCACTCAGCAATATGGTCTCATGCCAGAAACTGTTTGGCCCTCTTGAACTGCAACAGGACTTTTGTCCCTAAGGACATACTATTCAGAAGACATCCACTTGCTTTCTTTACATGCAAGTTTTAGCAGCATCATAAAGATTAACTTCTTGAAAGTACATCTCCTGAAAAAAAAAATTATATGGGAAGACTACTTAATTATTACATATATCTTTGGCATACTTGATGAGAAGCACTTTAGTGTGTAGGTGTAGCTTTAGCAGAGAAAACAGGATTAAATTTATAGAGTGATAAAGTTATTCTATGCAATTACAGCCTACCTTCGAAAACCTTCCCTGGAGAGAGCATGTCGCAGAGCTGGGTAGGGCCTTACCTGTGACACCAGTGCTTGCTCTTCTTCCAAAAAATACAGTGTTCTTCACGTGCAATGCCCTTGTCAAGCTTTAAATGAGTTGCTGTCAATGATAACTCCAAGTCCATATGTCAGCAATAATGCCCAGACCATCCAGTAGCTGTTGATAGCCTGTCCATGCATGGGGTTGAATTGGGTTGGCCACCTGTGGGCAATGTCCAGCTGGAAATTTGGGGTTACTATGACCTCTTTGTCAGCTGCATGACATGATTCATCTCAAAACACTCCAGAGCACTGGAGCTATTCAATCGTCATCTTTGCTTTGAGGGTATCTGAGCACTGCAGAAATGCTGCAGTGCCCAAGCCTTGATTCCCAAACCGAAACAGTTCTCTGCTTGGGTTGTGCGCGCTCACCTGCCCGGCAAAACCCTTCCAAAGGGGACACAAAGCATTGCTATCACTTTTTCCCAGGAGGTGTGACTATGTTTGCATACCCAAGAGACAAGCCCATTACTCGGACGGCTGGAGCACCTCTCCTGTGAGGACAGGCTGAGAGAGTTGGGGTTGTTCAGCCTGGAGAAGAGAAGGCTCCGGGGAGACCTTATTGTGGCCTTTCAATGCTTAAAGGGGGCTTAGAAAAAAGATGGGGACAGAGTTTTTAGTAGGGCCTGTAGCCAGAGGACAAGGGGTAATGGTTTTAAACTAAAAGAGGGGACATTCAGACGAGATAGAAGGAAGAAATGTTTTACGATGAGGGTGGTGAGGCACTGGAAGAGGTTGCCCAGAGAGGTGGGAGATGCCCCATCCCTGGGGACATTCCAGGTCAGGTTGGACGGGGCTCTGAGCAACCTGATCTAGTGGAAGATGTCCCTGCTCATGGCAGGGGGTTGGACTAGGTGACCTTTAAAGGTCCCTTCCGACCCAAACCGTTCTGTGATTCTGTGATACTCCATTCACCAAGTGAAATCACCGCCCCACATGAAAACCCTTCCAGGAGCAGACGCACCCTCCAGCGACAAAAGGGCAGCATTTGCCCTCGTGGTTTTTGCAGAAAACAGGAGCAGATCCGAGCGGCAGATGGGGAAGCACAAGGCAACAGATGCCTGTGAGGAGCATCACAAGCAGCGCGCCGCGGCGGCGGCCGCCCGACTATTGTTGAGCTGTCGCAGGCAGCGCAGGGGACGGGGAGGGGGGGACAAAGCCGGCGTCTGTGCCAGGGAACGAAGCAGTGCCAGGGAACACAAGGCACCGCGACGGGATGCTCTGTGCTGCTAAATCCCCGGAGAGCCCGGTGTGCCATCAGCCTGCCCCGAGCGCTGGGGGACCGGCAGCATCCCGCCGCGGGCACCCGATCTACCCCGTGCCACCACCCTCGCCGGGAGATGCTGCAGAGGATTTCGCCGGTGCAACCTTCAGACAGACTCTGCAAAGCAAACGGCTCACGTCTAAACCCTGTGAGATTTTGAAAACAGCCATCTAGACCTTGAAAACAGCGGAAAACGGTAAAATCCACAAATTGGCATCCAGCCTTTCAGGATCCCTGAGATGAAACTCAGCATGTGCCTGGTTTTTGCTGGCTTTAATATTTTTGTTAGTACGTGTTTGTGACAACTGTATGGCAGGCAAGGTGTTTCCCACCCCATCGGGAACAGAAATAGAAATGCTGCGGGAAATGGCTGCTTTGTGCACGTCATACACATGAATCCTGAACGTCATTGTCAGAACTGTTTCAAAAAATCACTTGAAGTGGTTTCACGAAAGCTTCTCAGCCTGACAGTCTCTTCAAAATGAGAACTTTTCATCCCCGAGTCATCCCTGTTTCCCAAAGCAGAGAAACAGCTTCCTTTGTTTAATGGGAGCATCTTCTGGGAGGCAAGGCAAGACCAGGACATCACTTTGGGGAGGGCAGCTGAGAGGCTGATTTTCCAGGCACTAGACTCTGCTTAAGAAAAAGCACTGAGATTTAATAATAACGAGAAAGGTGGCTAACGGGAAGGTGCCGTGACAGGGGCTGCAGGAACTTGCAGGTTATTTTGGCTGGAAGACCACCCAGCATGACAGCGCAGCTGCGGGATGGCCAAAACCAGGCTTAATCCTAAATCAAACTGAACTGAGAGCTGCAGCCGGGGGAGGAAAAAAAAAGTTTTAAAAAATACTTTCATGTTTATTTTTTATCTGAAGATGATACTTGAATTCTGAAATGGATGCACTTTATTTCAAATAAGGTTTCTAAAAGGCTCAGCCAAGCAAAGACGAAATGCACTTAGGGTGCATACAAAGTGCAGTACAGAGAAGTATTGCACTTAGAGTTGAATGAAATGTTTGGATTAAGCAAAACAGAAATTTTAAAAATATTTTTGACTAAGCTGCTGAGTCAAAAGATCCACAATTACAGCAAATGCAAAATACATACATAAAAAGGCAGCCCGAGACACTCCACCTGCTTCCTCCCATTAGTATCTTACCAAATCTGCCCACGGAGAAACCCAACTACGACACAGCACGTATGAGGATGTAAAAACCGCTCACTTCAGTGGGTCAAGAGGGAAGAGAAACAAAGAAGCAAATAACCTGGGTCATGTTTTTCAAAGCAATGGGGAAACAAAACCAGAGGGAGAAGCAAAACCAAGAGGTGCAAGAAGGAAGGGAGAAAGTCCTTTACAACTGGCTACTTGGACAAAGCGACAGGTCCTCAAAAGGGAATTTACAGACATCAGAAGGCAAGTTTTTCTGTATAACAAAAGAAAATACTTGGAAAGCAACTTATAAGGCAGGCCTTATATATTTGTACAAGAGAAGGCATTGCATGAAAAGCATTTGGGGGATCCAGTTTCACTTATTTTACAGCAACCGAGTGGTCTCCATCAAGTCCAGCAGCCCAAAAGGAGGCCAACATTGAGTCAAGAGGTTGATTTGGGGTTTTCCCTTCCAGGGGACGTTGGAAGGGATGCCAGGGGGAGCCTGGGCTAAGCCAGACCCCGCAGCCCTGGGCAGGGCAGGATGCTCATCTTTGGGGACCGTCGCAGGGACCCCAGCCCTGAGCCATCTGCCCAGACCTCCCAGCTCATCCTTGGCAGTAATTATCTGTTTTAGCGATTGAAATCTCCCAGCGCGGCGGGGTAACGACATCCTCGCCGGTCACGGAGCAGTCATTGCGTCGGCTTGCCAGACCAGCACATTTCAAAGTCATACATCTCGCCCAAAAAATGGTTCTGCCATGGTAGGCAAATAAATTGTCGAGCCATTAAAAACACAGCAGTCAAAAGCTCAGCCAGGCCTGCGTGTTGTCAAGCACCGGGTCAACGATGCTGTGCTAATACTAGGGGAAAAATGCCCTCATTAGAAAGAAAAATACATCTCACCGTCACCCTGAACACAGCAAAATGGGGGAAGAAAACCCCAACCCTGCAGATGTAAACACAGAAAGTTAAAAGGGGAAATAGAGAGAAGTGATGGGATACAGCCTGCGGCACAGGGAAGGGAGCACAGAGCAGGAGTTCGGAGCTGAGCTGTAATCCCTGCTCAGCCTTAGGAAATCACTTAACCCCTGTGATCCTGTTATCTGAAAAGGGGGATAATTGTTCTTACCCACCTACATTCCTTGCAGGGGTATGACGGGATTAGTTAGCAGCAGATCTACAAAATGCAAATTACTAAGCACGCTAACGAACCGCACGCATCTTCGCTCTGGTGCTGGCTCCTGGTTGGGATGAAACAAGTTCTGCCTTTCCCACTGGTGTTTTATCTTTCTTTTGTGCATACCCAGAGGTGCCCGGCTGCACTTGGCCATCGGTAAGCAGAGCCATAAGGATGCCTCAACCGATGCCAAGCTCATGCAGGGACAGCCCTTATCCAGGCGGCAATTCCCAATGCAGCTGAGAAACCACATCCTGCGCTGATGTTCACATTACGCAGAAGTCCCAACCACAAAAAACCCAGAAAACAATTTATTCCTTTCCTTCGTCACATTGTGCATTGCAAAACCACCCCCGTGTCTCTCCTCCATCTCCTCCGGAATTACACAGGACACACAGCCCCCAAGATGCTCCTTGGAGGATCCTATTTCTCCGCTCCTCCTCACTGCTCTCTTCTGGACCGGTGCTCAGCCCCACACCCAGGACACCAGCTGGGGCTTCGCCAGCATTGAGACGAGCAGGATTGTCCCCGAGCTGTTATGGATACTTGCAATATCCCTATTTTGGCAGCCCAGGGTGATGGTCACCTCCAGCACAAAGGTTCGATTGGGGACTATGACACCCCGGAGCCTTCACCTCTCCCATTACGTCCCATCTCACACCGGATCGCTGATTCACGTACATTGCATTTACCTTACTGAATAGCACCGCATCATTTTTGAGACCATTTCTCCGATTTGCCAAGATCCGTTCAAATTCTAGCCCTGTCCTTCAAAGCCCGTTTGGGCTTTTCCCAATCTGGGATGACCTACAAATTTGATAAGCACGTTACCGCACCACCAATATCACCCCCAAAAGCCAGAGATGAGCGCCCACCCCAGGACAACCCTGGGTAACCCCCAAACACGCTCAAGGCTGTTTCCATTTCAACGGGGAGCCACTGATGACTACTGTCCAATGGCGATTTCCTACCCAGCCCTTCCCTACCTTAAAACACTTTCTTCCAGACC
This sequence comes from Harpia harpyja, assembly GCF_026419915.1. Lineage (NCBI taxonomy): Eukaryota > Metazoa > Chordata > Aves > Accipitriformes > Accipitridae > Harpia > Harpia harpyja. The sequence continues at coordinate 114,307,477 of NC_068969.1, read as the reverse complement.
ACGCTGCCCTATTTACCTCACCAAACTGCCGTTTGACACATCATTAAATGCCTTATTACGGCTGCAGGAGACAAAAACCAGACGCACACTCGACCACGGCAGCCTCCAACATCGCGTTAACACTTGCCAGTGGAGTAGAGACCTTAGAAATAAATCAGTTATCACAAATGAACTATCACTTCCCAGCAGTTTGCTTACTTGGAGCTCAGGCAAGTCGCTGAGCCAAAAGGTCAGCGGGGACCCAGGGGAAAATAAAGACTTTATCATCAGTCGGAGCAGGATTCAGCTCCCTTGACTCAAGGTATCTGCAGCGCAGATGTCTCCATTAGAGCTAATCACCCCCCATTTCCTTTAGTCAGCGAAGAGAAACAGGCCCTTTTAGGGAGTGATTCATTGAATCTATTTTAAATGTCTTCTGCGGGATGAGATAAATCACACCTAGAAATCTCGGTTTCTCACATTCGGTCAGATGGGTCCTACCACTATTGTCAAGATGCCCCATTTCATGGGCTTTAAATTACTAAGGAAAGCACCTTGGAAGGTGTAATGGCTATAGTTGTTTACTTTGAAGTCGAATCCAGCACTTCACTTCTATAATTAAATGAAAAAAAATATATAGTAATAATATAAAATATATATAAAGTATACATGTATGCCCTGTGAGCATCCCACATGCTTTCCAGGGCTCAGGCACCGTCACCGACCAGGCGCCATCTCTCTGTTTTCCTTCACTCCATTTCTCTTTGCCTACAACTAGAAAAATTAATATTTTCTGTCCCAGATGTGAGGTTTAACATTTGTTACAGGCACTTAGTACATGCTTGAATTACTGTGCCAGCTGCTAACAGAAAAAGATTTAGTAGGATTAATATGGTGAACAAATGAAAAAAATTGCCGAAGGTGGTGAGGGGACGGCAAGAAAACTGCCAGAGAGCAGCTCTCCTCTCCATCCCGATGATTTATCTTTTTCATTTTAGCACTCAATGAGAATTTTCGTATTAGCATTGGAAACAACCTCTTAACGAAAACTGAAAAGGAAAGAAGCATTTCATACCCAAAATCTCCCTATTATTGGGAAGTGGAGAAAAGCATAATTAATATTGCGGGAGCATTGCACTGGGGTTGTTCATGCAGTTGGAAATTGGGCTCGTGGGGTAAGACCAGGGCAGCTTCTGTGGGACCCTGTTATGTCTCCCCACATGCAAAGGGAAGCTCTGAAAAGGGCATCAAGCAGGGACCAAGAGTCCTTCAGCCAGGGACATCCCATCATGACACCTCGATTTTAGAGGTAGCATCTAGTTTGGGGAAATTTCTCTTTTTCTCCTCCTTTTCAAGCATCAGATAAGGACAAAGCAAGAGCTTCCACAGGCTCTGGTTGCCCCATGAGTGTGCCTTGCAACACGGATGCTGCCAGACGACAGTGCAACCACCAACCCTGTGCCTACAAACATCAAACACCAAATATTTTATGATGGATTTCAAAGGCCAGAAAATATTTTCTTTGCAAATCTCCAAGTTTCAGAAGGGAAAAAAAATAAAAGCAAAAAGTTGATGAAACCGGTTGTGAAATCACTGACGTTTGCCATCCTCCCTGGACACTTTCCACAGACTGGCACCAAGATTGTTTAAACCACACCAAGCAGAGGATGCTGCTGCTGGAGAACTGGTTTAAGCATCTCCCCAGCTTCGCTCGAAAATCCAACTGTAAGTCCACAGGCGCTTGCCTCCCCGTGGCACCCTACGCACTGGGGACAGTGGCAACCGCAGCATCCCCAGGCCACGAGGATGCAGGGAGATGCTCCCCCAGCACCATCCAGATGAGAGGGACCACAATCACTTACACTTCATTATTTTTCAGGAGGGGTGTCCGGCAGCAAGCGTGGCCGGCGGAGGCTGGGGTCCATGTCACTAACCCTGCACGGGGACAACGCTCTTGGGAAAATCTCCTTCTCGGGTGCCACGGCCAATTCTCAGTGCTATTGTCCCATGCACCCAGGCTAAACCTGCCTGAGCTGGGGTAACCGATACAGGGAGGCAAACTCCCCCTCCCTACACCTCCTTTGAAGATGAGGAAGATAAAAGATAGAGACAGAGATGTAGGGGAGCTGGCTCGATTGCAGGCACTGACCCAGCAACTGAGCTGAGACACAAACCAAAGCCTCTACACCATCGACTTGAGTAGGTGCCAGGATGACCACAGATGGACGTATTCTGCGAGTGAAGGCTGTGATGATGGTTGTGCATGGCTGTGCAAGGTTTGCATGGGACCCGCAGGTTTTCTTCTCGTCCCATGGATGCCAGCGTGGCACCAGGGCAGCCTCTGAACCATAAGGAGAGCAGCAAAGAATAAAAAGGCATTTCTAACACAGCTAAGCAGCTACCAAGTGTGACAGAGGAACAGCCACATGAAGCCAGCTCGCCCTCAAAGGGAAGGCTGCAATCAGTAACACTGTTAAAAATAAAAACCTCTCTTGCTGACGCTGCAGTTACGGCTCGAAACAATCAAATCCTACACAAAGGCTTCATCTACTGAGGAATCACAAAATAGCACACAGTCCTGCCTCCGGTTTCCTCAAATAACAAGCAGCTCAATAGAAGGGATGCGGGAAGGAGTTTACCCAGAAAAACTCTTCCCAATTCATTTTTGGAAGATCAGCGATGCTTCACGGCTGAATCGAGCCCCAGCGCGGGGTCAGCAGGAGTGAGGAAAGGGGCAGCCTCTTCCCCACCAGCATCACTCATTTCTTCTTGAAGCATCACCAACCATCCCTTCCCCTGGAAATCCTTGAGCATCCTCCCAACCTGCTTTTATATTTTTAAATAAATTGGGGTGATGGTCTGGTAGGGCCACCAGCACCACCACCTCCAGTGTCACCCCATCGCCAGCCTCAAAGCCATGTCCAGCAGCTGAGTGCCACCAGCAAATGCAGCTCCAGAGACAGTGCAACAGATTTGATTAATGAAACCCCACTTTGAAAAAATGTCAGGTTTATTAATTTAGCTCTAGCACAACGTAAGGCATCCACGCAGCTTGCTGACCCTACTGCAACAGCAGCGGGAGCAGTCAGGCCATCCCAACCTACCATACCAGCGTCTACACCCAAACTGGGCAACACAACTTGCTCCATAGCTGGTGAGAAAGAAACAGGCGCTCCTAGGGAATGAGGTTTTGGGTTTTCTCATCCCAGTGTAGACACCTGGGATCAGTCAGACAAGTCACCTACCGCAAGCCAGAGCAGCTCTGGGGCAAACATCAAACAGCGGCCAAGGGCTGAGGAAGAGAAACCTGGTACCTTGAGGTCTTGGAAGGGATGAGAAACCAGGGAACAGCCAGATTGCTGAGATTAAAGTCAGCAATTACCATTCAGTGAAATAAACCATCAGCCTCCTCAGCTGATCTGAATGTTGTCTGGGACGAGAGGCTGTCCCATAGGTCCATAGCTAGCAGGTAAAATGGGGGAAGAGAGCAGAAGTATTTTAAAAATCAGGGGGAAGGGTAAAGGTGACACATCCTTTGCAGTCTCACACTTGCATTTTATTTATATACACACATCTAGCTAAGCAAATGCCCACGCAAACCTATTTAAAAACACCTTCTGAAAGCAAACTGCGCTGCGTGGCTCAGCAGAGACATTGTCCCCTCTCTCCGGGGGACTCCCTGCTCACGGGAGGCTGTACACCTTCTTCTGATGACCATCGTGGCCTACACAAACGATCCAAGACTGGCTTTAAAGTGCTGTCCCAGCACTAAAAGTGCAGATCCAAGACCGCGCAAGGCTGGTATTCAAACCCAGATTTCTAAGCCTCTGTTTTGGAAGAGCCCAGAGCAGGCTTGGGCTTGGTCCACCACAGAAATGGGACTTTGTTGTTTCTACTACTGATGTAAGAGAAGCCGGAGCAGATAACGCTTTGATATTAACTTTGGTAGTGGGAATGAGAAAAAGAAAAAAGAAGAAAAACAGGCCTAGAAATTTCAGGGAAGTTTCTTGATCCAAAATTCATACTGAGCTTCACAGACTGAACTGTTCCTGCACACAACTGTCTGCAGGAGAGTTAAAAGCTGTTTCAGAGAAGGCGAAGACGCTCAGTGCAGAGATCACATTTACTGTCTTCTACATTATACCTCTTTTTTACAGCCATAATTTGGAAGGTGTGAAGAGATGGTCTCTGTTTTCAAGCAGACAGATGACAGGGTGTCTACCCAAAACTTAAAGCCTGCTAATTGGTAGTAGGTTGTTTTGGGAGGATGAAGCCTTGCTCCTGTCCTGAGGATGTAATTACAAGAGAAAGATTGATGTTTCATACTCGGATCCACAGGAGCCGCTCCAGAGGGACGTTTATAGATCACAACGCGACCACAGTAATCATGTGGGGACGCTAATGACACCCAACTGAGTTCTGCAAATATGCTTCAGAGAGGTGTCCAAATACAAGGGGGAGGAATTAATCTGCCAGGAGAATTATTTAAGACTTATAATCTGTTGAGAAAGGAATTACCGACTGAGTGCTATGCAAAGCTGTGGTAATTATGCTAACAAATTAGAAGTACATTTATCTGCTTTCAAAGATGTTCATCAACATTGTATGCTTGGCTTTCCCTATACGCAGTTATGGGCAGAAATCAGTATTCTTTGCAGGCTGCCACACACCAGCCCCACACCATAATAGACTTTTTCCACTAGATACTCAGCCAACATAAAATCCCACTTTTAGGTCACATAATCTCCAGGACTCACCTCAAGTGCATCCTGCAGCGATCTGACTTATGATCCCTGTAACATAAGGATGTCACTGTCACGACCTGTCCTGATGCCAAGGGCTGGCAGCAAAAATTTCCCTGAAATGCAAGAAGCTTGATCCAGTTAAAAAAAAAAAAAAAAAAAAAAAGCTTGTACAAAGTGCTGTGGATAAATATGCATGTCTGATTATAAATGGTAAAAGTCAAAGTCGTATTTTTCTTCTCCACCTTTTTCTGGAAAATTGGCATATCGTTAGCCAAAGCAGGGGTTTGGAGACAGGCAACTATATTCTCTGCTGCTCCTATGCAAAGTCCATTCTTATAGTGTTTTTAGATTGATAAAATAGTCTATTTAGCTATCATTCCTGTGCAGCAGCATGGGCAGGTTTTCTGGTCGAACCTCATCCTGGCTGAGAATGCCGTGGTGAGTCACCGGTTTAGAGCCCATGAGGAAGGTTTGAAAACATTTATTTTCCACTTGCCAATGTATCTGTAGTTAAAGCACAACATGGGACCATACTGGGTTTATTGAAATTCTGCCAGAAAGCCTGGCATGTTTCTTACAGAATTTTACTTAACAAGTAGGCAGATTTAAAAAAAAAACAAAAAACACAAAACCCTGACTTAATTTTGGGGGCTGGAGAGCATCCTGTAAAGCCTGACGCTTCATCTCTCGAGCCCACAAGCTCCCAGCAGCCTGTCTCGTGCAGCCCCCGAGCAATCAGCTCCAACACTTAAGCTCCCAGTAGAGTAAGGGAAAAAACAGCAATCATCTTCTGTCAAATGTCAGATCTGGGGCTCGTCCCTCTGCAGGTGTCTCACCCAGGAGGTGTCACCTTGCACCCAGGTGTCCTTCACTTCCCAGGGACAGCACCAGGAGCAAAACTGCTGCTCCTCAAAAGCATCCTGTACCTTATTAGCTTCTAAATGAGCTAACCCACTAAAAAAAGCTTATAACGCACCAGGACTCTGGAGCTCGTCTCCATCACGCTTCCCAGAGAGCACGACAGCCCAAGGAACACGCAGGCAGCAGGAGTAAAACCTCCGGTATGCCCCGGCGTGACCTTCCCCCAGCACCGCCGGAGGAACACGGGCTCAGCCCCCTGCTCCAGAGTCGGTCCCAGCTGTGCCTTCCCAAGCAATGCCAGGATTTATCTCCTGGGATTTCACCTGGGACAATGATCGTGGCCTGACACATGCTGTAGGTGGACTCTGCCAAAGGGCCCATCCACGCTATGACAAGGACGAGTCTCAAAAACACCAGGATGGCTGGTTTGGATGTCGGGTTGCCGAGCGGAGGAGCTGGAGCATCAGCACTATTGGGAAGGGATGCAGAAGGGTGCGTGGCTGTCCCCAGGCTGGGGACTTTCCTCTCGCCTCCCTTTTTCCTGGGGAAGTTCAGAAACAGAATCACTTGGTGTGAGCATATATATAGAGAGACATTTCTGTATTGCAGTGGGAATGGCTATTTCCCTCGGGAACGGCAGGAGGAAGGCTGCCACCATTAACTGTGCTTACTCATACTGATGCCTCCCGAGGATGCAAGGTAGAAGGTAAATATATTTACACTTAGTAAAAGCAAATTAGTTATGTGCAAAGAGAAAACATGCGCATGCAATTAATCACTCCAGGAAAAGCTGGTTAAATCTCATCAGGTTGCTTTCGAGACACGATCTCTTCCTAAATCAGGGATGTAGGAGACAGGAGATGTCCTGGCTCGCGTCAAGGGCAGAAGCGGCAGCCCGGCACTAGCCATCATTGCACGGGCTAGAACGCCAGCCTGGCGCAGACCAGCCAGGGTGGACCTGACGTTACTTAAACTGTTGCTAAATCCAGTCTCTGCCTTCTTCGCCTCCGGTTTGGTGCTGCGAGCGTGCCCCGAGGGCCGTGCCGGCGGGCTGACCCTTTGATCTCTCCCCACACACCCAGGTTGTAATTTCCCGAGGACTGGAGCCTACAGCAGTTTCGTTGTAGGCTTTGCCGACGAGCCTGATGTGCAAGGGGAAAGCCGGCGGCTGGATAGCGTGCGAGGACACGTTGCGACACGAAGCTTCACTCCAGGACGGGATTATCATCCTCTTGTCGGAACTCAAACCGCTTAATTACTTTGTACAGAGATGGCTGCGCTGCAGCGATGGGGAAGATGAGTTGTCCCTGCGGCAAGGGAGGATGTGGGTTTGCTCACGCAGTGGCCAGCATCTCGAGGGTGGGTGGAATCCCTCGGGCATGGTCCCAGAGACTGGACCATCACCCTCTCGGCTCTCCCCGGCCACCATCGTGCTGCCTTTGAAGATGCCAACTAGCAAAAGCAAAAGGAGAGGGCAAATTTACTCCCGCTTTTCACCCAGCACGCCGTTCTGCTCACAAAAGTGTCCTCGGCCACTTCTTAAAGCAGTGCAAAATTCATACGGGAGGTGCTTCTGTTTAATTATGAAATAAGTAGCGTTGGTTTTTAATTGCCTCACGATCTTCCAGATCCAACCAAATGCTTCCTGCGATGGGCAGTGGAAGGACGTCGGGTATTTTACAAGACACCAATTTGCATGTTGCATGGTAAATATAAGCACACCATGAACACAAGCCACAGGATGATTATAGTGTGGTGGAACAACAGAGACAGAAAATAAAATAAATTGAGGGCAAGGCCACTACCCACAATGGGTATTCTGTATTTTGGATCTAAAAATACTGTGCTCAAATAAGGAGGCTTTAACTTTCCCCTGACCAAAGCAAATAAAATCAGGTTGAGGCTACATTCAGCAGAGAGGTCAGGAATAGAATACGTACAGCTTTTTAAAGGATATTTATGTTTTATTTTAAATCCATCTTTTATTCACCCAGTTATCTGCAGCTGTTACAGTGCATCTGTTTTTCCTGTACAGAAAGCAAGGATATGGAGAGGCAATTGTCTGAAGAGAGAAAGCCTGGTTTGTTGCTCAGATTTTTTATATCTCAGATAAAGTGGTAGAAGGCACAGTTATTTCCTCACGCCAGCAAACGAAGTGTGACTGTGAGATAAGGTATGGGAACAGAGTCGAGCCTCCAAACTACAGCCTCCCACATTCCAGATTACAGCTCTAAACCCCACTTTTTAGGACATGAGGCATTCATATTTTTCCAGGAAAAAAAAAATCTTCTACAGAAAATCAGTGTGGCCACCGAAAAAAATCTGACTGAAAACCCACTTTTCCATCAAAAAAGTTTTCAAGAGAAAGCAACCTCCTCAGTTTATTACAGAACTTTAATTCTTTTCTGCTTCTTTGCAGTTGCTCCATTTTTAGCGAAGCGCTTCAGTTGTCACCATTAAGAAGCAGAAGGTCTTTCTATTTCAATTAATTTTATTTATTTATGCTTGTCAACCACACTTTTACACCAGCTGTCTCTGTTTGGGACCATCTTTATTGACTGCTGTCAAAGGACTCCGAATAAGTAAAAGCCTAATAAGTAAAATAAGTAAGATTCATATTGCTATATCTGCAGCCCAGCTTCACCAGGGGGAAGCACTACAGTACCAGGGTTTACATTTATTTTCCTGCCCATTCTGCCACCTCAGTGTGCAGTCGAGAAGCCAGAGATGGAAAAGATATACTAGAAAAAGTTGAAGTCAAAGATAAAAATACCATGTTAACATGTAAAGCGTGTACGGAGCGTACAGAGCATCTTGCCAGCAGCTCCATCCTCGGGGTGCAGCGTGGAGAAGAGCACGCTCTGTACGCCGTCCCCCATCACCAGCTGGAGAGGAGCTGGGGAAAATGCTATTATTCATTTCTGGAGCTGCAGAATTGTTTTTCACTCTTAAAACAGCAGCTTTTAAGACGGCGGTGCCCAGCCTGCTCCTCCTCACCGCTATATCCGCTACTCAAAAACAGTCCCCGTTTGTGGGAGATGTATTTACATATGTATTTTTCAGTGCTCATCCTCTGCCCTGGGAAATTCAAGGACTGAAGAAATGACATTAGCATTGGCCAAAATATTTATGAAGAGGCTGCACACAGCAATAAAGAAAATAAATATCTCCCACTGAGGCCTGCAAGACACTTAGTAGTGAATGTTTGCTGTTGGTTATTAAATTTCAGAGTTTACCGAAACATTTATGTCCATAAGGGTCTTAAGGGTCTTTTCCAACCTAAATGATTGTATGATTCTATGATTAACGTGTATCCTGCTAAAGGCTACTCCACCTCTGCAATATTGGCCGCTGCTCAGGTGGAAGCTTTGTTGGATGAGAGGAGAGAGGACAGTGCCCAAATGCATGATCCCTATCTCAGAACCTATTTTTATCATGATTATCTCCCGAAAATGCGATATCTGACCCAAACACCGTGGGGTTCACGGGAACAAGTCCAATCGCTCCAGTGGGTTACGCACCAAACCTCCCAGGGATGTACCGATCCCACTGAAGCCAAGGGGGATCTTTACACCTTCCCCAGCAGACCTGGCATCAGCCCCTACGAGGAGCTAAAGCAGCTACCCAGCTATCCCAAAAAGCTATCAAAGCCATGGCAACAGTTTCAGTGATGCGGGTTAATTATTTAGGGCTACATGCTTGCTGGAGAAGACAGTCAGTCCAGCCCCATCTCCCTGGTGGTTCTTTCCCCGGGACATCTGTTCACGCCGGTTGCCACTTGATTTCTCAAAATAATTTCATATTACTGCTGTGTTTTCCAAGCTCTGTGTACGCTGAGCATGGCTAGCTTCTGGAAACAGTGTCGGGAGGGGACGTGAGCAAGGAACAGGCCATCTCAGATCACAGAAATTGGAGTGGTCGCCTTCCCGAGGGAGCTCTCCCACAGGAACCAGCAACTCCCACATATGGCAAATGTCCTGATCCTCCTTCTCTTATTTTTAAAAAAGGACTTCAAGTGAGGTTTCCTCTTCCCCGGCCTCTGACATCCCAGCTGAGAAACGCAAAATAGCAACAGCAACACTGGACCTATGTCTTCTTTAAAAACAAAATTATTTGTATAAAGTCAGCATCACAAATCAACACTTTTACTTGCACAATAATGTTATTAGTTTGCATATTCATAAGGCAGAATAAGTTTATGCATCTTCATAAATATTAGGGAAGAACAAATTTTCTATTCTTAGGAGAAAAAATAAATATGGATCTGGGTAAGTGCCTTCTTAAATGAAGCTGTTAAGAAGTGTTCCTTCTTCCAGCACTGTGCAAAGGGGGTTTGGCTCAGAAATTCTTTTAATTTCTTCATTTGGAGGTGGGCTTGACTCCTCTCACAGCTAGTGTAAGTGTATCTCAGGGAGTTTCAAGCTTTCGACCCAAATAACAAGTGAACAAGCACCAGGTCAGCTGGCACACCCCGACACCTCCTCACGCAACAGCACCGAGGGAGAAGTTTTAGCCGGTTCCTGGGATTTTGGTGCTAACGGCAAAATCATCTTTACCTGCAACCTAGGAAAAACTGAGCAATTATGCAAATACCAGCAACATCTTGAAAGTATGTAATTACATTAGTGTGTAATTTTCAGGATTTAGGTCAAAATCCTGTATGCAGATGCAAATAGCCTCACTCACCCCTGCAGCACAGCGTAAGTTCTCCTTCGCAGGAACGAGCCACTCAGCATGGGTCTCCTAAACATACTAATGAACAGCACTTGGCTGAAAACAATTCATTTGTCAAAGATTTCCAATCAGCTGAGGCAAGGCAGTATTTTCTTCATGGCATCTTGGACGGAGGTGGTAAGCTTTACTTACCTCTGGGAAAATGAGTTGATTTGTGCGTCCTGTATAGGCAGTTTCCTCAATTTACAGTGGGATCCCATTAATCTTATATCTGTGTTTCTTATCCGTACCGGGATAAAACATGATGGACATGATTATCCTTGTGGGTCCCTTCCAACTTTAGATATTCTGTGATTCTATGACGTAGAAAGACGGCACCTGGAAACAATATGAACGCCAGGAACACAAGGAGGTGACTGTCCCCACGCAGATGCCATGGGACGAGTGGCTGAGTCCTCCCGCTGCCACCTCGGGCATTGCAATGGGAGGTCCATGTCTGCTGGGACAAGAGACCCAATGCCACCTCCCCTTGCCAGGCCAGGCTCCAGGTGCTGAAGATGAGGGTAGGGATCAAGACGGACTTTCGGGAGGAGAAATAGAAATAATATATATATAATAAGTCCCTGAGTAGGTTTTGTTTGGATGTTAGCATCTGTTTATCACAGACTGCACAGACACTTCATTCCCTTGTATATATACTCCCCTGGATCGCCCATTTAAGTTCATTTTTATCCTGTTTCTAAAGGCAGAGCAGAACCCCTGTTTTAAAGGTGCCGATTAAGTATCAGCGCAATCAACCCCTAGCAGCCCGCTTCAGTGGAGCGCTTGATTAGCTGTGCTCTAATTAACCTCTTCACCTCCCCACTCATTAGCAGGTAAATGTATTTACACTCAGGAGTAGGCACAACTTCACGTATTACCAGACTCTGAATTCCACGATTTTAGGTTTCTGTTCATCATCGCCTACTTGGAGGCCAAGATGTGGTATTTGTACACACGTGGCTTTTACTGGACCCTATGCCAACAATTCAAATCCCCCTGAGCCACCACTTGGAAATCAAAAGCTAAGACTGAGCATGATTTTTCGGAGGTGAGGACTCTTCTCTGCCTAGCAGTGATGGCACCCTAATTAAAATGGGTCAAAAAGACATCCCCATCCCCTGCTCTTTCCATGTATGAGACCAGAGTTGAACTAGTGTGGTTGAAACAGTTACACACAGAGTTGAAATAAAAACAGTACGTAATACAGAATAAGAAATAATATAGAATAATATAGAAATAATAAGAAATAATACAGTAATATGGAATAAGAAATAATAGCAGTTGAGTAATATTTGCTCTTAAAAAGAAGGATTTGGGGTCTTTTTTCATTTGGAAGCCATCCAGCCTCCTGTTGAGTTCGATACAGACCACAGTGAGGGGGGGATGAGACCAGGATCACCGATGGCTTCTGCTCTTTTCTGGTTGAACAGGCGAGGGTTGTGTCTGCTCATTAACACAGCTCCAGGCCAGACAGATTTGGGAAAAAAAAGAACCAACTTCCAAATCTAGGACTTTTACTGATGAAGATACACAAGCAGATGTTTTTTCAGATGTTGCTTGGAAAATAAGGATGTTGAAGCTTGCTACAATACCGTGGCTTTCTATATGGCTACAGGATGCTTGACTCCAGCATCCCGTGCTGGCTGACGATAACCACCCATCACCACCGAAACAGCTGATGGATCACAATGGGCTGCACTGACATGCACGAGTGGGAGGGAAGGAAAAATTCTGTGCCATGGTTGTGTCAAGTTGATTTAACTTTTCAAGCCATCTGTAACTGTAAAAACAAGACGCCGCATCCACAAATGAAGCAGGCAGATGGTGGATTTGGGATGGCAACTATCCTGCAGGGATGCAGCAGTGTGTGATGGCTTCCCTTTGAATTGGCTGTCCAAGAGCGGATCAGATGCCTTCAAAAAGCATAACTCCCTGGCATCCGTGCATATACACTCTTATATTAGCAGGATAAGCCAAAAAAACTGACTTCCTGGGCGTGAAGGACTTGTCTGGATACTTCTCTCAGCCTGAATATCTGGCCATGACTGCACTCCCTATCAGACAGGACAACCTGTTGTCCCTTTGTCCATCTCATTCTGTCACCACCGCAGCTTCCACAGGCACAGCCTGGGTTTTTCTAAGCAGCACTAGAGCTGGTCCTAGACTGATAGGAAATATCCCCAAATAAATCAATAAAACATGTTCACCAAAAAAAGGCTTCAGCAACGCCACATCATGGTGACCCTCTAAATTAAATCTCCCATGGAAATCCCCATCCTGCAGCAGAGGCTCCACCACCAGCAAGCATGGATCAGGCTGGCAGGGATGGGTGGCTGCATTACCTCCCCCTGCTTACTCCAACTGCTTATAAAAATGTCCTTCTTCATTGCAGAAGAAGCTGGATGCCTACCTAGCTGGCAGAGAAAGATTAGATTATTCAGGGTCGCTGCTAAATAACAAGAGGAGATGAAATAGGAAAATCCACCCCAAACTGGAGTGCAGATCCGACCAGTCAGCAGAAAGTTGAAAGGAATGAGGCAAACGGAGAATATCCCTGAAATGGAGAGGAAAAAGGCAGCCAGAGAGCTTAGTGGGTTTCAAAGATCAAGGAGAAATCCCACCTGATCAGCTTAAAAACTCCCAAGGCACTAAATATCATAAATGCAAGCCCTGGGTCTGGAAACTTTGTTTTTGAAGATAAAAGAAAACAGCTGCAATCCAGCCATCATCGCAGAAGCTGGGACATCACTAAAAACATCAAGTTTCACAAGCTTTTCAAGAAAAATCCTGGGGCTTGGCGAGGTTGAGGGTGCCTGGAGGGGAGGAGGACCAGACAGCGCTGCCGAGGCCGCGCGGGAGAGAGGGACCATATGGCACAGAGGGATGTTCGGGGAAGCAGAGGAGGAGGGGAGATGAGCAGATGGGAGGGGGAGCTGAAACGCAAACCGAAGGAGACAGCGTGTTTGGGTTTATTCTGCAGGAAGGGAGACAGCAGCGCAGGGGAGGCGGTTTGAGAGACGATGCTCCCATCCCCGCTGGGGCCGGCGGGCAGCAGGGTGGTCCTTCCCCAGGGTGGACTAAAACCACACCGAATGCAATCAGGCAGGGAAAATACCAGACATGTCTGGATTACCATTAAAACCACGCCCAAATTTCCTTTTGTTACAGAGATACTCAACCTCTCCTCTGCCCTAGCTTTATCCACGCCAGGTCCACAAAGCATCGTGGCAGCTTCTGGACCCCACGTGGGAAGAAAAACGAATGTGAAGTGTATGCTCAACCACAGGGTGCTTCTCTCCTGCCACACATCCTTATCACCAGCACAGCTCACCCTGCTTGTATTTGCTCAGAAAACATTGCTTTCAAAGCTATCATCGGAGCTGCTTTGGCTTCTGCTCCACATGCTCTTCCCAGCAGGAGCATCGCAGCGGGGCAGCATTCGGCAGAACTGGTCCCTTGGCATCATGGTGCGATGGGATCCGCTGCCCGTGGAGGATGCTCCGGCAGCATAAGGACCAAGCGGGTTCTAACCTGGTGCGGGGCATCTCTGATGCGTGGCGTTTCACGCCCCGGCTGGCCAGAGGCCATGCCTGCAATCCACAGCAAAAACCAAATTACATAAACTTAAATTCCTGGCATGACTAGGCTGCCTTGCAAACCCCGCTGCCCTGAAAGCTGAAACAATTAGTATACTGTTTATTCATAAGATTAAACTCAGTGAGGTGTGAAACAGCAGCTGTAGTGTCAAGCACAAGGCATTATTTCGCTGCCACAAAACAGACACGAGCCCAGGCTCCTGGCCGGGTCTCCAGCAATGCTTTTTCACTCACCTGGAATGAAGCTCACAGTCTTTTTTTTTTTTCAGACACACATGGATAAATCCTTGGCTTTAGGAAGGGACCGGGGTGGTCCATCCTCCACAAAGCCTTCCACTGGCAATGGATTTGAAGAAATATTTCCCTTTTATAACCCCATTAAAACTCCCTCCTTATGCAACAAGATCATTATGGGACAGGTGTAAGAAAAAGGATTATAATAAAAATTACATATGTAGAGTCTGTAGCTGGCACAGCCATGGTACACAGCTGACTAAACTGTTGATTCCGGGTTGATCCAGTTATTTATATTCGCAGTACACACGGCGAACTCCCACTCCCCGGCAAGCCGGGTGGTACAGAGCTTTCCGTGCCTTCCCAGGTCACCGCTGGCAGGCCACCCCACTGCTCTGTTTTACTTTAATGATGAGAATTATGTTTCCATAATGCCCAAGAATAAATCAAAAGGTCAAATAATACAGCCAGTATCAGTCATTTCTCAGCCTTCAGGTTAATGAAGCCAATTAGGTCAACCAACCTCATCTCCCATTCCCCATAAACCACCCAGTTCCTCCCTGATTACGTTGCAGTGACTGATTCTTGCCCGGCTGAGTTGGTTTTATTCTCCAGAAATTGAACTTTTGGGTGTGATGGGCAAAGAAGATGGGCTGAAGTGCCAGCGGTGCCTGAGCACTGCACCAGCAAGGACACTGCTGCACAAGCTATGCCTGGGGGACCGCATTTGTCCCCCTGCGCCACATCTTGGAGAAGGCAGAAAAAAGTCACTCCCGATCTGATTTGGGAAAAAACTTTGTTCTGTTCCTGTATCTTATATGGGATTGACCCAGGTCATGGGTCAGTATTAGCAGCTGGGGGGTCAGAAACGATACGCAAAAGCTTCTCTGCTTTGCCACCACATTAGCACCTCCAGGAGAAGACATCACCACCCCGGGGGAACCGGCTTCTGTACACGACCACGAGGCCCTGCTGGGCCCCATCTCCAGCTGCAACCAGCCTCGGATGCCTCCAGAAAAAACAAAACAGGAAAACAAACTCATAAACCAAACCCAGCAAATACCCACTAATTGTGCACTGGGGGGAAAAAGTCCTCCCTGACCCTCGCAGGCTGCTGGCTGGAGCCCAAAATATCACAATTGATCGTAGTAACTGTCAAGCCAAATGATCATAACAATCTCTTCTGACCTCAGAAATCTATTAAATATATTAGATAACAGCTGTTTCCATGCCAGGTGATGTCAAGACAACATCACTGCCCCAGGTCATTTGGATGGCAAAGAAAATCGCCTAAGGTCACCACCGCCTCTGCAGGAAGCCGCGCTCAGATGCTCGGCCGCCTGAAGGCAGAAAGAAACATTTTCTCTTCCTCTGTTGGCACCGATGTTGTCTCAGAACCCCTAGAAGTCTCCAGAATCAGTGTTTTCATCAGTGGTCTGTGCTTAAATACATAGTCATCCCTATATTCTGTATCAGGCTATCTTCTACGTCATGTACATGGTAGATTAAAACGAAGCTCGGGATAAATTGGACTACCTGAAAAATATTCTTACTGGTGGGATATATTAGTCTGTTCAGGCTACACAGAAGGTGGGGGCAGCATTGTTAATCAAACACTTAAAATAGGCTCAGCACTGTACAAATGCACGGGGCTGAGCTAAAACTCCATCTGAGCCATATTTTTACCAAAACAGGGTTTGGCTCAGCACAGCTAGCAAGGAAGAGTGTCAGAAAAGTGGCTTCAACAAAGCTGGCGGATTTTGGCTGAAAAATCAAAAGCTGGTTTTTTTTAACACACACACACACACACACACACCATTTTTAAGCCAGAATTGTTCTGGAGGTTGGCTGAAACATCATGGAAAAAGATATCTGCCTGTCCTACTGACCCCCCTGTGCCCAGGCAGGCTACATTAAGTGATGTGACTGTGGTTCTTTCACTTAAAAACCCAGGCTGTGCGTGTCCAGGACATCAGTGGCCCAGCAACAAAAAACCTGCTGCTTTTCCTATCATGCCGAGGGTGAGAAAAGGAGAGAGAGGCATCGGAGCCCACCGTCCCTGCAGAGAGCTCTTGCTGCCCACAGCCGCTGCCCGTCCGGGTGGCAGGGATGCAGGCAGGGATGCAGGCAGTTGTCACCCCGCGCTGGAGCAGCCTCCCATAGTCACCATAGTGCTGCTGCTTTCCTTTCTGGGCAACAGTTCACTTCACTTCATCTCTTTTATTCACCTTTTTACGAGCGCTTGCAGGGATGCATGCGTGTTTGTACATCTATCCGGAAAAGAGCATTTTTTTTTCCTGGAAATACCTGCATTTGCAAGCATTCAAACATGCTTATTGTTTGCTATGCCTTAATAAACCCCAGAAAACCTTTAGGTGTCCAATACAGGAAAGGAAGCAATGCTGGGTGACAGAAATCACACCTACGATGAATAATCAACCTTAATAATCCATACACTTCATCAACGGATATTAATTTGTATATAAATAGACCTTCAGGCAAAAAAATTAAGGACCCGCTGTTTAGGAAAAAAATCAACCCTCCGCAGAGACACATGCACAGAAAAAACAGGCACAATTTTTCAACAGGTCCAAATGAGATGATGAGACGAAATGGTGCCAGCTGACTTTTACACAACATAAACATTTTATCCCTGTTTTTCCACTGAAATCAATTGCAGGCTCTGATGTTACACAATTTCTTTCATTTTTACTTCTTTTCTTGCTTGGCTCTTTTAATACAGTTTTGGTGCTACAGCCTTGCAGAAAGAAATCTGCAGGCTGAAGAATATGGAGCTATTTCAGTTCGCTCTTTGCTACAAGAAGCAATCTGCCTCCCAGGCATAATCCCAGTCTACCCTTGGTAGGAAACCAGTTTGGTTGCTGGCCCTGTAACTGGATCCACACGGAGAGGTGGTTGGCCAAATGGTTTTCATGTTTACACCAACAGCCAGCCAGAATTACGCTTCTCTTTCCAGCAGAGCGGGTCTGGCTTTCAACCAGAGTATTTTTAATCAGGTCACTCATTAGCATTTCCTCAGGTACCTGCTACCTGCAGCTTTGGTCTCAAAAATGCAGAAGCCACGCTGAGTTTAAAGTCGTTCCGAAATGCTCCAAAGAGCTCACCCCTCCTCATACCCACACAAGATCTATGAGAAAGCAAATACTCCCTGAAATTATGCCTCTCTTCTGAAAGAAGTGAGTAGGAACAGTTTTCTCACCCTACAAGCTTCACAGCTCCTTTAAGTTCACGTAGTCTCCGAACTTTTGCTGCCAAAAAGATGCTGGAAAAGTCTGTAACCCACATCCCTCCTCTGCTTTGCCCGTAGGTACCAGGCAGCAACATTCAACCCCCAAATTTTCAGATGTGCTCCTTTGTGTTTCCTCCAACGCCGACTCCAAACAACTTCCCGGCTCCTCTGCACCCCTTTTCTGGGATGCGCTGAAGGGGGGTGATGCTCAGAGCATCGCATACTGAGGGCATTGCCTCTTGCCCCAGCGGGCTCCCATTGCCCCCCAGAGCTTCACCACCATCCTGCGTATCCACATGGACAGAAACACTCACACAAACACAAAACCGCACCAACGCCTTCATCCTGTTCCCCTCTCTGGCTGAGCAGGATAAAGGCTCATTAGTGGGAAATATATACATACATATACAATACAGGCATATCTTCACCAAGCAGCTAGGCTGCCTTGGTGTTTGCTAGCAATCCCACGCTGGCTGGCATACCCACGCTCACGCCCCCGACCTGTGGTCCCACTGCAGTCCTGGCACTCAGACCCCCATACACACAGAAGAGAGTCCCTCACCCAGGAAATAATTAGAAATGGGTTTTAATGAGCGCACAGGACAGACCGCACTGCTCACACGCAAGGCACAGCCGAGGGTGCCGACCAGCAACCTGCTTACACACAACCAGCTCTTTTCATCCTACTTTTCCACCCTTGTTCTCCCCTCAAAACACCTTGATCCCCGCCTTTGTTTCCTCCTCTAAACATCCCATAAGTCTTGTGCAATCCCAAAATGCTCTACCCCCATGTGTCCCATATCCCTAGGCAGTGACCCCCACCCCACAGTCCAAAAGATGCTCTGGAGAGGGGCTCCGTGGAGGCATCATTCGGGCTTCCCCGCCTGCCACCGCTCCTCTGCGCGCGCAGGGGAGGCTCCGAGGGCACCGCGGGGCTACGGCCGCTGGGTGCGACAGTCACGCCGAGAAGGAATTGCATTTTCATCCCGGATCTCTACGCAATGATGGCAGGAACAGAACGAGGTGACACCGGCTTTGTAGTCCTTCCAAGCCTTTGATGAGGATGTGATCAGCGTTGGGCTGCTCAAAGCACACCTGGCAGCCCCGAGCTGTTAGCTTCCCCTTCCTTTCCTATGTCGCAGAAATGTTTGTAGCCTCCGGCCATCTCCTCCTCCTGCTAGTGAGATCTTGCCCTTGGCAGGCGGTGGGACCGGGGCTTTCTAACCCAAGCGTCTTCCCGCTGCCACCTGCCCTACGTGCATGCTGCGGTGCTACCGAGAAAACGACCACTGGACTAGAGGAATGAAGGGGAAAAAATGGAGAAATCTGAAAAAAGCATGGAGAATTTGGGAGAAAGGAGCAGGGAACAGTTCGTGAAGAGCAGCCAGAGATGGTACGTTGGGGCAGGAGGTAAGAAAGTTAATAAATCCACTTGAAAAGCAAAGTTCAGCTACACAGCCACAGGACGGATTTTGATGCTCTGCAGAAACCGGAGAAGAAACCTCTTTTTCCCCAGGAGTCACTTCTCATGGCTAGGAGCCCTCAGGCACCCTGAGCACTGGTTTCAGGGAGGCAGGTACAAGGTTAATGCTGAAAATAGCAAAATTGTCAGCAGGGCAAATAGCATACCTCAGTAAGGAGATAAACAACACCTGGGCAGATGTCACCGAGGTTAACCTTTGTCTTTGGGAAAGCAACATCCTGATTTAGGGGCTGGCACCAATGGATTTAGATCCAAGAAATTTTTTAAGGTAAAAGCTTCTGGGTGGGAATTAGTTTGACGCTTGAAAAATCGGCAGGTCTTAATAGTGGAGGTGAAGGAAATGTTGTAGTGAGAGATCAAAGCGTACTTTGACTCCACTTTTACCTGGTGACTTAGGATGGACAGAAAGAAAATTACTACTTAGTAAACGGAAAGCAAACCATTGTGAAACAGCCTGACAGCCCAGCTCTAACATCTGGTATGCAATCTGGAAACAACACAAGAAAAATACTGTCTACAAGGCTCCATGATATCCAGAGACATTTCCAGAGAACTGGAAATACGGCCACCCCAAAGCCTTCAACCAGTCCAAAAAGCTCTAGGCAACACTAGTGCAAAGATTTGGCCAACATACATGACGGGCAGAGCGCAGAGGAGGGAAGGAGAGCAAGGAAATGGTCTGGAGAACATCCACTGCTGCACAACCAACGGTCAGCCTAACAATAGTTTTTGCTTATTCTTCGTGTGCTCCTCACTTGTTTCCTAACCAACAGCGATGGGCAGAGCTGGATGAAATCATGGAAACTTTGACAGAGTTCATCAGAAAAAAGGAGCTTTCAGGCCATCAAATCTAATAGCAGAACTTCACCCAGTTACCACGGCTGTAACCTAGTAATTCGTGTATAAATATCTTATACAGATCCACTATTCTTCATTTCAGGTCATCAAAAGCTGAAGACTCTACTGCTCCCCTTTAGTCTCATATTTAATCCTCTTCTCAATGTTTTCGCAAATGCTGTCAAAATAAATTTTAATTTATTTATCAGCTTTAGAGGGCTTCAAAAGCCATGACCAAAGAGCAGAGCTTGTCCGCGGAAGACAACGTGACTGCCATTTACTCTACTTAAGAAAGTCACAAAGAAATACTATATATAATGTACAGTTATGGTCCAGTTTCACTTTTTCCAACACAAAACAAGAGTTTCCTGCCACGGAGGGGACATGCCAATGGATCAGGAGGAGGACGGAGAGAGAAGAGAGCAGGGGGAGCGGCTGAACGGGTTCCTCTGGCTACCCCCAAACCAGGGCACTCCAGCTCCTCGGCTTGGGTGAACGCCCCGGCTGCCCTGTGATGTTATTTCAGAGCAAGACCTACGAATGCGTCAACTACCTCTTTTTCCCTGCCCACTCCCCGCAGCGCTCCCCTTCCCACGGGAAGAAAACCTGGGCGAACAGGGCAAAGGGAGCTGCCGTGCACTGCAACGTGTCCGGACAACGCAGAAATCAGCACTGTCGGGCATATCATGGAAAAAACCCACCACGCAGAGGGAGCCTCTGGTTTCTCTTCCTTCCAACCTCATCAGGAAAAATTGTCCTGTCTTGCCCTGCCTGTCCCCCCGCGCTGTTGGACACCTCCCAAGCACCTGCAGGGAGTGTTTGAAAATACAATGTGGAAACCCCAGAACCCCCAGAAAAGGTCCCTGCAGGTGTCCTTACTATCGGCATGTTAATGCACGGGGCTGGAGGAAGAGGCATCCCTTTGATGCTCCGAGACCTGCAGCTCAAGGCAAGCTGAACTGCTGAGTTCTTCCTCTCACGTGTACCTGAAACCCCTGCCCTTCCCACCTAGAGAAACATAAGAAAAACACATTTATTTCACCATTCCCTTCATTTTGCGTTACCTCTCTGCTTCACAAATGATGGGGGGTTTTTTTAAATCTGAAGTCACCTAGAGTGGACAATGCCAGGAATGGAGGAATTTACGTGGCACAGAAGATCCAGCCACGAGGTCACCCTGGGACAGCAGGTCACCCAAGGCTGGGTGCACCCCCAAACCCCGCAACCCCCATGCCTGTAAATACTTGTGCCTAAGTACAAGTGGGAGAGTTCCCACGGAGCCTGACTTTAGATTTAAAAATGAATGCTACAGAACACCAAATTTAACCTATAATGAAATAGAAGAGGGAAGCATGTGAATCTGAGCGGGATTTATTAAGAAAAGCGTAAGTGGTGGCATTGCACGACACGTTCCACACAGTATGAAGGTCCAGCTGAGCCTTTCTCTACATCTGATTTTATCAAGAAAGGGAAAAAAAGCAGCAAGAACACAAAAGCCTGCGTGAGCCTTATCAACAGCCTGGGGAGGATTCATCCCTGCAGCAATCTCTCTATGCTCTCTCTTCCTCAACCCTACTTTCACCTCCCTCGTAGCACAAGAACCCCTTCTTACCATCGTTAACAATTTTAACCTACGGATTGTTTCAAGCCAATTACATCAGTCCATTATAGGCGGTTTCACAAAGTTGCATTTCTAATTCCAGTAATTTACACTTGGAAACAAAGATATACAAAGGGAAAAGGTTGCTGGAAGTTTTCAAAATAATCAAGAGCTTTGGTTATTAGTGACGTTTTTGAAATACAACCTGAAGCCTAACAGTGGTGTGGTGTCGGGAAAGTCTTTACTGAGTATTTGTGTAGGCTAATGGAGCAAATGTGAGCAGGGGGAGTTAACAGCCTCTCTCACTGCATCCAAGGTTTTTGGCTGTTACCTCTGACCCGAGGTAGGAATGATGTTTTCGGCCCTCATTGCTCAAAAAATATTTCCGAGAACACTTTTTGTCATGACTATGGGCTCCAGCAGACAATTATCTAATTATCGGTTTTACGAGTATTTTCCACAAGTAGATAGAGGGGCTATTGTGTTCATTTATCTATTTGCTAGTTGAAAAGAGGAAACGAAGGCCCCCGCTCGTCTGGAGCCCAGTGTGGGTGCTGTGCCCCCAGCACGGTGACCTAGAGATCATCTCCACAAAGGTCCAGGAGCTCTGCTCAGCTCTGACCTGGAAGGAGGACCTCTGAGGACAAGTGTCGGCTTCCACGGATGGAGCGGTCGCAGCAAGGCAATTTGGACTTCGGTCTCGCTGCGAGCAGCATCCGCCCGGGTGCCAATTAACACCCCCGGTGATTGCAATGACGTGGACATCTGGCTGCCGAGAACAACACGTGCTGAGTCCAACCGCTGCCGTCTGGAGAGCTTTTCCTCTGGTTCAGACCTCGTTTCTTTTCAAAAGCCTTCCCCCCCGGCACCCTACGGGCTTTGCCACGCTTGCCAGACCCATCCTCCTTCTCCTGGACCCATCAGCCACCTGTGGCACAGCAAATCATGCTCCTCTCTTGGAAACCTCCCCTTCCCTGGCCGACGGTGCGCAGAGCGATTCTTCCACTGCAGACCTCCGCCTTTCTACCCCAGCTAAAGACCTGCTGTCCCTCTCGCATCTCACGGTTGTCTGCAGGCTCACAGCTACGTGGTGAATACAGAACTTTTCACCTCTGCCAGCCCACGCTCCTACCCTGGTGTCTCCCTTTCCCAGCACTGGGAACGACGCTGGCATCTGTAACGTAGAGTTGGATTTTTCCCCAGAAACTTTTCTCAGCATAACATCTTCAGGGAGCAGCTACCCCACCCCAATTCTTGCTCCGACGTTCGTATTTCAACCATTTGCACCTGGCTTTCCTTGACTACGTCAAGAACAACCCTGCTGCCCTCACGCCAAGCCTGAAGGCCGCTGTTGAAGACCATTTTCCAGCCTGTTTTTGTGGAGGACCGTGTCACCCTCTGCTTTGTCTTCCTCCCCGGGCTGTCTGCCCGGGCCCACAAACCAGGAGCCAGCGGTCTTCACTCCCGGCTCACCATTTCACCTCAGAGTCAAGGCGTCCTTTCCCATTCCTGACTCTCGGCGATCACGTTTTCAAACAAGTTTCTTTGTGTTTTGCCTGAAAATTTTCACCCGCCACTTGAAGAGGCTAAGGGGCTGAAAAATTGCACAGCTCTAACCGGCGTCGAGTTCCCGCATCAGAAAGCCTTCACCTCAGCGGGGAAGCCCACGACAGAACACGAGGGGAAGGAGGGCAGGGGAAGGAGAGCGTCCATCAAAGTCTTTTTTTTTTTTTTTTGATCTTTTGGAGGGCGGGGTGGGGGATGTCTCACACCGTTTCACCAAGGACAGCTGAATTTAAACCCTTCTGGGTTTAAGCCCAGCCTGGCTTTCCTCACAGCTCCCCAAGACCCGACCCTGAGGAACCGCACCTCACTCTCCTCACACAGCGGCGGCGGGCCACCGCCCCCCCCCCCCCCCTCACACACACTCCCCACCTCACAAGCCCCGCCCAGGAACCGGCTCCGCCGCCCAATGGCGCGCCGGCGAGCGCGGGGCGGGGCCGCGCCTCCTCCTCCTCCTTTCTCCTCGCCCCCCCCCCCTCCGCCGCCGCCGCCCGCGGCCGCCGCCGAGGGGAGCGCCATGGGACAAAAGGCGCGCTGAGGAGCGCGGCCCCTCGGCGCCCAGCCCGCACCCGCCGCCACGCTCGGTGCCCGCCGCGGCATGCCGACCCCCCGCCGCTAAGGCCCCGGCCCCGGCCCTGGCCCGCAGCGCCTTCCCCCGCCATGCCGAGCGGGAGCGCTGCCGCGGCCTCCCCCGCCGCCGCCGAGCCCGCCGAGCCGCCGCGTCTCCCCCCCCACCCGCCGCCACCGCCGCCGCAGCCGCTGGTGCTTCTCCAGCAGCGACTCGCCGGCCTCGGCCTCCGCGGCCTGCCCGCCGGCGGCGGAGGAGGAGGAGGAGGAGGAGGAGGGACGGGGGCGGCCCGGCGGCGGCGGCGGCGGCGGGCGGGCTTGGCGCCGCCGCCCGACCCCCCCGGAGAGCCGGGGCCTGGCGGGGCGGAGGAGGAGGAGGAGGAGGAGGAGGCGGCGGGGGACGAGGGAGACCTGGAGCTGGAGGAGGAGGAGGAGGAGCTGCTGGCGGGGGAGGACGAGGAGGAGGAGGAGGACCCGGCCGCGCTGCTGCTGCTCTCCTCGTCCTCCTCGCCCTCCCAGCCGCTCCCGCTGCTGCCGGCGCTGGGCTCCGTCCTGCTCTCGCCCTCCTTCGATGCGCAGGAGGCGGCGGCGGCGGGAGCGCTCTGCGGGGCGGACGATCCTCAGGGCATGATGGCGGCGATGCTGTCCCACGCCTACGGCGGCGGCGGGGGGGCGGCGGGCCTCAACGGCGAGCAGGCGGCACTGCTCCGCCGAAAGAGCGTCAACACCACCGAGTGCGTGCCCGTGCCCAGCTCCGAGCACGTCGCCGAGATCGTGGGCCGCCAGGGTGAGTGGGGGACCGGCGACGGGAGACACCCCCCCCCCCCCAGTCCACGGGTGGGCGGCCTAGGGGCCTGCTGCCTCTGCCCCCGGGGGTTCGTGGCAAGCCTCTGCCCACACCCCCCCCCCCCCCCCCCACGCCCTTTGGGGGCGGCTGGAGGAGCCCCTCGCCTCGGTAGTAGCTTCGTGGGCGTCCCCCCCCCCCCCCCCCCCCCCCCGGGGCCTACCTCTCCCCTGCCAAAGCCCGGCTTCCCCACTGGGGACAGGGTGCCGGCAGCAGGCCGGCCCTGCCCGGGAGGCGAGAGCGAGCGCTGGGTTCGCTCAGAGCTTCGTTTCTTGGCTCACGGGAGCTGCGAAGCCCAGCGCGTCGTCTGGCCGCGTCCAGGTAGGTGTTGGCACGGGCTTTGGTCTTGGGTGACGCTCGGCTGGTGGTCTGCGGTGGGACGCCGCGTTTCACCCAAGGAACCTGGCAGCGTGCTCTGCAGAGACTTTGGGGTGAAGGCCTCGGACTTGCCTGCCTTGCAGGGCAGGGTATGGGCTGACACTCTTCCTACAGCTTCCCGCCGCGCTCACCGAGACAAAGTGGGACCTCGGGAGCCAGCGAGATGGAGACGAGGAGCCACGTGCAGCCCTCTCCTGTGTGAAAGCCCTTGTCTTTCTGCTGGGGTTGTGGCTTCCTGTTGATCGCTATTGCTACGCTCCGTGGGTCTCTCTTACGCCGTTAGGATAAGGTCATATCGGTGATGTCACGTTCGCTGTTGGCCTTTTATGTGGTCTCATGGGAGCGGTGCTTGGAGGAGTTAGAAAGGTGACGTTTCGTGCCAGCTTCCCGGCGGTGAACCTAATTTTAAAAGCACTTTTTATATATATCAAGCGAAGCGCTGAGCAGCGTCAAGTGTAGGTGTGGAAATGCAGGCAATGAAGTTGCAGCTCTCTTCCTCTTCCCTTTCTGTGTTATTCTTTATTGGTTTGGGGGTGGTGTGTCTCATGTGCCGATCAGCTCTGATAACAAGCAGTTATGCCGTCTGGTCTTCCTACATCAATGTGGCTTTTGTTTCTTTTTTTAATCCTTGAGCGTGGAAGAAATGGTAAAATCGGTCTGCACTGATGTGGGACTAAAGAAATGGCCACTGAGCACCGATGCTTGGGTGGACTTTTGTTTTATTTTAGGCTTTCGGCAGTCAAGGGTGGGTTTTTTGCTGGGTGTGTCAAAGGAGAACCAAAGGCCGTGCTGCAGAAATTGGCAGGTAGCTTCCTCTGATGCAGACAAATCCGTTCTGTTCAGAAGCAGAAAATATCTTTTCCAAGAAATAGTGTTTGAATGTCTTAAGACTTTGCTCGTGTGTCATTGGGGATGGTGGGCGGGGGCGGGGGGGGAGATGGAAAACAGAACTGAAACAGTTATTGCTACAGTCCTCTAAAAGAAATACAAACTATTAGGCTTTGAGGACCGATGAGGCTGCCGTGTTTATTCTGCACCAGATCAGGATTGTTCTCTGTAGTATATTTTTCAGTGCTTTGAGTCACTTAAAAACAAGATAATGGAGTTTGCATAAAAATAGGATCATTGTTCCTGAAGAGTTCATTTGCTGCTTCTGCTTTTATTTCTTATCTGATGTCACACTGTTTGGCTTGTGATAAAATATTTAGCCTCGGTGGGGAGGGATTGTATCATAAAAAGAATGAGGGCTACAAAAGCGGAAGGAGCAGAAGGGAGCAGAGGGAGAGCTAAAAAAATTGTTACCAAATATACTTACAGGAAAGCTTTGCATAAGGAGGTCCTTCAAAATTCTCATTCAAGGGAGACTTATGCTTAGAGACTGACTTACGTAAGTTGTATTAGTTCCACTAAATATTTGTCACATTTCGAAGAAATACTAGTCCTTGCATCTCCTTTTACGGCCCAGAGCTGTGCTGGCTCATTGCATGGGCTAGAGGCTCTTGCTCTCTCATCCACCTGCTTTGCATGTGTCTGTGCTCTAGCCCAGCAAAGTGTCATCTGCTGTAGTGCAGCTTGGTCTGCCTCGAGCGAGGCTGGCCGGGGCCGCATCCTTTGCCAATCGTTCTGCTCTCTCTGAAGATGAAGATGCTGCATATTCTCTTCCTAGCACACGTCGTAACCAGCTGGTTGCATTATCTTGAACGAGTTCAGCTTAAGTTTTATGCCAGACCCCTCTGTGCTGTAATAGTTCAGTATCTAATTATGTAAAGGCGATGCAATTGGAATGTTGCTTCTGATGGATTTTCACAAAGATTAAGTTTATGTTCTTTCTGTTGCTGTCTTTGTGAGGTACAAAAAGAACTTGAAATGTCTGCAGCCCAAAAACATCAGCTCTGAAATACCAGGAATGCTGAGTTTGATCTGGGCTTTGCTGGAGGCCTCATTGCTGTGTCTGAAAGCATGTTTATTGTAAGTCCTAACCCCCTAACTGAAAGAGTAATGATAACCGGAATTCCACAGTTATTCTTTACCCAAATTTAATTTTTTGCACAGAGGAAGAGAATTTCCAGACACTGTTTATCAGACCAAAGGAGCCCCTGATTCCTAAGAGATCTGTAAACAAGCAAAAAACTTACAGTGCTCGCATTTAACATTTTTTTTTTCAATTATGTGCAAGTTTCAGAAATAAATATAGCACTTCAGGTAGTGAAGTGGTGCTCCCACCACCCCGCTCTAGGTCACTGTATTGCAGGTTCCCACGTGGATAGCTGTGCTTACCAAATCTGTGCTGGTCGCTGCGCACAGATGTGGGATGTTGCAGCCATAGAAGGTGTGGAGTGCCTGAAATGTACCTTGTGGTTGATGGTTTTCTTGTGAAGCTACGTTGGAGGCTGCTGGGTTACTGTGACAGTAGTTTAATGTGTTGCTGCTGGAAGAATTTACATCACTGGAAAAGGCTTAAGTAAGATTTTATTTTAATGAATAGTAGGTGTTCCTTCTTTAAAAAAAAAAAAAGTCCTGTAGTATTTCTGAAACCTTATGGGGTTTTGTGTTTTTTTTGTTGGTTTGTTTGTTTTTTTTTAAAAATGTTCTCAACCTTTTTTTATTTCCCTTGCGCGCCCCCCCCCCCCCCCAATGAAGCTGACAGACACTGGTTGGGGTAGTGTAATGTAATTCCTTGTAGTCTTTGAAGTGGAAGAAACGCAAAGGTGAACAACAAAGGAAAAGATATTTGTATCCTTTTATTCTTGTTAAGGCATGTGACTGGGAGCCAGGAAAACTAGATTCCATTCATGGCATTGTACAGGCTTCCTGTATGAATTTGAACTAGCTGTTGAATCCAACCTTCGGTAAGTTGGCCAGTCATCATGCTGATGAGAAAAGTGACTTCCTTTGCTGTCAGCAGCTAAAAATCCTGCATACACAAAGTTGCATTGGTTTAAAAAAAAATAAAGTTGGAGAAAAGTGCTCTTGAGAAGTGGTAGCAAGAAAGCTGCATTGCTGAGGAGGTGACCTTGTTTGCCTGAGAAAAGCTGGCATAGGGCGTATACCCAAAATTATATAAGCATGTATCCAGACTTAAAAAAACTTCTGGAGATCTAACCTGGGAGGTTTTGTTTTAATCTCTAAATCACGTGAAGGACTTGTAAGTCTGCTGCGAATCACCTGAAAACTGTTTCTTATATGTAAAGCTGGTGATGGTGACCTTCTGTGGCAATTCTGCTGTGGTCTGGTGGGCCTTGAAGGATTTGACTAGTGTAACTGGAGTCATCAGTGCCCCCCGCTACTTTCTTTACACTAAAAAAAAAAAAAGTTTCAATGCTAAAAGCTCTTTTGAATAATGCAAAAAGAGGGGTGGTGTCTGAAGACATGAACAGAAAACCTGAAAGATGCTGGAAGGGACAAAAGTCTGTCCTATGAAGAGATGCTTCATCCTTGAGTGTATTAACTGTTTTCAGATAATGATTGCTGGAATATATTTGCTAGTGCATTCCAGTGTTGTGACTATCCAAGTAATGTGATTTTCCAAGTGGTTTTATCCTCGATAAATCTGACAATAGTGTTTTTTCTCCCTAAGACTTCACTCGAGTTGGAGCTACTTTTAACTCTAAAGCCTGCTGCTTCTCTTTCTTCAGTAAGAATAGTTCAGATGATGGCTGCAGAACTTGAAACGGGCAGGGCAGTCTCCAAACCCCAGATGAGTAAGAGGTGGAGGAATGATATCATCCCATTTCACTGATTAAATCGATAATGACAAATCTGCTTTGCATGAGACGGCCTTGCAACTAAAATAACATTTTTATACATATTTAATGATCTTGGACTCCTTTTTGCTCTTTGCTTTTGAATGTGGGCTCTTGAGCAAAATATTACTTTGCTTAAAATAGTACTGTAATTTGAAACTAAAAAATTATTCTGATAAGCTGGTAGCTGATAACTATCTAGTGTAGCTGAACAGCCAAATAAAAACAATAGCTATCACTCTGGGGGAGTGGAAACAGTGCTAAAACAATCCTGGAGCAAATACTTGTGTTAGCTGAGTACAGTACATGGATGTCCTATAGTAGGATAATTATAGTCCTTTCGAAAAGAACTATATGTCTGGTTTTTTGTCTCGATGTGTTCTGTTAACAATGTTACTGAATTACTGGTGATACTTATGTAGCCTTGACTGGTTGTTAATTGCTGACCTGTAAGAAGTAGTCAGCATAAGCATAGCTAACCAGTCTGAATTGCATATTGTTTTTTTTAAAACTGGATGCTTAAGATTTCCACTCTCATGAATAAGTTTAATTTGCATGACTGAAGTCATCACATATCTCGGTGTCAGCTGATTGCCACAGACAACAAAGACCACAGGTTCAGCTAACTTATTTTAAGTGAAAGCTGAAAAGGCAGTTACACTTCAGATTTTTTTTTTTCCATCTTTAACAAGCAGGTTATTAAATGCCATGTTAAGTGGCTTGTTCTAAAGACTGACAGAAGACTTGAGCTATTTGTTGAAATCCAATATAAAAGCTATTTTTCTGAAAAGTTGAAGTCTTGTCATTTTTAGAGCCTGAAACTCCAGAACTGAAACACGTGAGCATACTGTGGCCTGGCACAGGCTGAAATCACTGCTGAGGTTTCAGTGGCCTATTCCTCTGGTGCTGTGTAACAAACATTTCAGTTCTGCTATTTGTCATTTATGCTATGCAAAGATCCAACTCGAGTTGCAAAGTGTGTCAGAAGGGTGCAGGTCCTCCAGCTGGGATCATAAATCCTCAGTCATAAATGCTGCTCTTGTCTGGCTTGTTGGGTGGGAAGCACACCAAACACAGTGCACACTCGGGAGATTTTTCTCTTTGTGTAGTCTGCCAGAAATTCTGTAGATTTTAACGTATGAATACCAGAAGTGAATACCTGCATAAGTAAGATTTTTGGATGAAGCCGAAATTAAAATAATAAAAATCTTGTGACATAAAATGCTAATTTCTAATCCTCTGGTCCCTTTCTTTGTTAGAACACAGCAATTTTACAAGAAAGAGTATGGGTTTTTTTTAAGTTTATAACATACACAAGAAATCCTGATTAATGTGCTTCTGAACTGCACTGGATTAACCTGTCTGTGGCATGAGAAAACAGTGATGAATTTTTTTTTTAAGCTGTTAGTAAAGTCAGCAGATGTTGTGTGTTTCCCTGTCTTAGCCCCTGTTACCCTCTCTTCTAGTACACTGTGGTCTGAATTTCTGGAAGAGAAACTTTGTTCTAAACAAAGTGTTGGATATCTCAAAGATGTTAAATTTGTTTTTGATGCAGTACGTCCACCCCACAGGGCCAATTCCCCATTGCAGGCAAAAAATTTAACAGGGATAGGGTTGCAAACTTGCTGTAACAAAAAAAAAAAAAAAAGGCTGCTGAGCACTAGAACATTTTTATTCAATCAAAAGAAAAGGCCAAAAAGCTTTAAATCAAGTATTCGTTTCCAATTTCAGCTACCCTTTAAGAATGTCTTCCTTTTCTCTGTCTTTCAGGTATTCCTTTAAGTTCATGAGATCTTGCCAACGTCTGAGATCTCGGTTTCCTTCACTGGTGTGAGTCTGTAGTTCTGTGGTCTGCACCAAGTTCTCTGCTTCTCCTTTGAACAAAGACACAGTATCTCTTACTTTTTACCTTCTAGTGCATTTTACATTTGACAATGTACTGTGGAATTTTGTGTATAAAAACAAAGGTCTAGCAGCATTTTTGAATCGGGGATTTGGTGTAGGTGAAGATTTGCATGGTTTTTTTGCAGTCTTCCTTTTATTGGCCATCTTGGCATGCTGTGTGGCATGTTGAGTGGCGGTCCCTTTTAATACCCTCCTTAAGTGCAGGTCAGGTTTCCCAACACTGTTGCTCACACCAATCTGTTTCATTTACTATATCAATGTTCTTAATGAAAACAACTTTCGTCCTGTAGCTATTTTATTTGTTGGACATACTCCTTCTCTTACAACTATTGCTTTTCTACTGCCGTATCTTCCTAATTTTGCTCAGCAGCTGCTACCTTAGTCCTGGTGCTGCAGTAGTGCAAGTAATTAATAATACAAGTTGCTGCCCTCTGGCTCTTTTGCTGCATGTAACTTGTTTACTGAGTTGCCATCTGTCTTGGGAATTGGAGTATTCCTCTGCCTGTGAGATTGCCGATTTGATAGATTGTCCCAGCCTGACATATAGAAGGAAACAATGTGCAGGCTGACTGCTTCATTTTGTACTGGATTGATATATAAATCGATTGATAAATTGATACATACCTAAGAAATCTTCAATAAAGAGCTTGTACGCGGTTCTTGAACCAGGGCTTTTCTTTTCTGGAAGAGGGAAACATCCCTGAGAGCTTGTGAGCAGCCTTCTCTTGGGAAGGTTTCTCAGCATCATCAGAGACTCTTAAAGCTCCACTCTTTTTCCATCAGTTAGCTTGGCAGCAGCAGGGCCAAACAAAGTCCTGCTCCCTGTGGTCTGGCACAGCCGAGTGGCTGACCGTGATTCCTTGGCTTTTGGTTGAGGTACTTGAGATCTCCAGGTCGTCCTCCTTCCTGGACGAGCCCGAGCCCGTGCGACTCCAGCATCTGGTGTGCTCAAGCTTGAAGTGCTTGTCTGGAAAGTATCTTGTCTAAAAACCCTTCTGCAGTTCTAGCTGAATGCTGACAAGTAGGAAAGTCATGTATCGTCTTAGCATTCATACATGTAAAAAATACAAAGCGAAATAAAAGTGGTCAGTTGCTCCTCAGAAATGGGTAAGCATGATGGAATGATAATGGGAGCAGTCTTGGTCACTATATATAGCGTGAGTCATATTGAAATGTTCCACAGGCAGGCACAGGGGTTTGGTAACTGCCACGTACTAAAAGCCTTTGATTGCAGTGGTAAGTTAATGAGGGGGTCAAGAGGCAGCAGGGAAAAAGTCTTTGTAGAAAATGCTCTAATTTTTATTTTTCTTGAAAGACTTGTATGTCATCTTTCCTTCTTTTGGAATAACTTTATCAGAGTGGCTGTCACTTCAGTTGTTCTTTCTCTACACTACTCACTAATTTACCTACTTGTAGCCTTGCTTATTGTAGTGTCATTATAGTTAGAAGTGAAAAATGGTTGTTACTAGTGTACAGCACTTCTGAGGTACAGTTGTGGTCTGAAACCGCTAATACAGCCATGCTCCAGAGCAGAGAGCTAGAACTTTGTTGCCCAGTTTTGGGTTGTAATGGTATCGGTATCGTGTTTTGGATTGTAAATTTGAGAAGAAGTTCTGCTTGGTGGGTTCTCATTATGAAGCATCCCTACTGTGATAAGTGAAAAATTTCATCTGAAAAAATACAACCTGATGAAGGGCAGGAGCACATAGAGTGCTTGGGTAGACTGCGGGAAAAGCCTTTGCCCAGGGACATCAATCTCACAACTCTACGTGTGTGTTTCAAGTGGCCACCTCCAAGGAACCGCAGCCTGGCTACCACCAGGGAGGAGATTGCTTTGGTTTATGTGAACAAAACAGCTGCTGTTTAAAATCGACATATGTCCATGTCCCCATTTAAGCAGTTAGCCTGCTCTCTTCTTTGGGGACTGTCGTCTTCTGTTTCCAAACCTGCCAGCGACCTGCCCCGTGAGCTTGAGCAAATCTCAGCTGTGAGCTGCGGCTGTCTCTCGGTGTGTTCATATTTGTGAGCGCTCTGGCATGTATCATGTCTAGTTGTCACACGGGAGCCCTAATCTTACCAGCTAATTAACCCAAATAGTAATCAGACTATTATCTGTACTGTAGAATGCTAATGGCGAGCTGCTACAGCTGTTGGTGCTTGGTCCAGGCCTGTCTTCAGCATGGATGCTGTGCTCTGTAATGAGGTGTCTCTCAGCTTACCTCTAGCTGTAGAGAAAGCTGCATAAAAATAAAGGAAAACTTGCTTTCAAAAAATTCTATTTGATAATTATCATCCAAGTTTAGGCTGTCTCTTAAAATTGTTTAAAAATAAAATTTAAAAGCAATATTTTTACAGCCTTAATTTCTAAAATCAAAATGCCAGAGGTGTGATAAATAGCTGCCTGAGTACGTAGATCTGGGGTTTTGGGCAGATCAGCATCTTTTGCAAGTGCAGAGAAATTACTTTCTTCATCTTCCTTGACTCAACTAACTATATTCAATAGCCAGTTGAAAAAAAAAAGCTGTCAGGAGTTGAAATTTTCCAGTCTATGAATTAAAACAAGGTGTGAGATGAATTAATTGATCTTAGGTGAAATGCAATAGTAATCAGAGTCAGTCTTATCAACTGACCAGACAACAGGTAGTATTCCATGTGACTTTAATAACCCAATGAAGTGCCAAAAATGTTCTGGTCTTAATTTTCTTGTGTAGCCAGCCTGCTTAAGGAGGTTTAACCATTAAACAATTCAGAATAGGATTTCATTTTATGTCCCAATGGAGCTTCGTCTCTTTTTAATAAATGGAGTATAGATCAGTTTTCTACTGTATAATCACAAACTGGATAGATACTTTTAGCCATGTCACAACTGCGAGGAACACTCTATTTTTTAAGCAAAAGAATGCAGCTTGTACCACCACTGGGAATGAACAGCCCTTCTGAAAAATATGTAGAGCAGTCATTCTTCATGAAGTAGATTAATTTTTCTTTGTTTGTTAATCGGGTGGGCAGTGTTACGCTCTGCAGACCCAGCAGCTATCGGCCTTATGGTACATCCAGCGTTTCAGTCGCTGCAAATCCTTTGTTACCTTAGCTGCAGGAGTTCTCGCTTTCCAAATAAAAGCTCATGGCAACCTGGCAATGAAATAAGGGCTGTACCAGCTTAACAGACTCTACCTTTAAAGCTGTGTCCATATACAACAGTTGCAGGTTCATGGAAAACAAATGCCTGTGCAATCCCCTCTCTCCTTGGCACACCCAGCAATGCTGTCCCATCCTGGACTTCCCAGACCCTGCCCTTACTTTCTAGGCAAGGAGTTAGCCATGGCTCTACTAGCAGCTCATGGTTCCAGCTTGATGTCGCTAATTCTCTTACCACCTCCTTACTTGGTGTCAGCATAGTACAAAATTGATGGTCAGAGAGCTAAAGACGTATTCAGAGTGGAGGCTGTAATGCAGTATTGCCTTTTATCAGATAATGGCAAAGCTACTGAAAAATATATTCCTGTGAACTACGGCTTTCTCTTTAGTGCTAACAAGCTGTGGAGGCCGATCTGTGAGATCTCCGCTTTGCCTGCGGTTGCTCTGGGGCCGAGTTGGAGGATGCCCTGTTTGGTCAGGGCTGTTTATCAGCCCTACCTCCTGCGTAAGAGATGAGTTGGTGCTCATGCAACTTCACCCTGCTTGCTGCTCTTACAGCCCAGGCAGTACTGGTGTCTTCCCACAGGATTTGTGCGTCTCGATTGCTGCAGGAGAATTTTGGTTTTAATCCCCTTAGCTGGGTACTCGTCAGGAGCAGGGAAGGAGAACAGACTGGTATTGCCATTTGATCGTGGTTCACAGGGGCTGCTCGCTGAATTTTTACCCGGTGTGACTTCCAGGCTTCTATTGAGATAAACTTCTTTTTTTTTTCAGGTTGTTTTTTTCCCAAAGCCCTGTGTAACTGGGGAGGCAAGGTTAAACAGACGTGACGGTAAGGTGGTTTGGGTTCCCGTGCGTGCCTGAACCCCAGTTTCACAGCACTTGGCAAGAGTTACAGCAGCAACGTGGGTGTGAGGTGTGTGTGTCCCTGCTTTGACAGGCTGCATTTTGCTAACGTTAGTACTGAGAAGCACGAAGGACTCCCTTCCCCTGGTGTAGCTGTTTGGAAGAGACCATGCAACAAAGGGATCCTCATCTGTAAATCAGTCCTTGTCCCATTCCCAGTTCCATTCCTTGTCCCGTTGTCCCAGTGTGTGGCACTGAGGTGAATTCAGCAGAAGAAACAAACGGGGAAGGTTCCACTTCTCCTGGGCTACTGCCATGGCTGTGCAGAGGAGTCTGCGGGATGCTTTTTTGGGTGGTTCTTGGCTCACGGCAGCAGGTCGGCTGGCGTGGTGCGAGGCAGGCGTGCACAGGGTTCCCACTGCGGTCGTTCGGCTCTGCCGGCTCCGTTGGGGAATTTCCCGTGTGAAGTAAATGGCCTGAGACTGGGTTTGACATTATCTTGTCCTGTTTGTGATGATGAAAGGTGAAAGTCAGAGCAAAGGCTGAGCTGGCCGTCACTGTGTGATGGGTGAGGACTGTGGGTGCTGTGGCTGCTACCCTTAACTCTCACTTCAAGGGGGGGGGGGGGGGAAGATAATCTGTCTTCCTATCACCTTTTTTTAATAAGGGAGTATTTGATTGTTTAAAATTGGTAGTGTATGAGGTAAACAATTCCTTTAGAGCTACCCTTAATTTTCTTGGGGAGTATAATGTTCGTAGTGTGTTGAAAATGTTCGGTCAAGTAATCCTCTTAAGGGAAAAACAGGGAGGAGGCTTGAGAAGAATGATACAAATCAGCTGGCACAGGGTGAACCCTGCCTGCAGGGCTCAGTATGGCTCTGCTCCTTGTCGGGTGCCTGGGCAGGCAAGTGCTAAATCTTTGCCTAAACGAAAGCAAAACTAAAGGGTTTGGCTTCAACTTTGTCAGTATGTACTTATGGCTGAATGTGCTGCTTAGGAATTCTTATACTGCTGAACCAAGTATGGTAACTTGTATTCAATAGACTTCCATTATCATACCAAAACTAAAATTACTTTGAAAGTTTTGATTAAATTGAATTTCCAGTCTAGAAGTCCCCTCTTAAGGCTTTTTTATCTCTGTACTTCAAAGTCTTGGATACAGTGATCTGATGATTTATTGCAAAAGTGTGGGGTGGTGGTTTTTTTTTCCCCCCCTTTGTCTTTCTGTGTCTAAGCTCAGGAGATTGGGAAACTTCTTGATTCATCCTTTGGCCACATGACTTCATAGCTGGCCAACCCTGTGTCATCGTGGCCGCAGCACCTCTGGATGCCATGAATCGTCGGAGAGGGAATGGGATCAGCCGTGCTTTCGTATCATCGCCTCGGTAGTGACTAATGGAGGAGGGTGGGAAACCAGAACAGCTGAGCAAAAGCAAATAGAAAGATTATCCTGCTGGAGCGGTATAATGGGCTACTGACCTTGTGCTTTGACATGAATGTCTGTTGTGGGGTTTTCCAGCATGCCTTGCAGACAAAACCCAGTGGGTATTGACTGACTCACTCAGAAATGTTGGGTTTCTTATGTGGTGACTTTCTTCAGTTCTTTCTAACTTTTCAGATAAAGTTTCAGGGTTGACCTTGACGGTTTGTGGAGTCAGCTTTCCATTAAAGCCAGCATTCTGGTGTTTAAAAGTCTTGTTCTGTCGCTGCAGGGAGTTGAGGCAGCGTTTGGCCTCTGCTTTCTAGGTATGCGACTCATACCCTAAAAGAAAAGCTCTGCCCACCTTGGTCTGTGCCATTCTGCAGCCTGAGGAAGAAAGGCGAGAAGGCTTTTCTTCACACCAGAGCGGTTTGGAAATGTGGCTCTGGCAAACCTATCTCTGGGAATTTGCAGCTGAAATGGGGAACAGAGCTGAAGGTGCAGACTTGTAACTTGATTTGAGTTTCTAAAATATCAGGAAAATCTTGTCTAAAGTGTAAACTATAAGAATTGGTAAAGCACTGTAGAATCTAGAATTAAGTAGGCTCTGAACTGCAGTATATAATAAAGAATTATATAGCTATTTATATATGAGTATGTCTTGTGCTAGATGCTCCCAGTATTCTTTAAATGCAGCCTCTGCAGTTTTTAGGAAATAAGGGTATATACTTGGGTGGAATGGAGTGAATGAAAGTAATCTGTGTAAATTGGAGAATAATTGATACAGATGAGGAGACTGACTTTGGTTTAGGTGTTCCAGTAAAGAGGGCTTTATTGGTGGGAGAACTTCAGCAGCACCATTTTAGAGATCTTTGCGGGTTTAAGGTCTGAGCCCACCATCTCTTCTGAGTAACTGTGAAAGAATGGGAAGCAGGGCGGGCGAGCAGATTTACTTACAGGGAGAAATGCAAACAAAGAGACGGAGAGAGTAAAGGCAAATTGCCAAAGTGAGGTGCTGCTGTCGGTTACGAGCAGGGAAATGGCATGGCTTCAAAGGATGCACGCTTTGCTACTTCCATAAGGCATCTCTTGCCTGTGTTTTCCCTTTTTTTTTACCTAGTAGAGCACTAGTACCCTTCTTGGGCTGTAGCAGGAGGTTGAGGCTTATGGGTTTGTGCTCTCTTGCAGATACTTGCTCTTCGTGCTGAACTTCTTGCTCGGCTCTCGGGTCTGCCTGTGCCTCGCTCCTTCCCTTGCCGGAGCCCTCCCGTGCTCCTCCTTGCGCTTTCTGGTTGGAGGTAGGGCCTCCGAGAGCCCTCCTGACGAGCTGTTGAAGATAATGAACTTCCTCTCCAGCTGTGTCCTGGAAACAAAGGGCTGTTGTGTTCAGCCTTTGTCCTTGCTGTGTGCAGGGGCCCTGCAAGAAGCAGCTCTTCTTCCCTCTATTCCAACCGGCATCTGCATATTTGCTATTTTTTTGTTAGTAGATAGTCCTGAATAAAGCGCATCTTTGAGTGGCTTTCTAACTGTGAAATTGTTATCGCTCGTGGTACCTTGGGTGCAAGGGACTGACAAAACACTGTTTCGAGAGCCTATTTCGGGTACCCAGACAGTTACAAGATACTTCTAAGTATCTAAGTAAGTAAGTATGTAAGCTAAGTAAGTGAGGAAAATGGGAACAAATTTCACTCTGCAAGTGAAATTATGCTGAAAACACTTGATCTGCAAATGTTGCTTATAGTCGTTTCAAGATGAGGCTTGCTATAAAATGACATTTAGTGTGACATGCTTTTGAAGTTGTTTTAATATAGGCTAAATTCAGTTAAGACTGAATCCCATAGACTGTCTTGCATGTCATGGACCTGCTTGCGACTCTCAATTTTGCACTGCCTGCTTTTCTGGTACTGTGATGGGTAAAAGGTGCTTCTGTGTGTACCATGCCAAAACGCCTTAAGCATCTTAGGAAAGAGCCTGCCGCCACTGTGTCCTAGTAAACTTTATAATTCAGTCCCCCAAAATCAAAGACAAATGTTCCATTAACTTTTTGCTTCCCTTTCAGGCTGTATTTACCCAGTTAACAAGAGAAATTCCACGTAGGCATGTAATATTACATAGTAGGCCTTATTTGCATGCAACAAACTGCTTGAACTCCTACTTGACAGTTCAAGGAGCAGCTCCTTCATCCCACAGGGAAGAGTAAGGTTTAAATAACGCTTATTGATAACAAGAAGCAATGAAGAGTTCTCAGTAAATCAATAATTTTATCTATATCCTACATGGGTTGTGATACAGACCTTTCTCTCACTTGTAAATGTTTAATTTGCTTTTAGGTCATGCTTGTCAGTGGAAGGCTAGCGTATCAGCAGACTTACCTGTGTGTTTGTATGAGCCTTTGCTCCTTTTGCAGGATCTTAGAAATAACTGAAGGATACCAAATCAGTGGAAAAAATACAAGCTCAGCAGTATTTCTGGGATAACTATGAACATGTCTGTCATAGAGAAAAAGCCATCCGTGTTTGTTCACCATCTAATAGCAATCGAGGAGATGATGGGCTAAATCAGCCCAACAAACATTGCTAAAATAGTTTGTGGCTGTGTCAGAGGCCTGTTTGGAAATAATAGGTGGAAGTTGTTACCGCTTTCTCTAATGTGGGTTGCAGAGATAAAAACAGCTGCTTCTAGTTTCACCCTACAGTTTCTTCAAACTCTTAAACAGCTTAAAATAGGTGGCTTTCTTGTGGCTTTCTAAACTTAGATGTCTTGCTAAACTTGCATGTGTTTCCTTTGAACAGGTTGCAAAATAAAAGCACTAAGGGCCAAGACAAATACTTACATTAAGACCCCCGTTCGTGGAGAAGAACCCATCTTTGTTGTCACTGGACGAAAAGAGGACGTAGCCATGGCTAAAAGGGAAATTCTCTCAGCTGCTGAACACTTCTCCATGATCAGAGCGTCACGCAACAAGAACGGTCCTGCCCTGGGAGGCTTGCCATGTACCCCCAACCTGCCAGGTCAGACGACAGTCCAAGTCAGGGTGCCTTACCGTGTAGTTGGGCTAGTGGTTGGACCGAAAGGAGCTACAATCAAAAGAATTCAGCAGCAGACCCATACTTACATAGTCACTCCCAGTAGAGACAAGGAGCCTGTCTTCGAAGTCACGGGAATGCCCGAAAACGTTGACCGTGCGCGCGAGGAGATCGAGATGCATATAGCCATGCGTACCGGGAACTACATCGAGCTGAACGAAGAGAACGATTTCCATTACAACGGTACAGATGTGAGCTTTGAAGGAGGCACTCTCGGGTCTGCGTGGCTTGCTTCTAATCCTGTCCCTCCTAGCCGCACCAGGCTGATTTCTAATTATAGAAATGACAGCTCCAGCTCCTTGGGAAGTGGCTCCACAGATTCCTATTTTGGAAGCAATAGATTGGCTGACTTCAGCCCAACGAGTCCGTTCAGCACAGGCAACTTCTGGTTTGGAGAAACGCTGCCTTCAGTGGGCACGGAAGACCATGCGGTCGACTCTCCCGCGTATGACTCCTTACCGACGCCTTCCCAAACCATTTGGACCCCTTTTGAACCTGTAAACCCGCTCTCTGGCTTCGGTAGCGACCCTGCTAGTAATGCCAAGCCTCAGCGCCGAGGGAGCCAGCCATCTACTCCTCGCCTGTCGCCCACGTTTCCAGAGAGTCTGGATCACCCGCTGGCTAGGAGAGTGAGGAGCGACCCACCTAGCACCGGCCACCAAGCCGGCCTTCCCATATACATCCCCGCTTTCTCCAATGGTACCAACAGCTATTCCTCTTCCAACGGCGGCTCCACGTCCAGCTCGCCCCCCGAGTCGAGACGGAAGCACGACTGCGTGATCTGCTTCGAGAGCGAAGTCATTGCGGCCCTGGTCCCCTGTGGCCACAATCTCTTCTGCATGGAGTGTGCCAACAAAATCTGTGAAAAGGAAACGCCATCGTGTCCCGTTTGCCAGACAGCTGTTACTCAGGCAATCCAAATTCACTCTTAAATATATATAGGTATTATTATATATGGACTTTTTAAAACTCTTAAAGGCATGGGTGTAAAGGTACCCTCTAGTAAACTTCCTAATGAATTCTGACTGTTGGGCTTTCTTGGGATTAGGCTGAAGTTGTTAGTAAATTTCTACTTTCTCAAAAGGCTGCTACGGTAACACTAAACCTAGGTGGTCTCTGTCCGGTTCAGTGTAAGCAGATGGCATGTTTAGCAGAGATACATCTGCTGTGATGTTATGGCACAGTGAGGGGAAGTTTTCATCAATTACACAACTGAAAAAAAACAAACAAACAAAAAAAAAAAACAAAAACAAATTTTACAGGCTTTCTAAAGGATCTCTGTTAAGCGTTTGACTTCTGTGTGCTGGCAGCAATGAACCTCGTCGCCTAAACGCAGAAGTACTCGTCTGCCGTGGAGGGTTTGTGGCATTATCAATATATCAAACAACACTTCCAATGCTGCCTTCTTTACACTGCCAGTTCTGAAAAACAGGTTTGGGGAAATTATTTTTGCTTTGTGCAACAACTTATGCCTAATTCTTCAGCATTGCAAATACCTTTTTTTAAAGCATAGTTTGATTTATTGAAATGGATGATGTTATTGGCAGGTTCAGATAATAAATTACGGTGAGGCGGGGGAGAGAAGCTGCCCGACGCACCTCCGTTTTGCCTGACGTGTTAAGGGCAGTATGTTCAGAGGATCAGGAACGTGTCAATTTGTGAATTCCTACCCACTGCTTTTCTTAATGTAATGTGGAAAAGTCTGGCTGGCTTCATCCCATTTCAGTAAGGGCTTTGGGATGCACATACTTCGACTTACAGTGAGGATGCTGACATTCCGTTCGTTAGTCTGATCAAGCTGTTCTTAAATGACATTTTTTAGAGAGTATATAGTTCAAAATGTGAAGCATTTTTATGTTCAATCCATATTTGTCTTGCACATATATAAATATATATTTTATTTTTAGTAAGGAAAAGGAAAAAGGGGGAGTTGCGTATGTGCCCTTGTATTATTCATGACAGCAGCTGTGACGGTGGCCCTGCAATCAGTTTACTTCATTTCAAAACTGTCTTTCCAATCATAAGGAAAAAAAATGTCTTTTGAATGCGCTTCTCACATTTCAACCTGTGGATGTTTCTAGCTTTTTCATCCTCAGTACGTTCCCAAATCTGTGCTGGCATATATTAAAACAACAAAAACAAAAAAAAGACACAAAGTGGAGTTCTGGTGGATTTTTCTATTTTTTTTGAAGCATTATTTTCCCAAGACAAGACAAAGCTTTTTTCTCAGTATAACAAAAAAATTATATGTGTATTGAACTAGTAAATATACAGAAAATTTTATTTTTTATTTCCACTTGAAGAGTTACATTTCGTATAAAAGTTTACAAATAACGGTTTTTATTTTATGATTTTCAGTATAAGAGTTGCCTTGATGGCATATTATGTACTGCATAACTTTAATGCTATAATTGCTTGTAGAATAGTTACATGTCAGTATTGAAACCTAATCTCTAGCTGCAGTCTTGTAGATATGAACAAACGTTCACCGAGCATGTATTTTGTATTTTATTGCATCGTACACCGCAACTAATAAGCCAAGGAATCGACAGACATTAGGTGCGTGTACCATTTCTATAAACCACAAACTAAGAATGATAAACTATCAATATAGTTTAGTATTTGCTAATTTTACTACACTTTTTGTTATGTATATGTAGGGAGGTCATAGGGATTATAAATTCAATTTGAGTAAAGTTTAAAAACCATATATTTTATGATAAAGGGCCTTTAACTTATGACGGCCAAAGCACTGATATTATATATTTGCTGTAAAGAGAATTATAAGAGTTTTATTTTTCTGATATTAAAAGTTACTTAATAAAGACTTGTTTCCATTAACTTGAATGTTTTGCTGTCTTCATAGTTGTCGCTTGGAGCAGCCTGTGGAGGCTGGGGCTGGCTGACATCCCTCCTTCCCTGCCACCCCCCCACCACGGGGGTTTCCCAGTGCTTAATACGCCACGGACCTGACTTTGGTGTGGCTGGGTGACTTCACGTGTGAAGAATCTGGTTTTCTGTTAATTTCTGGCTTTACATGCTGCCTTTAAAAAGCAACTTGGGGTCTTCCAGAGGGCACAGCCGCAGCCTGCTCTCCTGGTCGGGAACTTGCATTTCAGAGTTATTTCAGTGTGGCTGCAAGGTAAACTCCTGGTGCTTGTGTTTGTGATGATCACCCAGCAGCAGGAATCACCGAGTGGTTTGGGTGGGAGGGGACCTTTGAAGGTCACCTAGTCCAACCCCCCTGCCATGAGCAGGGACATCTTCCACTAGATCAGGTTGCTCAGAGCCCCGTCCAACCTGACCTGGAATGTTCCCAGGGATGGGGCATCAACCACCTCTCTGGGCAACCTGAGCCAGTGTTTCACCACCCTCATCGTAAAACATTTCTTCCTTCTCTCTAGTATGAATCTCCCCTCTCTTAGTTTAAAACCATTACCCCTTGTCCTATTGCTACAGGCTCTACCAAAAACTCTGTCCCCATCTTTCTTCCAAGGCCCCTTTAAGCATTGAAAGGCCACAATAAGGTGTCCCCGGAGCCTTCTCTTCTCCAGGCTGAACAACCCCAGCTCTCTCAGCCTGTCCTCACAGGAGAGGTGCTCCAGCTCCCTGATCATCTTTGTGGCCCTCCTGTTGCATTCCTTCCCGGTCAGATGGAGATTTGCACCCTCTGCCTGGTGCAGAATGCTTTAATGTTTCCTTCTAAAGTCACCGTGTCCCTGTTTTGCCATGGGCCACTGTCTCTTTCTGGTTTTGCTGTTGGAAGGAGCTCTGCTGTGGTCTGGGTTAGCCTGGGATTTGCGCTGGCTGATGGAGCGTATTTGGATACTTTGGTGATGTTCGTACAGATTGATTCTTGCTCCCTGTTGAAGCATCCTTCCCCGTTTCTTACCAACGGGGACCTGTGAGAGGGAGCAGTTCCCCTCTGGGAAGGAGGTTTGCAGCAAAACGGAGCACCTGGACCGCTGATGGACATTTCCTTGGGATGGAGGAGAGTGACAGCACTTAATAGGAAAAGGCATTTTAAGGCCGTCTGGCTTCAAAGGTGGGTATTTATAAATGCTGGTTGTAATGCTGCCAGAGGCTGTTTCATGCAGCCTGGTGCTATTGATGGGGACCCTGGTTGGGTCTCGCTGGTGGGGTAGGTACAATGGGGTGCTGCTAAATTTTTTGGCAGAACTTATTTGTGATTATTCTTTGGGGGGGGGGGGGGGGAAGCTGCTCCTTCCCAGCAGTACACACTGACTTGAATTTATCCTGCTTGGCCAAGGATTTTAGATGCCCGAGGACCGCTTTGCCTGAGGGATGTTTCACCCCTCCTTCATCAGCAACTGTTCAAACATCCCTGGGGTACGTGGAGGTGGTGGAGCCCATGCATCTGCCCGTGGTCCTCAAAGCCACCGTCCCGGAGCTCGTGTCCTCAAACCTAAACTTTCTGTTCACTTTCTTTAGGAGGATGGCAAGGAGACTTAATTCTTTTTAACTGTCTTTTTAATTAGTAAGTCTTGGGAAGAGATCAAAGAGTATTTCAATTCACTTCACTTGGGGCGGTTTTAGCGTTGCAGCAAGAGGCCTCAGACATAAAACCTCAGGCAGTGGGGAGATGTAACCTCCTGACTTCTAGCTGTACATAACCATCTTAAATCCAAACCCCTCCGACACGTTCTATTTAGCAGAGCAAGTAGCACTGCGGTTACTTAGGAGTTGCATAAGACAGGCACGGGCTTAAAAAACTCCAGTTCTCCTCAATTTGCTGTCGTGAATTTATTTTTCCATGCTCAGGAGCACTTGTGATGAGTGAGTAACCCGCCTGGAATTTTAACTCTTGTTCATGGAAAGGGAAGCATTCGCCACCGGGCATCGGCATGAGCCGGTCTGCCCTGCTGCCAGCTGGGCTGGTTAGGACAGCTAAACGATTTTAATTTTTTTATTTCAAGGTGGAAGTTTTAAGGAAGCAGTCAGCTTGTATTTTGCCTTTCAGCCCCCGAAGCTTTCCCGGCTGGGCTCTGTGCTGGCCCGGGGGCTCCTGTAGTGGCTCTCCGCAGGCAGGGAGGGCTCCGGTGAGGCTGGTTTGGCATCGGTGAGGCTGGTTTGGCATCGGGCAGAAGCCCCGCAGGACCTTTATCCGGCAGGGTGTCTCGCAGCCCTGACCTCCTGCAACAGCACCTGGCTGGTCCGAAAGCCCAGTCCTTTCCCTGGGAAACCTCCTCTGGCTCCTTGTTGGGAGCGAGGGGGAGATGGGGATGGGAGATGTCTCGCAGCTGCCAGGGAAGGAATGCGGGGTTGTTTTTCTGCTTCGCTAGCAGTTGTATGAACCTCGGGGAGGGAAGCAGAGCAGGCTGTGCCTGGAACGGCACGTCCCCCTGCTCAGCATCTCCCGGTGGGTCCTGAAAATCAGCCAGGGTTAGGCTGTTCCTGCTCAGCTATCCACAGGGTTCAAACTTGCTCCCGGGGACAGTAGGTACCGGTCAGGAGCTGGCAACAAAATGCTTTAAGTTTAAAAAAAAATTTTTTTAAAAAGCCCTTTTGTGCTTCGTGCTGGTCTGTCTTACATTTCTGCGAGCAGTTGGGCTCGTGCACCAGGACAGGGAGCTGCACTCAGAAATCCTCTCCCTTCTTGGAACCAAAACTCTCTTCTCCACGTCTTGTGAGGATGCTCACGTCGGCTGTAGCTCTGGCAGAGGTAGAAAGGCG
Source organism: Harpia harpyja (assembly GCF_026419915.1). Lineage (NCBI taxonomy): Eukaryota > Metazoa > Chordata > Aves > Accipitriformes > Accipitridae > Harpia > Harpia harpyja. The sequence goes on along the minus strand of NC_068969.1, from coordinate 114,262,992 downwards.
ATGCTTCCCTTGGGATGAGACCGCCAACTCAGGAGCTGACCTGGCTTTTTGGGGTTGGAATGGAGAGTTTGGGGGAAAACTCACCTGCGGGTGAGTGAGCTCGTGCCTCGGGTCCCAGGAAGGAGCTCCCTGCCCACGGGCACCTCTTAATCCCCATCCTGCAGCATTTCTGCTCATCAGCCCACTGGAGCTGCCGGGACAACAGCCGGTGCTGGTAAGGTGGGGAGCAAGTTTGGTGGCAGAGGCTGCAGCAAAAGCTCGATCCTTCTGCGGCTGGGACCTGTGGGCAGGGTGGCAGGTTGGTTGGTGCAGGCAGCTGGTGGCAGGGGGAGGCACGGGGCCGAGCCCCCAGCCCTGACTGTACAATAAGCAAGGCTCAGGCTGGTGGGATCCCATACTGGTGCCGCAGGGCTCCGCTCCTGAAAGAAGCATGACTGGTATAAACAAAAAATGAGAGGGTTTTGTTGGTGTTTTTTTGTTTTGTTTTTTTTTTTTCCCCCCCAAAATACCCTTGGTCCAATTTTTTTCCAAAGTTGCAGCGCGTTTCCAGAAACGGCTTGGGTAAAGTTTAAAATAAATGCAAAAGGAGCTGAAGGAGCCAGGGGTGCAGGTTGTTGCAAAGAAAACACGTTGGGCAAATGAGCTGCACCAAGGGGCTGTAGGAAATCCCACATGCTGATGCTGGCAGGCAACTGCTCCATAGCATGAAATACAGCATGGGAGTGTTAGGGACGGGGGGAGGAGGAATGCAAAGCTGCAAAAAAAAAGCAAAAGGAAATGCGTGATGCCATCTCCACGCACCCTTCTGCAGGAGCAGCTATGGAGCAGCATGCCTGCAGCTCTGGTTCTGCTGTGGTGTGGGTGGAGGAAAAAAAAAACCCCATCCACACCAAAACACTCCCAAAACCCCTTATTTTTTTGCAGGATTTCAAATTGCTGCAGCTCGCTGTGCAGGTTTGGCACCATCCTGCCCTCCGTCCCGGGGCGGGTTGGGGGGTCATCCTGTTGTCCCCCCCCCTCCAGCAGCCAGGTAAGCACAAAACCAGTCATGCTCGTGGGCCCGAGCTGCCACTCAAGAGCTGTTGACCACCCTGGCCATCTGCTCCCTCCAATTGCCGGCGCAGCTGAGCACGAACATCGTTAGCGTACGAGCTCGTTTAGGAAGGGTCACAGTTCAAGTGCTGGTGACATCTGACAGTACAAACCCCCCTGCAGGCTGCAGCTGGGGAGCAGGACCAGTGGGGCATTAGCAGGGCATGGGAACAGCATCCACCTGCAGCAAGGCTGCAGATGAGGGTGACAAAGGGATTTCGCTGCGAGTGTACGCTGTACCAGCAACTGGCAACGGGGCCAGGGCTCAGCTGGGAGTACCAGTTTATCCCCAGTGCTGCATCCCCCCACCAGCCCTGTACAGCATCTCCCCCATGCCCCGTACGGCGTGCATGCTGTCAGTGGGGGCGGAAAAAATATGTGTTTCTACAATGTTTGTATGCGCAAACCAAGGAAAAAAATGGAAAAAAAAAAAAAAAAAGCAATCCAGACTTGTGATCTTTTTGCCACAAATGGGAAGCCCATGCTTCACCCGCAGGACGACTGGTCAGGAGGAGCTGGTGCTCAGGCTAAGACTTTTCGGTCCTGCTTTAGCTTTGTGGTATGGATTTATCCCCAGCCTGCAGCCGTGTGGTCATGTCGGGGGAGTTAAACATGCAGCATCATGTGCCAGCACCCAGCTGCTCAGTGCTCTAGAGGATACCACCAGTGTGAGATCCAATGGTTTTACGTTGGCCACGACCAGGCAGCAGTTACAAAAGGGTTGCTAACAGCATCAGGAGGGAGAGTCTGGAAAGCTTTCTGGCAAGGTAAGGAGCTAAAACTGGTTTAAGGTGGCAATGGGTGAGCTTACGGAGGGACCGTGCAACTGAACAGGAGAGTCTTGGCGACAGGGAATTAATCTGTGGGGAGAACTTGAGTATTTGGTGTTTCCATACATCCAGGAAGATGTTTCAGGGGGAAGTGTCACCATTTGCATTACAGTTATTTAGGGGGTTCAGAGGGGGTTTCTGTCTTTTTTTTTTTTTTTTTTTTTTTTTCTTCCCTTTCTCTAACCATGGGATGCAGTCGCTTACTGAGATCAGCAGAGCCCCAGAGCATTACAAATGCATCGCCTGCCTCCTGCTTTATTCCTAGATCTCATGACTGGAGGTGGTTGGTATTTTATTCATTTACTGGGAAGAGTTCTGCAGGCTGGTGACTGCAGGAGCGGATGGAGTAGAGTTCCTGTGCACCTTTTAACACAGGGTGGCAATCACTCACCGACACGTATGGCTGCGGAGACCTGGTACTTGCTCTGGACTGCGCTTGGCTTCGGGTTCGATGCTGGTTGCACCCAAGTATCTGACATGTAGGACTCCGAGAAAAGGACCGATCCTCTGAAATGACAGACAGTCCTGCCCCGGAGAGCTCTCCTAGCCATGACACAGTTCAAGACCGCAGCTAGCAGTTTTGATAACTGGCCAGAAACGGTAAAAGCTGTCCACTGAATGAAATAAGGAAGCCAGAGACTTGAATCTTTACCTTTTTTAATCAAAAACATACTCTGTTACAGAATTTCAGGAAAGTTAACTACAGTATATTATCCACAAACTAGGTCTAATGAAAAACATACAGTAAGCTACAAAGGAACTACTGGGAATTCTGTTGACCGCTTATCAAAAGGCAATGGCTAAAAGAAGAAATGCTTAACTAGGCTTTCATGCTCAAAAAACCCTCTCACAGTGAGTTTTGGGTTATGGGTACTTCACAGCTCTCAATCCAGCTGAATCACAACTTTGTAGCGCTACCAAACTTCACCAAAAAGACACAGAAAAAGGTACTGGAGCAAGAAAGCGCTAGGTGATTTTGGTGAGCTTGAAAGAATGGAGTCCTGTCAATTTAGGAGCGATGTATCACTCACAAGGCACAACAACAGCCAACAGTGCCAAAACCTCTTGAGATTTTGTCGACAGTAGTTCTGCCTTCCACCAGGTCTCACCAAGTGAAACTTTCACAACGCTGAAAAGTCAGGTCGGTTCTTAGGGACCTCAGCAGCATCGTATGGCGGCAGCTTTGACTCGGCATGGTCGCACCTCCCAGATCATTTTCAGAAACACGCAGCTGAGAATAGCGTTTTGGAGGCGGATGACATAAGGAAAAGATATGTTCAGCACCCAGCTCCTACCCGACTGGTGGAGAAGCGCTTTCCAATGGATTTGTTTCCCTGTCCAGGACCAAAGTGCTGACTAGCTGCATCAGGGGTAGAAGCAACCGGCTTAGCGCTCATGAATAACGCAAATGCCCTATGACAGGCAACCTGCAAACCTCAGTCCCAAGAACAGCGCCAGGGTCCTCAAAAACCTGTCGCCAGTCACGGAAACACTCCCGTTCCCAGCAGGACCAGGCAAGGCCATCGCTTTTAATGTTGAAGTCTTACTTTAAAAACAAAAAGAAAGTAACCTCTCAAAAATTGTGTCCTTAACAATACCTGACAACTAAGCATCTTGTAATTTTATAGAGCAGATGTTAAGTAGCATGGGGCCTGACAGGAGGAGAGGGGGAGGAAAGAGGATTTCTTAAAGGAAGTCTGAATCCCACTTAGAGGAAGACCCATCTGGCTGTCTTGAACCGGTTAAAGAAGTGACCAGCGATCCCAGTCACTCTGCGTAGCAGAGTAAAAATGCAAATCAAGGAGACAGTCCTTTCTAAAGCGCTTACTCTTCAAAGAAGAGATTAAAGATGTCTCAATAAAGACCACCATCAAGACGTAAACAACAATTGAAGGGTTCAGAGGCAGAAGCCCCCCCTATATACACTGGCATAGGAATTTTTTCATGGTTCCTAGTAAAAGAATTGAGGCAGTCGTTCCTGAGCTACGCAGAGAGGACACTGTCGTCTTTAGAAGTGTCACAAGAAGTAAGATGGTCTCAAAGGTAAGGCACAGGAGTTGGACACAAGTTCAATGACTACTGCTGCTACAGACCTGTTTTGTGACTGGGGGAGACCCTTGTCTCCTTTGGACTGTAGGTCCCTCTCTATAAAGCAGCCAGAGTACTTCCCAGGTCTTCAGTACGCTAGAGCCGTTAATGAAGTGATTTATATCGCAGCCAGGGGGGGCCAGGTCCCTCAGCACGTCGTTCTCATCAAGCCCAGAAAAGTGACGTCAGGAACAACCATTTCTAACCAGCACCGCTTAGCAGTTATGGCTCCTTCCAAGGGATTCCTGCTAGAATTAAGTAAGTATTTTTAAACCATTCCAGAAAAAACGTTTCCTCTCCTACATCTCTACCTTGTTAACTTTAAATGCCCTGGCTTTCAAAACAGTAACACGGCTAAAGACGTCTAAACCTTCCAGTGCTAATCCCAGCCCTCCAGTACATGAAGTGATATGACAAAGTACTCCAGCACAACGCTTTTTTTGAGGAGTACATAACTGAGGGTGAGAAACACAGGGGTAATTACTTCATCAAAAGAACTAAGCGGAGTAGAGATGGGAACAGGACCGCAAGGAAGGGATTGCTAGCTGAAAAAAATACTTGTTGAATTCACTGAGTTTGAGACAGTCAGAGCTGAAGAGGAGACGCAATTCTGGCATTCTTGACATACCTGCCTGCGGTGCGTACGGGGATCATCACGGCTGTCAAGGAGCTGTAGCTCTTTTTTGAATCTCAGAAACAGACATAAATGCAAGCCTGTCAAAGATTCAATGTGCTGCTGCTGCTGAAGGGTTTCCAATCCATTATGCACTGCCTTTTATGCCTTGTCATAAAAGTATAAAAATTAAGTTAAAGGCATATTAAAAACTGAGAATGAGGTTCTCTCATTTTGCCCTTTAACAGTTACAACTGCATCTTACCGGTAACTGCCCGGTGGATAAGATGAATGCCATTTCAGTATTTTTACTGCCTCACACAATGTTCAGGTTTCTCCTGATGTGGGGCCTGTGATTTCTTGGTTCTGATTAAACTCATCTGACACTATTTCATTGTTCTACTCTGAATGGTTTTGGCCATCTAAATACTACACTGTAGGTACCATTCACTGTAGGTAGAGACTTAAGGAGGCTTGCAAAACATCTGCAAAAAACCCTAGTCTTAACAGCTGAATTTTTTCAGACTGTAATACAGGCAAGAATACCAACAGGCGGAAGCAATCTTTCACTATTTTATCAAAGTTCGGCACAATCAAAACGTAAGTAACTGGAACAGAGGGTTTTCTGTGAAGTAGCCATATACAGATCAGTCATCAGAAGCTAGATACTTCCCAAAAGCTGAGGCACCTCGAACCCGGCAGTAAGAGCACGGCAGACAATTCAAAAGGGAGGTTGGCAAGAAGAATGTGTAGCCAGGCTTTTCATTTCTTCCCCCAAAGCAAGTTTTCCGTTGTGGATGAAGCGTAACCAAGCCGCTGGTTAATAAGCTTCTTCTGAGGTTGTAGTCAGAATCCTCTACTGGAAGTGTTCCTCAAGAATCTGAAGAAGCTTGCTTTTCGGACAAACTGGATCAGTAGGAGACAAAGGAAAATGAAAAAGGTTTTTAACTGAAAGCAAACACTATTTTTCCAAACATCAAGAAGTTGCCACATATGAGGAAAGAAAAGTGATCTCATTACAAGTTAGTCTGAAGAAGGCAACACTGTTAATGTAAATACACTAAAAACTCAGCCATTTCTGGCCATCACTCCAAAGTCATCTGTCCTCTGTGCTTCCACACCCATGACCGAAACAATGACTGCTGACTTCTTCCGTAAGAATTTCAGCATATGGGGGAAGCAATACCTAAACACTGCGTGTCACAGCCCTCTACAGATTCCTGAAACTATGCAAGAAACTTGGCAAAAAGCTTCTGAATAATCTCTTCCAAGACTTCTACTCGTGTTAACCACTACGACTGTGCTGCCAGGTCGGCTCAGTACAGCACAGCAGGCAGACCGAACTGGCAGCGCTTGAAGGACTTAAGTTGGAGTCTACAAACTTCTAAGCCTGTTTAACTAAGCTCCAACTCCCTACACACCTGCTGAAAAATAAGGAATTCCTGCTCCCTCTTCCTACCCCATCAAATAGCCAAAAGAGATATCCTCAAGACATGCTTTTATTGAGAAGCAGTGAAAGTAAGAAAAATTGAACTTGCTTCCTGGCAAGTTTAAACCAACAAAAATTCCTACCACTGTTGGCTGCTGCTGCTCATCTTGCAAAGAAAGTAATCCGTCACTCAAGATCAATGGTTTCAAGGTGCAGAATTACATAATAGAAGCAAACTAAATTTATAAAAATGAGGGTTTTCATAATTTTATTTATACTATTAACTAGAGAGAAAGCATACATATTGTATCTGTCATACAGTCAATACATTTGCATTTTTTCTACTATAAATTCTCTATACAAAGTCATTGCCAATTGATACGGTCATTGATGGCATAGGGCTTAAAATAACCAAGAGGTATAAAAACAAGTTTGCCATCTTGCCCTGAGTGGAAATGGTGAACAGATACAAAAACTGGATCCTAGATATTGATGTAATATTATACATGATTTAATGGTATATGCAAGTAAAAAGAGTCATGCAACTTTTTAAAATACCTGCCAAGTTTTACTTGAGTAAAATCATAGAAGTCAGTAGTAGTTATGAAAATATGTTCCTGCCATTAGGTACTCATTATGCAATTTCAGTGGCAACTTTGCAGACTGGGTATTTCACGTTATATTTAAATTGAGTGCCAGCACTGAAAGTATCCATTTCCTTTAGTGTTTTAAAACTCACGTGTCTATATAAATAAAAATCTAAGATATCTTTTTTAAAAACTAGTGAAGGAAAAGCCACATTTCTTTTCCTTGCTATTTTTAATCAATGCCAACAACGTATGTCTCATCCCTCACTTTTTGGCAGCTTCTACATTTTAATCTGGAAAAATCATAACAAGATAGTCAACAAAATAAAGAAGTCTTCTGTTAACTATTGTTCCCTAAAAAGAACATCACAAATCAGTTGGAATTTTAAAGTTGCTATAAGGTAAATGTTTGTAACTATTAGAAGGAATTTTCAGATATAAATATATATATAATATATATTCTGCATACAAAAGGCTCCTGTGAGGCTTATCACCAAGATGCCATAATAGAGAAGGAAAGTTTCGAAGGGAACAAACCCAATACTGTAAAGTCTCTATAAGGCGTTTACCTTTCAATTTAAGCCCTGAGCCATGTATTATGACAATTAAGTTCTGAAAATAACTGAAATCCAAATTCTGCATGTTCAGTTTCTTTCTGCTAAGAGCAAGGCGGCAAACACATTTTTAAAACCTGGTTTTAGAAGATTAAGCAGAACAAAAGTAAAATATATCTTCAGGTTATAAACAGAATTGTATTTTACAATCCACCATCCTCACAATATAATGGCCCACAGCAGTGCAGCAGAGGGATCTCAGTCTAAAGGTTGTGGGTCTGCAATAGGCATGGTATGAAGTACTTCATCTAGAAGCTGGAGGGCACGGTGTAAGTGAATTTCAATCCAGCACGGTGTCTCTTTGATGCTCTGTCTTGGGTAATCAGGTCCCCAACCTTTTACAAAACTCATCCTGAGTATGCATAAGCGGCGAAGGTCATCTACACCAATTCCAGCAGCAGCTGACAAACCTAAACAGGAGAGGTTTCAAGTAAGTGTTCACAGACATGTTCTTTTATCATCTGTTTGTTTAGCCATTCCTGTTTGCTTGGCTCTTCCTTCATGCACAGTTCCCTCTCACCACAGCCAAGGCCAATCCACATTTCTACATCTTTGCTATAATGAATGCAGCAATTATTTTGCATTTCTTCCCATTAAAGCTTTTTTCATCATTCTGCAATCTTGAAAGGGTGCTGAAATATAAAATTCCTTATAATAAAGCAGACATGATGAAACCTAGTGTCTTATGTGATACAATCCATGTAAACCTTATTCAGAAAATAGTCAAACAATACTGATTCTTGAAGTTTGCCAAATGCTGCATTTTCAGCATGAGAACTCTGACTGACCACCTGCAGGAAGCTGGATTAACAAATTACACTACTTACATCTAATAAAATAAAAAGATTAATACAGCTGGCAAACTTCAAATTGCAAGTATGGCTAAGACAAAAGTTAAATACATTCCCCAAAATGCCTTCAGCAATTTGTAGGATAGCTGGAAAAAGGCACATGGCAATACAGGGAGTCCAGAAAACACTATGGCACATCATAAAGCAGCCCGAGACATGTAAGTGCTTAGACTTTTAAAAGTACTTAAGTACAATTTCAAGGATCTAGAATTTAGTAACTAAAAAAACTCTAACCCGGAAGAAGAGGAAAAAGCGAAGAGGAAAAAGCGAAGAGGAAAAAGCGAAGAGGAAAAAGCGAAGAGGAAAAAGCGAAGAGGAAAAAGCGAAGAGGAAAAAGCGAAGAGGAAAAAGCGAAGAGGAAAAAGCGAAGAGGAAAAAGCGAAGAGGAAAAAGCGAAGAGGAAAAAGCGAAGAGGAAAAAGCGAAGAGGAAAAAGCGAAGAGGAAAAAGCGAAGAGGAAAAAGCGAAGAGGAAAAAGCGAAGAGGAAAAAGCGAAGAGGAAAAAGCGAAGAGGAAAAAGCGAAGAGGAAAAAGCGAAGAGGAAAAAGCGAAGAGGAAAAAGCGAAGAGGAAAAAGCGAAGAGGAAAAAGCGAAGAGGAAAAAGCGAAGAGGAAAAAGCGAAGAGGAAAAAGCGAAGAGGAAAAAGCGAAGAGGAAAAAGCGAAGAGGAAAAAGCGAAGAGGAAAAAGCGAAGAGGAAAAAGCGAAGAGGAAAAAGCGAAGAGGAAAAAGCGAAGAGGAAAAAGCGAAGAGGAAAAAGCGAAGAGGAAAAAGCGAAGAGGAAAAAGCGAAGAGGAAAAAGCGAAGAGGAAAAAGCGAAGAGGAAAAAGCGAAGAGGAAAAAGCGAAGAGGAAAAAGCGAAGAGGAAAAAGCGAAGAGGAAAAAGCGAAGAGGAAAAAGCGAAGAGGAAAAAGCGAAGAGGAAAAAGCGAAGAGGAAAAAGCGAAGAGGAAAAAGCGAAGAGGAAAAAGCGAAGAGGAAAAAGCGAAGAGGAAAAAGCGAAGAGGAAAAAGCGAAGAGGAAAAAGCGAAGAGGAAAAAGCGAAGAGGAAAAAGCGAAGAGGAAAAAGCGAAGAGGAAAAAGCGAAGAGGAAAAAGCGAAGAGGAAAAAGCGAAGAGGAAAAAGCGAAGAGGAAAAAGCGAAGAGGAAAAAGCGAAGAGGAAAAAGCGAAGAGGAAAAAGCGAAGAGGAAAAAGCGAAGAGGAAAAAGCGAAGAGGAAAAAGCGAAGAGGAAAAAGCGAAGAGGAAAAAGCGAAGAGGAAAAAGCGAAGAGGAAAAAGCGAAGAGGAAAAAGCGAAGAGGAAAAAGCGAAGAGGAAAAAGCGAAGAGGAAAAAGCGAAGAGGAAAAAGCGAAGAGGAAAAAGCGAAGAGGAAAAAGCGAAGAGGAAAAAGCGAAGAGGAAAAAGCGAAGAGGAAAAAGCGAAGAGGAAAAAGCGAAGAGGAAAAAGCGAAGAGGAAAAAGCGAAGAGGAAAAAGCGAAGAGGAAAAAGCGAAGAGGAAAAAGCGAAGAGGAAAAAGCGAAGAGGAAAAAGCGAAGAGGAAAAAGCGAAGAGGAAAAAGCGAAGAGGAAAAAGCGAAGAGGAAAAAGCGAAGAGGAAAAAGCGAAGAGGAAAAAGCGAAGAGGAAAAAGCGAAGAGGAAAAAGCGAAGAGGAAAAAGCGAAGAGGAAAAAGCGAAGAGGAAAAAGCGAAGAGGAAAAAGCGAAGAGGAAAAAGCGAAGAGGAAAAAGCGAAGAGGAAAAAGCGAAGAGGAAAAAGCGAAGAGGAAAAAGCGAAGAGGAAAAAGCGAAGAGGAAAAAGCGAAGAGGAAAAAGCGAAGAGGAAAAAGCGAAGAGGAAAAAGCGAAGAGGAAAAAGCGAAGAGGAAAAAGCGAAGAGGAAAAAGCGAAGAGGAAAAAGCGAAGAGGAAAAAGCGAAGAGGAAAAAGCGAAGAGGAAAAAGCGAAGAGGAAAAAGCGAAGAGGAAAAAGCGAAGAGGAAAAAGCGAAGAGGAAAAAGCGAAGAGGAAAAAGCGAAGAGGAAAAAGCGAAGAGGAAAAAGCGAAGAGGAAAAAGCGAAGAGGAAAAAGCGAAGAGGAAAAAGCGAAGAGGAAAAAGCGAAGAGGAAAAAGCGAAGAGGAAAAAGCGAAGAGGAAAAAGCGAAGAGGAAAAAGCGAAGAGGAAAAAGCGAAGAGGAAAAAGCGAAGAGGAAAAAGCGAAGAGGAAAAAGCGAAGAGGAAAAAGCGAAGAGGAAAAAGCGAAGAGGAAAAAGCGAAGAGGAAAAAGCGAAGAGGAAAAAGCGAAGAGGAAAAAGCGAAGAGGAAAAAGCGAAGAGGAAAAAGCGAAGAGGAAAAAGCGAAGAGGAAAAAGCGAAGAGGAAAAAGCGAAGAGGAAAAAGCGAAGAGGAAAAAGCGAAGAGGAAAAAGCGAAGAGGAAAAAGCGAAGAGGAAAAAGCGAAGAGGAAAAAGCGAAGAGGAAAAAGCGAAGAGGAAAAAGCGAAGAGGAAAAAGCGAAGAGGAAAAAGCGAAGAGGAAAAAGCGAAGAGGAAAAAGCACCCTGACACTCTCTTCTTCCTCTTCTCAAGAGTATTAGGTTTCCCTAAACCTAGTCACGGACTTGTCATCCAGTAATCCCCATTATTTTGAGTGACATTTTTAAGAGCTTAGATCTCAAAGATCGTTTTTCACGCTCAGGTCTAAGCAGCCAAAAGTATCTCCATTTAAAGTAACAGGGTTATGCTATTTGATGTCATACATAACACATGTTCTGTTGTACTGCAACACTTCTTGCAGTACAAGTAGCCACTTCCATATCCAACATTCCCTGAAGACTACAGAGTGAAAACTGGTGTGTGGAGCAGGTACAAAGTGAACGAATACAGACTTACCACGATGCCACCCCAACCCCACGCTGCCCCAATCCTGCTACCTCATTCCAAGTTCATTTGTGTTGTGGCAGGGGCAGTGGGTGGCTGGGTGGGGGGATGCTGTTATGAGGGAGAGCTGTGTTATCAGTTTTCAGGTAAGGACAAAAGGGGACCAAGCAGTTCATGTACTTACTAATGGCTGGGGCTATTCCACCTACTGATCCTGGTCCAGGGATGTTTCCGGCTACTGCTGCAGCTTGAGCAGCAGCAGCAGCTTGGGCAGTGGCAGCCTGCTGTTGCATCTGACGATGACATTGGCGTAAATCAAACACCTTAAAAAAAAAAAAAAGTATCAAACCATGTAGACTTAGCAAAATCAATGAAGGAAAGAATTCCTCAACTCCCACCCCCAATAACATGGACCTCTCTGCTCTCACAAAGCAACTTCTACAGTCTCCCCATACACTTGGGTAAAAGCAAACCTTCCCTGCCTAGTTTAATTTCTAACAGAAATAATCCATTAAAGCTGATTCTTAGAGACTCTTCTCATATGACATTACCACCACTGGCAATACCAGAACGGGGCTGAGCTGAGCAGGCTAAAGTAGTACCCTGTGCGGAAGCGACTGCGGGATCAAAGTCTGATGGATGTTACAGGCTGATGAAATACTGACTTTTTAGTTAAATCCCAGGATTTCAGAAAATAGGCATGTAAATAAAAATGGAAGCCAACAAGTTCTGCTTAACTTTGTCAGGCTTTATTCTTCTTTGCTGCTTTACTGAAATGGGTTAGTCTATTTAAAAGAAATATCAATAATTGATAGGCCTGAAGTTTCAGCAGCTAGGTTTCAGATCGGTGGCCTTTTACATCTTTGTCATCAGGCTTGGCACTAATATATACAGGAACTCATAACAGAAAGCTCATACATAGAGGCCAGTGGGGCTTCTTTCACCTTCATTACACAATCTGCCTGCAAAACTGAGGATTAAAAAAAAAAAAAAAAAAAATTCCTGCAAACTTCAAGCAGTTTATCTCATTCAAGAATGTTTAGAAGTGTGACTTGTCCTAAATAAAGTTTCAAGTCTGGCAGAGGCATGCCCAAGTAAAAATCTCCTGAAAATAATGTTTCCACGCAACCATCTGTGACCTCTGGATCACTTCATGTTCATAACACTTTAACACACACTTTACTCTTACACTGCATTTATACAAACTTTCCCAACTTTTCTTGTTTTGGAGAGAGAGTAAGGAAACAGATAACCTATGCTAAGAATTTTAGTAGCAGTTAATTTAAAACTGTCAGTCTAAAAATACAAAAAACTGCTATCAAGATTGTTTGTGATGAAATACAAAATTAGTTTCTTTCGTACTATCTAGGTAGTAATATCTTCCTGTTTAGAGTAATTTTAAAAAGTCATCTTAAGTGACTTGTCAAATGGAAAGGTTTAGGTTTTTTTAAAAGGAAAATCAAAAGCAATGTTACATTTATTTCAGCGTCTCATAGCTTCCCTAACATTCACAAGAACTAAGTGCATGCTGTTGTCCCCCACTATTTTCATCCAGGACCATCAAACCAACCTTTATGTATGCACTTGGGTAAATCTTGTGAACAGCATCCCCTGGTGCGCGCCCTGCTTCTCTATCCAGGTAGTAACTCTGAACGAAGACCGCGTGGTCACTGAGGCATCTAACCCACACGTCACCTTCTCCTTTGCACTCCAACTGCACCCCTTTACCTATGTGCAACCTTAAAAAGAAAAACAGTTCCAATGCACCTGTGTATACATACTATAAATCAGACCTTGACTAAATAAACCATCAACAATTCTCCAGCTCTACAGTCATCTGTGATACCTTAATTTACACTCCACTCATACAAGGACTTGAAATCGTAGTTATTATCTTGGGTATAAGCTAGTATATAGTTACACAAAATCTGTAAAGTAAGAAACCATCTGTAATACCATGTAAAGATCTACTGGAAACAGAGAACATAGAAGCAATGATATTCAAGTAGCAACTACCACACTCACTGACAACACAGAGCAAATGCATTCAGTTCTGTTCGAAAGTGTAAAATCCCACAAGTATGCTAGTATAGAAAGTCACTCAAGTACATATACAAAGCCACATTTTAAATGCAGAACTGTATGTTGGTTTGGATCACATTACAGCAATCTAGCATTTTGATTGTCACAATGCGACATTTCTGAAGACATGGAATCATTTCCTTTTCGTTTCAAAGAGGAAAAAAAGTTGCGAGATTGCTTCGGTTCTCTATGCTTCCACATCAAAGCCTAGCACATGCATGGTGAGAATGAATGAAAATCCAACTAGCTCTCTATCAACCTTCCTTTGCTCCTTTGACAAATCTATATATTGCAGTTATTCTCACATCACTCTGTGGTGCGGAGAGCTAATATTCAGCTTGCATACATAATGGCACGAGTTGCTAATTTTATCCTTGAAGGCACAGCCTTTGAAAGCAATGAAAAGCAACGCGCTATTGCAAAGCACCGAAGGTCTTTGTCACACAGTTCACATTTTGAATGCATTACAGTAGTGGCCTAGAAAGATATACTCTGCTATAGTTAATTCAGTTAAAAGAAACATACCGTCCTTGTAATTTCAAAAGGGAGGCACACACTGAAGGCAAACCAAAATATTATCAAATACCACAGACAGCTGGAGCTTTTGGGATCTGCAGAATACCTTGCTCTCTCAATGGCTTCTGTTCTATGCACGTTGGAAAGCTGGCCCAGGCAAAAACGGTCTCCTCCAGAAGGATCCACATATCCATCAACAGTAACAATTGGACAGCTTGAAGGGACCTTAAATGTTTCCCCAACTTGCACATCCATTTCAAAATATGCGATTGAACACCAATATTCTGGAGCTAAAGAATATATACAATTAACTGACTGAAAGGCACAAAAACCCCCTATAAGCCCATTTCAGACAATCAATTAAGCCTTCTGCAACTGCATTTGTCATTCAGAGTAAGAGTGCACATTCACATAAGCAAGTTCAGATAGACAAAGATGTCTGCTAGCACAGAAAAATACTACGTACTGCAACCAACATGGGCTTGTCATTTTTATTTAAGCACATGTCAATGCTAGGGTTTTTTGTAGTTAAGATCTTACAAGTCCTTGCACAGTTTATAATGCCAGCTAGATTTTGTAAGCCATCTGCATTCCTGCACCTTATGACTATAGCTTGATTTTGTCTTCCTTTAGCATAAAGTAGTAATACATACATGCCTATTCATGGCTAGGCTGATTGGAACTAACTCTCAAACAGACCTGGCTTAAGATAAGTAACTACTTCCTAGGTGAAGTCAGTTTTCTCTTTCCTCCCTGCAAAGTAAACTGGATTTGGAAAGCAGGGCAATGGGGGAGAAACATCAAAGATGACATACTGATCTTGTCTGCACACAGGAAAATCAGGCATGGGATAAAACAAGGAAGCATTAAGCGAGGGAGCAGAACAAAATGGCATGTTTTAATAGCAGAGAGGTGCCTTTTAACTCATACTATTTTAAAAAGAAAAACTGGCTACAAAGGAAAGATGATACTTGGAAGAAACTACCATGTGAGGAAAGGAAACTCTGACTCCGCTACTGAAACGCACTCAAGTAAGCGAGGAAACCTGACAAAGCACTCAAAGTGATTTTGTGTATGTGTATCTACTGCTTGTGTGCCACCTGGGAGCAAATGGCTTGTCAAGCCTTCTGCACGGTTTGTTGTGTGTGCTTTTAAGTGTTAGAGTTTCTCTCTTCAGACACATTAAAACCTGAAGTTGCCATAAGCTGAAGTCACTGGGGATCTCGGGGACTCGGCACCTTTGCTGACTATAAGGGCCCATTTCCACAAAAGGTTAACACAGCCGGCACTTAAGCAGCTTGTTGGGGAGGGCAAAGAAAATCAGTGCTACAGTGTACTCAAAATAGGGGAAGCAGAAGAGCTAATGTGATGGGACCTAAACACAGCAGCCTGATAAGCCAACAGGAAAAAGAGCTCTCCCAGTGCCCTAAGTGGTACTCATCCATTACAAACAGCAGCACCCAACAGCACACCTACTTGTCCTAAACTGTTGCTCTGGTTTTATTAGAATAAACCAAGGTGCCTGAATTCCTTTCATTTGTTTTATCTTCAAATAAATACTCAAGTCTCTGAGGACTGAATAGGATGAAATCAATAGGTGAATCAATAGAGTGAAAGAGACATACTAAATAAGATGAAATACAATTTAGCTACAGTTAAGTTCAGCCAGCAATTATCAACACTTTCATTTCTGGTACTGATTTAGTCACTGACCAATGAATAAACGAGTTAAACTTTTAGGTTTTTCAACTATGCAGCTCTCCCTGTGCAGGCAACAGCTTTGCTTGCTGTTGTTAAAAATGGAATACCACCTTGCACCTGCAACAGAGCTAACTTGTACCGCAAGACAAGACCTCCTTGGTTCCATGAACCACTACCATTCATGAAGACTCTTGGAAAGAGCAAGCTTCTAAGCAAAGGTCCAAAAGAAACTTTAGCACCAAAATGCTAAGGAGGGCAATACGTATCTTTCAGGGTATCTGGCTGTGATGGTGGACTTCTAGACTATAGATCCAAGAGGGCTTTGGCATGACCTAAAGTCCATGATGTTTCTAAAAGCAGGCAAAAGTACAGCTTCAGGCACCCTGCAAAGTTTAGGATCGAGGACAGAGTTCAGACACCTCTAGGGTAGGCACCAGCTCAGTGTGGGTTTGAGGATTGCAATTTTTTACTTAGACATGTAAATTAAATTCCGTTTGCAGCCTATGTCACCATTCTAAGACACAAAATAGTTCCTCTCCTCCTTTCCTCCCCTTTTGAATATATATCTCACAAATTTCAGAGTACTTGATACCAAAAAAAAAAACAAAAAACCAGACTCAAAACAGAAAGTTATTAGCTTCCACAATATTAGCACTACATGTTAGATTTTACTCACCAGGATGATTTGATATAGGAGGCTGGAATGCAAGTTCATTGTGAACTGGCCCTTTAAAAGAAAACATGCAATTTGTTTTACACAAGGAAAAATAAGGTTTTCTTTCTTAACTTGTTTTCCTATGAAAAAAGACTTGTGAGGATGCCAGATGTTATAAATCCCAGTAATTTCTGAATCAATTGGCCAAATCTGACAGGGGAGAAAAATGCCTACAGAAGAATTACACTCTTAGAGGTCTCCTAAAAATTCAGAAGTTGAGTAGAGCAAAGAGCTCCATTAGTATCCCAGGAAGAAAGGCTGCATGCTGCTCAAGCCAGACCCAGCTCCAGGAGAGAGCAGAAACCAGATGTAGCATGGAGATGTAATAGAAATAGGACTTAGGCTTCACATCTGCCCCACGTTGAGCAAGGTGAGAATCATTGTAGAGAGGCATGTGATATAAATCTGTCAGAAACCACACTTTCTTAGTTTCATCAATCACAGAACAAGTTGCCCAGCATGCTGTGAACTTGACCATAAGAAACACTCCCTGAAGACTGAAAAAAGCCCTAGAGAACTCATTTTCTAAAGGAATAAATACTGAATACAGTCTTTGTATCGGTCAGTTTATTCTCTCCACTTTTATAAACTAACTAGGTCCCTTACAGGCAGCAGAGAACAAGAAGGAAAGACTTAAAACATAGTATTATAAGTAACAGCAGCTTTTGCAACAAGATGTCAAAACAGGCACAATGTTGGTAGGTGTCAAAACATGCGGCTTTCTGAAGTGAGAAGAGGCAGCAGCCAAGAAAAGCTCTATGTGGTTATCACCAGCCAGTTACAACTATTAATTATGGAAAGATACACGTACTGAGAAACATTTATACAGTATCTACAGCACCAGTAAAGTCTTTACATCCTCATATTTCTGACAAATAAGATGACAAATGAAGTGGGATCCTAACAGAACAAAATAATGAAACTTAATAACCGTATCTAAACCATAATTCACTTGATAGAAACAAGCTGAAAAGTCATTCTAACATTAACTCAGTATATTCTCCCCTCCACTAACAACTGCTACAAACAGGTGATCTGGTTAAGTACTATATTAGGAAATAAAGAACCATTCAAACTTTTTGCCACGAAATTTAGAAAAAACTTTAACTGAGGGAGGGGGGTGTGCGCGCTATACTCTTATGATGCATATACTGTGCTAGACACTTACACTAGAAGTTTGATCACTTTTTTTTTCCTTCCTATCTCCTGTACCTTAAAACAAGAAGTTGTGGTCCTATTTCGTAGATGAAAAAGATTTTCAAGTTTGTGTGCCAAATGTATTCATGAATCAGGTTGTAGCAAGACCACTTTATTGACAAGTACTTTACTGCATGAGCTTTCACAAAGTTCTTTTAAACAGGCTGGTGTACATGGACACACATCTTCCAAAGCTTAATGTAGATTGTTACATCATTAAGACATGACTTCAGAATTTCTAGAAAATAAAAACAGCCAGGAACTTCCAAGTTTTAAAACAAGAATATCCAAGCAACACATTCTGAATCAACTTCTTTTTCCCCAAAGGAAATATTTACTACTGGATTGCAAAGCTTTAAAAATAGAGGTTTAGAAAGGAAATGCTGGTTTTGTTAGGTACAGTAAGACATCTATAATATAGATGGTATAGCGATCTGAATTTCTAATCTCTGCTGCTTTAATGGAGAAAAGTCCATCAAGCTCTTACATTTAACTGTCAGAATATACTAAACACAGTAACGGTAGTTCTATAATGAAAAAGAAAAAAAAAAAAAAGGATTTGAGGGTAAAGAATAATCACAAATGAGCCCCCACCATTCAACAAAATTGAAAACAAAGTGATTTGAAAATCTGCACTACTTACAGTAATGTCCAGGATGCATAGGTGGATGATGCTGAAGATGGCCATTCTGGTGGTGAGGTATGGTAGGTGTGTAGGCTGCCGTCCGACTTCCAGTCCAAGTTGTAGTACTATCTAGAAAAAGAAAGGAGTGGTTGGTTTTTAAGGGAGTTTTTTTGCATCTCACTTCTAATCCTCTATTTCTCCTGAACATTTGGAAACTGGTTTTAGAAAACTAAGAAGAGTGCACATATGTATATACTCACTGTGATGGTAAGTAGCTGGCTGAGCTGTAAACCCATTCTGCTGAGTTCCTGGCTGAGGCCCTGAAGCAATCTGTAAGAGTCCATCACTATGGCTACCTGTCAATATACTGGTAGGTTGACCTGGTAAAAGAACACACTACCTATTCATGAACGTTCCAAAATTTTAATTAAGAAGAGCTCAGCAGTACTGGGTAGGAAAATACACCCAACTAAGGGCACTGCAATACACAGTTCCTACAAGTTTGGTTTCAGTATTTTTTTCCACCCACCAGAGTGTCTTAGGAAACTTGAAGCAAGATGCTCTGCATCAGCTGATTTTGATTCTGACACCCTTCATGTGTTAGGAGTAGAAGTATGCAGAGAACTCTGTTTATCAACCGCATCTTTGTTTTGTTCACATCTCGTTTTTCAGTTTGAAAGGAAAGAAGAAGAGATGTCACAGGTTTTATTGAATAACATAGCTGGAGTAGATTTGGTATGAATCCAAACAGGCCAACAGTAGGTCCAATAAGTTGCTTATTTTCAGCATGTTATAACTACTGTTCCTAAGGAGGACACTCGCTTAAATTTACATTCCTCCAAAACATACTGAACAGTATGTTATTTTTAAAATTAGTGCTTGAATAGAGCTGCATACATCACTGGACTCCTTCCTGAGAAAGTTGCTGGGATTTTTTTCTCCCAAATGAGTATTTCAAGAATTGTCTAAGCTTTAAAGTAAAACTACAGATATTTCAGAACAGGTTAACAGAGTTTGATTTTAAAAGGCTTCAGCTCAGCCATTAACACTAAACTGACCAGCAGTTTCACAAGTACACTTGCACTCTCAAACTGGTGTGGCTAGCAGAATTTTAACACATTGAAAACTTGAACTAAAACCTAAAAATGAGCTTTTTTTCCTGTCCACTTGGCTCCCAACAATTATAGCACTGATGAAAAAAAGTTACTGACTACAAACTGCTGTGCAAAGGCAATACAATTAAACTGCCTATCCTTTTTTCTCTCCTGGAGACAAATACAGACATCGTATCTCAGCTTGGCAAAATCACCATTAGTTTTAGCAAAAAAGTTGTCAGCTAAAATTAAAGAACATTATCAAAACACTGTGCCACCATAATTCAAATTTGATAACATGAAATCCATTATATTCACACATCTTTGGTATTAAAGTGACAAAGAGTATGTGAAACCCTTCCAAACTTCAAGGTTTCCCTACATCAGGGCTGCAGGACACTGCATACATAACCGCTTCACTGTCCTGCTGGAGTGAAGAGTGAGGTTTGATGTTGGTAAACCAGACTCTTCCACTTGTAACAAATACACACAAAAAAGTAAGAAAAACTTCAATGCAGCATTCCAACGGACTCGTGAAAATATTAATTGGGGCTGTTACTTTGGTAGTACAGTGGGCCATTATAAAAATAATCAAGTTAAAACTGTAAGACTCATCTTGTCAGGTGTGGAACACTAAAGAATTGTCTGAAAACCTCTCGATACTGCCACCTTACAGTATATCCGTTTGTTGTACCACTTGCTGTTGTAGTAAAACAATAAAATTCTTCCATTCCTACAGCAATTATTCCAATAATAGCCATACTGTTTTGTCAGTGGTCAATAGTTTTAACATCGTATTACTGAACCTTTGGCATATCCAAAACAGTCTTTTAACACTCATGTAGTGTCAGTCTCATTGAAAAAAAGACTGGGTCACCAGGAAAAGTTGCTCAAATTATGCTCCAAGTTAAAACCTCTATGTTAACACTTACGAGACTGCCTCGATCACACTGCCCCACACTTTATCAGTGTAGTGTGGCAGCAGCACAGTTCCAATGCAAGATCTACTTTGGCAAAAATCAGTGGTTATCTTTGAGCTTTCTCACGCTCACAGTTTAGTATTTCATATAATCTCGATGATCTTACTTGTTGAAGCCACAGGAATGTTGGGAAAATTAGTGGTGCTGGTAGTGCTAGCCTCAGTAGGAGCTAACATGGCTGGGGTGCTATAAGGCTCTGTAGATGCCCTGTTACTTGGTGGATGCTGGATGGTTTGGACTGAATGGCCTTCGGCAGAAGACAATGACGGCTGCCCCTCGTAGTCATGAACGTATTCGTCTTTCACCAACATGCTTGATGGAGCTGCGAAGAAGCAAACGGTTAAACTTGCAAAGCAAATCTATTTTCAGGATTTAACTACAAATTGCACTGCTACTTTCAAGCAATAACAATGCTATTAAAACTACTGGGGAGAGGATTTAACCTATATAAACATTGCTAAAGCACTCCTCTAAATTACAAATAAACACTTCCAAATCAGCAGCAGGAAATTTCGAAGCATAACTGGATGGAAAAACAAACTGTTTATTTTGCTCACTGCTATCAAACAAGCAGTTTAGTCCCACAGTAGAAGACTCCAACAGCATTTTGTTTTCTAGTCCATCACTGTGTGATTGGACATGGTTAATAAAAGGGAAAAACATGCTTTTTGTCAAGCGCCTAATGTTAATGCAGTAGCTAACAAAGCAATTCCTAGTATACAAGTAAGAACATACATAAAGCTCCTATGAAAAATGTAATTCACGAACATAGCACATAAAAAGCTTTATGCATCCCTTAAGTAATTTTAAGCAACTCCCATCCAAATTCACTAGAAACATCAAATTCACATTCAAAGACAATATAACACTACTCTATATTTAACAACATAACCACTAATTCAGAATATTGCACATACAGTGTAAGGAAATTACAACCATCGCCACTACAAGAATTTATTTCTGTATATCCTATTGAGCATGTTCAAGTAAAACTCTTGCACTATATTAGCTCCCATTCTCATTTTTAAAGCAGCTTTAAATATATTAAAATCTGACAGTAATTTTCTGTTTCCTGCTGCAAAAACAGTAGCACGACAAGAAAACACTTATGTATTTAACTACTGGCTAATAAACTTTGATTCTGTACAAAAGGATCATTTTTCAGAAGACACAGGTAACAACGCAAATTAGCAGAGATGAGCACACAAGTTAAAGCTTGTGAAGTTAACAGTTTGTTGGGTTGCTTGGGGTTTAAGTCATTTTTGCTTGAATACTTCTAATAATGTGCTAAAAACATTGGATTATCCAATTTTCCTTCTCTATGAATTTCTTCTGGAAGGAAAAAAAAAAATTAGTTTTGAAATAAAGCAGTTACCAGCTGGCTGCACAATCTCAGATTTCTGAATAATGTTCACTGGACATTTAATGTCCAATTTCTCTCAAGTTTCAGGGAGAGCAAGAATATTAGACTGCTTCATTCAATTGCATATTAATTACAGAATTTCTATTATTTTCTTGTTAAGCTACTTATTAAGTTATAACCACCTATTATTCCCAATTCAGTTAATTAGTATATCATACAGGTGCACACATTTTGGGGTGTTGGTTTTTGGTTTGGTTTTGTTTGGGTTTTTTTAATCAGCAGCATTCAACAGTGAGGTTTTTGTTTTTCTTTTTTGTTGGGGTCTCTAAGTTGCAGGCAATGAAAACAGAACATACCTACAAGCTGAGCTGAAGCCTCAATTTAAAGAATTTATTAATACTTGCCTCTCATATGATACTTAGCTGGTTTTCCAAAACCAGAGAGACAAATGCATTTCCATCTGCTCTCTATACTCCCTCCCAAGGAGATACGCAGGAATAAACTGTGTACATACTGAAGAGTTTAACACAGTTTGTGCACACAGAAATGCAATAGTAAACAGAACTACTTACCAGAACTCTGTAGTGTCAGTCCTGAGAGATCTTTAAAAGGAAGAAAAAGAAAAGGGGGTGTGGAGGATTGTATACACAGAGATCTTCAACAACATTTGAACATTAAGTTTATAAGCCTTTACAAATTAGTACTACAGACTCTACATATTATACCCCCTCCATCACAACACAAGACTCGATGCTAAGTTATTCCTAGGAAACACATTAACTGTAAGAACTGTGTGCAAAGCCAACAGAAAGACTTAAACAAAAGCCACAAACTGTTCTTTCAAATTTGGAATAAAGGTAGAAGAATAATTCCATTAAGAAGATGGACAAGAGCATATGAGAATAATTTATAATTAGATCATTAAAAGTTAATGTTTCTAATTTAGGCCTGTATTTTCTACACTCAAAAGGAAAACATTTTTCCCACTGTTCCATTTTAAATCAAGAGTCTACTTACCGATGCCAGGCGATACTACACGCTCATAATGGTAAGGATTTACACAGACACTGTCACATTTTAAGTCAAAAGCATACTGACAATATTTAACATGCTTGAGTTCATTTTTATGAAGATCAGGCCACCTCCAAAGACGAGCGTAAATCACATGAGGGAATCCCTTGCGACCAGCCACCTAAAAAGTTAGACACAAAAGTTGATTGGGAAAGTAGCAAGACATTTCCCTTTACTTAGCGAGGAGCAAAGCTGGAAGAGGACAAACAACAACACAACCTCTCTCCATCATCAAAATATGAAAAAAAAGGTGGTGTACAGTTTACCCAAGTTCTGTACTCAACAGAAATAAATTTCTATTAGGGTTTTGCTACAGTTAAGTCAACACTGTGATTCTTAAGAAAAAATATTGGATACATAATGGCAGAAGCAGAATTTGTGCTTAATGTAGTATGTATGGTCACCTTCCCCACCATGGATGATGAAGGAGCTTTGCCCCAGAAGAAGAGGAACGAGGCACTAAGCTACACTATAAGGAATTTACAAGTAGAAGAATGCCAATCCATTATATTGGGAAAAAAAAAAAAAAAAAAATGCTTCTAGGGTAGACAGAAAGCTAGCCAGCAAACATGACATCTGTCCTGGAACAAGGAAATCGCAACCCAAGCTATACAGGTACTGAGTACTGACGATTATAAGGCTAACATAAATCCTCAGTGCAGACTCCTTGGAGTACCTTAGCAAGGGATCATAGGTCTTTCTTCACACTGCTGACCAACACAGAGCTAACAGAAGCTTGTAGTGAAAATACCAGGATAAACAGCCGAATTTGTTACGTGACCCTGCTTTTTACTGCCACACACACACTCGTTTAGAACGGCTGATCCAACGCCTTCTGCTCCTTTTGAAAAAAAAAAAAATAATCAACTACTGCAGCAGTCCAGAGCTCCAGCCACAAAACATGCCTACAAATGGGGGCGAAGGGGGATGAAAGAGAAGAGCTACTCTTCCTCAACACTCTAGGATCCTGCATCACTCACTTTTGCTCCAGCTTCACTAGGAGGAAAACATCTGATTTTCACTTGTACTAACCTGAAGCCTCCCATCCAGCGTTCTCTGTATTGTAACACACTTGCTAGGATGAGCTCCATTTGTGGTTATAGCTGTAATCAAAGAATCCAATTCATCTTTTTTCTCCTTTAGCTTTTTAACTAAACTTTCAATTGCGCGTTTTGCAAAAGTTTCACTCTCTCCACCTTGTCGATGGCACATCAAGCTGTGAACAATGCTCAGACAAGCATCATTACTTGTTGGCGTGTTAGTAATAGACATATTGTCCATTTGTCACAGCTTTTTCTTTCAGATCAAATGTCAGTTTGGGGGGCTGTTATGATTTTCAAGCTGATGAACAAGAGATGATCCAAGTTAAGTGTTAGATGTACTGTCTCTTGGTAAAACCTAGGAGGAAAAAATATCTACATTAGAATTGTTTTTAACAAATTGCAGATCATGTTTCTAAGGAAGTCTGTGGCTTTTTGCTTCTTTTATTTTCAAGCTAAGTGCAGGATATTAAAAGCACATGAAAAAACTGCATTGCTTGTCCCATGATAGCTAAAACATGCTTAAGACACTGCTTGCACAGTTTTAGATATAAGATTATATTTTTCCCCTAGTAACAATATTTAAATAAAGATTATAGTTTATATACATGTACACATAGTATGTACATATAGAAAGGTAGGGATTATTAGATGAACAGGCTCTGAATCAGGAAAGGAACAGTGACAATGATTTCCTATGTTTTATACTGGTAGGATGACACCAAGTGAAAATACTGACTGGGGATCAAGGGGCATTGATTTAAACAAAATTTGAATAGTGAAGAAGCATGAATGCACACCAGAATCATCTGTCATCTTTATTTCATAATCCTGTTCAAACAGTTCAGCCGTGTTCTGACCTCAGACTACCTCTATTTCTCTTCACTAATCAGAAAGGCAAAAATTGTACCTGGCCATTAGCTTAATACATATTTATGTAAATTAGTATCGTGTGTATCTTTATACAGGAAAATCCCAACTGGCATATTTGTCTTTAGTTGTTTGGATCCAGCTTCTTCCGGATCAAGACAAATCAACTGAAGTCACTAAAAAAGCACTTCCAAATTGTCTCAGACAGAACTGTCTTAATTACACTAAATACAAGATAAGGAATAAATCCCTCCTAACACATTTGGCCTTTAAACTCCATTTGCTAAGAACCTGCAGTGGTTTCTGGTCATGAAGTCATTCTTCTCAAAGCCAGCAGACCTCATCCTTTTGAAGTTTCCTTTAATTCACAAATTAGAAGAAGAGCTGGCCTGATTTTCTCAATTCTGAATGAGCTAATTACTACGCTTTATCTTGCTTTATCCAGAAACATAGGACAGCAGGTTTTGTGCACTCACAGAAAAGTAGTCTATTGTCAAAGAGCTGCTTTGGTCGATCAAGCAGCTCTGGCTTCAGGTAGTCGTCCACTAACACCATTCTATGTGGTCTGACTTTCTTAAGACACTGGCAGCAAATACACCTAAGTGATTTTACTACGTTTACGTTTTCTGACTAAGCTTAAAATATAAGCCCTTCTGAAACTAACATGTTGTTCTCAGCAATGTAAATAAAATAGACTTGATTTCAATAGTTAAGGGAAAAAAGGTTTGTTCACATTATCTGGGGAACACATCCAGTCAAAGACCTGTTACTGCACTGGAATTTTCCATGTTATTAGAGGTACAGTAGTAGCAGCTATTTATTGGAAACAAACGAGTTGCACAAAAATAAGAGTGGGATGTTACTTTAGAAAGTTAATGCATCACACAAATTACAGTGTGAATGCATGGCTTTCCTTCTTGTACAAGGAATATTGTAACACAAATCCAGCACAATTATAAAAGAAAACAAAGTCTTCCCTATTTAATATTTTCTCCAATTTCAACTTGAATACAGCATGCTTCGGTATACTTGGAAAAAACACATCGCAAATCCTTGCCCCCCACTCCATCTTCAATAGTTTTCTTCTTTTGTAAGGATGCTTCTGGACCTAATTTCTCCCAAAGGAAAACAATTACCTAAAAGTTTGAGTGAGATCATTTTACCTAGCTATAGAAGTTTCTCTCTCATTGCTAGGTTTTTTTGCACTTCAACTCAATAAGCCTCTTTTAAAAGTCAAGCTTAACCTGCCAGTCATTCTCCATGGCAACTCACACTCGCATAAATCCGTAAAAGCTTGCCAGCTAAAACAGAATAGAACATCATTTTCCTTAAATATAAAACAGCATCCCAGATTGATATGCATAAGTAATCATAAATAAGTGACTTGATAAAGCCATTAGCCAAAAGAGCTTTAAATAGATGCTTAAAATTAGACATGCAGCTCTATCTTCTACACCCCTAAAACCATGAATGAGAATTTTGCTTGCTGACTTTCAGAAGACTAAGATCAAGCAAATAAATCCTTATTTAAGTGGAATGATCTTCAGAAATGTTGAGTCACCCCTCAGCTGCCACTGCGCTCAATAGGAGCTTCTGACTGTTCAGCACTTTTGAAAGCCAGGCCACTTGTTTAGGATTTTGAATACTGTTACACACTGCTGGTGCGTAACTGCACGGTAATTCAGGAGCCTCCCTTAAAAGCCCCCTCTACAGAAATCCTGTATTTAATCTCACAATTTTGATCCCCAGAAAAAGGGGGCGAGGTCAGTGGCTATCAATCTGGCACATACTGATAAATGCTGCAACGTATTTCTTCTGAAGTACCAGAAGCATTTTGCAGACAAGCCAAGTTTTTACGTTCCACAAATTTAGTTTCTCATGAAATAGCTCTACAAGCCTATCTTTCACTGAGTCACACATTCAAGAGGTGCCTTAACACCTTCTTACTATATTACTTTCATGTGTGCAAATAAAAGCAAAATGCAATCTTAACGCGTTGTATTTTTAGAAGATAGCCTTTGAAGATAAGGTTCCAGCATGCCCTCAGACGGAGTGCTAGATGTTCTGCAAAACAACAGTATGCTTGTGCGATTTAACGTTTACTTGATGTGAGCATGAAACTTCGAATTTGTTCCTCAGCACGCCCAAGTAGGTGATCCCACACTACAGCTCAAGCTTAGATTTACGGTGGAATAAGTAGGGCCAAATCTTTAGAGCAAAGATCTTCTTACTTCCCTCCACTCAGGGATTTCACGGAAACAGCAATGGGCGAGAGAGTGCTTTGGGGGAAAAGGGGCAGAGAGAAGAGACAGGGAACAAGAGAAAAGCAGCAGCAGGAAACAGCGCTTGGAGTGAAGTACTCAGCTTCACCTACCAAGGAAGAAAAAGGTATTTCTCTCCCTTCTGCTATAGTGTGATGCAAGCAGAACACAGAAGAAAAAAAAAATAAATGGGACAAGCTAACCTAAAATGCTAACAAGTTACAAAGTTATAGAGAAGTATCTCATTATGTTATAGAAAGTAATTTATTTCAATAACTAAGTATTAACAGGTATGTTACAAAACAAGTGAACAACAGCTAGTGTTCTGCAATAGTCTTAAGTATTGGAACAAGAATAAGATCCTCTAAAGAGGAGATAAATCTGAAAGACAGAAGAAGTTAAGATTGCCAGGTAATTAAAAACACCTCTGATGATCTGTAGCGAACCCACTGCTATCTCAGAGAACCATTAATTGAAACTCTTCATTCAAGACTGATGCAGACTTGAACAAATACCATAATTCTTCCGTACATCCTACTTCCCCACGGCTGCCTTGCTGAAGGGTGATGTATCTCTTTAGCCTGTGCAATGAAATTCAAAACATGAAGCAGCTGTCTAAAATTAAAAATGCAACACTGGTGCCACATGCCTCATTTTCATGTCTGTGGATAATTCTGCCAGAAATGGTTACCTGAACAATAGAAATAGATTCCAAAAACACAGGCATCTATAATAGTATGCTACCTCATATAACTAAATTCAAATATATTATTGACTTAGCTACGTGGAAGTAACATTACTGAGCTCTCACACTAGTGCCCTCATTGCACTTACATTTATCTCATGAGCAGGAAAGCAAAATAAGTACCATACTAACTCAAACTATTCCACTGTTCTCAGATCAACTGCTACATTCCCTCTCTCAAAACGGCGATCATTTTACTAGCGTGACTAGAGAACAGAGACCAGGTTTAATGTTCAGCATCTTCTGCAAAAGCTGGCTCAGAGCTCCAGGAGAACATTCCTGTTTGTGGAAGCAAGGTGCTGCTGATCAACTGGAAAAAACTGAGCAAAGTACAAAAAGCAGATGAGATCTCACCCAAAGGGATAATCAATGCATTTACGGAACAGAAAATTAATATTCCACCTTGTTTGCCAGCATCTCTTCAGCTGCACCAGCAAGATAATATTATAAGCTAGCACGGCTTAAGAACAAGTCCTTTTACATGCCAAAACCCACGACTTCCAAATATTTGCAGCAACTCTTCAGGCAGCATACTAGGCATTCAAGAGATATGATCATTTGGAAGGCCTCACGTGAGGCCCGAGAGTTGCTGAGGTGTATTTCAATTTGAAATTCTTCATCAAAAAAGCACGCAGATGCACACAGACGTAGGCAGACTCACACGCACGGTCTGAAGAAGGTACAAGGGTTTTAGAAAGAAAAAAAGTTCTTCCCCTTTTCATAGTTAGAAAAAACAGACGGACTTGATGTCCTTGCTTTTACAGAGGTATTACTACAGTCGTACAGAAGCTCAAATGAGACATAAGGGCAAGGGCTGCTAAAAAAATACAAAGACTTCACCTAGACCCCCGTCAATGTGCCCCTAGCCATTCAGCCAAGCAAATTTTGAAACTTATCTGAAAAATCCCTTCCTCCAAACAATTCCCACTTCCAATACTTTAAAGCGGTTGAAATTTGCCGAGAAGTTACAAATCCAGATTTCTTAAAAAGAACTCACATTCTTTTCTACATGCTAAGAACAACCTTAAATGAATACTTTTTAACACTCACAAGTCACTTATCTTCCCCCTCTCCTCCCACAAAAGCCACACTTTGCAATTTGGGGAGAACGATCAACCCCAAACAAGAAAGGGAAATAATACGCTTACACAGACAAACCAGGCGGTTATGGATGGAGCTGGAAGTCAGGGACATAACCCAAAGGAATATGATCCAGGCAATCAGCAATCCAACAGCTTGGGCAAGACGGTTAATCCAGGCCCGACGCTGATATGATACGCTACCCTATTCATTTACAGTAGGGTTTAAGCCAATCGCAGCTGTGGAGGGATCAAATTCACCAAGAAACTCAGTCTAAAAATGTGACAGTCCAAATGCCACTGGATAATTACTTTAAGATATGGGCAAAAGGCCAAAACCCCCTCCATGTCACTTTCTTAGCATGTGTTTGTTAAGTTTCCACAGCAAACTAGGTATTTTCCAAACAAGAGACAACTTGAGACTCTTGGAGACTTCATTATTTGCAGGACAAATTATATGAGAAATCGTGTGATTAGGAGTGATCAAGTAACACTTTGTTTTAAAAACTAAGCTGCTAAGAATTGTGAAGTGCTGTATTTAAAGAAAAAAAAAAGTTAAAAAATACAGCACAGCCTTGGCACAACTGGAAAAATAGTTCCTGGAGGTGTCAGGGCAGCAATCGCTCTTTGAAAAGCTTTTGATGGAGAAAGGGAAGCAGTCTTGCAGATCAGAAAAAAAAAAGAGGTTCCAAATACAGATGTGGTGCTGAACAATCAGAGATGCTGGTGGGAAGACTGATAAACATGCCAAACAGGGGAGGCAGGGGAACATGCAGCATACACCAACAGATCAGAAGTGAAGGAAGAATGCAGAATAGATTTGCAACCGCATGCATGAGAAGCCTAAAATAAACAGTTGTGGTGGAAATCCAACCAGTCTGCAAAGTTAAAATCAAAGAAAAAAAGACTTCACACGTACTAAGTATCAGATGACACATTCGGGGTTCAGGAAGCCTTTAAACAGCAAGGCTGAGATAGATTTGCCATCTTTTCCTACAAACTGATCAGATAACAGTCCTCTGTCACCTTAGAGCATTTCAAATGATCGTCAATACACTATTGTTGAAGGTGCCTTCCACCTGAACTATTCTATTCTAAATAATAGCAACACAGACTTTTAGCAGCAGTTATGCAAAAATGCTCTATGATGCACGTAAATATATAAGCCTGAGAATTTTTAGTGCTGGTATATGCCTGTATAAGGGCTGGTGTTATAAACATGTACAGGGATGCTAAAGACGGTAACGCAAGCCAAGTTAGTGTGTCTAATGGCATTCACCAGGTACAATACATCATTTCTGTCTACACTATGAATCTTAAGATAACTTGGCCATTATCCATTGTAGCATACTGCAGAAGGGTCTAAGGAAGTCAGCAAATTTGCAGGTAGATTATCCTTTGTGACAAGCCATGATTTAAGTGAATATTACCACTATGGCCTTCAAAAAAAAAAAAAAAAAAAAAAAGGCTCATAACATCCAAGCCTCCAAGTAAAAAAGAAAACACTGTATATTGCAGTAACAAAGACCACAGCCAGATCAAGGCCTATGGAGCCATATGATGTCAAAGGCAAAGATGTACAGTCTGCAATTCTGGGGAGTCATATACTGGGGCAAGGAGGGAAATGAATTAATGCAAAAAATATCCTAATGACCAAAAACCTATTTCCAAGTTGCAGATATGAAGGTAATTTTTGGACAAATGTATATAAGAAAAAATAAGAATTGTTTGCTTGAAGCTGTCACTGATGCTCTGGGAGCACGATTTACCAGTAACAGCCATCCCAGTCACAGATTTCCAGCATTTTGATACCAGGCAGTGATGCAATGCTAACGAACTGGCTAATTAGAATAGCGTACAAATTGACATCTTGCTAGAACATTTCACACGAATAAAGGACAAGAATGGCTCTTGCATAAGCTGTTGCCTCCAAAATTAGACAAACACAAAGATGTCAGAAAAGCAGCATATACATTTGATAGCTTTTAACCACTGAAACATTACTACAGAGTTTTGCTGTTCAATAATGCAGTGGTAGAAGTTTTATGATAAACATGATAAAGAAAAATCCATAAACCAATAAAACAAAAGGCAGCTTGTGATTTGATGAAGATATGAATAAGTGATTAAACTGCAGATACTTTCCAGCACATTAGACTATTATCTACTTGCCCAAAGGGTGAACAGGAACAAAATGTTTGTAGACATAAGACCAATTAGCATTAAAGAGCAAGAGACAGAGTACTGAGAAGGTACTACACTCACACTGTTCTGTACAGTAAGAGCTAACATTCCCCAGAATACTATTTTTGTGTGTGTATCTGAATCATCAGTATCAATTCTGCTCATCTCACTGTCAGTAGCTACAAAAATTTAAGACACATGACAGCATAAAAGGAGCTGCAGAAGAGTTTTAAGACAACTCTGAGTGGCAATCCTTTCATCTTAACATAAATCCACGGTTAAAAAGAGCAGCCATTTCTCTGTGGAAGAAACTGATCTGATGTAGGTGCCCAACTGCAGCTCTCAGCATCTTTACTCCTCTCAGCTTCCACCTGTGCACTTCAACTGCTTTCAAAAGCACTTACAAATGCAACAGACTGATCCTGTGAATGGAGCAAACATTCCTGCTGCACAAGGTTCCGGGTTTTTTAATCTCGTTCAAGAAGCTAATACAACAGTAAAAGACACATCCAAATCCCTGGGTTTGAATGTGTGGGGGGCAGGACACAATGAAAAAGGTAGCACTACTATGCTGATGTGACTACATACGCACACGTTTTAAATCCTAGAAAGTTGCATTTTTCATTCTCTCTACTTTTTATTTTTGAGAAAGCATACAGCTGAAAAAAACTCCTCTTTTCAATACAGGCTTCTGTATGGTCAGAGAAGGAAGACCACTGCACGAAAGTGGGAAAGGCAGTAAACTCCTCTACAACTAGATCTATTTCCACAAGAGAGATCTAGGCACCTCACACTACCTCATCTCCGAGAGGGCACCCTTGGTGTCCTACCGAGCAAGAGGTCATCCCCTCCTCATCCTAGCACCCGGGGTTAAGGAGAGGACGAAACCCTGGGAATGGCAGGAGAGACCACGTTCGGAAAGCAAGTGGTGGTAGAAGTCCTTGCTGTTGGAAGACGGAGCAAACCTGAACTGAACTATTCCTCAGAGTATCCTGCAAGACCCATCTTCTTGCAGAGGGCTTCCTTCAACAAGGACAAATAGTCATTTGTCAAAACCTCACAAACAGAGGAAACAATTGTGGCTATGCCAAGCAATAAAAGGAAGAGTCAAACCTTGTTCGGGCAGAAGTGGTGTGATTTTTCACTTGTACATAATGCTTCGATACCCTAGCAATAGGTGTATTAGATAACATCTGTTCTTTATTGTAATCTGCACAGGGATAATGTTCTCTGCATTTGTTCGAGCTTAAAAAAAAAAAAAAAAATCACCTCTGGGCAACGCAAGCATGGAAAATTCCAGCCCCAACCAAAAGTAGAGTTTTTCACAAGGTTAACAACATAGGAAAACAGAGTCCTAAAATTCCAGCAGGACCTTAACAACAGCACGGCGAAGGCTGCTCCTCACCAGGACTGACCGATCTGCTCTCAGCACCTTTGTTCTCCACTAAATCTGTTGATACCTCTCAAAACTCACATCCCTATTGTGTTAGCTACGCTTGAATGCATTATGTAAAGAGCCATGTACTTTAAAAAGAAATTCTAATCAGTTTGAGACACTTACTGCTTCTCTTTAGGCTTCAGCTCTTTGAAATAAAGTTTCTATATCAATATTAAACAAGCATGCTTATGCAACAAGAAAATCAAAAGAGGTTCATGAATGCAAAGTGAGAAGAAACTCCTTCCAGTAGCAATCCGGCCAAGATAAGAGGAGGGCTAGAAGGACAAGTTGCCTACTTATCATGACGCTGAAGTACGAAAACAGGTTTAGTTTTATAGGGCAGTATAGCTATTTCAACAACCTTGCACGGAATTACCTCCATTACTGAACGAACTAAAAACAGTACAAGATTCTTACAATTTAAAGGATGACAGCTATCGCAGAGTCTGAAATCCCTCCTGCCTGTTGACAGTGGCACACCATTCCTAACCAAGATAATTTGAGAAGCGGTGGTAAAAGACACCACGATCCTACTCCGACCGTATGTGTTTGACAACAACGGGTTTGCAGCAGTACAATTTGGGCTCTAAGTAATAACACACCTAACCCACAGCGAGATTACCCCATAAATTAACGAGCCTTCCGTGGTAAAACCTTAAGACTCAACTACGCAGCACGTCACAAACCTCCCCAAAACCCCACACCCCCAGAAACGGGGATGGGAAGGAAAAGCAGTAAGTCAAGAAGGAATAATCTTTAATTAACACCCTTTGTGCTGAGCAGCCCCGCGCCGTCTGAAAACCAGCTAAAAGCACCGTTCCCTGTTATTGCAAATAAGATGGCAGATTTCAAAGAACTAAACGCGAAGCGGCTCACACAAAACCACCCAGGGCATCTTCCAGCGTGCAGGAAGAGAGCACGAAGAGAGCGGTCTACACGAACGGCAGCGGGGGAAAGTTTTAACTTGGGGACAGGCCGGCTGGAGGGCCTTTAGAGAAGGGCACCGAGATTTTTAAAAAATAATACTAAAAGTTTGGGGGCGGGGTGGGATGATATATATACATATATAATTTTTTTTTTTTTTTCTCGCTCAGGGAAAGCGGGGGAGGTGAGGAAGGAGAACCGGGGAGGAGAAACCCCCCGGTGGAGGTTGGGGGGGGGGGGGGGGGTGTTTAGCCCCGGCTCCCCGGAGCGGCAGCCGGCACACCCCCGAGGCGGGCGGGAGGAGGAAGAGGAGGAAGAGGAGGATGAGGAGGAGGAGGAGGAGGATGAGGAGGAGGAGGCAGGCTGCGGGCGGCCTGGGCGGGCGGGCAGGAGCCGAGAGCGGATGTTACCTGGGCCGCGGGCGGCGGCGGAGCGGCCGCTCTCCGGGCGCGGCCTGCGGCTGTGGTGAGGAGAGGAGGGGCGGCGGCGGCGGCGGCGGTGACAGGACGGGGGGGTGGCGGTGGTGGGTGGTGAGGGGGGGGAGGAAGCCTTCCCTCGCCTCAGCCGGCCCCGGTGCGGCGGAGCGGGCCAGGCCTCCGCCCCCCCCCCCCCTCCCCGCCCGGCCGGCCGCCCTCCCTCCCCTCCCCGGGCTTGCGGCCGGGCCGGGCCGGCGTTCAACAGGAGGAGAGGGGGGGGAGCCGGTTGCCGTGTGAGGGCCACCCCCGCCGCCTCCTTGTTGTTGTTGTTGCTGATGGCGGCGGTGGCGGTTGTTGTTGTTGTTGTTGTTGCCGCGGACTCCGGCCGCTCGCGCTCCGCGGCCGCCGCCGACACGTCCAGCCGCCAGCGCGCATGCGCGACATCCGGGTAACAGACACCCCCCCCCCTCCGCACCACCGCTGCCGCTGCTCCAGCCCAGCGCCGCCGCCACTGCGCCTGCGCGCCCGCCGCCCCGAGGTTGTCGCGCCGCCGGCAGGTGGAGAGCGGAGCGGGCGGGCGCGTTGGGGGTTTATTTTTGTGGTTGGCGTCCGGCGGCGCAGCGCCGGGTGGGGCAGAGGAGCGCTGGTGGGACCGCAAGGGTGGCCCCCCCCCCCCCCAAAAAGGCACAGCTCCAAAAATGCAACCCCAGCAAATGCGCAGGCGTGACCCCTGTAAGTGCAAAAACCCGAAAGTGCAATCCCCAGAGACGCGAAGCCCCAGAAACGGCAACCCCTGTAAGTATAAAACCCCACAAATGCAACCCCCAGAAGTTGGATGCTCTGCAAATGCAACCCCAACAAATACACAGGGCCACAAATGCAACCCCCAGAAACGCAGCGCCCCTCAACTGCAAATCCCGTAAATGTATGGCCCCGGACACACAACCCCCATAAGCGCAAAGCCCTGCAAACGCAACCCCAACAGACGCACAGTCCCGCAAGTGCAACCCCGCAAGTGCAAAACCCCAAAAATGCAACCCCAACAAATGCACAGCCCCACAAATGCGACCCCCACAAGTGCAAAATCCCACAAATGCAACCCCCAGAAGTTGGAAGCCCTGCAAATGCAACCCCAAGAAACGCACAGCCCCGCAAATGCAACCTCCAAAAGTGCAAAGCCCCACAAATCCAACCCCAACTTTTCCCCTTCCCCATCACCTTGTCCAGCAAAAGCAAACTCCCTAAAGGAATTCAGCTGAAAAGGAAAGGATTTTTTTTTTTTTTTAAATTAGAAGGTTACATCTTTCCACCTTTGCGGTGTTGGGCCACCGCTAGAATACAAAGCAGAAGGGAAAAGGTGCACGAAATACTGTATCCACTGCAAAACGCAATATATTTTTGCTAAATAAGTGGGGCGTTTGCCAAGGTGCTGGTGTGCTATCACAGCTACTCTGGTAAGAACGAAGAATGATGGGAATTTTCAAAAATTGTTATATTGCCATACCAGAATTTCCTGCTCACACTATTAAGTCATTTATAGTCACTTCCACATCCTTAAGAATATCTTAGTGATGAAAAGCAAGTAAAATGCTGCTATATTTGTCATCTTTTCCTGGGTAGATGTAATTGAAGCCTCTTCACACCAGGATTTGCTAAGTGTGTTGCAAATTATCCATTTCTAGAGTTTTTGAAGTGTTACGGATGGGAGATGAGCGCTCTGGTTCAACGGGAAGCGTGTCCCGTGCAGGACTCATGGACCATGGGGCAGCAAATCCACGTGCTCATGGGCTGCCTACACCAGCCTCCGTGCTGGCAAGTTACACACCAGCGCTTCCCCTGCCTCTCCAAGGTATATCATTTTAAAAAAATAAATCATTAAATAATTTGCAATTTGTAAGCACGGTCTCTTCCCCCTTGTGCTTGCAGAACCAGCTGCAGCCCCTCATCCAGGGAGACGATTTGCTCAAATATGGGGATAAAAGCTGCAAAACGTTAATGCTGAGCACCAAGCAGTGTAATTTTCAGACTTCCCATTGGTTGTATAATGGCAAAGAATAAGTTTAAATATACTATGTTAAATTTCCTTCCATTGGCAAACCATTCCTGGTTTGCTTTCAAGGCATACCATGAAGCAGAGCCCCACCTAAACCATTGGGGTGCAGTGAACTACTATTACCGACACTGTGGATTAAACATCTTTTCAACAGGCAGCCATCTTTATAGGCAAAAATTTTGTTTTTAAGAGTGGAGATGAAAGGATGTTGGGAAATTCGGTGCAATCTTTCACCTTATTTCACAAGCAGGTGTGAACAAGCTGCAAATTCAACAAGGAAATCCCCAGTGATGACACTGCAGCTGGGTTATGGGGTAGTGTGATTAATTCACCTCTACAGCATGAATGTTGTATTAAATCTGAAAGGATCTGAATTAGGTATCTCAAAAGTACTGTACGCATCGTGGTAACTCTCTGTGTTTATACCTATGACTGTTTTGAGGTTCATAAAGCAATCACTGCGATGTCCTACTCAACCGGATGATAAAACGTGGAATTTGGGGGTGCACAAGCCGTTGAGCGGGTGCCACCATCAGTCTCCAGTGTCCCCAGCTCGGTGCAGTGTCCACGAGCCTCCGTGCGCGGTGGCTGTTGGGGACATGCAGCGAATCCCACCACAACCAGCACCAGTACACGAGGAAAGGACTGACCCGGAGCTGTAAAGGGACTGGGGTGACCCCCAAGTAGCTGCTTCATCAGGCAACATGCTGAGCTGCTGCCTCATATTTATCCAAAGCCAAACAGCTCCAGCAACAATTAGTCCTGGGAAGGACCTTTGCAGGCCATTAAGGCAATTTTGAAAGGCTGCAGAGACACCATGTCCAACAAAATGGTACTTTTTCTAACTGCCTAAACGCCTTTGAACTCAAACATTTTTCAAATATCAAATGCTGGTACTAGCAGGATCAATTTAACATGTTGTGGTTTAGCATCCGTCCCCATCCCCCTCCCCAAAATGTTACTTTGATCAAATTTCTGCAACTTGTTCTACCTCAAGATCCCAATCAATATGTTTTCATTATTAATAAAAAATGCATTAAGTTGTTCTAGTGACTATGTGCCAAACCACCAATTTCAGTGAGACCTGGATCAGTCCTACCACCTCGCCAGAAATTAGATTTCTAGAATGAAACCATCTGAGGTAAATAATTAATAACCTTTTCCTTATAAATGAACATAATTCAGTAAGAGCAAATTATTTTTAAAGTCTGTTTAAAAAAAAAAAAAAAAGCTCCCAAATGAAGATCGTGTTTTTTCTACACAGACAGATGAAGAGTCCCACCATGGGCCATGAGGAGAGAGGTTGACACAAAAAGCTGAACCACCTCTAGCATCAAGGATTCCTTTCCCGGCTGGATTTAGAGCCCAGACTCAATCTCGGGCTCTCCATCCTCCACACACACTGCACCACGCTCAGAGCATGGAGGAAACTTATTTCTCAACCTTTTTTGCAAGCTCATGTGGATGTCAGCAGAAGGAAGATTTACCCTCACTCCCTTTGATCAATGCTGATCAGCTACAGGTAAAACTCAGGAACAGCTCTGCTGTTACAAAACTCTTCATGTCTTATTTGCTCCCTCCTCCTCTTGCCCGTAACATAAAAAAGCTTCTTTCGCAGTTTATCAAGTCCCTCCGCTGGTACCAGCTAAAAAAGGAACCAAACTTAGAGGAACTCTTCCAAGAAAGCAGAAGAATGTTTAAAATAAGTTATTCAAAGCTAAAAAAAAAAAACCCAACAACTTCATTTACATACCCAGAACTTGTTGAAACACCCTTCCAGTCCCTGCAGGACCAGACCAGAGTCCTTTGTCTGCTGTCAGATGAAATACTCTCAGGCAGATCTATTTTAATGCAGAGGAATTTTGTTCTCCAGTAATTAACAAATGGTTAATAGAAAGATAAACTCATTGCAAAAATATGGTCCAAATTTTTCTGACACACATGTTCCCATTAATTTAATTCAAGTCTCACTAGCAGTCAGATTTATGAAGTAATTTAGTATCCAGACTTAGATATGAGAGAAGAGTGGACCACAGTAAGCAAAGACACGAGTCTGCTAAGAAAGAGACAACTATAACTTGATTACAAACACTGAAATATATTAAATTGAAAATATAGGGATTTCACATAACTCCAGCACTAAATGTACCCTCATTCACCAACATACCAAAAAGAAACCATTTTAAAAAATGACAGCCATATAGTTAATCTGGCCTTCAATACAGACCAGGCAGCTTGCAGCTTTTCTTCTCAGTTTAGATGAAACAAGCATTTCCTCCCTTGATCATCCATACGGAATAAATTGCCATAAAAAAAATGCACTAACACATCAACTCTGTGCAACAAAGTCCCCAGACCTAATACTTGAAGAGGACCTGGCCTGCTGCTTCGATTTGATACGCTCTTCCCCTTGCTGTTCTTTATCCAAATTGACCCGTTCTTATTTAGGATTTAGACCCTAAAACATATTTAGGATGTAGCTATGTGATAGGATTCACCCAGTGTATCAGCTCAGTACTGCTAAAAAGGGGGGTCCCAAACAGCTCCCCATTTCTGGCCAAGCACTTCTGCACCCTCCTTCATTCATAGAGTCACAGAATCACAGAATGGTTTGGGTTGGAAGGGACCCTAAAGATCATCCAGTTCCACCCCCCTGCCATGGGCAGGGACACCTTCCACTAGCCCAGGTTGCTCCAAGCCCCATCCAGCCTGGCCTTGAACACTGCCAGGGATGGGGCAGCCACAGCTTCTCTGGGCAACCTGTGCCAGTGCCTCACCGCCCTCACAGTGAAGCACTTCTTCCTTATATCTAATCTAAACCTACCTTCTTTCAGTTTAAAGCCATTACCCCTCATCCTACCACTACGTGCCCTTGTAAAAAGTCCCTCTCTGGCTTTCCTGTACCCCTTCCAGGTACTGGAAGGCTGCTGTAAGGTCTCCCTGGAGCCTTCTCTTCTCCAGGCTGAACAACCCCAACTGTCTCAGCCTGTCTTCACAGGAGAGGTGCTCCAGCCCCCTGATCATCTCCATGTCCTCTTCTGGACCTGCTCCAACAGGTCCATGTAGTTCTTATGTTGGGGGCCCCAGAGCTGGATGCAGTACTGCAGGTGGGCTCTCACCAGAGCGGAGCAGAGGGGCAGAATCCC
This sequence comes from Harpia harpyja, assembly GCF_026419915.1. Lineage (NCBI taxonomy): Eukaryota > Metazoa > Chordata > Aves > Accipitriformes > Accipitridae > Harpia > Harpia harpyja. The sequence continues at coordinate 114,224,544 of NC_068969.1, read as the reverse complement.
CTCCCTCGACCTGCTGGTCACGCTTCTTGTGATGCAGCCCAGGATACGGTTGGCTTTCTGGGCTGCAAACACACATCGCCAGGTCATGTTGAGCTTCTCGTCAACCAACACCCCAAGTCCTTCTCTGCTGGGCTGCTCTCAATCCATTTGCCACCCAGCCTGTATTTGTGCTTGGGATTGCTCCAACCCATGTGCAGGACCTTGCACTTGGCCTTGCCCAACTTCACGAGGGCCTGTCAAGGTCCCTCTGGATGGCATCCCTTCCCTCCAGCGTGTCGACCGCACCACACAGCATGGTGTCCTTGGCAAACTTCGGCTGAGGGTGCGCTCAATCCCACTGTCCGTGTCGCCGACAAAGATGTTAAACAGCGCCGGTCCCAATACCGACCCCTGAGGAACACCACTCGTCACCCGTCTCCACTCGGACATCGAGCCGTTGACCGCAGCTCTTTGGGCGCGACCATCCAGCCAATTCCTTATCCACCGAATGGTCCATCCGTTCAGCCCTCGTACAAGTTGTGCAGCAAGACAGCTGGCTAATCGACTTGGTAATCCAGCCAAAAATTAGCCCAGGGGCCATTTTCTTGCAGGCTAGCAAGAACCAGTGGTCGTTTAGCCAGACAAGTGCTGGACTGACACGCTGAGCTGGGACACTGGGACCACGGGGCATGGAGGAGCTCCCTCCATGCCGGGAGCCTGCGCCATCGATTCATTTCACACATCTACCCATACCCTCCGTCATTTGAATGGGAACTGAAGATATTCCTGAATTCACAGCAATTAACTTAATCAGACGAATGCATAAATGTATTTACTGCTGGGATGGATAACCCAGCTCTGGAGCAGCGCGATCCAGCACCGTGGGGAGATGAGCCGCAGCGGTGGGTGCACACATTTCAGGTTGCATAGGCTTTTAGATTGTCCCTTGTTATTATTTCCATCCTTCAATTTTGGCATTTGCAGGTGGTATCCAGTGAATTTCCACAAAGCCTTGAAGTTGTTCCCTAAACTTCGTATCACAACTGTGAATGGCTTAGAAATAGGAATTTTTGGTTGTTCCAGTGTGGAAGCAGATGTAGCAGAGCAGGTCAGGACAACAAAGTTATTCTTTCACTGTATGAAACATCGAATAGCTGGAGTCCGCTCAGCTTTTGATGGCATAAAGCAGAGTGTGATATCAAGATCTCTGCACCTGCCATTGATTTTTATCCTACAAAAGAAAAACAATGCACGGGGGAAAGAATGTGCCACTGCATGATCTGTAAACTCTTGCCTGCTTTACACCATTTTTAAGAGAGAAGTCACACAGATCAGTGAGTTTCTGCTCCAGAATTCATGTTATTAAAGTTTGCAACTTTTCCCAGTATTTTTTTTTTTAAGAAATCAAAGACTTCCTATACATTTGAAGCATATTTGAAGCACAAAGTATTAACGTTGGTGTAGTTCAGTTTTCATTTTTTGGAGCTTTGTTATTCTACATTTAAAGCAGGGAGGGAAATTGTGTATTAAAATTGATTTATTTTCCACCTGTACTACCATCAACATAACAAAAGTACAAGCACAAACTCTAGCAGCTGTACTTAAACCTGCCAGTGTTTTCAGTGTTTATTAGAAAGCTACGAAGTGTTTCAGCTTTCAGGAATCCATGCTAGGGGAAACATATTTAGGGTAGATTTTTCAAAAACACTGATTTTACTTTTGACCAGAAAATTGAGCTACAATTCGGGAAACTCCAACTTCTAGTTCGTTTTGAGGTGGGACAAAAAGGAGATAAAGCTGGACTACATGTCCCTTAACTGAAAGAATAAAGTCATTGCAGAAACAGACTGAGCTATACACAGGTGAAATTCCTCCCGTAGGGGTATTTCTACAAGCACAAATATGCTTTTATCAGGATAATTTGCCTTTGAAAATGCACTTGGAGGAACACTTTAGGGAAGACTACTTGACATCTGCCCGAAGACTTCCAGAGCATACTTCCAAAACTTTACTGATGCAGGGAATGGGTATGCAAACTTAGGGCTTACGCCTCAGAGCTTTGAATGAATCAAATTGTTAAGAGTGATTCACTTTTGACAGGAAGCCTAAACTATATTTATTTATGAGGAAACTTCATATGCAAGGGAGAACTATAAGAGCTCCTCAACTTCACCATAGCAACACCCCCAGTTACAAACACTTGGCAGAGTTATAAATACTTTATTAGTTTCAGTATAATAGTCCTCTTACACAGAAATCAGGTAACAGTTACAAAAGACTGTATAAAAGTTTGAAATATGTGTTATTCAAAAGCAAGGTATCTTAAATTCTGGTGCAGAACACAAACCTTCCTGGAGGCCATATTAAGCCAAATGATCCAGTGCTCTGCTCTAGGAACCTGCGGTCCAAGGAAAACCCCTGGACTGCGAAGGTTTGTGCCTGCCTACACATGCGGTTTCTGGGGAGGTTAAGTGGCCGAAACCATCACTCAGGAATTTATTCCAAGTTCCAGACGTTTGATTATCCTTTTTTCTTGCTTTACAAAAGCAGCGCTAACTGTACCTGGTACTCTCTCCAGTTTGCAATGGGTCTCTGCGTGCCACAGAAGGGAACTAATTTGGATACCAGAAACCCTACCATTATTTTAAAGTGTTATCCAATGCCATCCTACTTTATGTCTTCATACAGAGCTTGCTAACACTACTATTTTTACTTTTTCATTGGAATTTCTATTGTCATAAAATCCTCAGCTAGTGTTACTTCTTGACCATCTAACACTGACTCTGCCTGCCTCTTCAGTTCAGTGATGCCCGTATCTCCCTCACCATTCTGAGCAGCCGGTTTATACCGCTGACTGAAGTGAGTCAAAACCAGTTTCTTAACTTTACACAATTTTGCAAAATCCGCTGCCATTTTTGGAGTGCTGTGACCATGCTCTCTGGCCTTTTCCTCTTGGGTATCATCCAAAGTGGCTTCATGTATCAGTACATCCGCTTCGCAGCAAAGCTTCATGGCCGCATCTCCAACCACCCCTGAACAATCCCCTAAAATGCAGATTTTTCTTCCAGGAATAGGGTCTTCTAAGACATCAGAAGGAGAAATCGTTACTCCATTTTCTAGAACAACTGCAGTTCCATTCTTCAGTTTCCCATATAAAGGACCTGGCTGAACTCCTGGTAAATAAAGGCAAAAGAGGCCCTAAGTATTATGATGAGTGTCAGGTTTAAAAAAAAAAACAAAATACATTTAAGAAGAGATATGCTATATAGAGAGCTGTCTCACTGAAAAAATACCACCTCAGTATCAATAGCAATTGGTATCTCACATTACTTCATACAAATAAAGAGCTTGGAACATTAGCAGGAAGTGTGAAGAAAAACTATATTCTTCATGTTAAAGTCAATAAAGTCATGCAAATACACTGGCCATACATTTCCCTGAAAGCCACGTTGTGCTTTTTAAACTTTAACATGTGAACGTGTTTGCTCTTCCCAGTATGAGAATAGTCTGCGATATTTATTGGCACTAGTGTTACACACCAATTCAGACTGCTGCATTGGTATAAAGTATTAAAATGTCTTTAATAGAAAATGGAATTAAAACAGATTACTGAGAGATACAGCAGCTCTAATTTGCTAGAACCCCTAGAAAGGAGGCCATAAAAAGATTTCAGCTGCCTGTGAACCCGATTTTGTTACATTTGCTGAAAATTGGGAGTCGCTAATCAGCCTGAACACATGCATTTCGGCATTTAAAAATTAAAAGAGGAAAAATAAGTCAAAGTAGTTACCAAGTTCTTTCAGTTTCTGTACATTGAGTTTACCGGTCCGGGGCTTCTCTTCCACCACAAAGCCAAAGGAAGGAATGCGGTGACATAGGCGAAATGCTTTCATAACCAGCTGCTCATCCTCAATCAGCAAGTAAGAGTCTTCTACTGGATCCAGGTGGAGTATTCTCCCTTGTGCTCCCTCGGGAGATACCTCATCTCTGTCCAAGTAAGAAAAATCTCTGAATTCTTCTGCGGGGCACTGGTCCCGTGTAGGTACCAGCTCATGAACAGTGTAGGGAAATAGAAGTTGTGAGTGGGAGAGCTCCATACTCCTCCATATGAAGTTTCGCAGTCCTAATGGTCCATAAATATCAACAGGTGGTTTGTTTAGGTCAGGGCTACTTTGGAGGCTAAGTGTACACAGCAGGCCAGGAAGTCCAAAAAAGTGGTCACCATGAAGATGAGTTATGAAAATCTTGGTAATTCTGCCTATTGATTAGAACAACAGGAAAAGAAAAATAAAACAGAAAAAGGTAGGAAAATAAATGAACACCATAACAAGTCAGAAATAATCACTTTTTGGCAAGAAGTAGGAAATAAAGAAGGAGGGAAATGAAAATAAAACCAGTGTTTAAGAAATAAATCCCAAACCACAAAGTGGTTTTTTTCTACAGTAGCAATTAAGTTTCCGCACAAGGTTTATTTTGGCTTGATTTGTCACGAAAAGGCTGCCGAGACAGAAGTTTTAGTTGCTTCTAAGCAAAAGGTGCTACAAGCATGGAACAGAATCGACTGGTGACATCTGCCACATTAAAACGCAAAGAAGTGCTGGAAAGTGGTTGCGCTTTCATACATTACATGGAAACTGTAGACTAAAGAGAAACATAAAGTGGAATCTGTATTGTTCCTAGTTTTGAATCTAGCACATGAAATGAACATAATCAAAAAAGAAAAAGAATCCAGGTTTGATTTCAAAGTTTTTTTAAAAGGTAAGAACCCCATGGTTCCCAACTGGTTTGTTTCAAACAGATGAAAAAATGCACTTAAAGATCTGGACTTTGTTTCGCATCTGAGTTGGTCTCCAGCTCTCAGGCACCAGGCCCTGCCCTTGCTGGATTAAAAAAGCCCAGATTTTTCTCTCACTACAGACACATGTACTTTAATCAGCCTGCCTCAGTCTCCTCTGCTAGCTGAGCTCCCACTTCCTCACAGTAAGGCACTTTCTCCAGCATCTGTTAGGACCGAGCAATAGGAAGGACAGAATCTCTTTGTTTTAAGAACAATTTAGTAAAAACCAGTAAATTTAGTAAAAATTAGTCTATTCACTTGGTCATTAAACCCCCTGATAGCTTCTGATTTTGGAGGAGCAGGAGGTTAGTTTTCTGTTTATAACTGATAATTCCATCTTTATAACATGAGAGTCCAAAGTCTGCTCTTGCCGCTGTAGACTGCAAAAGCGCAGCGACTCAAGGTTAAGTCTGGTTTCTACTTTATTTGCTCAAATGTGAAAGTTACCGCGAATACACACAACTTCACTTGAAAACAAAAGCACAACATTTATTGCCAGGAAGACTCACAGCAGGTATTGCCTAGATCTGTCTTCAGACAAATACAAACTGTGCCAGTTAAAAGCTGGTCTGTGGTCCACATTTGAAATTACAAAGCCTAAGAAATTAATGCAGGAGAGTTTGGTTCTCGAACACAATTCTTTACCAAAGGGCAATCAAGCATTACTGCACAGCAGGTTCAGCAACTCCCACCCTTACGCAGCACCTTCAGATGCTCACGCATGTTTAGTACGTACATATTCAAATACCATGAGCACGAGGACAAAGTATTTTGTTTAGATCTCATGAGACTTTTCTCCTTCCTACATCACAATACCTTTCAACAGCACAAACCTGCTTTGAGATGGCTCTTCATGAATTGTGTCTGAGTTCCCTCTCCGCAGTCAAAGAGCCAGCACTCTCCTTCCCTGCGAAGCACTAATGCCGATGCTCCTCTTGTTGGAGACGGATACGCTGAGCCTGTGCCGAGGAAAGTTATATCCATTGACATTTTAAATATGTCGGTATGCCACCTGAAAGAGAGATTTTGAGCTGCTGAACATACGTATTTATGCTGGGAAAGAAACATTTTTGCTTTAAATGAAGGCAGCCTCTCTACTTTAGTGTGAGGATCAAATTGCCCTTCCCTTAAAAAATAAAAATAAAACCTCCCTGGAGTAGGATACAACTTTCAGACAACACATATATTTACAAGCAGCAGACTTGCTTTTTATGTCAGTGGAAGGTTGCAAAGACTCAGCCCAAAGGTAAGACGTGACCTTTGTTTGTTACCTGAAGAAACAGCCCTAGCCAGCTGGAGATGCTCTAATCTTTAAACCTGCTACTATTTATTTCTTCCTCCCTTTACTGAAACTTTGAATTTTCCTGCACACGCTTTCCTCTAAAAGCCTTTTCAGAATGACTAACACCAAACAACCACTTGCTGACATTTAAACGCCGTTACTGGACATCAGGAGCGGCCAGCCCAGCAACGCAAAGATTCGGTCCCCTCAAAACAACTTCAGAGATGGCAAAAAGCAGGAGCAACCGGATTTACTCTGCCTTTGCAACGGCATCCTTGAAAGCGACGGGTGTTTTACTTCTCATCAGTGTTAAGTGAAAAATTAAACACTACCAAACCTTTACGTAGCTTGAAGGCTGCGTGACAGATCACGGGTCACCTGTAGTGGCTGAAGGATCTATAAAATCAGCTGCCGTACCTCTGTTGTTTCCGTATCCGCTATATTGTCCAGATGAGGTGGCCGGCCGTTCCGTAGGAGCAGGACAACCTTCCCGAAGCTGCGTTAGGAGGAGAACTTCCAGGTCCACGACTCTAAGGCTGTCTGGCCTTACGGGGTCTGCCTTCTCCAGCCGGGGTCTTCCCAGACTTAGCTGCCACCTCGTTTTCAGATGTATTTCCACCTCATTTCAAACTCCAGGTGCCTCAACAGCTCCAGATACCTTTCAAACAGAAGAATTACCGTTTCTCAGGTTTAGTTGCTTTTAGAGGAGCAGCCCTTTTCCCTGCTGTGCTAGTAGGGTCCTCCCAAGCACACCAAGGTGCAACATGTCATTACCTGACCTTGGGGGGGGCAAGAGGGGAGGGATAAACCTCTATCACACCCCCAAAACGGCAGAAATAAACATTTCGCTTCCTCCTCCTCGGTGTAACGAACGACTTCTCAGCCGAACTGGCTTCGGTGTGTCGCTGGGCTGGGACCTGGGGCCAGCCGTGTCCGTCCGTCCCCCCCCCCCCCCAGCTCCTACCGAGGTCTAACCTCTCCCAAAACGCTTCAAAACCGCCCGACCACCCGCCCCTCAGGCCGCCCCGGGCCTCTGCCCCGCCGCCTTCCACCCCCCCCACACACACACACCGGGCCGCGGCCCTCCGCCGCTCCCCAGAACCCTTCGGGGAGAACGGCCCCACAGCGGGCCGGGGCAGGACGAGGCTCCTCAGCCGCGGGGAGGGGACACCCTCCCGGCTGGGTTTAGTCAAAAGACCGCGGAACGCGTAGGCTCGGCCCCGTTCCCCCGGGCCTACCTCCCCGCCCCGGGCGGCGGCAAGGCGGAGCCCGCGCTCCGCCGCCCGGCCCCGGCCGCCTCCTCGTCCTCTCAGGCGGTGCTGAGGGACGGGAAAGGCGGGAGGCGGACAACGGCGGGCCCGGCCTCCACCCCTGCCCCTGCCCCGGTCCCTACCCCTGCCCCGGTCCCGATCCCCGTCCCGGTTCCGATCCCGGTCCCGGTCCCGGTCCCGCGGGGGCGGGAGGCAGCGGCAGCCGGCGGGTCCCCGCTCTGACAGGGGATGGCACAGGCCGCTGCCGAGCTCCCTGGTTTTGGGCTTTTTTTCAATAGATCTGTGAAAATACGGGCGTAGATCCTCCAGTCTCGTTACACAGCAGCGTTTTAAAAGCGCTGCGGGACAGCCAGGTGTTCGAGAAAAGGCAGTTTTGAGAAAAAAAATCGCCATTGCTTCACCTGCAGCCTGTTGGTGCTGGTCATGTGCAAGGGGCAAAAGGAAAAAAAGGTGAATAACGCCGGTGACGTAGGCAGTGGCGTACCGATTCTGTACAGGTCAAGTGTTCGTTTTTCAGAATAAACAAAATCAAATTAATTTAGGCAAAGGGAATGCATTTTACTAAGAAAATAGAAGACCGGAACACACATTTCAATAGAGTTACAACATTATAAAGGAGAAAAAAAAACCCAACCAGTTCACATTTAAAGTACAATTTTAGTTTCAGCGGAGCAATGACCCTCCCAGGTAAAGTCAGCCCCTGACAGACAGGCTAGAACTGTGCTCACAAACACTCCAGCAGACTTAGGTTTATTTGTGTAAGGTAGATATGTTCAAGATAGGAATAAATGTAAATAGACATTTTATTTCTTGACAAACTGGCCATCTTACTATGTTTGTATAGACCTAAAAGTATTTTTATTTCCATTTTTTGTTAGAAAGGAACTACTTAAAGGATGGGTAAGTCAAAGTCAAAGGTACTGGGAGAATTAAGTTCAATCCAGCTCCCGCTTCACGTACGGGGAATATAAACGCACGCCATAGGGTTCCTGCACCGCGAGTCGAACGTCGGACACGAGACAGCTTTCTCCATGAGCTGCAGCCATGGTCCACCATGCCACCAGGTACCGGATTCCCCACGAACCATCTAGCTGTTAGCACATCTCCCTCCGGAGCAGGCACAAGTAAGCTGCATCCTCACCCAGTGCTGCGATTCGGGAAGCGAGGGCAGGAAGCAGAGGTCTAAAGCATGCTGGATTTTCCTCGCGGATCACCCAGACCATCTGCAGGCTTTCCGATACCATGGTAATGTGTATTTCGGGAGCAGGTAGGTAGGTCAAGGTGGATCCATACAGAATTAGATGTCCCTTCCCCAGCCGCAACTGAATTACATTGCTCAAATTCAGCTGTCGAGTGGGTGCATTAGAGCTTTGCTCTAGATTTTCTCCTTGCTCCAGTGTTCGATGTAACACCAGTCCCTGCCGATTATGTACGGCTGTTATGAAACAGGATAGCAGTATGCATCATCTTAAAAAGAGTCCAAAAACTACAGTGGTTTTCTTAAACTCAGGAATAGCACTTACAGCCAAGAGAACTGGAGTCCAAACTGTACTGTTCTTACAGTCCCATCTGAGAGTCTTGTAGATACCTTTATCCGAATGACGGAAGTGCTCAAACCTGCACCTTTGAAGTCAAGAAGACCCGGAGCAAGCCCCAAATGAAAGACGACAACTTGGATTTACTTAGGCCCAGAGTCAGCTGAACTAAAATTCACAGTTGTAGCTGTACAATAGTGATCCCCACTCTCCTACAGGAGTAGTCACCAAATAGAGCTGCTAATGAAAAACTGAAAGGTGTATCATTTATCTTTGCAGTTACTACCAGAGGAGCGGGACAAAGGGTTACTTTGCCCCTTCCTGCAAAACAGCATGCTGGAAACAACAGTACAGAGAAGACACACACCTACCACAGGAAACCTGTTAAACACCAATCTGCACATAAAGTGTTGCTGTTTTAAGCTTGGAAAACAAACACAACATCATGAAACATCACTGTTCACAAACATAACCAAGAACTTATGCAAGGAGTCACATTTGGGCTTTAAAATCTATCAGACAGGACATTTTAATAGTCTTCCTCTAATGTCAATTGTTGGCAAGTGGGCACACGCTTTGGGAACATACAAACCTTTGTAACATCTTTGAACAAGAACACGCATACTTGATAAAAAAAGGCTGCGCTCCCTTAGCTACCTTTCTTCTCCTCCCCTAGACATTTCTATACATTGCTGCCAAGAGGCTCAGTCCCGCTCCTGTTGATTTTAAGGAAGCGAGTCTTGGAACAGTCCTGGAAAAGACTCAGTGGGAGTTTCTGATCCTCTCAGAAGTGTTCTGTACATCCAGAATAGCATCCTCACAGAAGAGATGTGGAAGACAGACTTAAATACTATTTGGAGGGCAAAAGTCACCAGGGCTGTGTGAAGAGCTAGAACACTTGTCATCTTTTAGGTGATATATTTCTTAAGGAACGGTATAAGCTTAACTTAAGCTATGTAGCATTATAAAATGCATCCTGGTGACAACTTTTTCCCTTTGCATACTGTGTAAGAGAATTTTCTGTATAGGTAAAGATTGGTAAATGCTATTGAATAAGCCAGCAAACAGAAAAAATCAGGTTAAGTAGAATATGAAAAAGGATACTGTGGTTCCTTACTAAGTGGCAAGATTAGCAGTTGTAATTAATTCAAAGATTAATTAGATCTGAAGAATATACAAACCCAAAGATGAATCTATGTATTTTATATTAAAAAAAAATAATCCAAAAATGGTGAAATGCACTTAAAACTTTGTGAGCTGACATGTTACCTGTTGCCAACAGAAAACTATGGCTGTACATTACAGGTAAAATTCCTCTGTGTCTGTACTGTAAGCTATAGATGATCCACAGAACCTGATTAAACAACATCCACGGGGGCATATGCACAGATGAAGTCTAACTGGTATCGTTTAGCTGCCGTAACTGGGACAGGTTAAGAGAGAGACAGTCAGGCCTTCTCTACTCTAGAGCTCCGATACATCTGCAGCCCCACCAGGGCAGGGCTCTATTGTAACTGGAGCCTCCGAGTCAGTTAAAGACTGGTTTTTCCTCACCTGTGCAGTGGGATTTCCAGACAAATTATGCAGGAACATTTGTACTTGGGAAAATCCCAGTGCTGGCTAGTTCTGAACAATCCCTCTCGGCATCTGCTTAAAGACAGCAGGGAGCCGGTGCCAGGAAGGGAACTTCACGAAACAGGCACCTTGCCTCAGCTTGACAGCAGCCACTGCAAATTTCCTGTGCGGGAGCTCCCTTTGGGAACCAAAATCACTCTTGCCCAAAGCAAGACTCCTGCTGCACGCAGGTAACGCCATTTTCCCGTGTCAGGTTTTCCTGAGTACTATCAATGCCCACTGATTATAGACCATGACTGCACTTCTTGCCTGAAAGAAAAAAAATCAGACTGAATAGATGGATGTAGATCTTTATTTTGTAAGACAGAGTTGTATTTATGGACCGACTGCCCTGCCTCTGTGATCACTCTCAGCCGGGACACAAGATCAGTGCATGGGATATTTTTGTTACTCCTCTGCCTAATTAGTATGTTGGCAGAAGCGAGGAATTGTGCGTTCCCAATATACTTGAATCCAATGATGCAGAACTCCACTGACACACTGCAACAGGCTTCAGCTAGAGTTGAATTTTCAGAAGGTAAAAATAATTTGTACACTAAATAAATAACTCTTCAGTAAGATCACAAATTTAAATACAATAAAAACGAGGCATAGCAAAAATAGATGAAAAAAGCATTCTTTGTAAAAACATCATTATGTGTGTGTTGGTCTTTTTTGTACATATACTTACATAATACAAGTTGCAAACCACGTACGTCGCCCAACTTGGCAATGTAGCATTTCAAGCCTCACCAGACAGCGCTTTACCACAGTTTGAATACACAGTCTTTTCCCCACATCACTATTTTCTGTGTTTATATAATCAGTCTTCTTTCCTCACTTAAGTAAAGCCTTCCCAAAGTTTACTGTTCTTTTTATCTAATACATGAACTTAATTTTAAAATCAGAGACTAGGCAGACTAGCAACAGAGACCATGTCTAAGGGGGTACAGAGACTATTTTCCCTGTTCTATTTTGGGCCTATTCTGTGGAGACTGCATTTTCCAAAATAAATGAGGATATGTGAGAGGTGCTTGCCATCGGTAAATCCCAAGCAAGCTTTAATTCATCTCTTTGGATTCCGGCTTCAAGTTTGCCAGTATAGCCCTTTTACATCTATCTTTTTTTTTTTTTTTTAATCCTTTTTTGCCTTGATACAGCAAACTATGGAACAGCACGTAATATTTATTTCTGTTCCCGACATACCATTGTTCTTGTTACAGAGGCCAGATTTAGAGAAGTCACAGACTGTAACTATCACTGTGTGTCCTTGCTTGCTAATACAAAGTAATGGAGGGCACTCAAACCTGATAGGAACAAAATGAAAAGGAATGTACATTGTGGTATCTCTATCAATGTGCACTACTATTCATTCCAAGGAAAAATTCAACTCACAATTTTTGTTTTCACACAAAACCCCTGACAAATTAAACCTGTAAATGGAGTGAGGAAGATGAAGTGATCAACTTAGAGCTTCTAAGCATTAGATCTTTCAAGTCCTGTATTCAAACTGAACTGAATATACTGGACTGAGACCACAAGAAACATTCAAGTCAAACTTCTGTAAATGTCTGTGTCAGTAGCTGCCTGTAACGCTTTCTGTTTCAGCTTCATCAGCTGCCCGGGGGGGGGGTTGTTCAAAGTGGCAAGTGAGTCCATTTAAGAGTTTTTTGAGTCAGCGATGTCATGAAAACATCACACACAAGTCTTTTTGTAAGAACAAGGGTATGCAAGGGAGAAAACAATTTAGCTTAGAAGAAACAAAACCTTGGAAAAAAAAAATGAAACAAAAAATCCTTTGGTACATCACCTTGGAGTCCACTGCAGAAAATCTCCTTGTAAAAATCTCTAACAGATTTCTGTAAATTACTTCAGATCCTGCCTTTATATGATAGAATTTATTATGCAACAGCACAGCTTTGTTTTTAAAAACTATTAAGTGAGTAATATTATTTTCAGGCTTTCCAAGGATAATTTTAACTAGTTCACATTTTTCCTGATAACAGATTTCACACAGCGGTGAAAACACGAAATACACACATTGCTGCAGATTCCACTGCAGACTGCGTGCAGACCACACTGCTCCTCAACGCACAAAGAAACAGAGCAGCCAATGCCACAAGAAGTCTGGACATGGGCATCTTTAAACATCAGACAAAACAGAAAGCCCATTAGACTGTTAAATTTGTCTTAAGCTGTCCTTTTTTTTTTTTTTTTGACAAATGCTCTCTGGTGATGTCACAGATAATGCAGCGTGACAACACTAGGACAATTAGAAGACTGATTATTAAAAACAGAAATAAATCATCCTGGAAATCAGCAGTGATGAGAGAGCTATAGTTCATCATCAAATGCACGTAGCTAAAACATCAGTAATAGAATTCTTCAGTGTGGTGCTGGCTCTAAGCTAGAAATGCAATGTCATTATTTAAATTAATTTTGGAGAGCTCTCTCATTCCTGTGACAGATGCCATCATCCATACAGTTTATCAGGTACTTGGGAGAGTGGGGAGAAATCTACATCAAGTGAAGAACAGGGTAGAAGGGAAAAAAAAGACAACAAAATGAGCAAAAATAAATTACAGGACTCAAAGATAATGACTTAAATTGGTCTGAAAAAGGGATCCCTGCAGAGTAGAAGATACTGCCTGAGGAGTGCGATCTTCTGATGCATCAGTGAACCTTAGATTCAGGCCAGTCATACACATCTGGCATGAAGGATTCGTATTCATAGGTCCAAACCTTTGATCGAATGTAACGGTTCTTGTCTGCAGGTTCAGGGTAATGGAAAGCCATGTTGTTTGCATACAAAAATTCCATAACCTGAAAAGTTAAATCATGACGCAGTTTGTGCCTTTTACTACATTCACATAACAGCCACGCTTCCACTGCAATATGTTCAGGACTCACAAACTGGATAAAGACAAACGCCAAAGTCTTTTTACAATTCCTGAATGCCTTACTGGGGATCTGAAAACTTAATTTCAGAAATCAAAGGAGCATAATTTTGACCCATCATCACTCCCAAACTGAAGCATCCAACAAATTCAACATTTTTCTAAGTGTCTCTTATTAAAGGCACAAAGAACTGGGTATTTTGTGCCCAAGCACCTAGTGTTTAAGGGTCATACCATGCAATTCAGCAGGTTAATGTATACATAGAACACTTTTAGTACGGTCCACTTTTATGCTTCATACTCACCTTGACAGCAATATAAATAGAAACTTCCCTGATATTAGACAGTGGAGGATAAAGCCTTCCTTGTGCAAGTTCTTCATTGGTCAACTGTTCTGCCAATGCCTGAGTTTGAGAAACAAACAAGTTCTATTTACTGCATCCCGAATGGGATCAATAACATGCCACCTGAGAGAAACAAGTTGCAGTGTTCTTACTACTAGAGTGCTCCCAAAGCACTAGAATAGGGCAGTCAACATCTCAAAATTCTCAAAGATCAACTCTTCAATCTGTGCCCATATCAGCAAATTCTGCTTGTAAGCATTTAGCAAAATAAGATCCTATTTTTTTGGAGGCTGAACTACCCATAACCATGGAAGTTATAAGACCACATCACGCCTGCAGGACTGCCCGAGTGTTTGGCCAGTTGATTCACCAGCTACTCCAATGTGGTACGTGCTCCTGCTCCAGAGTGGAAAGGCAGGAGAGGACGGGAGCCTGGGGGCCACGTGCATCCCTGACCCCAACGCCAGCTGAGGAACCCAGAGCAGGGAAGGAGGAGGAGGCAGGCCTGCTGCCAGACCAACGAGGCTGGGAGGCAATTTACACATGGACAGATTTCCTATTTGGGTGTTTGGTTTCCGGATGAAAAAATTAAATTTGCAATGGAAGCTGATACTTTTCACAATTTTGTGTGATCAAAATCCATTTTTTTTCCCATTGGGGAGGGATAAAACCAACAGAAGTCAAACAGGAAACCATAGAGTTTGAGCAAGATTTGAGAAATTGCCCACCATGTCATCCACCATCATGTCAGAAGCCACAGCCTACTCTGCTTCCACACTTACCTTAGCAGCCTCTAGGAAAACCTTATCACTAATATGTCGAACACTGCTGAGGATCACAGCGAGAGCCACGCCTACAATAAAATTATTGCCAATTAGGGCCACATCGTTTTATAATATGCAGCCTGCTGCCGAGAAGCTGCGAGTCATCTAGAATGTTATTTTTAAAAATCTTCCCATAGCTTTCTACGCACATTCACAAAACTATTACCATGTGTGCTAGTCATTTACTGTAATAGGTGGCTTTTGACAAAGGGTTGGAGCTTAGGAGCTCAGGGAGGAAAGGGAGAGAAGGGGGAAGGCAGAGAAATATCCCTAGTGCTTCTTTTGTACCCTCACTTGTGCAGACGTAACTTCAAGAGGAACATACTGACACTTATTTTCTCCTTCCTCCCAAAACAAGGAGAAGAGCCCATAACGCAGCAGCTTTCAATGCCTTTAATAACACCCTTTTGTCTTCTTAGAAATATACAGTTGGGGGAGCTCACTGTGTGCAGGTCGCATATGTAGCTGCACATGCCTAACATCCATCCCTAACTGATTTTTCTTTCATTCATCCTTCTGATTTTGTTCTCAGCTTTAAATGCTGGTAACACCTCTTCATGCTGCTTCACTAACTGTGCCTAGTGTAGCAATAGGCACCAAGAAGAGGTGCCAATAGCCTAGTCCTAAAGATTAAAAGAAAACAATTTTATTTATTACCTGGAAAAATATAAGCATTGTTTCCTTGGCCTGGTTTGAAGGTTCTTCCATCTTTCAGAGTCACCAGCTCAAAGGGACTTCCACTGGCAAACAAGCAACGGCCCTGTTAAACAGAGGAGTAATCACAGTCAAGCAGCTTCTGAAAAGCCAACAGTATGGAGCAATGCAGTCATTATGAAATACAGGGACACCAGAGTCCTACAGCTCCCAGTCAGCTCTAGGACTGAGTCAGGAAGGTACTCGAGCACGCAGCCAAATGCAAAAAGGCAAACAGCCCTACTGAATGCAACTGGATTCAAGCACATAGTTAAATCCCTTGCTGACTCAATTTCTACAATCCCAGAATGACAACAACCAAACCCACCCTTTCCAGCAGGGCCTGGAACAGATACAAGAATCAGTAAGCATCTGCATGTTTCTGCAGCTGCAGAACATGCAACGTTTCTGCAGCAAACATCTGGAAAGCCAAAGAGGCAAGCATACACATTGAATCGTGCAGCTTTCTAAGGAATGGAAGCAATCTATTTGTTTTATCATTCATTGTTCTTTAAGACAGCAATGACTTAGAGGAACTACTCACACACAGAATAAAGTACTTGTGTGTTAACCATTATTATAACCATTACCATGTATCAGGAACCATGGCCACAAGCTAGGACCCACCACTGTCAGGACTGTACAAAGACAGCTAATAATGGCCACTTCCAAAAGAAGACTGAAATAGAAGTCCAGTAACAAAAGGGCGCTTGTTTACTGATGGGTGGGAGGGTGAAGGGAGGAACTGCTGTATCATAGTTTTATTGCTGAGAGCTCCGAGAGGAGTAAATAATGCAGTTTGCTTACCCTTCCTTTGAAAAGGATTTTAATCTGCACGAAATATTAAAACAAATACAGAGTTTGGAGTGTGAAATATACCCTCCAGATAAACGACCCTTTCCTCAAGCAGTAAAACCCCTGTAAGCAAAAAATCTTGACTTTCTTTTGAGTAACAGGTTTAAAACATTATTTTAAAATATTTAAGGCTCCCCAGGACCAGTACATTTGAGAACAAATTATCAAAGAAGCTAAAGACTCAGGAACTATGTTTGAATGTTAGGGCATACCCATGACAATAGCCTTTTTGTGCACGGAGCAAAACATATGGATGCATTTGAGGACAGGACCAAAAGACAATGAAAATAAAACACAACAAAAGCCCCCACAATACACAGTGGCAGAGGGCACTAATGTGCTTTTACAGGTGCCATCTAGTGGAAAAAGAATAAAGAATAAAAGGTTGGCAATGATACCTTCGTTTCTTTACTGACTTGCTAGTTTAGCCTAAGATTTCTCACCAGCCAGGATTAGGCTATTCTGGAGGCCGGGAGACACATGGGGCTAACAGCTCTAACCCCTAATTGCCTGACAAACTTTGTTAGTTAAACAACAAAGTAAGTAAAGTCAGAGAGGATTTTCTAGGTAATTACTGTATCTTGAAGGGAAAAATATTACGCATTTTGAAGGGCAAACTATGGGTAAACTGAGTACATTTCAGAAAACTAAAGAGCATTATGAAAACAAACATCAGATATGGAGAAAAGTCTAAAGAGCCAGAAACATTACAAAATTTATTAATAAGGACTGGAATAAAATTACACCCATTCATTTACTGACCAGTAATAATTATTTGGACATGTGGACAAATAAAAAGACATATGGATCCAATACCAGAAAAAACCAAAAATCCTCTCTCCATTTGGCACAAACTTTTAAAATAGCACTATGCTCATACAGCTACTTCAGTGAAGACACATTACCACACCTGAATGTAACCAGCACTGTCTTGCTTCTGCATCTGATAGCAACAACTACCCTGAGGTCCAACTCTTTGGGACTCAACACACAGCCATGGGGAACAAGCGAGCCTCTTCCCTTAAAACATCTATTGCTCTGCTGATATTCTATAAAAAGTGCAAGCAAAAACTAGGCTGATTCTCCCTCTAATAGTGCTTCTGGCCTCCTTCAGCCATCAGAGATGCCAGTAGTTTTTACATTTATTTATGCCAGCTAAAGGCTTGGCTGTATAACTAACTCTTGTTTACTTTCTATCCAAGATATTGGAATTTAATTCTCTACACTGAAACACTGCCCAACTCACTATTCTGGCTAATGCAAGACACCCCAGAGATATTAAACCATCTTCATTTAAAAGTGTTCTCATTTACTATTAAAAGCTAAGGTCTAGATTTTGTTCAGAGGCTGTAATTCCTGCCTAGGGCTCACTCTGGACCTGCAAATCTCTGTAGCAAGAGTTCCCTCCAAGCTGATGGGCCTAGTAACACGGAAGAGAATCTGGGTACCAACTGGAGACGATGCAGTTCTACCCTTCCCTGTGTGAAGCTAACACCAGTGAGGTTGTAATGCTGGAAATTGAGCCACGCTAACAGTGGAAGGAAGGAGTTATTGTTCTGCATCAAGAAACAAGGAAAGATCTCCACCCACTCATTTTCACATATGAGTCACTTGATTTGGGACTGTATTTAAAAAAAAAAAAAAGAAAGAAAAAAAAAAAAAAAGAAGTCTTTTCAAGAACCCCACCCCTGAAGTCTACAGGCAGGCCCTGTGGACAGGGGAGAGATCACAGCAAGCTGGAGTCTACCATGTGAAGGGAAGGCATTACCAGCCTGTTCAAAGCGTTAAAGCTAGCACTGTGTCTGCCTGATGCTCCCTTGCCCCCACTTCCTTTCCCTCAGGCTCTCTTCAAAGATGATTAGTTTTTTATATAAAGTTGTGCAGAAGGATAAAAGACTTGCTTCACTAAAGGCAAAACCAAGGTCTGGATGCACTGGTGATAGTGTTGTTAAAAAAAAACACCCCAAAACCCCAACGTCCAACCCCCCGCAAGCACCCCACAGTGTCATGGCTTTGAGGTAACAGTGCAGAATGAGGTGTGTTTAGTCTCCGTTCACTCATTTCAACGTTTGGTGGTGCCAGCGTACGAGACACAGGCGTTGCGAGAGCGGAACGCGAGGATAGAGGGCCACCACCGACTCCTGCACTGGAAGCACAAGTCTTCATGGGTCACTGTTAGTGATACAAGTTCTGACCTGCAGACACTAGGAAATGACTGAGTGCAAAGCAGAATTCCTGGACTGATGCAGGGACGTTACCTGCTTTAAGGACTTCACTCAGCCATTACATTTTAAAGGCTGCACCTAGTCTCTATTACGATGTTAAAATAAGATGTTTCTTTAAAACCCCAAATAATTAAAAAGCATGGTGGGAAACAGTTAATTGATCAAAGCTGTGAAACAGTACCTAGTGGTCATTCTTTTTAAAAGTCTAACAAGATTTAGGCTATTTTAAGCTTTGTAGAATGTCATTATTTAAAAATCAAGAATTCTTTTCAAATCACCGCCATTTACTTTTGCCAGAAGACAAGATAGATCTGTATTATTATGTCAGTAAGTCCAAGTAATAATAAAAAAATTTGAGTTCTTGCATTCTCACACTCAGTAAGCAGCAATATCACTAACTGCCAATAGGCCAACATTTCTAAACGTTACATACCTCTGTTAACGTATATGCTTCCTCTGCTGTGCATTCAGCTTTCGCTGTAGGGTTACTTAGTGCAAATATTATGGGTCGCTCATTGATAGAGGCCATAGCTTTGATCACATCCTGAGAGAAGAGCCGCCCAGCTCCTGCAACTCCTGAAGTAAATGGAAACACATAAAAATAGAATCAATACTTGACTGCCTCAGGGCAGATGACTGTAGATTAAGTTCACGTCACCCCTGAAGTCTCCCACTCAGAGCAAAGAATCACAGGCTTTTCTAGCAGCAGGAGATGGAAACCAGGCACTGCTCTGTTAGTGGCTGCTTAAAATTCTCATTTTCACAGGAACATCTAATTAATGTGTTCCAAAAGCCTATTTGACATGACTTTTTGTACTGATCTGTGTAAAGAACACTTATCGCTGCCCTCGATAAGCAAGTGGGAACTCCGGGTTCTTCACAGATGATTCATCCTAGCTGGGTGTTAACTGCACATTCCCTTGATACAGGTATTTCTGACCACACCCAAACACATAGGTACCAATACATAAATATGGTGTACATTTGTATGCTGGCTACAAACTTCAGGGTAGCTACTCAGCCAAAAAACATTTCTTTTCCAAATAAATCATGTGCAAAGGAAATTGCAGAGTTGTACCAGGAAATACCTGTAATCCCATCTGACCTCTGCAGACAGCCACAGTTATAAATCAATACCGACATAGGTCAGGGACCTAACAGGTATTGGTGATCTGCAATATGAAACAGCTTCTTCACGCCATGCTGGTGGCAGATTCTGGCCAGAGAAGATGACTGGGAGAAGGAAGGTCAGGAAAAAAAAAAAAACAAACAAAAACTACTGAAGTTAGGGAACTCCTGTAAAGCAGAAAATGCAGTGTTTGTGACTGCTCTCTCCCTTGCTGCTGGTGTAGGGAATGTGTCTGGGAAAATGGTTATATTTTTGTCTTCGTGACTCTTAGTGCCCTTCATTACAGTGTCAGTTCATTGTGGCCATGCAGTCCCTGAGAATGTGCTCAGTTTTCTAAGAAAGGTCCAACACCAGCTGGACAAGGACGAGAGGAAGCAGTTAAAAAGGATACAAGATGCAGAAGGAGCACTGCAGCTGCAATGAAGGATGCACTGAGAGCTAACCTGCAGCTCGGTATATTTTCAAGCAGCAAACTGACCTCACATTTTCATCTTATTTACACCAGCAGAAACGCAGATCACTGTCACCAACCTCCTTGGAGCCACGTTAGCAAATTAAATGCAGCAAATAACCGAATGATGGAAACACAGAAACAAAAATAACCTTACTTACCAATGATAGCTGAAGGCCGAAGTACATTCACTGCCTCTACAAAGGTCTTTGGTATCTGCTCTGGAGCCTGATGCGTAAACGGTTCTTGATTGGAATCTACCTTTTGTTCTCGGCCCTATAGATAAAAAGTTGATTCTTTCTGTGAGAAGGACACATTGAGCACTGGCCATTTGTATAGTGGTATTTCAAGGCATGGTGCACCCCTACCTGAACCAGTAAACCGTATTTGTCAAACATCCATATTCTCCTATAGGCTTCGTCAGCAGAAACACCGCTTTCCATCATAGCCATAACAATGAGGTTTGCAATTCCCAGGGCGGCCTTGTGGATAAAAGGACTTTGATTTTTAACAAGTCACAAAAGAGGTCTGTCATCACAAACACCACCCTGTTCAAGATCCCCACAAAAATTATTTAGTAAGTAAGCTTGGAAACACAAGCAATGTTTGCCTAGACGGGGGCAGATTCCTGGGATCACGAGTGTCACATCTTCAAGCAAAAGAGAGGCAGCTCTTCTGGGTACTGTGCCCCCCTGCCTGTACCAGTTCAGCAGCCACAATAAAGCAGCCCAACCAGACAGTAAGAACAAGTTAGTGCTGCAGCCCTCCTGCCAAGAAACCACGGCGTAGCGTTTTGTGCCCAACTGCTTTCAGAACCTCTCTCTGCCTCTGCTGCCTGTGATAAAGGCCTTGCAGACAAAGGGCAGAAAGTAGATGCTGGCAGTGCTTCCCTCCACGTCCCTTCTCTTGGCTCACGGCACATGCTGCTAAGTCTGGCAGGAGAAATAAGGTAGAGGGAAGTGCAGAGCAGGGCTCAGTGCTCAGGCGACAACACAACATTGGCCAATTACTGCAATCAGGACCTTCCCCAGCTGGAGAAATTTTCAGCTAATTAAGTTATTTTGTCATCACCATAGAAGCAATTTTGCTGATATACCAAGCAGCATGGTGCTGGTCCTGACACTGCTGCCCCAGTAACTAAGTAGTGTCTGCTGCAAATAGCCACTGATTTAACTTGCTAAGAAAACCACCGTGTACTTCTCTCCAACGCTATAAAAATTAACAAGATGTTCTTACCCTCCTTCTTACTAAATCATAATTTTATGGTAAATTCCCCTTCAACTACAGACAAGTCCCTGATGTTTTTTTCAAGTCCATGTAAGAAAGTGAAAAACTTGCGTCCTTGCAAATGCTAAACACCTTTCAAACGGTCATCTTTAAGCAGGTAGTCCCTTCTGTTAATGTGTTTCAGCTGGCCTTATATAAAAAGTTCTGCAATGGAATTCAGACAACGTGAATCTCCATGAGTCCTACAGAACCAGAAAATACACAGTTAAGTCTCTTGTTGCTCTAGAGCCCTTAAGAGAACTCACCTCTCCTGCTCCAAGGAACAGCACCTTCTGCTCTGCAAGTGGTTTACCAGTGGCTTTCTGTGCAGCCAGCAGTCCTGCCAAGGCCACTGAAGCTGTCCCTGTAAAAGCAGTACAAATCTAAGGTGAGCTGAACAGATCTACATGGCAGACTATGGTTTTAGGCAAAGTTTCTGTATATACATTAAGGAAAATAAACAAAGGGTATACCTTGAATATCGTCATTGAAGGTACAATATTTCTCTCTGTATTTTCTTAAAAACCGAAAAGCATTGTGGTTTCCAAAGTCTTCAAATTGGATAAGTGTGTTCTGGCCATACCTACAGAACATGGCAAATATTCCTATCACTAGACACAAAGAAATACATTCCTTTTAAAACAAATCCTGCACATAATCAATTATCTTTGGAAAGAAGATGTCCTCAGGCCTTTCACTACTTAAAATAGTTCTATCTCCGTTCTGTGCATATTTAACAGATAAGTACAAGCAGCATGTTCCAGGTCACAGAGAAAATCACTACAGAACCAGAAATACAGCTGTGTTTCTTGACTTCTAGTCCTATCCTCATTCCTTAAATGACTGTTTCAAGGACAGTGTGTTACAGCGGGTTTTTTGCCAGCAGTTTTGGCCATACTTCTGTGCAGCATATTCAGTGTCATACCTGTCTGTAATGGCTTCCATAAATTCATCAATTAGGTCATCATAGACCTGTGAGCGATCCCTTTTTTGGTATAGGCCCATATAAAATGGATCTTTTAAGAGTGTCTGAAAAAGAATAAATCAAAGACAGCAGCAGGATGAATCACTTCCTCAATATACACTTTCCAGAGTTCACAGTAACGCATTTCACACCAAAGATAACCGCATTTATATAGCCACTGTAACTGCCTCCAGTCTATATCTACGTTC